>NW_018742345.1:0-600000 GCF_001683475.1 Chenopodium quinoa
ACTGTAGGGAATGTGTCAAGCATTATCCCAAACTTGAACCCCACTGTTATCATACACTAAAGTACGGTGGCGTCCAAAGGGAAGGAAGCTAGAGAAAAAGAGTCGCTAACATGTTTTAGGAACTTGCCAACCGTTCACAGGGTGAAGGTTACACCCCTTAACAATTCAAGAGATCGTCAACTCCAATAGGTCTGGTACTATGACCAGAATTTTGGGGATGAAGGTACAAATCCAACCTAAAAGAGATTGAACCTGCGCTAATAATAGGCCTCTACTTTATTCTTCTCGTATTCATGTGCGCTTTCTGACTAACATACAATTAATAGGTTTACCCTAAACCTGTTTATCTATGTTGATTCAATATTAATGCACAAATAAAACTATTATTGGCGATCACTTGAATTATAATCAAATTAACCCTAAACAAGATTATTAATTATCTTATTAAGCGTAATTACATGTATAAATTCCCTTTAAACATGCATAAAAGGTGTGATCAAGAAATAACAATAAATACATATCAAACAACATAATAATCATAATCATAATCATAATTATGTTAAAGAATAATATTAATAGCAAGATCCTAGGCATGATACTAACAAAATTAATAACAAACCCTAGCATGTCATTAAACAATAAAAATCAAAGCTTTAACCCTAACATGACACTAACATGAATATTAGGAAAGACAATCGAAGGCATCATAGAAATCATAATTGACATTATATTATTTACCCTAAACATGATACTGACATGAATATTGTTGTCATTCTAAACATCAAATTAAGGAAGATATCCTAACATGGTACTAGGAATCAAAATAAAAACCTAGACATGATTTCTATATCATATCAATTAAATAATTAAAGCACTTACTTGGATTCCTCGTATCTCTTTCTAATAACAAAATACACACATTAGTAACTTCAAGGAAAATATAAAATCAAAGAATTAAATTAAATAATTGAAAGAGAGATTTGGGACCAAACCCTCAGAAATTAAACCTTTCACGTCTGGGGCGAAGGCAACTTCGAATTTGGCTAGGTGTGTCTTGATCTTGTGAATGCGGGATTTTGTTTGAGAGAAGGCTAGTTTAGAAAAGAGAGAGAGTCTCAATAAATTCTTGATGAGAGATGGTGATTAAAAACGGATGTTTTAGGAGGCTATTTATAAAGAAAATCAGCCGGATATGATAAAAAAAACAAATTAGAGTATCGAATAGAATAAAACACGACGTTGTCGCCAAACACATGTCAGTCGCCAGATGACAGGGCTGTCGCCAGGCGACAGACTTGTCGTACGGCGCATCAATCTATTTTTCCACGTGTTTTCATATTTTGATAAAATTGAAGCGTACGAGAGGGCAAAACTGTAATTTCCTTAAAACACTTCTTTTATTCTAATTAAAACTCTTAAAAGTCAATTTATCAACGCTAATCACATTAGGATTCAAAAGAACCTTCAAGAAGATTCTAGAAGACTATAATCAATCCTAATTGCATTTGGAATGATAAATCATAATAGGCCCTCCTCCAGATCATTGGGCCGCATATAGAAATCAAACCAGGCCCATTTTAGTAATTTGGCCATAACTTCCTCATTATTCATCGGAATTGGGCTTATAATATATCGTTCGAAAGGTCTTTTTCAAACCCTATCCAACTATGCTATTATTGGACCCTTATCATAGACCAAACTAAACAAGATTGGCTATTTTATTAAAAAAAGTTTTCAAAAACAAAGAGAAAGAAAAGAATTAAAAATTAACCGCAACACTAGACTTTCCGCACTTTCACTTCATTCTATTATGATTCGACGTGAAAGGTACTCATCACCGGGTTTGTTTTTGTGAAGACACAAATGGGTGTCTACAGAAGCCTCCACTTTGACTGAGTTTGGAGAAACGCAAGTTTCGAAAACAAAAGTCAAAGTAGCGAGAGGGACGGAGAATGATTCAGAACGTTCTGCGATCCTAAATCACTCTTGTAACGCCAATACCTGCAAACTAGCTTTAGGTAAAACAGGTAAGAGAGTTAAAGAAACGCGTATCTTGCACCATCGAGCACACGTCTTTGAAGGTAACCGATTTTTGTTGCATTTGCTGTTGTGACAACCTTCCACAAGCTAGGGAATGACATCTTGTTGTTTTGATGTTCACTCGTCTATGAACAATAGAGCCTTTGTTTAGATATGTTCATGCATCTCTGAACAAAAGAGCTTTGATATGATATGTCCACGCGTCTCTGATCAAAAGAGATTTGATATGTGAATGTTTGTTGCGATACTTTGGGTGATGACAATCCTCTTTTCTTTGGGAATAGTTGCCAACACAACTCTTGTGTGATGTATGACAATCCGATTTAGAGAAATTTGTCAATGCTTCGTAACAATCCATTCTTGGAAATGTTGCCACAATGAAGCGAAAATCCGTATCTCGGAAAATTTGCCAAAATCCATTTGAGGGAAAAAGTTGCCAATGCTTCCTAACAATCTATCATAGAACCTTGCTACGATCGACAATCCACATCTTCGAATATAACTTTTGAAAGCAATCCAACTTGGAAATTTTCTAATGTTATGCGACAATCGTTTTAGCAAAATATTGCCATAATTGACAAATCCACGTCTTGGAACATTTGAAAAAACAAGTCGATCGGCAATCCACTTCAGGAAAATTTGCCACTTACTAGAATGAATGACAATCCATGTTGAGGAGCCTTTGCCGAAATTTATGATGAATAGAGACCTACGCCAATTCTTTGGGAAATTTTTCCATAGGGAACTTGTGTATGACAATCCAATCTCGGAAAACTTGCCAGCGATGACAATTTGAACTTGGAAAAATTGCCAAACAGAGAAGGAGCACGACAATCCATGCTTGGAAACTTTTCCGGAGATGACAATCCTGTAGACACCCATTTGTGTCTCCCCAAAACCAAACCCGGTGATGAGTGCCTTTCACGTCGAATCATAATCGAATGAAACGAAGTGTGGAAAGGTCTAGTGTTGCGGAAAGTTTTATTTCTCTTCTCTTCTTCCTGATTTTGAAAACTTTATTTTAAGAAGACAGCCAATCCAGTTTGGTTGGTCCATGTTATGGGTCCAATAGTGGTTTAGTTGGATGGGGCTTGCAAAGACCTTTCCAACGATATATTATAAGCCCAATTCTGATGAATATTGAGGAAGTTATGGCCAATTTACTAAACTGGGCCCGGTTTGAGCTTTATGTACTGCCTAATGATCTAAGGGAGGGCCTAATATAATTTATCATTCCTAATGCAATTAGGAATGGTTTTAGTCTTCTAGAACATTCTAGAAGGTTCTTTTCATTCCTAATTCGATTATGACTTTTCAGAGTTTTAATCAAGATCAAATAACATTTTCGATGGAATTATATTATTTTATCTTCCAGTACGGGAAATTTATCAGATTTTCGAAAACGCGTTGAAAAACAGTTTGGCGTCCAACCCCAGGCCTTGGCGCCTGGAACCAGGCTTGGCGCCAGACGCTAGCCATTGGCGCCTGGCGCTAGCCACTGGTCCTGGCGCCAACTAGCCAGGGCTGGCGCCAATGTGTTTTTGCGATCTTCAGACTCTGTTTTGTTAAATTATCTTTTTTGGATGATTTTCTCTATAAATATCGTATCAAAAACTCTGTTTTCATTCATCATCTACATCTATTAATCAATTCTCATCAACTCTCTTCATTCGTCAAGGCTTTTAATTAATTCTTTTAATTCATTCTTCATTCATTCATCATTCATTCTTCATCAATTTTCAATAACATTAACTCTTTAGTATTCTTTTCTAAACTTTGCTTTTTAATACAAAATTCCGCATTTCCAAGATCTAGAAACACCTATCCATATTCGAAGTTTCCTTCGCCCTAGACGTGAAAGGTTTTAATTTATGAGGGTTTGGTCCCAAATCTCTCTTTCCATTATTTAATTTAATTGTTTTGATTATTATTTTCCTTGAAGTTACTAACGTGTGTATTTTGTTATTAGAAAGAGGTACGAGGCATCAAAGTAAGTACTTTAATTGATTAATTGATATTATGATGTAGAAATCGTGCTTAAATTGTTATTATGATATTCCTAGTATCATGTCTAGGGTATTTTTAATATTAAATATGATTGTTACGATGCTTCCTATTCTCTTCCTAATATTTATTCATGTTAGTATCATGTTAGGGTTAAAGATTTGATTTTTATTGTTTAGTGACTTGCTAGGGTTTGTTATTAATCTTGTTAGTATCATGCCTAGGATCTTGCTATGCTTTAACATGATTATGATTATGATTGATATTATTGTTATTAATGATGTTTATTATTTATTATTTTGCTTGATATGCATATTATTTTATATTGTTATTGCTTGATCACCTTTATTGCCTGGTAAAGGGAATTAGTACTTGCAACCACGCTTAATAAGATAATTAATAATCTTGTTAGGTTAATTGTGATTATAAATTCAGGTGATCGCCAATAATAGTTTATGTGTGCATTAATATTCAACCAACATAGATTAAACAGGTTTAGGGTTAATCCTGTTGATTGTATGTTAGTCAGAAAGCGCACGTGAATACGAGCAGAATAAAGTAGAGGCCTATTATTAGGGCAGGTTCAATCTCTTTTAGGTTGGATTTGTACCATCATCCCCGAACCCTATTTTGGTTCATGACCTTATGGAGTTGACGATCTCTTGGATTGTTAAGGGGTGTAACCTTCAACTCGTGAACGGTTTACAAGTTCCTTAAAAACTTGTTGGCGATTCTTTTGCTCTATCTTCTTCCCTTTTGGACGCCACCGTACTTTAGTGCATGATAACAGTGGGGGTCAAGCCAGTGGGATTTTAAAGGCTTGAAACTATTCCCTACAAATCCAATCTTGGAAAAATTGTCGTTTAAGAAGAATGTTCGACAATCCATATTTGGAAATATTGTCGGTTGGGGATGACAATTCAATTCTTGGAAAAATTATCGTATTAGTGCTTTCTTTTGAACCGATTTCTTGGTGCTTGTAATGAGCCAATGCTTAGGCGATTAAGCTAAGTGAGACGATCGTCGTCAGGTCGATCACTTACTGCGATTGTAACCGAGCCGACTACTAATCATGTTAATTTGCTTATAGGGGCTAACTGGCGTACCATGGAACCTGAAATTTCTGTAAGAGGTCCGCATAATCCAATATGGGGCCATGTATCTCATCACCGCACCAGCGCTTGCTGGAAAACTCTGTCGCCGCGTCCTTGCTTTGTCGCTAGGGGACAGATTTTGTCGTCGGACGACAGCCTTATTATCTGACGCTGGAGTCAGGTTTTCATTCGCGGCTTTTCGAAAAAATCCGGGAATTTTCTTGCTCACTGAATGTACTTGCAATTATATTTTGGACTATAGGACTTTGCTTATCGTGTTGCTTGACTCATTGACTTGACATGACTCAAGGTATAAATTTGACTTAATGATGACTCACTTCGTGTGACTCATGTGTTTATAGTGTTTACTCATGAAGCTCGATATGTACATGACTCGAAATGCAGAAAAACAAAAGTTTCCATCATTTTTGTGGAGGGTACCGACTTTCTCCCGAAAAAGAAAGACGCAAGAAAAGAAAGAAGCGAAGTTTTTGAAAGTGTGTGCTGAATGAGCTTAATCCGTTAACGTTGTGATGCAATGATGATTACAAGTGATGAATGATTTTAATATGACAAGGCATGCTTCAACGTTGTGTTAAGATTTCATGACAAAGGGTTCCTAAGGGAAGTATATTTGGTCATGTATCTGTGATGTGTGTGATAGTGACACTAAAGTTAGGCCGCAAAGGGTAAGTGTGTGGAAAAATATATTTAAAAGAGTCAAATGGTGGTGGCTCTTAGGCTAGATAAGCTGATGATGTAAGGATCAAGCCCCCAAGTCTAGCTCTTAGTAGATAAGGATTAGCATAGGGGATCCCTTGATATGATCATTTATGAAAGTAAATATGAATGCATTTTTATTACAGTCGTACCTCAATGTAAGGTTACCTACGTATCCGTTAGGAATCAGGCCGAACATAGCTCTAGCCGAACCTCGCACAAGTGTGTCTATACCACAAAAAGGTCTTTTTAAGGGTTATAACGTGGTTAGGCTAGACCCTAGATAAGCCCCTGAGGTGTGCAACCTTGCTTTTTAATCTTTATATTTTTATGCTTGAGGCTTTTTACTCTTTTTTAGCTCTCTCTCTTTTGCTTTAGCATTTATTTTATTTTTATAAGTGTGGGCAATCCCGATCATGCGGTCTATGACTCATTTGGCACGGTATCGAGCACTCGATAAGAGACGAAATCTGAGACGTGTTCATATCAAGACATTTTCATATCAAAGACATTGGAACACTTGCCCTTTTGTGCACTTTTATTTATTTTTGCTATTTTAATCTCTTAAAGTCACTCAAGTTTTTTATTAAATTGAAAATTGCATAAGTTGCACACCATCCTATCCCAAGGTTAGGTAGATATGGGTTGAAAAATGAAAGGTCTATCGTTAGACGAGGCTCAAAGTGGTTTATCAATAAAGGATTGCATATTTGAAGGGTGAAAGGTAATATGATATGGCTACAAGGGGTGCATCTAATCATGGTTATACCTTATGCTTAGTTCAACATTTTTTTTTTTTTTTAGAGATGTAATGAAATAATCATATGCAAGAAAATAAATGCTCATTTTATTAAAAGGAAAAAAGAAAAAACCTATAAAATAAATGTAAGGGGAAAAGAAAGGTGCCTATGCTAGACTTATTGGGGAAAGGAAGAATGAAAAAGAAATAGAAAAAGAGGTCATAAAATCTTGTCGTTGACGCTTGCCTCTTGTCTTTTGTTGTTTGCATCATCATCACCCAGTATTTTCTGTAACTAGTGGCCATGGGATCTTATTTGGTTTTATTTGATCTTGAATGAGATTTTTTAACCATTAGAATTCATCGGTGTTATGACCATTTCCTTGATGGTACTTGCAATAGGAATTGGGATCCCATCTTGAAGATCACTTTTCTGGCGTAAGATCCTCGGTAGGGCCAATGGGTTTGATTAATCCTCGATCATAGAGATAATCGAAAGAAACATCGTAGGTCATTCTAATGGGTGTAAACTCTCTCATGGGTTCTTTTTATATCCTTGATTATCCATAGCTAAAACAACGCTATGGTCAAAGGTACCTAAGTTACTAAAGTGGGCGTTTTCGGAAGAAGAAGGATTGTCGTTCTTCTTTCCTTTCCAGCCACTGTGGTTGCTGTTGTTAGTAGCTTTTTGCTTTGCGAGATCATCTTCGATTTCAATACCGATATCGTAGACGGCCTTGAAAGTATTCAAATTTTGTTGATATTTTAAATGCTTTGATTACTTCTCTTAGAGATTCTTGATAAACATCCTCACAGAGTCTTTTTCGGAGGGCAGCTCAATCATCTTAGTGGAAGTTTCCCTCCACTTATTAAGGAAATAGGTAAAGCCTTAATTCTCTTTTTGTCTTAGCATCTCAAGTTGTCTATAATCGGCTTTGACTTAAATATTACATTTATATCTATCAATGAAAGCGTTTTCCATTGATTCCCAAGTAGAGGTTTTCTCTTTGTTAAGGGAAAAGAACCATTGTTGGCAAACGGTTTCAAGAGATAAGGAAAATAGAGAATGAAATACTTTTCTATCTCTACCCTTATTACTTATTATTGTTTCAAAAGCTCTTAAATGAAAATAAGGGTTATCAGTTGCCTTGAATTTTGGGATGTCGTTGGAATTAAACTTCTACAGAAGAAGCTCCTTGTCCACCAAACTAATGCCCTAGAACTTGTAATCACTTGATATCTTGCTCAAGCTTTCTTGCATGAGCTCCTGTTGTTGTTGTTTCATAGGGTCATTGATTCGGAGTGTTAAAGTCTTCAACACCTCAGTCACGTCTACCATTTGCTTCTTAAGCTCATAGACTTCTTCTTGACTTGCCATTATCTTCTTAGATTTTCTTTTTCAACCGACTGTTTTATTAAAAATTTGAACTTGAATGAAGGTAATGTCCTTGATTAATCGCCCTTCTCTTCTTGACCAAGTACTGTGATAAAGGGAAATTAGGGATAAGTATTGATTATTTAGTTTGACTCAAGCTCTATTCAACACGGAAGAGAATGTGGAAGAGAATGGGAATAGACTGGACCCCCCCATTTAAATGACGGAAAAATATCAACTCATGTATGAACCTAAGACATGGTCATGGTGACATGTACACAAAGTGTGTGCTACGACTACTGAGTGTAGGTGACATGTTAAGACTCTTGTGTAAGACCATGTGGCTAGAATATGTGACAAGACTCAATTCAGGACTTAACAAAGGTACTGTTATTTAACAAAATAACCGAACTGATTAGTAAACTGTTTAATTAGACTTGTCGTGATGACTCGATTAAAATGATGAACTGTCGCTGCACTCTGCAGTGCAGCGCTAGACGACAAAGGTGTCGCTCGGCGTTGCACAACGGCGTGTGGCAATGCAGCCCAAATTGTGGCGCCATTATTGTAGCATTAGTTTGGGACTACTTTTAGTATTTTAACTCTACGAGACATGCCTTAACTCGTACTAAGTAAATTGTGATTAAATTATTAGACTTTAATTACTCAAATTAATTAAGTAATTAATTAGGCAAAGTCCTTTTAGTTATTAATCTGTTTATTTTAGTCTTAAACACAAGTCAAACAAACGGTTAGGAAAAACACATAGAGTGTGCACAACAAATAATGCACAATTAGTCAACTAGGCACAATATGATGCAATAAGTTTGCAAACTAACCATGGCTCTAGTTTTCTAAAGTTCGGGATATGGGTTAGTTAAAGAGGGTTCATGGTTATGAGTCCGGATGCACCGCGCGGAAGCCTTACCTTTGGAAGGGTTGGCGCGAGTGGATAGGACCCTGCGAGCTAAAAATTCGCTTCCATGGTTTGGTGAATTCAACATTCTCGGATGTACCCTTTGTTGCACAAAGCGTTCAATCAGGTAGAAGGAGTATAAATTTCCAGAGGGTTATGCCCATGTGTAGAGCACATATGGGTTTCAGAAAAGTAAGAAAAACTCAATCAGGAAGTAGATTCGCGCTAACAGTGCTAGAATTGGTCGAAATTAGAACTCATATTTCTTGCTCGGTATTGGAAGAACGCAGCGCCAACCAACAGAGTCCGTCGCCGCAATATAACTTTGTCGCCTGGCGATAAAGCCATATCATTGGAGACAGGCTCTGTTTTCTAGACGCCAGTTCCTACATGCCTCAGCAGCTTTTTGTGTTCGATAAAATTTTTCAGTTTTTCGCTGCATTATTTTGATTCTAGTTGTGAAAGATATTCCTCAAATTACCTATGTGTAAAAATCCTATGTTTTTAACTCGTTACGGATGGTCTTTTCAATGAGATATTTTTTTATGCATATGACAATAATGTTAATCAAAATTACGCACATGAAATACTTAGAAGATTTCGAGACTCATCCACTCATTTTAAATCATTGCCTATAGACACCCAAAGGTGTCTCCCCTAAACCAAACCCAGTGATGAATACATTTTATTTCATTTGAATATCAAACAAAGCAAAAGTATGAAAAGCCTAGTAATGAGGATGCTTTTATTTAAATATCTCTTCTTTCTGTTTTTGAAAATATTTCTTTTCTTACCTTATTTATGAAAAACGTGCATTCCAGTATAGTTTGGTCCATGATAAGGGTCCAATAATAGTGTAGTTGGATAGGGATTGAAAAGACCTTTCCAATGATATATTATAAGCCCAATTCCGATGAATAATGAGGAAGTTATGGCCAAAATACTAAACTGGGCCCGATTTGGTTTTTATATGCGGCCCAATGATCTAGAGGAGGGCCTATTATTAATTATCATTCCTAAAGCTATTAGGATTGATTATAGTCTTCTAGAATACTCTAGAAGTTTCTTTTAAATCCTAATTGATTTAGGATTGATAATTATGTTTTAAAGAGTTTGAAATTGAATAAAACTACTCTTTTTTAGAATCATTGTTTTGTACGAAGTGGAATATATTAAGATTTTATTTTTGTGCCTCATAATCTTTATTCAAATTTTATATGGTTGTATAGATCTTGAAATTATATTTCCAATGATATATTATAATATTAAATCCGAGTCATAACGAAAAAGATATGAATGAGATATATTTCGGCCATATCTTTTTAACTACAAAAGATTTTAAACTGATTCTAATTGGGTTGGAAAGTAGACTTCAAGAGATTTCCAAAGGCATATTATGTGACTTATTTGGACTTCTGGATCAAAAGATATGATAAAAACAAAATCCGCAAAAACTATTTTTCAGCGTCTGACGACAAGACCAGCGCCTGGCGTCATACCTGGCGTCTGGCGCTAAACATGGCGTCTAGCACTAGAGTCCAGCTTTAAGCGTCATGCGCGTGTTTGACGCTGCGGTCGTGTTTTATTCTTTTTGAAACTCTGATTCGTTTTTTATCACATCCGGCTGATTTTCTCTATAAATAGTCTTCTAAAACCTCCGTCATCAAATATCAATTCTCTAATTCTCTCTCTCACCAACTCTTATCAAGAATTTCTTTCTTTTCTCTCTCTCTTTCTAAACGAACCCTTTTACAAACACAATTCCTCATACATTAGTGTAAGGAGGGTGATCCCATCGTAAGGGGTACTCTCCTTAAATGCCCATGGCCCTTTAAAAGCCTAGGACTTTACACTTGTTAGGGTGTATTAGGATTTGAATTCCTGACTGTTTGGGGGACCTTTAATTAGAAATGATTCTATGATACACGCTTTTTTGTAAGGAACAAGCCGGAGTCGCCAATGAGTTTTAGGAAAACCCATAATCCTCGTTCATGCATTTCTCCCAAGTAGAGTTCAAGGGATATTTAGCATGAATCGTAAGTTTACCCATGCCCAAATTGGTCTACATAAACTAGAAATGAGTTCGGGAGCGAGGGTACCAAGATAACGTTCCCTTTAGAGGGGAATCGCGATCCTAGGCCTAGTGCGGCCTGTACTAGCTCTTCCTTTCCACAATTTCATCACCAAACAATATGTGCAATGTGATACCTAAAACTATGTTAATTGGTTTTATTTACACACATCAATTCACGTAGGAATGACGTCGTAAGGTCGTTATTTTTATTTAATTAAATTCGTGAAAAGAACAAGACAATAAAGTATATTCGGCTTGGCTTAAGTGATCAACCAACAATTATTTTTATTCAATTCTAATTTTTATTTAACGAAAGATACTATATGGAATTTATTAATTAATTATTTTAAAGGTGATCACACAACACTAATTAATTAATTAAGGTTCTTTTAAACAAGAAAATAAATGTGATTTAACTAAGTGCTCGGGAATTTACCACTTCTCTTTGCTAGATCTCCGTTTAGAACACTTATGGATTCCTTCTTGTAGGGGAACCTCCACCGTAGTAACAAAGTATCAAAAGGGGTGAGTGTTTAGGACAAGAGGGTTAGGAAGCACAAGTTCACAAGTATTCTGCCAGCGTTTTAGGTTATTTTTTATGTGTTTAAGCCTCGGATTAGGGTCTTATTTATAGGGAATGATTAGGTTTAGGGTTAAGAGCATTCTGTCGCAGCAGGTGTCACGCGCAAGTGAATAAGTCGCAACTATTTGTCTTGCGTGCAACTCTATGGTAAGATTCGATTTTCCAATATTTTGATATTCTAAATCTTTCGCGAGTGCATCTCCAGAAGTTGCGCGGAAGGCTGCGCGCAACTAAATAAGTTGCGCGTGACATCTGAGCGCGACTTTGTGAGATACGCGCAACATTTTCCGCTGCAGCTTAAATTTTAACCTAGACGCTCCTAAATCCGTGGTTATTGGGTTTTAAGCACAGACTTAAGCCTAATTATGATCGGGTTTAGTTAATTGGACCTTGTATTAGCCTTGTTCTTTTATTCGTGCTAGTCTTTTATGTTTTGTGGCTTAACCAGTTATCCATAAGTATTCTTCACTTTGATCCAACACGAAGATGGCTTTTTCATCGTCATTACACTTCCTTTCTGGATAGGAGGCCAAAAGTAGATGTCTACGGTTAGCCCCCACTTTGATCGAGTTTAGAATAGACGATGATCAAAGTAGTCAAGGAAAAATCCGAGACTCATTCTGGAAGTTCAGTAATGTTTAAGGATGTCGAAACAGTCCTCGGTTTGCTAAGTGATTGAAACAAGTAGCTTTTAAGGCTAGAAAAAAATTTCCCTAGTCTTAACGCGCTAAAGAATCTAGATTGACCCTTTGCAATTGTAGAATACTTTTACAAGTACATGTATTCAGGGTGATGTCAAGTGATGAGAAGAGATCAGTTTTAAAAAGAATAAAAGGGGATGGTATCCTCTCAATCATATCATCGTTGGTTTATAGTCCCTCGTTATGTCATTGAAACTTTAGCCTGACTTTAATAAAGTAAAAAGAATAAAAAGGGGTTTTCGATATTCGAACCGAAAAGGGTCCGGCATTCGAGCCGGGTCCGGTATTCGAACCGGATGTCCACAAGATTGAAATACATGTCTCCGGACTTGAGGCATATATCCAAATCCAGTGAGAGAGAAGATAGTTAGCAACTCTCTCAGTAGTTTTGCCCACAAGATTAGTACATGTGTCTCCAGACTGGGGGCACATGACTACATAGGTGCGACATTGTCTCGTCGCTCTTTATACAGGGGGTAAACGGACACCCTAACTGTCCGGTAAGTTAGTAAGCTTACTAACTACCGTATTTGCTTCCATTCAAGAAGTTCTTTTTCCTGAAGGTTTGGCGCGCCTATCGACTCGTGAGCTAACGCCTATTGCTACGTTTTAAATCTGAGAGATAGATCTCGCAATGCTTGGGCTGAGGTGGAATTTTACCCAACTCCTACGCCGTACAATTTTACGTTGTACGCTACGCCATTTGCATTTTTACGCTGCATGAAAATGCCTTCTTTTTGCTTCGGACGTGAAAAAGAAGAAAACCCGGACACTTATAACGTCAGTACAGTAAAATGACAAACCTGTGATGGGTGCTTTTACGTAAAGCACCACCATGGAACGTCTTAAGTCACGCTTATGAAAAACGTTCAAAACGCATGATTGGGGAAGGCACAAAGCACGGTGTGCATGCAAAATGATGCAAAAAACTATCAAAAAAGAAAATAAACTACAAATGCAAAGTAATTAAAAGGATTTTGATAATTTACGCGCCATTACGTCTAATAACGAGCAAAAACCATTGAAAAAATGATCAAACGGGTCAACATCCGGATACCGATCTTTTTAGTGACCAGTATCCGCGCGCAACTCAGTGGCTCGCGCTGGCCAGGCGTGCACATCGTTCTGAGTTGCACTATTACGTCGCGCGCAACTTCTTGAGTTGCGCGCGACACTAAGTTCAGCAAAGAGAAAATCACGTATGCGATTTTTCATTTCGCTCTCTCTCTCCTTCCTTCCTCCATTTTGGACTCTTTTTCACTCTAAAGAGCTCCATTTTTTGCAATTTTCGAAGCTGAAGGAAGCAAATCTCGCTCTTAATTCACATTTTCCATATTCCAATGAGAGTTTTTTGCTTAATTTCATTCATTCTTGGCTAGAATTTGAGCGTTTTTCGAATCGTAAAACCCCAAATTTTGAATTTAGGGATTTTTTATTCGGTCCATTATTCTTGAAATTGTTTGTTCCATGTTTTCATGCTATGTTAAAGGAGTGTTTTGCAATAAATTTCATGAAAAATGATTAAGTATTGAACCTTGTATGAGCATTTCTTTGTTTAAGTTCTTTCTTGCTCTTTTTATTCAAATTTTGCTCGAATCTGTTGCTTTTCTTGCTCATTTTGGTTATACTTGTTGATTTTGAAGTAGATTGTAGTATTAGAACTAGTATTACTTTAATAATTCACATTTTGCAAATTTTGAAATTGAAATAATGGCGCGAAGTGTATACTTAGCTTATTTTTGCCATATTCGAACTTCAAGATTGTTTAGTAGACGATAATTGTGTTGGTGTTACTATTATTCGTCTTGGAATAGTTGATTCTTTGAGATTTTGAAATATAATCCCTTGAATGCTTATTTGAAACTGGTATAGGATGGATTTTGTGGGTGTTAAAAGCCCCCATTTACTGAGTTTGACTGCAGGTATCGTAGCCCCCACGTATGGGTGGCATTTGATTTTTTGTGTTTTATCCTATTGGTAGCTATTATGCTGCCAAAATGGATCTAAAACACGATTATTAGTTTAGGAAAAAATGAACTAATAGAGAAATCTCGTCTATCATAGCATGGATTCGCCTCCATTTGTTGACGCTGAGGAGATTCTAGTTCGTCATGACGAGGTAGTTCGCCCTCGAAAGAGGGTGACCCGGCCTCGTGAGGAGGTTCGAGAGCGACGCGTCGCTGCTGATCGACGTCGCTAGGAGGATGTGATCTGGGAGGCTCCTCCCGACTAGGACCCTAGGGTCCTTAAGTGGGATCCAGACCATCACGTCTTGGTTCGAGGGTGGCGCGGCATCGTGAGTTTCTTACGCCTTCTTTTTTTCCCCTCTTTTTTTTAATAACCTTTTTTTTAATTATTTTGGCTCTCTCTCTTCTCTTTTTTTAGAGTGAGTCTAATATGCGTTTATACGGCTCTGGTGACATGCGGACTCGTTTTGGGAGCTTACTCGACGAGATAAAGGAGATTGTGGAGCTTTCAGGGATTAGTTGCGCGTTAGCGGCTCTTCAGGATTTGTCGAGTCAGTCTACTTCGTCAGCTTTCCTCTGCGAATTGCTGGAGTTTTGGTGGGATTCCACCAACACTTTTCACTTTCCGTGGGGAGAGATGACGGTCACCCCTTACGAATTCTCTATGATTACGGGTTTTCCTTTTGTAGGTGAGCTTGTAGTTATAGAGGTCCTAATGGGGCAAGACTTGACACTGAGGGATCTCGTAGGGGATCGTCTGGCGACGATCCTTCACGTATATCCTCAGTTTTGTCCGTACTCGATTCCTGCCGACGAATTTTTGGCTGACGAGGTTAACCGGCAGTGCACATCTGAGCAGCTGCCTCGGATATACATTGCCCACATTCTTTCCATCACTCTCTTGAGTGATCGGGGAGAGCGTTTCCCTATCGGGTTACATACTTGCCTCGTAGACTTGGGCCAAGTAAGTAATCTGAACTGGGCGAAGGTGTCGTATGCCCATATGCTTAGACCTATGGGAAAGGTGACCCGGGTAGTGGATCCTGCGGCAGATACTGAGGTGCCTCGGATCTCCCTTACATGGCATGGTCGTATCCATGAGGTACGTACTTTAAACTTTCTTTTAACTTTTTATTATTTATTTTTCTCTTTTTAATCCGGTTTTCTTTTGTTTAGGCTTGGGGATACTCGTATCTGCCTTTCCTAGCCCCTAGGGTGCTCGGGGCTGCTTGCTTTCCTATCGGCCATCGATTGGCTACGATTAGGAAAAGGCGAGCTACTTCGGCCGGCGACTTTTGCCGGAGGATTCTTTCGGCGACCCGTGCGTCGGTGAGTATTTTGACAACACATGTGTACCTTTCTTTACCGATTATTATTTTGTTTTGATGATTTTCATGTGATTGCATTAGATCGATCTCCGTCCTTGGTGTTTGATCGTCGGAGTCCCTGAGGATATCCGGTCTGGCATGGTTCGTTGTCGGTTACAGGCTCTCCACTCGGGACTCCCGGTGCTCCAGAGGACGAACGCTTGGTTTTTAGGCGAGCGCGTTCTCTAGAAGCTTTCGTCAGAGGAGCCTGTGGTTCCTGGGATCCTCCGATCCGGATGTTACATCCGGATTTGCTGTCGACCGAGGATCGAGCTCAGGCGATCCTTGGTTATCCAGCGGATCAGCTGGTGATGCCGGATGCTCCTCTTTGGGTGAAAATTGCCGAAAATATGCCCCTCTTGGGTCTATTTAAGCATTGTTTCATGTAGGTTTTTTTTATCATCTGGCATTTATTCGCTTAGTAATATTATAAGAAATAAAAAGAATAATCTCTCTAAATTCTTACTCTCTCTTTTTTTTACATTGAACAATGTGAAAACCTTTGAACAACGTATGAAGCAATGGGTTACCTCCCTTTCAAATGAGGACAAACTAGCTTTCAAGATTTATCACCAAGACACTCTATTGAATTGGATGTAATTAGTGATTATTTTTGATTTCCTTCATGTCGTAGTTAACCATAGGGACTCCAACCACCATCTCTTTTTATTTAAAGGGGACAAAATTATTCCCCTTCCTTGTGAGTTCGAGGCCTTGCTAGGATTCCCTACAAATACTCTCCCTATGACTTATTCGCCCCCATTGTCGAATCCCAAACCTACATTCCAAATATTTCTCGACTTGTCCGACAATGATA
Source organism: Chenopodium quinoa (assembly GCF_001683475.1). Classification (NCBI taxonomy): domain Eukaryota; kingdom Viridiplantae; phylum Streptophyta; class Magnoliopsida; order Caryophyllales; family Amaranthaceae; genus Chenopodium; species Chenopodium quinoa. Next base: position 16,398 of record NW_018742345.1, read on the forward strand.
TGACCAATAATGGAACTGAAGAAGGCGTGAATTTAATTCAATTTATTGAACATTTCGTCGCCCCTCGTGACAACATGACTAACCAATGCTTTAAAATTCTGATTTATGCTATTGTCTTGTTGTCAATTTTTTACTTAAGACAGGCAAAGAATATGGAGATTATTCCATGGTGTCCGTAGTAGAGCAAATAGAGGGATGTCATTCACCCGCTCCTTTGGCTTTGGCAAATCCCATTTATGCTTGAATCGCCTTAGAGGAGACCCTAACGAAAATGGTTTCATGGGAAGTCCACTCCTATTACACGTAAGTTTTTTTTTTTTGTCGTTTTTTGAGCGCAACCCATGGGTTACGCTTGTATGACCAGCGCAATCTTCTACGCTGCGCGCTAATGGCGCGCGCAACTTATTCTAATGCGCGCGCCACCTGCCCGTGTAAAACCTTATTTTTTTAATTTTTTTCAGATTTGGCTCATGGAGCGTTTGCGAATAGTTGATCAGCCACAAAATATCTAGGCTAATGGAGTACAGACATTCCCTGGACGTCGAATCCTTTACAAGAACAAGAATGAAGAGGAATGGATGTCGTTTTTCTATTCACGGGGTTCCTAACATACGTTTTGTGATTCCTTAGTGGAACATAAATAGTATGGTTGGGAGTGAAAGGAATGGTGTCCTTCGAACAAGTGTATTATTCTGATAGCGGGTTCAGAATTATTAGAAAGCTAATATATTCAGTAAGGTCAAGTGATCGGAATGCCTGGGTGGAGGCCTCTTCCGATCTGTAATATTAATATAATTAATATTACAACTTAATCTTGACTGAACACTTCGAGTCACACCCAAGCAAAATATACGAACCAACTCGACGAATTAATTCGGAAGAAATTAATTCGTCGCCCGAGTGTTAAATATGTAGACGTCGGTAATTCGAGCTTAGAGCGTCGAAACCGATCGTCGGAAGTCGAGTCAAAATAATAAAAGACGAGACGCGCAAAAATAATGATAAATCGACCTTATTCCCAAAATACCCATAGCATCGGAGTGCCCCGATCATCCGAATGCTAGGGGCAAAAATGTCCTAGAAAAGCGCACCGTGCTAGCAGCCACGGCCAGCAGCAGCTAGCAGCCGCATCACGTGGTGCGTGCAGCAGCTAGCTGTCGCGGCTAGGCACGCTAGCATAGCAGCAGCCGCACCGCGCAATACTTTCCTCTATATATACCAACCTTGGCATTTGGAGTGAAGTGCTTGAGTGGGAGTTAAAAAGAGCATTCCATAATTTTTAGAAAACTCTTAAACTCATATAACACTCGGGTTTTGGTCGGACCTTGCTAACCCCAAGGTAGCAGACCATAAAGTTGTGTTCGCCCTTTTTGTGGGTGGATATCGTCGGAGGCGCGGCGCTTGACGTGCTCGTAGCTTTCAAGTAAGAGCCCCGGTTTTTGGGCGAAGCTCGCTTCAAGGGTAAGATTCGTTATCTTTTCTTGGGTCGGGGTTGTTTCCGCGGTGAGTCGGACTCACCAAACGTCACCTTGGCGATCCGGGCTGCATAGCAGCCACGCACGGCAGCAGCACCCGCGCGGCAGCAGCACGCGGGCTGCAGCAGCCACGCGCGGCTGTGCCGTGGCAGCAGCTCGCGGCCGTGTGCCGTGTGTCGTGTGTTCGTTTTTTTTGGCATGTGCGTATGCTTGGTGCGGTGAGGTGACTAGCCGTAGTAAGGCTTGATGTTAATTATTTTGTCGTTTTACTTATTTTAATTAATTTTGTTTATTTTAATTAAAATTTTGGGAGGCTAGGCCTCGGTTTTGAGCGGCATTGGCAAATTTCATTTTGACAAGTTTGGGTGCTACTGACTTAATTAATTAGATTAATTAAGTTAATGCGAAATTTAGTGGGAGCTTCAATTATTAATGACGTAAATTATATAATCGGTTAAACAACTTTGACTAGTTTTAATTAGGCGTGTTAATCGGATTAACCACCTAGATTAGTTTCTAGTGCGCGCGTTGTTTAAATGTTTTTTTACTTTGTTTTAAATTTGTAAATTGAAGGGCCATTCACAAATAGTGAATGGATGAATGGAATATATATATATTCTCTCTCACAGGTTTTATGAAATGGCAACTAGTGGGACCCGACTAGGATAGAAAATACGGACTACGTGCTGTTATGTATTTTTGTAAATCTAAATACGGTCTACGCACCGTTTAGTATTTTTGTACTTTAATATTTAGATTATTCCTAGTTGTAGACACTAGTTTTTGCATAGTTTGGTTAAGTCTTGAAGACGGCGTATCTTGGAAGACAAAGCCTTGAATTGCAAATGAAGACCTTTTGAAGATATGAAGAATTCAAGGGGTCATGCTAGTTGCCAATATGCATCTATAATTTCGCTCTATATTTTATGCTTATATATATATGTGTGTGAATTATTCGTTAGATACATGTTTTAGGTTTTCTTGATGTTGCGATGATTAGTTAAGTTCACTTAAATCAACCAACATAGATATCCTAGGTCCCTAATAATATTGAGTCAAACTTGCCTTTCCAAAACAACACTTACTAACCGGACGATGGTGATGGTAGGCTACGCCAAAGCGAGGTGCCATCACTTCTCCAAGGGGCATAAGGCACACCGGGTGTGCATGTTGGTTTTGGTTTAACTCATCGGTATGAGTGAGGAGTCCTCACATACCGTGGCAAAAGAGATACATCGTCAAAGATGCATTAGATGCGACGATTGTCTAACCAAGAGTGGCTTAGAGCCATTACCAAGGCAATGCTTACCCTAGAATATTGAGTGTTTAAGACAAGCTAAAGCATGCTTAACAACTCTTTGTTTCTTCGGATCTTGGAATCGCCTTATTTTCGCAAAATAGGGACAAATTTTACGTGTGAATAAGACGTCAAATAAGTATTGAAAATTTGCATGAATAAAATTCAATCTTATTTAAGTATTTTTGAATGGCTTTTCATTAAAATTCTATCAATTGTAGAATCATGTCTTCAACTAATGACAACGACCTTATGTACCCGGAACTTCCCAAAAATTTACCATTTTTGCTCAATTCGGTGAACTTCAAGGAATGGGAAGATGAAATCTGAAAGACACTCAGAAATTGCTACCTAGAGCATATCTTGGACACTCCAATCCCGAGTTTCTACTTGAAATGGATCATGAGTGATGAAGCTCATGAAGAATGGAGTATAGATCGCAAGAGAGTTTCCAAACTCATGGCAAACTCCATCCCGGATCAATGGAGAGGGGTTTTCTCCGGCTATTTTCCGGACATGATGCTCAAAGCTCTTGAGGATGTAGTCAATATGAGGGTCACCAAGAAAGCTAGGGGAAATTATGATGGTCATGTGGAGGATGTGACTAGGTCACTCTCCAAAATGAGGATCAAGCCACCGCAAGAAGGTTGTCTCTCGAAAGAAAGACAAGAGGTATGGGGAAAAGCCTACAATACAAGACTTAGGCCCGGAATGCCACTTCAAGCTCATGTAATTAACATGACAAGGTTATTCAACCATCTGGAGCTAATTGGCAAACCAGTGGAAGACGAGCAAGCGGCTCACATGCTTCTTAACTCTCTTCACTCGGGGTACGTAGGGCTTAAGATGCGTCTTACCGCCAATAGGGATACACTATCCTTAAGGGAAATCATCCAAGAGCTCCAAAAGACCTATTCTTGCAAGAAGGCTAACTTTTCCCTTAGACCAAGGAAGAAGGAGTTCAAAGAAAAGAGGAAGATGCGCTGCTTCTATTGTGGTAATCCCGGACACTACAAAAGAGAATGCGGCATGTATCTTAATGATGAGGCGAAAGGAAAAGTAACCTCAACCTCAGGTATCATCTTATACACTAGAATATAAGCAATTTTGAAAGGTATTAGATACCGGAAAAATTGACTCACAACACACTCCTTTTTTAGGAACCAAGTGAGCGATGCTTTTTTTCAAGAGGAATCGAGTTCACAAGTAGGATGGAAGTGATCTATCCAAGAGAAACTTGTAAATCTCATGTTTTGTCTAAAGAAGTAGAACTTATTTAGTTTTATCTACCATACTTTTGATGTATTTCCGACATTGGACGTCATTTTCATCAAATCAAGACCTTTTGTTTTGATGTCTTGAACATATTTATGGAATGACACTTTCACGTGTTTTTAGACAAATGTTTGTTACCAATACAAAGAAAGCTAAGAATACATAGTCTAGTCAAACTTACTTATGGCATTGTCGCCTTTGCCACATTAACATTAAACGCATCAAGAAACTTCTACAAGAAGGTATTCTTGACTCATTTGATTTAGAATCCTTTGAGAATCGCGAAGGATGTTTATTAGGCAAGATGATAAAGCAACCATTCTCCAAGTTAGGAGAAAGGGCCGGTGACTTGTTGGGACTAATACACACCGATGTATGTAGACCAGTGAGTACACCCGCAAGGAGTGGTTATCGGTATTTCATAACCTTCACGGACGACTTTAGTAGATATGGTTATGTCTATCTAATGTTGCACAAATCTGAATCGTTTGATAAATTCAAAGAATTTCAGAAAGAAGTTGAAAACCAACTCGGCAAGAAAATCAAAGCGCTTCGATCGGATCGAGGTGGCGAATATTTGAGCCAAGAGTTTGATGACCATCTGAAAGAACATGGATTACTTTCAGAGTTGACACCTCCGGGAACTCCTCAATGGAATGGAGTATCTGAAAGGAGGAATCGAACCTTGTTAGACATGGTCCGATCTACTATGGGTCTTAGTGAACTTCCAATCTCTTTCTGGGGACATTCACTTTTAACTGCGGCACTCACACTAAATCGTGCTCCGTCAAAAGCAGTGGAAAAGACTCCATATGAATTATGGACAAGCAAACCGCCAAGGTTGTCTTTTCTCAAGATTTGGGGATGCGAAGCATATGTTAAGAAACTCATTTCTGACAAACTTCATCCGAAATCTGACAAGGTTTACTTTGTGGGTTATCCAAAAGAAACCGAAGGGTATTACTTCTACAACAAATCCGAGAACAAAGTGTTTGTTGCTCGTGATGGTGTCTTCTTGGAGAAGGAGCATCTCTCCAAAATGACAAGTGGGAGGAAAATCGAACTCGAGGAAGTTCGAGAGGACGAGCAACAAGGACAAGTTGACAATCAAAGTGCTTACCAAGCAGCTGTTGACATTGGTCAAAGTCAAAATATGCAAAGTCAACCCGACAATGCAAATGCTTAGTTCATTACCCTACGTAGGTCGACTCGGCCAAGATCTCAACCTGACAGATATCTCGGTGTTGTATTAACCGAAGATCTGGACATCCTAGTAGTGGATGGAGATGAGCCGGAAACCTACAAGCAAGCTATGACGAGCCCCGACTCTGCAAAATGGCAAGAGGCCATGAAATACGAAATGGACTCCATGTTTGAAAATCAAGTATGGGACTTGGTTGATTTACCCGCAGGTTACACACCTATCGGATGTAAATGGATTTTCAAGATGAAAACCGACAAAGATGGAAATGTATTTAGTTAAAAAGCAAGGCTGGTAGCAAAAGGTTACAGGCAAATTCACAGCGTTGATTATGATGAAACCTTTTCTCCAGTTGCTATGCTTAATTCCGTTCGAATTCTTCTAGCGATTGTTGCATATTACAATTATGAAGTATGGCAGATGGACGTCAAAACCGCCTTCCTCAATGGGATTTTGGAAGAAACTATGTATATGACACAGCCTGAAGGTTTTGTCGACCAGAATAATCCTAAGAAGGTATGCAAGCTTAACAAGTCCATTTATGGATTAAAGCAAGCAAGCAGAAGTTGGAATCCGCGATTTGATGAAGCCATCAGTAAGTTTGGTTTTATCAAGAATCCAGATGAGTCTTGTATCTACAAGAAGGTCAGTGGGAGTGACATCGCCTTCCTAGTCTTATATGTCGATGACATTTTGCTCATTGGAAATAGCATTCCATTGCTAGAGTTTGTAAAGGCTTGGCTCGGGAAATGTTTTTCAATGAAAGACTTGGGAGAGGCTCAGTACATATTAGGCATCAAGATCTATAGGGATAGATCAAAAAGGATGATTGGAATGAGTCAGAGTACTTACATCGATAAGGTACTGGCTCCATTCCAAATGGAAGGAGCCAAGAGAGGGCACCTACCCATGTCATATGGCATAATCTTAAGCAAGAAGCAGTGTCCAAAGACACCTGATGAGCGAGAAAGGATGAGTCGAATTCCGTATGCTTCGCTTATTGGATCGATCATGTATGCCATGATATGTACTAGACTAGATGTATCGTATGCCTTAAGTGCTATGAGCCGATACCAATCAGACCCAGGAGAGGCGCATTGGACTGCGGCCAAGAATATTCTAAAGTACCTGAAAAGGAACAAGGATAAATTCCTGGACTATGGTGGTAAAGATGAATTGGTTGTTGAGGGATATACCGACGCAAGCTTCCAGACAGACAGAGACGACTTCAAGTCACAATCAGGATACATATTCTGTCTCAATGGAGGAACGTTTAGTTGGAAGAGTGCAAAGCAAAGCACAACCGCTGATTCTTCAACTGAAGCCGAGTACTTGGCAGCATCTGAGGGAGCCAAGGAGGCAGTTTGGATTCGCAAGTTCATTGATGAACTTGGTGTTGTACCCTCCATCAAGGGTCCAATAGACCACTACTGTGACAACAATAGAGCTATTGCTCAGGCTAGAGAGCCACGAGAACATCAGAAGGTCAAATATGTCCAGAGGCGATTTCATATGATTCGAGAATGGAAGTTAGAAGGTGAAATCAGAATTTGCAAAGTTGGAACGGATGACAATGTAGCCCATCCACTTACTAAACCTTTGTCTCAAGTGAAGCACAACAAACACATTGAGGCAATGGGAATCAAGCATGTCGTGAACTAGCTTTGAATTCCATTTTATAGTGTTTTAATCAAATTTTGAACATTGTTGGTGTAAAGCACCATGATGAACCATTCAGTTTTGGAGTAATTAAAATTTTCATGCAATTTAAATCACTCCGTCTCTATTTAATTGTGGTTTAGAATTAAATAATGAGTCAATTCGATTTTAATAAATATTCAAAGTAGGGTATCAAGTAAATGGCTTGGATAAAGAAACACCTATTAAGTGAAAATTGAATATTTTAATCGAAAATTATCCCTAATCAAGGTCATATTTTGTGGACGATTGGTGACCATCAGAGATTAGTGTGTAGTATGATTTGTAGAACCGTTTCTTATGCTATGAGGATATAAATAATTTGCACAGGTATTGGTTTAGAACCATACTAGATCGACCTATGAGGATACTTTAAAGGATTTAAAAAATCGTCATAAGTATTTTCTCAGTATTACTATCAGAACTCTTTTCCGTTGACCATGAGTAGTGGGAGATCTCTTGTTTGAATACTGGTCCGCTTTGGTATCCGCCAAACGTCTGCCGTAACTGGGGATTATAAAGACAAATATCAGGCGGGTGAGTCCTCTAAGTAAGAGAAGCTACATTACAAGACTGGAAATGTCCCCCTTCTAACAATAGGGAACATGTCTTGTTGTTTACAAGGCCTCTCGAAGAGCGAGACTGTGAAAAATGCATGGCCGTGCTAAGATGGATTTTAGAAATCATCTGCTTATTAACAGTCAAACTCAGATTTCGAGAAACACTTCTGGACGTAACAGAGATGACTAGTAATCTTACTCTGTAGTTCATGAAGAGACATAGGATAAGGGCTATACACTAAATGCACACTTGTCCGGAAGGACAAGTGGGAGATTGAAAGGAATGGTGTCCTTCGAACAAGTGTATTATTCTGATAGCGGGTTCAAAATTAATAGAAAGCTAATATATTCAGTAAGGTCAAGTGATCGGAATGCCTGGGTGGAGGCCGCCTCCGATCTGTAATATTAATATAATTAATATTACAACTTAATCTTGACTGAACCCTTCGGGTCACACCCAAGAAAAATATACGAACCAACTCGACGAATTAATTCTGAAGAAATTAATTCGTCGCCCGAGTGTTAAATATTTAGGCGTCGGTAATTCGAGCTTAGAGCGTCGAAACCGATCGTCAAAAGTCGAAGCAAAATAATAAAAGACGAAACACGCAAAAATAATAATAAATCGACCATATTCCCAAAATACCACTAGCATCGGAGTGCCCCGAGCATCCGAATGCTAGGGGCAAAAATGTCCTAGCAAAGGTGGCTAGCAAGCACCAAGCCGAGCCTAGCATGGTTGGCTGGTGCGTGCTAGCGCACCGTGCTAACAGCCACGGCCAGCAGCAGCTAGTAGCCGCAGCACGTGGTGCGTGCAGAAGCTAGCTGCCGCGGCTAGGCACGCTAGCACAGCAGTAGCCGCACCGCGCCACAACAGCAGCTGGGTGCAGGCTGGGCTCGGGCCGGGCTCGTGGCTTGGCTCGGGCCATAGGGTCGTGGATTAAGGGGAAGCATGGAATATGGGGGCAAGTGGGAGAGGACATGTGGCACAAGGAGAGCACTGAGTGGGGAGCAAGTATGGTCTCCTACTCTCCATGTGGTCCTCACCAACCCATCTCACATGGTAATGCCACTTGTAGATTTATTATTAGTTTGCAATTTTAATTTAATTTAGCTTTAAATTAATTTTTGGAATTTCATGATCCCACATTGATGGGATAGAAATTCCCACTTATACTTTCCTCTATAAATACCAACCTTGGAATTTGGAGTGAAGTGCTTGAGTGGGAGTTAAAAAGAGCATTCCATAATTTTGGGAAAACTATTAAACTCATATAACACTCGGGTTTTGGTCGGACCTTGCTAACCCCAAGGTAGCGGACCTTAAAGTTGTGTTCGCCCTTTTTGTGGGTGGATAACGTCAGAGGCGCGGCGCTTGACGTGCTCGTAGCTTTCAAGTAAGAGCCCCGGTTTTTGGGCGAAGCTCGCTTCAAGGGTAAGATTCGTTATCTTTTCTTTGTGATTATTTATTTATGCTTTATGATTTTAATTATTGCGAGTGGTTCCTCAGGTCGGGGTTGTTTCCGCGGTGAGTCGGACTCACCAAACCTCATCTAGGAGTAGTCTTAATTGCCCTTACATTAGGCTTTTAGGCCTATCTAGTGCTACTTATATTTTTCCTTGCAGGGTAATGAGACAATACGGGATGAAACAAATTATTCCCCCGCAAGACTGTGATGCACCCAAAGATGTGACTTTTAGACCCGAGCGAATTTTTTGTTGGATAGAGTATCGGTCAAGTCTTCTAAGGTGGGTAGTACAAAATCCTGCTGCGATTATTGTATTATCTTCCTTTTATAAAGCTTGGATGAATGCGGCGGATAAGGGCCAATTAAACAAGGCCCGATCTCAATATCAATCTGCCACGACTCGCAATCCACCTAAGCCTTTAATGCATTCGGCCACCACTACCCCTCCTAGTGGCCAAAACAAAGGAGTGAGAAGAAAATTGGACTTCTCATCTCCTAAGGCGCGTTCGAAGGAATCCAAAAGGAAAGCTCCCTCCAAACCCTAACAAAAAGGTGTGATAATCAAGGAACCTTCGCAACAAACTTGAAAGAGGACTCTGACAAAAGTTTCGGAAAGGGGAAAAAAGGTGGTAAAGGCTCCTATTCCTAAATTGAAGAACAATGTATGGGTCAAGAAGAAGACTGTAGGAGTAAGCTCTAAGGTTTCTGAAAATACTGCGATCGAAACTACTCCTCTATAATCCGTGACAATTGAGGATATAGTGAATGTTGGGGTTTGGTGAGTCCGACTCACCGCGAAACAACTCCGACCCAAGGAACCACTCGTAATTAATAAAACAATAAAGCATAAATAAGTAAACACAAGAAACGGAAGAACGGATCATACCCTTGAAGCGAGCTTCGCCCTCTCAAAACGAGCTCTTACTTGAAAGCCTTGAGCATCATAAATGCCGTGCCTCCAACGGTATCCACCCACAAAGGACGAACACGACTTTTTAGGTCCGCTACCTTGGAGTTAGCAAGGTCCGACCAAAACCCAAGTGTTAATAGAGTTTAAGAGTTTTTCCAAAATATGGAATGCTCTTTCTAACTCCCACTCAAGCACTTTACTCCAAATCCAAAGGTTGATATTTATAGAGGAAAGTATGAGTGGGAATTTCTATCCCATCAATGTGGGATTCATGAAATTCCACAAATTAATTTAAAGCTAAATTAAATTAAATATATAAGCAAGTAATAAATCAACAAGTGTCCTAGTCATATGTAAAGAGGAGTATGGACCACTTGGAGAGGAGGGGACCATACTTGCTCCCCACTCCTTCATCTCCTTGTGACACTTGTCCACACCAAAAAGCAAGCATACTTACTAGCTTCCCCTTTCTACCCGACCTAGGCCCACGGCCCAGCTAGCCTCGCACCGTGCGGGCTGCTAGCTGCTGCCAGCTCGGCCCAGCACGCCCACGCACATCAGTGCGGGCTGCTGATGCCAAGGGCGCTGCTAGCTAGCCACGCACATGTGCGGGCTGCTAGAAGCAGCGCACGCCAGCACGCCACACACTGCTTGTGGGCTGTTGGCCGTGCTAATCCCCTAGCACTCGGGATAACGACGCTAGGGGTATTTTGGTCATTGTTGATTTATTATTAATTTGTCGTCTCGTCTTTTTATCATTTTTCACTCGACTTCCAATGCTCTAAGCTCGAATTTTCGACATCTAAATATTTAACACTCGGGCGATGAATTAATTTCTTCCGAATTAATTCGTCGAGTCGGTTCATATATTTTGCTTGGGTGTGACCCGAAGAGTTCAGTCAAGATTAAGCTGTAATATTAATTATATTAATATTACTGATCGGAAGCGGCGTCCACCCAGGCATTCCGATCACTTGACCTTACTGAATATATAAGCTTTCTAATAATTCTGAACCCGCTATTAGAATAATACACTTGTTCGAAGGACACCATTCCTTTCAATCTCCCACTTGTCCTTCCGGATAAGTGTGCATTTAGTGTATAGCCCCTTTCCTATGTCTCTTTATGAACTACAAAGTTAGATTACTCGTCATCTCGGTTACGTCCAGAAGTGTTTCTCGAAATCCGAGTTTGACTGTCAATAAGCAGATGATTTCTAAAATCCATCTGAGCACGGCCATGCATTTTCACAGTCTCGCTCTTCGAGAGGCCTTGTAAACAACAAGACATGTTCCCTATTGTTAGTAGGGGGACATTTCTAGTCTTGTAATGTAGCTTCTCTTAATAAGAGGACCTAGCTGCCTGATATCTGTCGTTATAATCCCCAGTTACGGTAGACGTTTAGCGGATACCAAAGCAGACTAGTACTCAAACAAGAGACCTCCCACTACTCATGGTCAAGGAAAAGAGTTTCGATAGTAATTATGAGAAAAATACTTATGACGATTTTAAATCTCTTAAAGTATTCTCATAGGTCGATCCAGTATGGTTCTAAACCAATACCTGTGCAAATGATTTATATCCTCATAGCACAAGAAACGGTGCTATAAATCATACTACACACTAATCTCTAATGGTCATTAATCGTCCACAAAAAATATGACCTTGATTAGGGATAATTTTCGATTAAAATATTCAATGTTCACTTAATAGGTGTTTCTTTATCCAAGCCATTGACTTGATACCCTATTTTGAATATTTATTAAAATCGAATGGACTCATTATTTAATTCTAAACCACAATTAAATAGTTTTGTGGAATATTTAGAAATATTTTATTCCACTATGAAACTTCACAATGTTTCATCTTATGATAAATGGTTTTTCCCAAATGTTTTAAGAGTAGTACTCTTCATAAAACATTCATAGAAATCACATTCATATTTGATATGCTTGATTTCTTTCATGCAATTATGAATGTTGTCGTTCACTTATTGCATAGGTTTAGTTATAATTACTTTGCAAACCTTAGCATATTCATTATCCACCATTTCCATAGTAAGATGATAAAATTTTGAGAGTGTTAATGGATTACATGTGATTTAGGATTTATTATCCAAGCAATGGCTCCCACTCATTTTCATGATTTGAGACCTTCTACTTGACAACCTACAATCATCAATGTTCAACAACGAACTTTTCCGTTTAACATCTATCTTATTATTTCCTTTAAGGCAACAATATTCTCAACATATGTTTTAGTAGATTCTCCGATGATGCCTTGCATGGATTTCACTCCAAACGACTCACAATGATTTGGAATACTCAAATCACTTACGATCATGGAAATTTATCTTAAATTTCCGCACATTATACATGGATGCATATCCATGTTACCATTCTCAAGCCACGACACTTCTTGCCTCGTGCTTATAAATGGCTTCCTTGCTAAGGATCTAATCCTTGTTAAGGTTTGTGCTTGCAACATTAAAACTCAAGTTGTATTTGTTTTCATGCGTCAAGAACTCATCCAACTACTTATTTAAGTGCTATGGATGTTCTTGACTATAATCTAATGATCTAATACTTAGATTAATGTCTAATGGTATTATATACGTACTTCACATGCTCTAAGCAAGTAAGTCGTCTGACGATTCCATATCATAGCTTTACATGATGGATTTATTTCTAGAATTATTCTCAATTCTATTCCATCCATGTGACATTTAGCTCATTTACTTACACTGAGTCTTGCCAAAATGTTCGCTATGTGATATGGTTGAAAGTCTCTTAATAGAGTTTTTCTTGGTTGACTTAGTATTTTGCCTAGCTTATACTTAGTTCAAACATTTACTTAGATTCATACATATATGGGTCGAAAGCCTTTCAAAGTCCTTCATGTTTAACATGGTAAATTCCTTAACTCATTTAAACATTTAATTAAGTCTATACCATAGAACTTAATTCCCAACATGTACTAAGTATCGTCTTTAGCTTGGTCCATTGTCGAAAATACTTTCAAATCTAAGCATTTAGCATTTGATAGTTGTTTCACAATAGAGTTCGTAAACTTCTCGTTGGACCTTTACTTTTTCTCCCACTAAACTTCTTGTTCATCAGAATTTCTATGTTTCTCCATAAGTCAATCCTCTTATTAACTTTATGAGAAAACACATTCCAATTCCTTCATGCAATGCTTACTTTAATCCCATGACGGATTCCATGTGCTTGCTTTCAAATCTAGCATTATTTAGATTTTCAAAACCCTTAGACTATTCCATAGTCACTTCCAAGATCCTATTTTGGGAAGGCGATTTTGGTATCTATTTTTCCATATTTCATATGTGCAATTTTGCTAGATCAATCACGAAAAGACTTAAGCATTCCAATTGGTGAATAGGTTTTTATTAAAATCAACTCCTTGAAATTAAATATATCCTTTTCAACAATCTAGCTATGTATGCATATACATTTCCATATTTGTTAGTTTTCTCCTGTAAAACTTATTTGCAATAGATGGATCTTTCATCCTTCATGCAAATTAATCAAGTTTCGAACATGATTTTCAAACATGGAGTCTATTTCGGATTTTCATGGCCTCTAACCATCATTCGGAATTTGGATTTGTCGTAGGTTTATTCCTTTGCTTTTAAGTCTTAGGTTTATTTCTAACTTAATAGAAAATTTATAGGATTCAATCCAAGCCTTTGGTGAATTCTATACCTATACGTGGTAATTGCATCAAACATTGAGTTTTAAGGCGCTTTCAAAGCCCTTTCATCATGTTGATCTTACTCCAACATTTTTAATGTTTTGTGAGTAATTAATTCTCTTTTAAGGCACTTGTAAAGTCCTTTTGAGTATTCTTGATAAAGCATTCTCATGAAGTCCTTTAAGGTCTTCCGAGATTCGCAGTTCTAATTTGTTGCTAAGCTCGATGGTTATCGAGTTCATTTTCCTCCCATTTGTCGTTTTGGAAATGTGTTACTTTCCAGAAAGACACAACTTAGAGCAACAAACATTATGTTCTAAATTAGGATGTGGAGGTAATGCCCGTAGTCTCACTTGAATGCTTACAAAGAGACATGTATATTGTCTTTGGGTAAAAGTTTGTTGTGAAACAAATAGTTAGCTCCCACTTGAGCTATCTTTAGTCTTTATTGAGCCATTAAGCTCCCACTGAGCCACCTAGCTCCCACTGAGCCACCTAGCTCCTACTGAGCTAGTAAACTCCCACTGAGACTAAGAGCCTTAGACATATACTTGAAAAGACTTTTAGAAGTTATTTCTATCCATAAATGAATATGGCGTCCTTTCTTATCTTCGACATATTGTTTAGTGTAACATTAGTCATTTGTGCAAATCTTTAAGAACTTTATAGGAAGGGTTGTGTACCATCATCATTTGAACCATTTTCCAATGACATCGAGGTCTCCGTGAGGACACACTATGTTCTTTGTGGAGTTCTTTATGAAAATTTCCATTCATAACTTTGAGATGGTCACGCTTGGCTCAAGCAAACATTGCTCGATCTAATCTAGAAGTTTTGATATCTTTCCAAGTCGATTTTGTACTTCACTGGACTCTTAAGCTACTCAGGTCAAGTTTGTTCACATTTGATGAATATAGCCATATCCTTTCAAATTCTTTGTGAAACGTTGAAGTAATTGATTCCTCTTTAGCCTTCGGAGTCAATTGTCTATACCAAGAAAAATAGCTCTCTGCTTTGTCGGTTTCAACAACTAAGACTTGCTTATCTTAGAATGATTCCAAATCGAGCAACTATCAAGAGCCTATCTAATAGAATCTTGAGTACGTTCTTGTCGATATGACATTGCTAAAGATGTTCGGAACGCAAGTCAAGCCCATGACTTGAACTTAGTGAGTTGATCATGTTAGGGAAATGTTTGTTTATAATCCAGAACTGTTGACACAACGCTTGGATAACCATGTCATTCAAATAAATCTCGCAACTATTGCTCATTACTTTGAATGTGAGTCTTTCCGTGTGTAAACGGATCAATTGCTGATTATGGAACATAATAACCATTATTTGTTCCAGCCTTTAGCTTAAAAGGTCTTTAAACAAAACATACGACCTCACAACTGATGTAGCTCTTCTTGCTTCATTCTAAGCTTGTAAGTTGATAACTTAGCTTAACTTCAATATTTTGAGGTCACTATCATAGTGGAACACTCAACCAGTATCCGATACTTGTGAAGATAACGAATTGCAAAGTTAACTACAATAACATGAACTCATGAGTTGAAATGGAATCTAATTCCTTTCCTTTGTTCCTTCTTTCCTATATTTCTTATCATACAATATCTCATAATCTTATTTTAAGAATTATTTCTTTAAGTACCTTGACTCTTATACTTTGTTAGGCATAATCAAGCACCTAGTGCGCCGTAAAACAAAGTTCCATCTTTTCCATTAATTCTTACTCGAATTACTACATCAATGAGTCCTACTCAATTATGTATGATGCGAAAAGATACATTGGTTGTCAAACATTGACAATCTTGAGTTTGCAACTCAATACCTCATGTTTTATGAAAACTACCTAGTATTTTGAATACATGATGTCCAACCGTCCTTTCGGACTTAGTTATAAAAGTCATTTATGAGAATTGTATTTTAGAAATGCTTTTCCTGTCTTTGAGAACTATTCTCAAGGATTTCCTTTACCAATCATGGAAACAATATTATTTGATTTTTAGAATACTATAAATATAAGTGCAAAGTATAACCATTTATCAAGAACATAATAAGTTTGAAATTTAATAGCATTCATGCAAACTTCAATCTTATTAAACGTCTTATTTACGCATAAAAATTGTCCCTATTTTGCGAAAGTAAGGCGATTCCAAGATCCGAAGAAACAAAGAGTGGTTAAGCATGCTTTGGCTTGTCTTAACACTCATTATTCTAAGGTAAGTGTAGGGAATATTTCAAGCCTTAAATCCCACTAGCTTGAACCCCACTGTGATCATACACTAAAGTACGGTGGCGTCCAAAAGGGAAGAAGATAGAGCAAAAGAGTCGCCAACAAGTTTTAGGAACTTGTAAACCGTTCATAGGATGAAGGTTACACCCCTTAACGATCCAAGAGATTGTCAAATCCATAAGGTCTAGAACCAAGTAAGGGTTCGGGGATGAAGGGTGAGACAGGGCATCGTGCCCGGGAGGACGCGTCATCATGGCTCCGGCTGTGATGGTTTGGGCGATTTGTACAAGATGTACATCGTCAGGGATCTTAAGACGAGAATCCTATGGGAGTCTTGCGGGCTAGCTACTCTGTTCGAGACCTCTGAGGCTATGGTCGCCTCCAGCGGGGGTCATCACGTAGTGGGCGCTTTGGTGGAGTTCTTCTAGGACACCACCAACACCTTCCATTTGGGGCGAGATGATGGTCACCCCTACGGACTTCAGTCTCATCACAGGACTGGAGTTCATTTCTGTGCCACTGCCCTTCGACAGTGGTATCGACGTCTTTTCTTTGGAGGTCGAGGAGTTGTTGGGGCCGATCGATATTCGAGCCCGAGCTGAGGTCAAGACGACTCAGTTTAGCACTAGGGGAATTCGCCGCTCGACGCTAGCAGCGGCTCTTGATGACGATGCGACCACCCGAGAGCAACGGGTGCGCATATTTGCGCTGATGTTGTTGTCAGGGACATTCTCCCCTGACAAAGGTAGTAGGGTGTTGCTTTACTATCTTCCTGCTGTCCGTGATCTTCACCGTATCGAAACTTATGATTGGGCTAGCTTGGCCTACGCTGACTTCGTTCGTGCGCTGAGGGACTCGTGTGGACACCGCTCCTTTGGGACGAACGTCGCTTTGTCTGCCTTTTGGAAGGTCGTAGAGGTAAACATTATTCTTTATAAAGTTTAGCTCTACACATTTGGCTAGCATTTACTCACAATTTTAATTCCTTGTAGATCTGGTTCTACGAGTACTTTCCTTTTGCTGCGCCGGTGAGACCATCGCCGCGGGGATTTCCAGTGAGCGCCTCTTGGGGCGGCCATCATGTGGATATGTCTACTACACATGTCCGGAACTGGATCATATCGGTACGACTTTTATTGTTTATTTAGCTTTTCTGCGGTGCTTTAGGTATATTCTTGCCTGATGGATGTTCTTTGTAGGGGCCTGAGGTGGTGTACCGGCCGTGGGGCGGTTGGACAGTCCCTGGGTTAGCCGCACAGTATTCTGCTGAGCGTCGTTATTTCTTCGGGACTTACGGAGCGATCGGGTACTTAGGAGAGAGGGTTGCCAGACAGCATTCCTCTGATGTCTTCGTTGTTCCTACTGCTCCACCACATCATATGTTCGATGAGGCGCGCTGATACCCCTTGGCGGTCCTATGTGATCCTTGGGCGGTGCTATGCTGAGGAGCTACTACCTTTGTTAGCTCCAGCCCCCGTACCGGCTGAGGATGTGAGGGTAAGATTTTTCAGCTTTTTCTTTCCATGAAGTAGCCCCCAAGTAATGTTTTACTGACTTTTTCTTATTTTATCAGGAAGGTGGTGCTGAGTTTGTGCCACCCCGTATGTCCATCCACTACCAGGGGATGTACGAGCCGATCAAGGAGATGATTCCTCCGGCTCCCGAGGGCGAGCGCTTCGTAGAGCGGTCGATTCCTCGCCACCTGACTCGAGTAAGCCTAGTTTTTTAGAATTTTGTGTTCATATATCACGCATATTTACTGACTTATTTCTCTGACAGTTTTCACGCGAGGTGGTTTCGTCGATGGCACGATGTATAAATGCCTTCCGGAGCCAGCTCGTCCTGATGAGGAATGCGGCCACTTGCCGTCGGGATGACGTCATCTGAGAGGTAGCCTTTCTTTACTTATTTTTCCTTGCATTACCGTTTCAATTTTGCCTTGTTTCTGATTTAATTCTTTTTGCAGGGCCAGCCTATCGCTTCTCATACCCGCGCGAGACCTGAGGGGCGGAGGGATCCGGCGAGGTCCAGCTCAAGACGTCGTCGTACTTCGTCAGGGGGTAGAGGTGGACGCTCCGAGGCTGGTCGTGCTGACGTTGCAGAGGGCTCGGTATCCTCTTTTGAGGGTACTCATGCTGCACTAGTAGGAGAGGATACCTCGGCTTTCAGAGGTGGTGGGATGTACGAGATAGGCTCGTCATCGCAGCAGCCTCCACATCCTCAGCTTCAGGCTGATCCTGACTGGAGTGGACCTACTTTGAGTCTTCCTCCTCCTACGGACACTAGAGCTGAAGCTGGAGCTGGTGGAGAGGTGACTCCTCGTACGGCGCAATTTTATGATATGATGGGCATACGTCCTCCAGCGCCGTAGTTTGTTCCTGTGTATATTTTATTGACTTTTCATAGAACTTTGCCTTACACTCATTATTTATAGACACATTTTGTATATTTATGCTATTATGAGTTTATTTATTATTATGTGTATGTTTGTGTGTGCAAGAGAAGTGTGACAACAATTTTGCGCAAAAAATTTCGTCATTTTTATTATTGATGGAGGGTATCCGACTCTCTCCCCCAAAAAGAAAAAAATAAAAAAGGAAAAAGGTCAAATAAAATGTTGGGAGTTTGGAATTTAAATAAAGTCCAAAAAAGAATAATATAATAAAAAATAATAGCTATTTTAATTAATTAAGAAAAAGGATAAAAAAGATGCTTAGGAAATATAATTGGAGCCATAAAGTCATTAGTCGACTCGAGTTTAGTATTAAAAACGCAGGTTAATCACGCGTGCCTGTTGTGACAACTTGGCGCCAGCTGGCGCCACAATATGGCGCGTGGCGCCAGGCGCTACACTTAGCGTGTGGCGCCAGGCGCTACACTTAGCGTGTGGCGCCTGGCGCTACACTTAGCGTGTGGCGCCTGGCGCTACACTTAGCGTGTGGCGCCAAGCGTTGGCGGCTGGCGCCAATTACGGGATTTAGACGCCATTTAACGCTGATGCGGTATTTCATTCTGATTAAAACTTCTCGCAATTTGTGTATAAATAGCCCCCTGCCCAGCCGATTCTTCTCATAATTCCAGCGAATAAAAATATTCTTTGCTTTAGAAAAAATAAAAATCATGTCTTTAGTCACCAAAACCTTCACCCAATACACTCATGAATGGTGTCGATCTCTTAATGCTAGAGGCAGAAAAGAATTAGATTTATTTCACTTGGGGGGAATTTATGGCATCAAAGGGGTGGATCTTGACCTGACTTCATACATACCGCTTTAGAATTTTAGAATGTTGATACTCATTGTTTCAGAATAGGGTATGATAAGATTAGCCCTTTGGCAGAGGAATTTGGTGCTATTTTAGGCTTCCCTGCAATAGACCTCGTAGTAATCCCTAGAGTAGATGCATACTATTATAAGGATTTTGAGCGCTTCTTTAATTTAAAAGAAAGGTGTTGAGTAATTAGGTTTTGATGATTGTAAACTAATGATGATTATCTATCTAACGAGTTTGTTAAGTCTTGCATAGAAAGAACAAGTTATACTTGGAACAGGGTACAAGGAACCTGAGCAATGACAAGTATGTATATAAGGAACTTAAGCAATATATGATAAGAAATAGAAGAACAAGAACAATGATGAGTGTTATGGTTGATAAGCATGATGATGGCTAAGGAACTATGAAGGTAACTATGTAAATAGGTGTCTGCATATGTTAGCTTCATGAGGTAAGTACTCTATACATACGTGAGTCGTATATGTGTAGGAGTATTTACATAAGCTTTAAGTTTAATTAGTTCTCTCACTTGAAGTTTGTTTATGACAAACAAACTTCAATCTAATGTTTCTCTTAAGTGTTAATGTGAAGACAGGAACTGACTTAGGTGAAGTCAATGGGTTGGAACATAGAATACTTCAAGAGGAACAAGAGGGAATGAATGAACCTAAAGCAGGTTCTCCCACAAGAACCAAACCACGAAGGAACCAGAAGATATTCTCTAACGAGATGCAGAAGGAACCTTTGGCAGGCTTTCCCACAAGAGCCGGAGCATGTCCCCTAACAGGTACATAAAGAGTTCCATGTTCCCCAAAAGGTACATGAAGAGTTCCCTAACAGGAACTTAGTTCCTTAACAGGAACTTAACGTTGCCCCGAGAACTAGAATACATCAATACTACAAGATTCCAGAACAAGAGTTTCAAAGAAACAACATGAAGACGAAGAAATCGAAGTATATCACTTTAGGATTCATGTAAATATGTTGGACATAAAAGTCAGTCTGGAACAAGTCTAAAGAACCAAGGTGAACTCATGATAGTCAATGAAATTAGAGTTACTGACTTGTCGGGAACTCAGAGACTGTCAGAGTTCCAGAACCTAATTGGAACTTACGTCTGCACGTCGTTAAAGGTCGCATGTCAAATTTAATGATATATATTTATCTACCACGTGCATATCTTTTAAATATTTGGTTTTATAGAATAAAGATATTTACTTTCTAATAAATCCTTGTGGAAAAAGATAAGTTTTTTGTGGAAAATATTTTCAGCAAATTAAGTTTTAAACAAAAACTAATTTTATGGTAATTATATCTTTTGTAAAAATATATGGTAAGATATATTAGTATATTTGGAAAATATAAGATTTAGATAAAATCTGATTTTATGGTAAATATATCTTATTATTATTGATTGAATATATTCTTAACAAAAGATATATTTATGGAAAACTTATTTTTGGAAAATATCTTTTATTTCTATCTTTTAATAAAACTTATCTTTTACAAAAAGAATAATTTGGGTGTACTATAAATATGCTCATATGTATTCATTCAAAGTTGAGGCTGATGAAGCTTAGTGGTCGTGCTTAATGGTTTCATCCTTCACCACGAAGCTAAGTCAAACCTCCAGGTCGAAGTTCCAGTTACAGTTCGTCCAGTAAGTTCCAGACAGATCTTGAAGTGTCCAACATATTAGTTTTATCTCTTTATTCATTGGTATGTATTTAGAGTTATTCTTTGAGATCTTGTAATTAGGAAAAAGGGTTTTGAGTGTTTTATGTATTGGGGTGTGAGAGTTCGTGAGGATTCTCGTTTTTATAGTATTGTATTGTAAGAGTGCAATGTGTGAGCTTCAAGGGTGAAGCCGAATGAGCTTCTAGTAAGAGGCCGAGTGTAGGCACTTTGGGAGTGCTGAGTGAATCTAAGTTTGGGACTTAGATTGGGTCAGATAGGGTCTTATCGTGTAGCAAGTTTTGTCAGGACCTTGTGAGTAAAGGTCTGTCACTTAATAGGTTTGTAATTTGGTGTTTGCCCTATTATAGTGGATTGGTTTGGCTTGAAATCCCTTGGAGGGTCGAGGTTTTACTTCCAGTTGGGCCCTGGATGGTTTCCTCGTAAAATCCGCTTTGCATTGTCTAAGTTCCTAACAGCAATCAGTTTTATATTCCGCGAAAAGTAGGCACTAGGGACATACTACAATTCACCCCCCCTCTTATAGTATATCATCCGAAATAACAATTGGTATCAGAGCCAATGCTCTAGATAAAACCGAGTAACCCCGAGAAGCAAGTTCCAGGCTAGGATGTATATCTACGAGAAATGCAGCAATTGGAACTCAGCCCGAGAATGTTCCCAACTTCACATTAAGACCAAAATCTTCTTGTAAAGCAGAAGTAATTCAAAGATCAACATCTTTTAGTGTGAAAATACTTTTTTTTTCAGATTTACAAATTGATTAATTTTCAATTTACTAGAAATAGTTCAAGGAACTTATTGTATAGAATTATGCATATTTGGTCTTTCGGAACCTGGACTAACCCTGAATGGAAACTTAATTCTTTAGGCAAGGTAATGAATGTATATTTTGAATATTTGCCAAAGAATGACCTTATCATATGTCCTTATTATTACGATTACTTATTATGTAGACACGTGTTTTTTATTGTTAGTAAAGATAGTTGGCTTAATCGTAGTTGTTTTAATTATGGATTATTGACGACTATTACTAACAAGAAGGTACCCAATGTATATTGGGTAACCAAAGCCAAAAGGTGAATGTTTTTGCAGGCTATGTGCGTGGAGACAACCTATTAATAATGATGATACTTTGGTTGTTTTTATATAAGGAATTATGTGCAAGTTCCTCTCACTAGAGAGCCTTTACAAGAGGTTTGTAGTAGGTGAAGCGACAATAAGGAAAAGTGTGTAAGTCGCCTATACTTCTCTATGTAAATATTGGTCATTTTCTTTTGGTATATATCTTAATCCTTCTCTGATTCCTGTTGAAATTCAATTACATATTTCCAAGGTGGTATTTATGAATGGATGTAAAAGAGAAGTTGTTTTAAATCTTATAGCATAGATCATGATAAAACTAACTTCTCTTCTAGTTTGGTGCTTGTTGTAAATGATTGTTTTGTAGGTTTGTCCATTGAGATAAATCGGTGCATAAAAGTTTGTTCCGTTAGGAACTTGGTGCTTAACTAGTTGAAACTTGATGAACTTGAATTGATAAAATAGATTGAGGATACAGGAATAACAAAGCTTCTATATCAAGGTGCTATAAGAGTTAGTGTACAAGTTCCTGCTCAGCTTCTTATGCAAGTTCCAGTCTAGTTCCTATTATCCAAAGTTCTTTGGAACCAAGCATAAATTCCTGTAGCAGACTCTTATGAAGGATGATGAGTTAAGATGACTATCTTTGACTACGTGTTGGAGATCCATAATTTCGTTTACGGAACGACATCCAAAAGGGAGTATTCTTACTGGAACTTTATGTTTCAATACTTTTATGCTTTAGATTTTATCTATCTCTCTTGACTAACCTACTAATCTTTTGAAAGAACAAAAGAATTCACGTGGGTTTTGATTTTTCAGGTTATATCTTCAGAATGAATATTTGAGGAACTTTGATAAGGTTTTGAAGAATTTGAGATTAAACCAACACGTTCCTCTACCCAAGATACAATGGTCAAAGGACTAGAAGGGCATGTTCCAACCTGATATCAATAGGAACATGAACAGTTGAAGGTGCATAGTAGGAAGGAACTCGTAGTATCTCGACAGCGAGGTTCCAAAGGGATGATGATTGTCAAATCAAGATATTTCCTGCTATTAACCTACAATGGAAGAACTTTGACTTATAAGACTAACAAATAAGGTAAAATTATTGCATAAAAGGTGGTTAGTAAGTCAAGTTCCTATACCATTGTGAACATTTTTTGTCGAGTTTTTGATGCACATTTTGGTGTTTTAAATGCTTGGAACTCTAGATGTTTTACGAAATAATTCTATGCTTCAAAGTATAAACATGTTAATCTTTTTATGCTTGATAAATCTAGTAGGAACTCAATAATAGGATATGTATACGTAAGTTCCAAACAGGTAAAGATTGAGAAGCATGAGGATTAAAACATGTTATATTCTCTTTCAACTTCGGGTAAATTGTAAGCAACACTAATCCATTGGATCTTAGTGATATGGATTTGTTTATCATGTGATATTTAGAGACTAATTGAAAGATATGTCTGGTTTATATGAACGCAAATGGACACTTGGTTACTTTTCTTAATAAAAGAGATGATGAACTATTTGTTGAAATGTACAACGATTTATCCTTTAATGTGTGATAAGCATCATTAGTTTGTCATCATCAAAAAGGGGGAAATTGTTAAGTAATTAGGTTTTGATGATTGTAAACTAATGATGATTATCTATCTAATGTGTTTGTTAAGTCCTGCATAGAAAGAACAAGTTATACTTGGAACAGGGTACAAGGAACCTAAGCAATGACTAGTATGTATATAAGGAACTTAAGAAATATATGATAAGAAATAGAACTACAAGAACAATGATGAGTGTTATGGTTGATAAGCATTATGATGGCTAAGGAACTATGAAGGTAACTATGTAAATAGGTGTATGCATATGTTAGCTTCATGAGGTAAGTACTCTATACATACGTGAGTCGTATATGTGTAGGAGTATTTACATAAGCTTTAAGTTTAATTAGTTCTCTCACTTGAAGTTTGTTTATGACAAACAAACTTCAATCTAATGTTTCTCTTAAGTGTTTATGTGAAGACAGGAACTGACTTAGGTGAAGGCAATGGGTTGGAACACAGAATACTTTAAGAGGAACAAGAGGGAATGAATGAACCTAAAGCAGGTTCTCCCACAAGAACCAAACCACGAAGGAACCAGAAGATATTCTCTAACGAGATGCAGAAGGAACCTTTGGCAGGCTTTCCCACGATAGCCGGAGCATGTCCCCTAACAAGTACATAAAGAGTTCCATGTTCCCTAAAAGGTACATGAAGAGTTCCGTAATAGGAACTTAGTTCCCTAACAGGAACTTAACGTTGCCCCGAGAACTAGAATACATCAATACTACAAGATTCCAGAACAAGAGTTTCAAAGAAACAACATGAAGACGAAGAAATCGAAGTATATCGCTCTAGGATTCATGTAAGTATGTTGGACATAAAAGTCAGTCTGGAACAAGTCTAAAGAACCAAGGTGAACTCATGATAGTCAATGAAATTAGAGTTACTGACTTGTTAGGAACTCAGAGACTTTCAGAGTTCCAGAACCTAATTGGAACTTACGTCTGCACGTCGTTAAAGGTCCACTAGTAGAAAAATGTATATTTGCGTCGCCATATTTGCGTCACTCATTCTAAGGAGCGAAGCAAATGTTTTATTTTACCTTCCTTTTAAATTATTTGCGTCGCATATTATTTAAGAAGCGACGCAAAACTCAAGTGCATTTCAGCTTTCTATCATTTGCGTCGCTCCTATTTATTAAAGCGACGCAATTAATAAACTTATTTGCGTCACTCATTAGTTAGCAAGCGACGCAAATAAGTGATTAAGTAAATTGCGTCACTCTTTTACTAATGAGCGACGCATATGTACATTGTACAACATTATAAGCAAGGTTATTTGCGTCGCTTTTTTATAATAAAGTGACGCAAATAACACTTTTAACTTTAGGTTTTTTTACGTTTTTTTACCTTAGTTTTTCATCAGGTACCTACATTCACTATACAAAAAGAAAAAAAAACAAGAGTTCTTAAATTCCAGCGAATTTCTACAGCAAAACACCCACAAATTTGTCTCTGAAATCCAACAAATTCGGCCAAAAACTTGCGTTTCCCCAGGAAATTTAACATCTGAAATTGCAGTGAAGTCGAAGACCCATAATCGGCTGCAAATTCGAGCAATTTCGAGCAAAAATTTAGACCAAAAATCCTAAGAAATTCGAAGCCTTAAACCCAGAAAAATTGATTGTTTCCGACCAAAAATCCCCCATTTCGAGCAAAAAATCAACTCAAAAGCATACAAATTCGAACCCTAAAAGCCTCAAAAAATTCAATTTCGGTCTTCAAGTTCGATTGGGGTATTTCGTGGGGGGATTTCTAGGGTTTTTGGCAGCGACGCAATATACCCTAAGAAATTCGTCCCATTTCAGTCATAAATAATTTTTGTTCAAATTTCAGCCAAGAAATTACAGCAACAATAGGTTAAGTCAAGAAATTACAGCAACAATAAGTATTTGAATTACGTCTTTTTCTAGTTTCAAGTCAAGAAATTACAGCAACAAAAATTCGAGCAATAACTGAAATTTTCGAGTGGAAAAATCGCTTAGTTTCGCCCCAAAAAAACCCGAGGAAGTTCAAGCAAATTACAGCAACAACAATTGAAGTTTGATTTCGGCTCGACATTGTTGAATTTTTGAAGTCAATTCCACCTATGGTAAGATTGCTTCTATTTATGTTCAATCTTTTCTTGGTTTAAGGCTTCGAATTCGGGGAAGATTAATGAGTGTGCTGAGTAAGCTTAATTTGCAAACTTTGGCTATTCTTACATGATTCATAATTATTGTGTCTCTGCTTGGTAATTTTGCAAACTTTGATTTAAGTTATTACTGCCTTAATCTATTCTAGTCTAGTACAAATTTACGTTACTTGATGATTTAAGTTATTACTCGCTAGACCGGGTGAGAAACCACCCGATCAAGCATTAGGCCAAGGGTCCTAGATATTGTACTTGGTACGAAGGTTGTGCGGGACCTAGATAAACCAGCGCTTTGCGGGAGGAAACCCGTATTTCTTGCTTTCTGTACTATTTTTCCTTTTCTTTAATTTTTTTTTGAGAGGCGAGGAAAGTGAAATTTTACCGCTTATAAGTGTTTTTGAACAGGTATAGGTTTAAGAGGTCGAAAGACTTAGAAAAACTTGAAGACGAAGAAAAGCTACGGAAATCTGACCGGGCACGGGCCCGATCGGGCGGAGCTCGCCCGATCGGTCGTGAAAGCAAGGCAAATTCTAGCCTTAATTCAGCTCAATCGGGCGCGCAAGGTGAGCTGGATAGTCGAGCAAAGTTTGCCCAATCGGGCGCGTAAAGAGAGTTAGAGACTCGAGGAAATTTCGCCCGATCGGGCGAGGTTGCCCGATCGGGCGCAAATCGAGTGGAGGAAAAGATATGTCGGGCGAAGCTCGCCCGATCGGGCGAACCATAGGGCGAATTTTTCGTTCGTGTTCGCGCCCGATCGGGCGGAGCTCGCCAGATCGGGCGCGCCACTTAAATTCTAGAATTCAAATGATCCGCCCGATCGGGCGCGCCTAGTTTTGGTCGTCCCCTTATAATTTTCTTCTTCTTTCTTTCCTCATTTTCTTCTTACTTCATCTTCTTCTCCATTACTTTCTCTCTCTAAAACCTCCATTTTTACACCTTTAAACTCACTTCTTCTTCAAGATCTCCTCAAATTCATCCATCAAAACCTAAAATTTTTTACACATTATTAATCCTCACATCTTCCTCCACATTTCCCACCTATTTTCTCCCTTTTTCTCTCATACTTCCTTCAAACCCCTAGAGAAAGAAAGCTCCAAGCATCAACTTTTTCCTCATATAATGACCTCAAAACTTTCAAGGACCCAAAGGGGTGAGAGTTCGAGGGCACCACAACCAACGGTCAACCCGGATCTTCAAATTCCGGGATGGGAGGAGGTTGTCATTACCTCGGAGGAGCAACGGGTTAGGATGCTAAACCTCTTTTCCTCTTTTCTTTTATTTTTGATGTGTTTTATTAGGTTAGATTTCTTTCTTTCTAGGTTAGTTTTTATTGCTTTCTTATTTATGAAAAATACAAAAAAATTGAAAAATAAAAAAATCCAAAAATACGTTCCAATGAATTATAAATTATGCTTCCCTGTGCCCCTTACTTGAGAAAATTGTTTTGATTCTTGGTATTTGATGATAGGCATTGTGGATTAGTTGATCATGATTTGATGTTTGATTGCTCTGAAACCTTTACATGCGTCAATTTTGTCCAACTACTTGTGAATATAGTGCTTGACTAGTTGATTTGGTTAGGAAATGTGTGATAGTTCCATAATTCCTAGTATGTCAATGAATTTGAGTATTGATTTGCAACTATGATTAGTGTTTCATGACTTATTATTATGCACATGAGGAGGACGAAGGCGTTCATTCTTTTAGGTAGTCTTCAGAGTATTTAGATACATTTGTTCCCTTCTTGCTACTCATGTTGTTGCCTTTACATTTTGTTGTTTATTAGCCACATTACAAGCCTATTTTTCCCCATTGGTTACTAGTTCCAAGCTTGGCTTGGGGGAGCTATTAGTGAGTGAGGTGAAGGAGTTTGCAGTGTGCTTATTATTTGCACAATTTGGGTGGGTTGTTGAGAAGTTGTTTTGTTTTTTATCATGTTTATTTTTGATGAGTTTGAGAGTTATATTTTCTTGAAAAAAATAAAGCATGATGTTATGGAAAAAAAAGAGAAGTTCATGAAAAAAAAAATTAAAAAAATAAGTGAACTTCAAAAGAAAAAAAAAATGTTCAAAGCTTCAATGGAAAATTCAAGTTTGGAAAATAAAGTTTGTTTATTCACTCCACTTCTTCATTATTATATCTTATGAGTGATATTGTAAGTGTTGGGATTATATATATTGTTTGGAGTACATTTGGTGGATTTTTGTTAGAGTTGGTTATGTAGGAGATGATGTTGATCATTATTAATTTTGATCATGGGTTTTACTAGGATTTGCTCCCTTAAGCATAGCTTTTCTCTCACTTATTCCCAAATGATTCCTACCCTTCACCCTAGCCTTACATTACAAGCTTTAAAGACCTTCCGACCTTTGTGCATAGAGTTGTATGAATGTGAAAGTGTTGTTTATCAATGAAAGTTATGATTTGACATATTTCGAGTCGACTAGTAGGATGAGCGTTCATTGTTTTATACACGCGAGAGTGTGAGTTGGGAGGGAATTGTTCACATAAAGGGGTTGGATGGAGAGCGATCGAGTACATATTTTACTCGCCACATAAATGAGAGTTGAGTGTGTGAGCACTAGTCTTGAATTCTATATGCTTTAGTGGTTGACAAGCGCACTTTAGGGCGCGCTTTAGAGCATATTTTAGGATGATTTTGGATGTATTTGGGGCCGCTTTGACCGATTATTACCTTGTTATGCTTACGTTCCCCATATTACGTGCTTCACGAGTTTTCGGTTTGTTTTTGATGTGTTTTCAGGTAATATCAACCGAGTTTAATTGGATCCCGAGCCCTTGATGCGTAACCGAGCTAGCCTTGACCGGAGTCCGAGGAGTTAAGGAAGTTCAAGTGTCGTGCATTGATTACATAGCACAGGCAGCACGACCGTGTTACCATAGGCACACCCGTGCTGGCCTATAAGCAAGCAACCCCAGGCAAGGCAGCACGGCCGTGCAAGCCAATAGCACGGCCGTGTCAGTATCCACGCACCCGCACGGCCGTGCAGGCCATTAGCACGGCCGTGCCAGATGTTGCACGTGCCCGTGTCAGCTTCAGTATGAGCCCCGTGCTAGAGCATATTCAGCACGGCCGTGCCATTTTTAGCACGGCCGTGCCAGGAAGCTGCACGGCCGTGCCATATATAGCACGACCGTGCCAATTTGAAGAAGAAATCCGGTTTACTTACTGACAAGCTAGCACGGCCGTGCCAAATACAGCACGGCCGTGCTGATCCAGGGTTAACTGCGCGCTTGACTTCTCCGCATTAGAAGACGTATATAAGGCCCAACTTTAAGAGGATTCCTCAGACAGTTTTAGAGATAATTTTGAGAGCCTTTGTAGAGAGTTATTGGAGAATGTTCTTAGTATTAGAGATTCATTAGTTTTCTTAGAGATATTTCTAGAGATTTTAGTTTTCTTGGATTGATTTGAAGCAAGATTTGCGAAGATTCTTTGTATTATTCATTGACGACGGATATCAAAGTTCTGAACTTTTCCATTGATTCGCATCAATACAATTGGTATTATTCATTCTTGTTTATTAATCAAGATTTATTATTCCTTAATCAGAATTCATGTTTATATCTATTATGCTTTTGGAATTCATTATTGCTTTGATTATGAATATGTGTGAGTAGTCTCCTAGTTAGGGTTTCGGGATGAAACCCGGTCTTGGTAATCTATGTAATTGAGGATTGATTTTGATAAACGGATTGTGATTAAATTGATTATATGCGATTGCATGTTAATTCATTATAATAGGAGTAGCTAACCTAGAATCTTGAATTTGATTGCATGATATTCTTGATTTGAACAAGAGATTGTGAATTGAGTATTTCATTATTGAATGTGGTTTGATTATGTATCGAGTAATGTTAAGTGCATCAGAAATCCAAGCTTAGTATTGCCCGTTGTCTTCCTATCACATGATATTGATCAGACTTAAAGTCTTTTCATATCCCGTTTGTCTCTGTGACTCCTTGTTTCTTAGTTACCAATGGTTAGGCGGATTCGCGTTCTCCCTAGTGTCTTAGTTTATTGATTTATTCCATCTTATTAGTATTATTTTAGAACACCATTTTCCATTGATTTCGAACTAGCTTAGGTTTAAGATTGATTTGCAATTACTCTCGTTCCTCGTGGACCGAACCTTTATTTGCCATTGTACTTGGTTATAGGGTGTTCGTATAAGTATTGTTTGATTGAGAGTTAGATTGTAGCGACCGATTTAACCCTTGTCAAAATGGCGCCGTTGCCGGGGAACGGTGTTTGTTAATTGCTTTTTGATTTCTTGAGTCTAGTTCATCATAAAAAAAAGCACAAAAAGATTTTTCCCTTTTGGCTACACTTGTAGCCCTGCTATTTAATTGGTTTGGTTAGTGTGTATGCGCAGGTCTAAACAGAGAGAATTAATACCCTTCGATCCAGAAATCGAAAGAACTTTGAAGAGCAATCGTAAATCTCGATTGACGTCATCAAACTCTCAAGGAAAGGAACACAACACACAACAGGTTCCAATGGTAGACATACCGCGCCAACCCAATCGGCCAACACCGCGACCCCTTAAGGAGTTGGGAACTCCTGGGGCGTATAGAGCTTCAAGTGGGATTGCTCCACCCACTACTGAGGCCAATGATTTTGAGATCCGGCCGGCTATGATCACCCTCATCGAGAGAAGGCAGTTTAGTGGTGCCAAGCATGAGAGCCCTTTGGCTCATTTGAACGAATTTGAGAAGTACTGCAATACCATCAAGGTTAATGGGGTGAATCAAGAGTTCGTGAGATTGAAGCTTTTCCCCTTTTCACTTATTGGGAGAGCTCTCGAATGGTTAGAGAAGGAGGTGAAGCCGAACTCTCTACACACTTGGGATGATGTCACGACAGCATTCTTGGGAAGATTTTATTCCCAAAAGAAGACGGCCGATGCTAGAGCTTTGATCCAGGGATTTCGGCAAAGGAGTGGGGAGTCAATCTACGAAGCATGGGAAAGGTACAAGGAGTATCAAAGAGAGTGCCCACACCACGGAATCCCAACATATCAAGTTTTACAGATTTTCTATGGAGGATTGAGTCCTCAAGGGAAGACCAGTTTGGATGCGGGAGCAGGTGGCCCCATTATGAACAAAACCGAAGAAGAAGTCATTGATATCATAGAAGATGTGGTACGACACCACATGGATTGGCAAGATGGAGAGCGAGAGGCCATGAGCAAGAGTGGAGGAGCGGTCTATTCGGTAGACCATCTTAATGCAATCGGGAATTTGACATCGCAAATTGTAAATCTAGGTAAGGAAATGTTAACTATCAAAGAAAAGCTCAACGCTCCACCGCATCAAAATCTTCCATCCTATTCTAAGGGAGCAGGTATGCACTCTAACTCTAATAATATGCCCGCTGGATGTATATTCTGTGAAAACTGTGGGTCTTATGACCATGATACCTCTGCCTGTAACGTAGATTCCCAATTTCAATCCAACTCTAATGATGGTAATGAGTGTGATAATGAACAAGTCAATGCCTTGTCTTATGATAATAGACCTAGGAATGACAATAACAGATATTTACCACCTAATCAAAGAGGGAACAATTATAATCAACAGGGTAATAATTCTGACTACCAACAGCAAAACCAGTGGGGAAATAGGAACCAAAGGGACCAAAATCCCCAAGGGTCTTATAATCAACATGGTAATTTTGGTAATCAGAATAATTACCAACAAAATGCAGGTAATCAAGGGGCAATACAATCAGAACATGAATGCCAATAACAGAGGAAATTGGAATAACAATGGTAACAGGAACAACATCCAAAAT
The DNA here is from genome assembly GCF_001683475.1 of Chenopodium quinoa. Taxonomy (NCBI): domain Eukaryota; kingdom Viridiplantae; phylum Streptophyta; class Magnoliopsida; order Caryophyllales; family Amaranthaceae; genus Chenopodium; species Chenopodium quinoa. The sequence continues at coordinate 47,845 of NW_018742345.1, forward strand.
CAAAATCCCCAACAGTCTAATGCGCGTGGCTCCCGAGCCTCTAATGACAACTACAATGCTCAAGGACCATCGCAAAGGACTAGTTTGGAGGAGATGATGGAAGCACAGACCAAAATGTTCAACACTTTCATGGCCACCAGTGACAAAAAGTTTAATGAAGTGATGACACATAATAAAATGCTTGAAACCCAGATTTCTCAGTTGGCTAGTGCTATAAAGGATGGGGTTGGAGTGTCAAAACTCCCACCTGAAGGTATTGACCCTAAAAACTCTGTAAATGCTATCACCACTAGGAGTGGAAAGACATTGAGGAAGAGCGATGAAGTAGTACCCCCTAGGAGTCAATCTGTGACTACACCTACCACTGATACTGTTATAGAGAGTGAGGAGGAGAGGTCCGGAGAGTATGATAAAACTGTAGAGGTCTTAAATGAAAAGGAAGTAACACAAGTCAAAGAACCCAATCTATTGCAAAAACTTCCTTACCCCCATAAGTTTGTGAGACATAAGTTGGATGTTCAATTCGGTAAGTTTTTAGATACTTTGAAGCAAATTCACCTTTCCATACCATTCACCGACGCTATAAAACAAATGCCTAACTATGCTAGGTTTTTGAAAGATATTTTGAGTGGCAGGAGGAATTGTGATGGGGTGGAAACTGTTAACCTCACCGCGAATTGTAGTGCAATCATCATGAACAAGATGCCTCCCAAATTGGGAGACCCAGGTAATTTCTCAATCCCTTGTGCTATTAATAAAATGAAAATTGATAATGCATTATGTGATCTTGGGGCTAGTGTTAGTCTTATGCCATATTCTGTATATCAAAGATTAGGGGTAGGAGAACTTCTTCCTACCAACATTACCCTACAGTTAGCTGATCGTTCGATCAAATTTCCTAAGGGTAAGGTAGAAGATGTTCCCCTACGAGTTGGGAAATTTGTGATACCTGTGGATTTTGTAGTTTTGGAAATGGATGAAGATAATCATATACCTATTATCTTGGGCGACCTTTCCTAGCTACCTCTGGTGCTCTCATTGATGTGAAGAGTGCCAAGATTTCTTTAAAGGTAGGAGAGGAGGTCCTTGAATTTGATCTGAACAAAAGCATGCAATATCCTTTGTCTACTTCCGAAAACTGCATGATGATTGACACTATTGATTCGATTGTCTCTAGTATGCATACACTATTGCTTTCTACTAACCATGATCTTGAGCCAAGTGATACCGATGAGAGCAGGTACATAGAGGAGCAAATGCTAGAGGAAAATGATGGTGATAACGGTTTCAAGGAAATTACACCCATGTATGCACTTGCTAAGGCCACCACAAAAGAGGTAAACGAGGCCCCTAAGGTAGAATTGAAACCTCTACCATTACATCTAAGGTACGAATTTCTTGGCCCTGATTCAACTTATCCCGTCATTGTGAATTCTTCTTTAGATGCGGATCAAACTCGGAAGTTGTGTGATGTATTGAGAGAGCATCAAAGTGCCATAGGCTATACCATTGATAACCTCAAGGGTATTAGCCCCGCTATATGTATGCATCACATAACTCTCGAGGATGGTGCGAGGCCTTCTATTGAGAGGCAGAGAAAACTCAATCCTCAAATGGGGGAGGTGGTGAAGAAAGAGATCACCAAACTTCTTGATGCAGGTATCATCTTCCCCATTTCAAGCTCTAGATGGGTTTCCCCTGTGCATGTTGTCCCTAAGAAGGGGGGAATGACTGTAGTTGAGAATGAGAATGGTGAGCTCATCTCAACTAGAACAGTGACCGGCTGGCGGATGTGCATAGACTATAGACGTCTAAACGCATCTACCAAAAAGGACCATTTTCCCCTCCCTTTTATTGATCAAATGCTCGAAAGACTAACTAGGCACAAGTATTATTGCTTTCTTGACGGTTATTCGGGGTTTTTCCAAATACCTATAAACCCGGATGACCAAGAGAAGACGACTTTTACTTGTCCATATGGTACTTTTGCCTACAGGAGAATGCCTTTTGGACTTTGCAATGCACCGGGCACCTTTCAACGGTGTATGATGAGAATTTTTGGGGACATGTTGGAGGCCGAGATGGAGGTTTTCATGGACGATTTTTCTGTTGGGGGAGCCTCCTTTGATGATTGCCTAGTGAACTTGGGGAAGTGCCTACAACGGTGTGAGAGAGTGAATTTAGTCCTGAACTGGGAGAAGTGTCACTTCATGGTTGAAGAAGGTATTGTCCTCGGTCACAAGATCTCAAATGCAGGCATAGAGGTGGACAAAGCAAAGGTTGAAGTTATAGCAAAGCTACCACCACCGGTCAATGCAAAAGGGGTAAGACAATTCCTAGGGCATGCGGGGTTCTACCGGCGATTCATAAAAGATTTCTCTCTTATAGCCAAGCCTTTGACTGCCTTATTGCAAAAGGAAGTCGACTTCAAGTTCGACAAAGATTGCCTACAAGCTTTTAACACACTTAAGAAAGCTTTGATTTCGGCACCGATTGTGCAAGGACCACGGTGGGATCTACCTTTTGAGTTGATGTGCGATGCTAGTGATACGACTATTGGAGGTGTTCTTGGGCAACGAGTTGAGAAGAGGGTTCACGTGATCTATTACATGTCCAAGACCTTAAATGAAGCACAAAGGAACTACACCACTACAGAGAAAGTGTTCCTAGCCATTGTTCATGCATTTGAGAAATTTTGGGACTACCTCATTGGTTCCAAAACGATTGTTTATACCGACCATGCTGCCATCAAGTACCTAATTTCGAAGAAGGAATCCAAACCACGCCTCCTCCGATGGGTCCTCTCTTTACAACAATTTCATGTGGAGATCCGGGACAAGAAGGGAGCCGAGAATGTGGTTGCGGTTCACCTTTCGCGCATGGAGAGGGAACAACAAGAAGATGATGGGCTGCCCATTTGTGATGAGTTGAAGGATGATGTTTTATACCTCCTCAAGGAGAAGATTCTACCATGGTTTGCGGATTTGGTAAACTACTTGGCTTGTGAGGAGTTTCCCCCCGATTACTCCAAGCAGCAACTGAAGAGGATTAGGAGAGATGCAAGGCATTACATATGGGATGATCCAATTTTGTTCAATAGAGGTGTAGATGGTCTCCTAAGAAGGTGCGTTCCGGAGGAAGAAGTTCATAGTGTGCTGAAAATGTGCCACTCCGACCCTTGCGGAGGTCACATGGGGGCTAATAAGACAGCCCAAAAGGTTTTGCAATGTGGGCTATGGTGGCCCCATATCTTTAGGGACGCGTGGGCATTTGTGAAGACTTGCGATGCTTGCCAACGGAGTGGAAACATTTCCAAGAAGAATGAAATGCCTCAAAAACCCATACTTGAACTTGAGATCTTTGATGTGTGGGGCATTGACTTTATGGGACCCTTCCCTTCCTCCCGTGGGAACCAATACATACTTGTGGCTGTGGATTACGTGTCTAAGTGGGTGGAAGCAATTGCCTCCCCTACAAATGATCACAAGGTGGTGGTGAAACTCTTCAAGAAGATTATATTTCCAAGGTTCGGGGTTCCTAGGGCGGTTATAAGTGACAACGGGTCACACTTTGTGCATGGGGCCTTTCAAAGGATGCTTCGAAAGAATGGAGTACATTAAAGGTTCAGGACAACCTATCACCCTCAATCTAGTGGGCAAGAGGAAGTCTCCAATCGACAGATAAAGTCCATCCTTGAGAAGACAGTGGCGAAGAATAGGAAAGATTGGTCCGATAAGCTTGATGATGCACTTTGGGCATACCGGACTGCTTTCAAGACCCCAATAGGCACCACCCCATACCGCTTGATCTACGGGAAAGCATGTCACCTCCCGGTCGAACTAGAGCACCGCGCTCAATGGGCTATCAAGAAGATAAATTTTGATCTAGCAAGCGCGGGAGAGCAACGGATGTTGGACCTTCATGAAATGGAGGAGCTTCAGATGGACGCATATGACAGTGCGAACCTATACAAGTCCCGATCTAAGGAGTTCCATGACCGGAAGATAGAGCGGAAGGTGTTCAATGTTGGTGACAAAGTCCTCTTATATAACTCTAGGATGAAGCTCTTCCCCGGTAAGTTGATGTCAAGATGGAGGGGTTCATTCACTGTCAAAGATGTTTTCCCTTCCGGTGCGGTTGAGCTTTATGATTCTAGTGGGTTGCAATCCTTCGTGGTTAATGGGCAAAGGTTGAAGACATACTATGAGGGAGCCCATGTTGGTGTAATAGATCTGTTCAAATGCGGTCACAAGAGTTGAATGTGACCACGTCAAGCTATCGACGTTAAACTTAGCGCTTCCGGGAGGCAACCCGATTTTCTTGCTTTTACTAGAGTAGTTTCTTTGGTTTTGTAGTTGGTTTAGCTCCTAATTTGTGTGAGTTTTGTGTGCTCTTGTGTGTTTTTGTGCAGGTAGAAGATTGGTTAGAAGTCGGAATGAAGAGAGTGATGAGTGCCTTGAAGGAAAAGAAAACCTGCAGACTGCAGCAGACAGCACGGCCGTTCCAGAATCCAGCACGGCCGTGCCAAACCTCAAAAGCCCACTGACATTCTAGCACGGCCGTGCCATTTTCAGCACGGCCGTGTCAAGTACTAGCACGGCCGTGCCATCTGAAATTCAATTTCGCAAAAAGCCTTCCAAGCCAACACGGCCGTGCCAAATTCGGCACGGCCGTGCCAAACCTCAGCACGGCCGTGCCAGTTATAGCACGGCCGTGCAGCGCGGGTTCCGGATAGTTTTTTGTGTTTTTTAAACACGATTTCACTCAAACTCTCTCATTATTCCCCAACTCTCTAACACTTTTTCCTACCCTTTTTCTCTCTAAACTAACCCAAACCCCCAACCTCCTCCCTCAATTCCTCAAATCAAACCCTAATTCCCCATATTCTTCTTTCAAGATTTTGGCACCCTCCTTGCATTGGAGCATTTTTCAAGTGATTGGACGCAAAATTCGGCCCTCTTTGAGCTCGCCACAACTCCACTTCGTGGAGTCCTCGGTGAATTCGTTCTTAAACTCATTGATTTTCGCAATTTTTGTCCAATTTCATTCGTTTTATTGAATATTTGTTGTTGAATTGTGCTTTATTGTTGCAAGTTTGGGTGAACTAGTAGTGTTAAGGTAGTACATTGCATGCTAAGATAGTTTCTTGCTTGTTAATTGGTATATTGTGCTTAATTTCTTGAATCAAACATGCCTAGAACAAAGACATCGACTAGGAGACCGGGTCGGGACGATGCATCCTCATCCATGGTTCCACCCACGGTGGACACCATGGGTATTGTTTTTAATAACCCGTCCTTTTTGGACAAATTTGTAGGATTATCCCACCGACCGATCCGGCCTACCAAGTTCTACGACCCTTTAGCCGCTAGGGCTCTAGGGATCAAAAGCGACATGGTTCAACTATTTTCATTTACCAACTTTGATTCTTTCCTTACCATGCATGCTCTCACTTACAAGAGGCTTACCCTCGAATTTTTGTCTTCTTTGTACGTGCATCGGGATGAGAATAACTCACCCCGGTACTTGTCCTTTCAACTAATGAACTCGGGCACCATTCAAATGTCGGTGGCCCAAGTTAATGCCGCCTTTGGGTGGACATCCGACCTGAAATATGGTCCTAAGGATGGACACTCAAAACACTACAACTCCGGGTTGTTTTGGCGGCAAATCACGGGGAAAATGGATAGAGATCCCCGTAGGGATAAGGCGACTTCCATCGTCAATCCCACCTTTCGGTTGTCCCACAGGACCTTCTCCTCTACTATCTTTGCTAGAGGAGATAGTTCGAGTGTAGTCTCCATTAGGGAGTTACAGTTTATTTGGCACCTCACCCGTGGGGACGGGCGTCTAGACATGGGAGCGTGGTTACTAGACCACCTCGACGGTGTAGCCCGGGGTAGGGGTGATATTACTATCGGTGGCATGATCACCATTCTTGCGCAATATAATGGGATTGATTTTTCTGAATTGCAGGCTATCCCAGGCACTACGAGGCTTGATATGCGCACCTTGAGAGCCATGCAGTGGCTTGAAGGGACATCCCAGCCATACGCCTACTTGCCCGATCCGGAGAGGACGGTGGTTTACAACAAAGACAACTGGATCTTCGACCCCGACTTCGCCTGACACGAGGACGGAGGCACGGAGTATGTAGACCGCAATCCCCAGCCTCACCAGGGGGATGAGCAGGCCCACGGGGGCCAAGGAGGTGACGATGCTGATGATGATGATGATGACGAGGAGGGTGGCCCGGATGCGGCCTAGCAGATCCCGGCGCAAGACTTCGCCTGGCTCCGCCAAGGAATGGAAGATTTGAAGCTCGAGGTAGCGGATTGGCGCCGGTCGAACGAGGATATGACCTCCGCCTTCAGAGACCTGAAGAGGAGTATTGATGATATGGCCTCCCGTTTCCCTTATGGCCCGGGCGGGCCTAGCTCGTGATCCCTTTCCCTTTAGTTACCTCCCTCTCCTTACTATTGTAAGTCCTTGATGTATAAACATTGAGGACAATGTTTGATTCTAGCTTGGGGGGGGGGGGTCTTACTTGTATTCATTCTAAAACAAAAAAAAAAAAAAAAAAAAAGATTTACTGCTTTCCTAGACTAACCTTAACTTGTTTGCTAGTATGTTTTTCCTTTTTGTAGATTGGAACATTTGAGACGCGGCATGAGTTTGAAGAACGATGCTATGGCCGTTAATTGGAGCTCCCGGGAAGCAAATTTGGTGAGATCTTTTTTTTTTTTTTTGTGCTTAGGATAGTTTAGTTTAGGAAGAAGTTGAATGGTTCGAGGATGTTTGATCGGTTCTAAGGAACCTGGGATCGTTGATGTTGATATCATTCGATCACTTGTTTGTCGATTGGGATTTTATGTGATTTTTATGCCTCGTTATGTGCCTTTCAACTTATTCAGTTGGCTTAGTTGTACATATGTTTGTGTTAGATAGGAAAAGCTTCTGCTATGAGGATGTGTGGTTTAGCTTATATGATATTCCTCGTAGTCTTTTCCTATGTTTTTGGATCATAATAAACTTGTCTAATTGCAAAATTTTGGAATATTGTTCATGTTGGATTCGAAATGTGAATGAATGTGTATGGAATGTCTATTTCCACTTAAGCCAGTGATGAATACACAGTTCGAGTCTATTGTTGATCAATGTGGACGAGTCTAGGCGAAGGGTAGAAATAGAACACTTTTGTCATGTGAAACTCTATGCCTTTGGGCTGTGGTAAGATGGAGTCGCTTCCCGGTTGTGGATTTGACCCCCTTGATTGGTAGTTTCTTTATTTGTTAGATCCCGTGAGGTTTATTTGCTAGCCTTCATAATTCTTGTTGAGTGGCATATTTGGATCCTTGATTATGCATTTTTCGATCTTTGTGTTGACTAGTAGCTCCCGAGACCGACTTTACACTTTTAAGGGAGGAAGAGGGTACCTTTTTCATTTTTCTTATTTTGTTCCTTTTGTTTTGTTACAAATTGATTTTCTTTTTACATCATCTTACTTGCTAACCATGTTGAGCTTTAATTCCATTCTTGGTTAACCGTGTTACAAAGCCGATGGCCAATGTTTTACCAACCCTTAGTTGTGAAGCGTTTACCTAGATAGGTTTGTTGAGCTTATTGTTTACTAATCAAGAAATAAAGTTTGATAGTTGGTTTGAGCAGGTGTGAAAGTGAGCCTAATTGTAAATATGTAATGTGAAAGTCATTTTTGCCATCAATAAAAAAAAAGAAAAAAAAAAGAAGAAGAGAAAAGCCGTCTGAATTGTGAAAAAGGCAAGGACACATAAATAAAGTTTTGAAGTTTGAAAGAGGTCATTTGAGTGTGTATTATATGGATAATTTGGGATGTGTAAGAATGTGAATCAATGAGATTGTGGAAAGTGAATTACATCTTTTGAACTATTGTTTTTGAGAATTGTGATTCTTGCGCTTCATTTAGGAATTAACCCCACTTTTTAAAATTGTTTTCACCTACCTTACCCATTGCCATTACATTACAACCCTTTTAAGACCCTTAGACTTTATAGGTGTTCGGTTCTCAAACGGTGGAGGGAGATACCTTTCAACCCTATGGAAAGATTATGCGTAATCGAGATGTCGGGATACCTTTGTTATTTCCTCAAAACATCACTTCTTCCGGTTCCTTCGAGGAATCACGAGGGGCCAATTAGGGTGGTGATTTGAAGCAAAAGGGGAGGGCGTGGCCGATTTGGTCGGGTTTAGAGGGAAGCATGATTTCTTTGTTCTCTATGCTTGGTTTAGGTCTTGTTCGCATTTGATCAACGATATCTTGGATTGTGTGTCTCGTTGCTTGTTTGAGTGAGTTTTCCTTCCGTGCATGGTTGTTCTAAGTAGGATCCATTGATTTCATTCCGTGCTTAATTTGATTTGTTCGCAATGGCATAGTTTATTTGATCTTGTGTGTGTTTCCCTTTGGTTTTTGCTCGAGGACTAGCAAAAGTGTACCTTGGGGGGTTTTGACAAGCGCACTTTAGGGCGCGCTTTAGAGCATATTTTAGGATGATTTTGGATATATTTGGGGCCGCTTTGGCCGATTATTACCTTGTTATGCTTACGTTCCCCATATTACGTGCTTCACGGGTTTTCGGTTTGTTTTTGATGTGTTTTCAGGTAATATCAACCGAGTTTAATCGGATCCCGAGCCCTTGATGCGTAACCGAGCAAGCCTTAACCGGAGTCCAAGGAGTTAAGGAAGTTCAAGTGTCGTGCATTGATTACATAGCACAGGCAGCACGACCGTGTTACCATAGGCACACCCGTGCTGGCCTATAAGCAAGCAACCCCAGGCAAGGCAGCACGGCCGTGCAAGCCAATAGCACGGCCGTGTCAGTATCCACGCACCCGCACGGCCGTGCAGGCCATTAGCACGGCCGTGCCAGATGTTGCACGTGCCCGTGTCAGCTTCAGTATGAGCCCCGTGCTAGAGCATATTCAGCACGGCCGTGCCAATTTGAAGAAGAAATTCGGTTTACTTACTGACAAGCTAGCACGGCCGTGCCAAATACAGCACGGCCGTGCCAAATACAGCACGGCCGTGCTGATCCAGGGTTAACTGCGCGCTTGACTTCTCCGCATTACAAGACGTATATAAGGCCCAACTTTAAGAGGATTCCTCAGACAGTTTTAGAGATAGTTTTGAGAGCCTTTGTAGAGAGTTATTGGAGAACGTTCTTAGTATTAGAGATTCATTAGTTTTCTTAGAGATATTTCTAGAGATTTTAGTTTTCTTGGATTGATTTGAAGCAAGATTTGCGAAGATTCTTTGTATTATTCATTGACGACGGATATCAAAGTTCTGAACTTTTCCATTGATTCGCATCAATACAATTGGTATTATTCATTCTTGTTTATTAATCAAGCTTTATTATTCCTTAATCAGAATTCATGTTTATATCTATTATGCTTTTGGAATTCATTATTGCTTTGATTATGAATATGTGTGAGTAGTCTCCTAGCTAGGGTTTCGGGATGAAACCCGACCTTGGTAATCTATGTAATTGAGGATTGATTTTGATAAACGGATTGTGATTAAATTGATTATATGCGATTGCATGTTAATTCATTATAATAGGAGTAGCTAACCTAGAATCTTGAATTTGATTGCATGATATTCTTGATTTGAACAAGAGATTGTGAATTGAGTATTTCATTATTGAATGTGGTTTGATTATGTATCGAGTAATGTTAAGTGCATGAGAAATCCAAGCTTAGTATTGCCCGTTGTCTTCCTATCACATGATATTGATCAGACTTATAGTCTTTTCATATCCCGTTTATCTCTGTGATTCCTTGTTGCTTAGTTACCAATGGTTAGGCGGATTCCCGTTCTCCCTAGTGTCTTAGTTTATTGATTTATTCCATCTTATTAGTATTATTTTAGAACACCATTTTCCATTGATTTCGAACTAGCTTAGGTTTAAGATTGATTTGCAATTACTCTCGTTCCTCGTGGACCGAACCTTTATTTGCCATTGTACTTGGTTATAGGGTGTTCGTATAAGTATTGTTTGATTGAGAGTTAGATTGTAGCGACCGATTTAACCCTTGTCAGTGGTTTGCTCTATTTGACAATTGTTAGGGAAGAAAGGTAATTGGATGGATTTGATTAATTGACTCTGAAGCATGTTTATTTGATTTACTCTGAATCGTTTGTGCTCGATTTTTACTTTTTGGGGTGAAGCATATTTATTGATTCATTGATGAGATCTTTGCTTAGGGACAAGCAAAGGTTTGGCTTGGGGGAGTTTGATGTGTCTATTTTATATATTATTTTACCCCCGTCCCTTGGTCATAATTAGTAGTGTTTTTGGCTCTTTAGAGCCACTTTTATTACTAATTGGTGTTTTCTAGTGTTTTCGTAGATTTGGTTGACTTTTGTAGGGATTTATGCTTTTGGAGTATTTTCCCGGGATATTTTAGAGCAACTACGGAAGCTAGAAGGACGCGAGCACTTTTGGAGCCCAGGATCAGTGAGAGCCGGTGATGAAGGGATCGGTAATTGGGATCCTGAGGCGTTTGGACCAAGTATTCGAGATCCGAGAGGAAACCCAGATTAGGCTGAGAAATCTAGCCCAATCGAAGTCCAAGCCTCAAGAGGAGAAAAGACCCGATCGGGCAACCTCTAGCCCGATCGGGCGCGGAAAACCATAGGGCTGTATGCTAAGGCGCGCCCGATCGTGCGAGCATCTAGCACAATCGGGCGATGCTGCTTGGGAAGAACGCGAAGAAAAAGGCGCGCCCGATCGGGCGCGCGTTTCTTGAAGACCTGATTTAGTTTAGTTTTAATTCTTGTTTTAGGAAACGTTTAAATACGATTTTGTACGGAATTATTAGATTACCTTCTTTCTTAGACTTTCTCTCTCTACTGAGGATCTTTTCTCTCTCTTAACTTTTCTCTCTCTCTCTTAACTTTTCTCTCAACTTTTGTTCTTGATTATTTCCTTTAATTCCAGATTTATTTTGGTAACGATTCTGTAGGGAATTATAGGTACTACGCAGCGGAAATAATCATGAATCATATTCATATAGCACCTAACCAAGGATCTCATGCATAACACATAAAGAGTAAGAATTATACCTTTGAAGCGTGATTCCACTAGCAATCGAGCAAGAACAAGGGAGACAAAGAACCTCAAACGTGATTCCTCTACTTGGTCCACAGGCACAGATTAAGACCTCCACTAATGCTAGTTAGTCGCGATCGAACTCTTCAATTGACCTTCTACGGAGAGGTATGAGCAACAAACTAGTCACGAACCACCGCGAACACCACCAGTGGTGGTCGGCCGCAAGTCCAAGGAGGGGAGAGGGGTGCCGTGAGAGAGAGAGAGGGAGATGAGGGTATTGGGATTTGGTTGCCTTGATTCACAATTCACTGTAAGTTGATTGTGTCTCTTGTATATTGCAACCCTAGGCATGGATCTTATTTATAGATAATATCCATAAATAAGAGTCCATGACCAAGCCCAATTCCTAATCCCAATCAAACTACACTAGCCCAATCCTATTCATGATTAGCTAAATACTCATAAGGCCTAATAATGGGCCTCTTACTTGCTTAACCCAATACCTTTGTGTGTGACTTCATAGGATCCATTCTAGCGGGCTTTGGGCTATTTTACTAGCCTAAAGATCATATCTCATAGTCTAGCAAAAGATGATGACGCTCAAGAGAACAAACTTATTATCTCCATAATAGTGATCCTTGATATATCTAGTAATTGCACTTATCGAAGACATAACTCCTTCAATCTCCCACTTGTCTGAGACAAGTGCGCAATATTCAAATTCCTTAAGTCAATGTGTGTTGATTTGATAATATGATTGCATCTCATGTCGTTATCATATTAGTCTACAAATCTTTTCTTGAAAACTGAGTGAGAATTACAAAACAAATGGTTACTATGTAATCCATTTGAGCACGGCCATGCATTTTCTGAATTCTCCCTCTTCAAGGGGCCAAGACACATTCCTTATAAATAGGTAGACTCAATCCAATCTTGTGGCAACCAAAGCTCCCACTCAATTTCAGAAATAACCGGGAAACACCCTTTATAATCTCTAGTTACGGGCAGACGTTTGAGTGTACCACATCCATAACATCCATTAAATGAAATCAATGTTCCACTCATGTCAAAGGAATCCACTAATATATCCGGAAGTTCTATACTTGAACTTCAAAGTAGGTCTATAGTTCGATCATGCATCATTCATGCATATCCATGTGATTGACCGAGCCTCACTATGCTCCTATAGCCCATGAAACTGCGCTATCCAATCAATTTTACATGCTAGTCCATTATTAGAAATCATTTATGTCCAATTTAATGATTCTGAACTAGGAACTTTAAATAATATATGGATTTTGTTCACATGTGGGGTTTCATTCACCAGGTCATCAACCTGATGAGCACATCAATCCATAATTATTTTGGACATTTTATTTAATTTTGAAAACCATCATTAAATAATAAAATTTCTGATTAAATATAATTCTGCAAATGAGTGTATTACATATGTAACTTATTTTTCTCTAAAAATAAATACAACTTCTAATTACATCATTTGCTTCAATCCAGCTTCACTAGCATGTTTCTCATGCTTAGGTAGTGGAAGGGGTTTAGTAAGAGGATCAGCGATATTCTCATCCGTATGAACTTTGCACATCTTCACATCTCCTCTGTTAACGATTTCTCGAATGAGGTGATACTTCCTCTCAACATGTTTGGATTTAAAATGTGACCTAGGCTCCTATGATTGGGTAATGGTGCCATTGCTGTCACAATACAATTCAATTCCTTTTTGTGCACTTGGTACGATATCCAGCTCATTTAGGAATTTCTTTATCCAAACTGCTTCTTTGGCTGCCTCAACTGCAGCCAAATATTCTGATTCTGTTGTAAAGTCTGCGACAGTGCTTTGCTTCGAATTCTTCCAGCTCACTGCTCCTCCATTTAGACAGAAAATGTACCCAGACTGTGATCTAAAGTCAACCCTGTCCGTTTGGAAACTCGCATCCGTATAACCTTTGACAACCAACTCATCTTCGCCACCATAAACTAGAAACATTCCTTTCGTCTTTCTCAAGTACTTAAGGATGTTCTTGGTAGCTGTCCAGTGTGCATCACCTGGATTTGTCTGAAACCTGCTACACATGCTTAAAGCAAATGCAACATTCGGCCTCGTACAAATCATGGCATACATTATCGATCCTATTGCAGAAGCATAATGAGTAATAGCCATACGTCTCATCTCATCCGGCATAACAAGACATTGAGATTTACTGAGCGTAATGCCATGAGACATGGGGAGAAATCCTCTCTTGGAGTTTTTCATCTCAAACCTGTTAAGAACCTTATCAATATAAGTCTCTTGACTTAGTCCAATCATCCTTCGAAGGATCTTGATTCCCAAAATGTACTCGGCGTTACCCAAGTCCTTCATGGAAAAACAACTCTTCAACCATTCCTTGACTGACTCAAGCATTAGTATGTCATTTCCCATGAGCAGTATGTCATCTACATACAAGACTAGGAAAACTATGCTGCTCCCACTAGACTTCTTGTATACACAAGGTTCCTCTTCACTTTTGAGAAAATTAAACTGTTTGATTGCTTCATCAAAACGAAGATTCCAACTCATGGATGCTTGCTTCAATCCATAAATGGATTTCTGAAGTTTGCATACCTTGCTAGGATTTTCCGGATCCTCAAAACCCTCAGGTTGTGTCATGTACATTTCCTCCGTCAAGAACCCATTCAAGAAGGCAGTTTTGACATCCATCTGCCAAATTTCGTAATCGAAAAATGCAGCAATCGCTAGAAGTATCCGAATGGACTTAAGCATGGCTACTGGGGAAAAGGTCTCATCATAGTCAATACCATGAATCTGTCTGTATCCTTTTGCAACCAGTCTTGCTTTATGGATGTAGGCATTTCCATCCTTGTTTGTTTTAATTTTGTGAACCCATTTGCAACCAATAGGTTTTACCCCATCAGGCAAGTCAACTATGGTCCACACTTCATTTTCAGACATTGATTCCATTTCGGACTTCATGGCCTCAAGCCATTTATCTGAGTTGGGGCTCGCCAAAGCTTGCTTGTAGGTTGTGGGTTCTTCATTCTCCAATAAGAAGATTTCAGAATCCTCAGTTATCAGAACCTCAACAAACTGTTTGTTTCTGATTCTGGCAGACCTACGTGGGGTAGGATCAACAATAGAAATATTCTCTCCAACTCTTTGAAGATTTTCGCAAGAACTAGGTTCAAGTGGGACGATAAAAGTCTCGCTAGTCGAATTAGCTTGCTTCGACACATGATTAGTCGACTCATGCGCCCTCGCCTCTGATGTGGTGTTATCCACATCTATTTGTTGCTCGTCTCGAATTTCTTCGAGAACCACTTTACTCCCACTTGGCTTTCTAGACAGGAATTCCTTTTCTAGAAAGACACCATCGCGAGCAACAAACACTTTGTTATCTTCGCGATTTTAGAAGTAATACCCTTTTGTTTCTTTTGGATAGCCCACAAAGAAACATTCGTATGACTTAGGTTGTATTTTATCACCTTGTAAACGTTTTACATAGGCTTCACATCCCCAAATCTTGAGAAAAGACAATTTTGGAGCTCTTCCATTCCACATCTCATATGGAGTCTTTTCAATTGCTTTGGACGGGCTTCTGTTTAGTATTCTAGCAGCTGCTTCTAATGCATATCCCCAAAATGATATGTGAAGTTCAGTAAAGCTCATCATGGACCTCACCATATCAAGTAAAGTCCTGTTCCTCCTTTCTGACACACCATTCAACTGTGGCGTTCCTGGAGGAGTTAACTGTGAAAGTATTCCACAATTAATCAGATGTTCATCAAACTCTTGGGTTAAATATTCACCACCACAATCTGATCGTAATGCTTTAATTGTTTTCCCAAGTTGGTTTTGTACCTCATTATGGAATTCTTTGAACTTTTCAAAGGATTCCGATTTGTTCTTCATTAAGTAGACATAACCATATCTACTTGAATCATCAGTAAAAGTAATGAAGTAGTTAAACCCACCCCTTGCTTTTGAACTCATTGGTCCACACACATCCGTATGTATGAGTCCCAAAAGATCACTAGCTCTTTCACCTATACCCGTCAAGGGTGACTTAGTCATTTTCCCAAGCAAGCATGACTCAAAATTTTCAAATGATTCATAATCAAATGAAGAAAGAAGTCCATCCTTGTGTAATTTCTGGATGCACTTTTGGTTAATGTGACCAAGCCTACAATGCCATAGGTAACTTGGGTTTGAACCATCTGTTTTCTACCTTTTATGATCAATATTGTAGACATGGGTTGTATATTCTAATACATACAAACCATTAATTAATTTGGCGTTAGCATATAACATATTTTCTTTCGAAATAAAACAACACTTGTCTCTTATTTCAAATGAAAATCCTTCAGAATCTAAAACAGGAACTGAAATAATATTTTTAGTTATTGTTGGTACATAATAACAGTTATTAAGCACCAAAATAAGTCCAGAAGGAAGTCTTAAATGATAGCTTCCAATAGCAAGTGCAGCAACTTTTGCTCCATTTCCTAATCGAAGCGTTACTTCCCCTCTTGCTAAGTTCTTACTTTCTTTCAAGCCCTGTACGTTATTAACGATATGAGCACCACATCCGGTATCAAATACCCAAGTGGAAGATGAAGTAAGATTAATTTCTACAACGAAAACATCAAGTAACTCTTTACCTTGAGTTTTCACTGGTGTATAGTGGGGACACCCTGGTGTATGGCATGGCCAACTACCGCAAAAGAAGCATTCTCTTTCTCTCCTCTTCAGAAACTCCTCAGCACGGTTAAGCAACAAATTGATCAATGTCACCGAAGATCCCTCATCATTATGAGTGAGCTTGACAATGTCAAAACCATCATGGAGTGAGAACAAAATAATATCATGAGCAGAGTCATCATCGATCGGTTTCCCAAGGACATCCATTTGATTGAACATTTCAATCAATTTCCTTACATGGGCCCTTACTGACTGACCAGGCATGAGTCTTTTAGCCATTATTTTACAATGGACATTGTAAGCCTCATACCTTACACTGTCAGTCTAGGAATAGTAAATCTGAGGGATCGAGTTAACGACCTCTCTTACATTTTGATCATTTATGCCTCCAACTCCTAGTGCTCCTATGCCACCTCGACAGATAGCACGAAGACATTTGTACAATATGGTTAGCTCATAGTGCCTGAATCTTCTTTTCCAACAAGTAGGAATAGATTCTAAAATGAGCTCTCTGATTTTCTCTGCAGCTGAAACAATTTCAGCATGCCTTTCAGCTCCATACTTCTTTGTGTATTTGCTCTCAACAGGAATGTATAAACGAGATTCAAGCCCATGGCTTGTGAGAAAATTTCTCAACTCCTTTCCCCATTCCCTAAACTTTATGAGATTCAGCCTTAATTTAAGTTTCATTGGTAAAATTGTGTTGTCGTATAAGTTATTCATCTACAAACAAAAACAAATGAGGCAAAGTTCAATAATTATGTTTAATAAACTTTTAAAGTACCATAAGCGATTATAAAACTGGTAACTTTAAAACATTCATTCAATTTAATTGACCTCTATTGAATAGAATGATTCCAAGATCCTTTATTTGTGCGATAATTGACCGGACTGAGGCCCTACCATCAACTATTTCATTTTCAAGGTGAGTAAACTCTTTACTGATTACAACTCTTTGTAATTCTTGGTTGAATAATTAACCAACACATGTTTAATTATTACCCTTAGCTTCAAGGTTCTAAACTCTTTAGGTAACCTCGTTGAGTATAACCAATTAAAAGTGTAAAACGTGATTTACCCCCACTCCCCTAAGATATAGTATGACACCCAGCTGAGGCATGACCTGCCATAAATATCGAAGGTTTCATCGGGTTTTTAATTGGAAAAGCAACCTCAATATTACTAGGACCTAGATTTATTATGTTGTGATTATTTAGTGAACTCTAGCGCATCATCAAACAACATAAATAAAATCTAACATGCATAATCTACTAATGCATAAATAAAACATGACATAGTATGGCCCCTTAATCCTAAGAAAACTAATAAAGCAAAAGCTCCCACTTGAACCTTCATGGATCTCATCCATCTTGCTCCTTTAGGCCTCCACTCCATGGATTCTTGGATTAACTGCAACCTGTAATACTATTCTATTCTATCTACTACTTAAATAAGATAAAATAAATTACAAATATACTTAACGGTACGCAGACCGTATTTAGATTACAAAAATACGAAACGATGCGCAGATCGTATTTAAAATCTATGGGCCATACTAGTCTATATAGAAATATATAACATCATATATTATAAAATGCCATATAATAAATCACTCATCATGCTTTCCTTGACTACAACATCGAATGTTCACAGTAAAGGAAACATGGCTCCTAAAATATATCATATTTTAATTAATTACTGTAATTAGATAATATCATATATTATTCATAACCAATTATAAAATATCATATATTTTAATTTAGGTATGAGATAGAATCAAATCTTATTATAATTATGGAAGATAAATCATATTTATTTTCCAAGATTATCCTAACTCTTAGGAGATTCTATCCTAATTACTTGCCAATCACATATTTTAAATCAATTAATATCCTAAAATAATTATGGGATGATCATATTATTTAATCAATTATTATCCAAATAGAATCTTTTGCTCCATAGTTATCCTATCTTAACAAAATTAACAACTTTAATTTTGTTAATTATCTTTTCAAAATCAAAACTTATCTTTTAATTTTAATTTTAAAAACTGATTTTATTCAAAATAAAATAAAATCATGAATTTTTTTTTTAAAACCCACGTCAGCCACCGTGGTGTGGCCAGCCGAAGGCGGCCACGGTGGCCGCACACCTTGCGGTGTGCGCTGACCCTGCAGCGACGCGCGGACACCAGCAGCAGCACACCTATCGGGGTGGTGCACTGCTGCGTTGCCCCTTTGACTGACCCGTGCCCAGCCCGCCCCCCCTCCTGGACCACCACCCAGCCGCGGCTGCCGCACCTCAATTCCCTTTTTTTTTTTAATTTAAAACAAAACATTTTTATTAAAATTAAAATTAATGTGGTCCATCCAATTTTAAAATTAAATCATATTCAATTTTAAAATTAGGGTTCTTCATGAATTTAATCCCAATTCAATTTAACTTTTAAATTAAATAGGTTGATCATGAAAAATTCATAATTTATCATGAAATCAATTAGATTAAATTCTTTAAACATAAAACTTTCGAATTAAATCAAAATCAAAAACACAAATTTCATAAATTGGGGTTAATGATTTCGAAAATATTGAAATATTAAGGGGGGGTTCGAATTTTTTGAACTTCATAGGGCAATAATCGGATCAAATTAGGGCTAATATGGAGCAAATTAAACAACTTTTAATGATTCTATATTGTTAAATCACATTTAATATAATAATTGACCCATAATTAAATTATTCTCCCTCCTAATTGAATTAAAATTATGGATCAACAAAGGTTAATACTCAATATATGTAATTGCAAGAGGCTAACTGATACCACTATAGGGAATTATAGGTACTACGCAGCGGAAATAATCATGAATCATATTCATATAGCACCTAACACTAGTAGAAAAATACAAAAAGGCAACCCCAAATGGCATCGGTTCAGACCAAATCGGTGCCAAAAACCCCCCTAATAATGGGCGGGATTTTAGACCAAGAGTAATGGCACCGGTTCAGATCAAACCGGTGCCAAAAATACAAAAGGGCACCGGTTTGAACCAGTGCCACTGAACCGGTCCAAGGTTTTTAGGAAAAACCGGAACATTAAAACCCTAAAACCCTTATAAGCTTCGATCTCCTTATCTCTCCTCCTTCTCTCCGCCTCCATTCCCCCATTTCATCTCCTCTCCTTTTCTCTCCTCTCTCTCTCTCTCTCTTCGTTCTTCTTTCATCTCCTTCGACCTCCTCTCTCTCTCTCTATTCGTTCTTCTTTAGTCTTTCAACTCCCTTCGATCTCCTCTCATATATATGCAGCAACCAAAGCTCGAGGACCACCACAAAGCTCGATCTACTCTCATTAGCGCAACAACAGCCGCCGCCACCACCACAAAGTTCGAGCACCACCACCGGCATCAACATCAACAACAATTTCTGGGATTTTTTATCAAGTTCTGGCTTTTTTTTCCGACTTTAATTGTTTTTGTTTTCGATTCACCAATTTTGGTTTTGTTTTCGATTCACCAATTTTGATTTTTGATTTTGATTTTGGTTTTTGATTTTGGTTTTCGATTTTGGTTTTTATTTTGGATTTCGTTTTTAGGGTTTCGATTTTAATTTGCCTTTTATTTTGGATTTTGGTTTTTTTTTCCTATTTGTTTTTCGTATTTCTTTTTTTTCCGACTTTGATTTTGTTTTTTTCGAATTTTTGGTTTCTTTTTTTAGATTTCAATTTTGGGTTTTTTTTTGGTTTTTGATTTTGATTTTTTTTTCGATTTTGGTTTTTATTTTGGATTTCGTTTTTAGGGTTTCGATTTTAATTTGCCTATTACTTTGGATTTTGGTTTTTTTTCCTATTTTTTTCGTATTTGTTTTTTTTTTTTTTTACGATTTTGATTTTTTTTTCGAATTTTTGGTTTCTTTTTTCGATTTCAATTTTGGTTTTTTTTTTCGTTTTTGATAAATTTTTTTATTTCATTTTCTGTTTTATATTTTATATTTTGATAATTTTGGTTTTTTTTTCGTTTTTGATAATTTTTTATATTTCGATTTCAATTTCTGTTTTATATTTTATATTTTGATAATTTGATAATTTTGGTTTTTTTTTTCGTTTTTGATAATTTTTCAATTTTTTGATAATTTTTATATATTCTTAAGCTTATTTTAACCAATTGATTTTTTTTTCTGTTTTAATTATTGTGTACAAATTATGCAAGAATATTGATATGTTCATGTTGTAATTTTATTTATGATTTATAATGTAATTTTTTTTATTTATAATGTTAGTTGTAATTGATCTATATTGTAATTTTGGATTTCATTATATATTGTAAATTATGGATTTCATTATGTATTGTAAATTTTGGATTATATATATTGAAACCAATTCGATTTTTGTTGTGAATTGTTATTTTTTTCAGTTGATTTTATTGGTAAGTGAAAAAAAACCAAAAAAAATTGGACATTTTTGGCACCGGTTAACCGGTGCCAAAAGGAGGATAAATATTTTTTTTAAGTATTTTTGGCACCGGTTAACTGATACCAAAACCTGTTTATGGCACCGGTTTTGAACCGGTGCCAAATAGGGGGGTATTTGGCACCCCCCACATAGGCACGGGTTCAAACCGGTGCCTTAGGCCGGGTTTGAACCGGTGCCAAATGCGTTTTTTCACGTAGTGTAACCAAGGATCTTATGCATAACACATAAAGAATAAGAATTATACCTTTGAAGCGTGATTCCACTAGCAATCGAGCAAGAACTAGGGAGACAAAGAACCTCAAACGTGATTCCTCTACTGTGCCCACGGGCACAGATTAAGACCTCCACTAATGCTAGTTAGTCGCGATCGAACTCTTCAATTGACCTTCTACGGAGAGGTATGAGCAACGAACTAGTCACGAACCACCGCGAACACCACCAGTGGTGGTCGGCCGCAAGTCCAAGGGGTGGAGAGGGGTGCCGTGAGAGAGAGAGAGAGAGAGGGAGATGAGGGTATTGGGATTTGGTTGCCTTGATTCACAATTCATTGTAAGTTGATTGTGTCTCTTGTATATTGCAACCCTAGGCATGGATCTTATTTATAGATCATATCCATAAATAAGAGTCCATGACCAAGCCCAATTCCTAATCCCAATCAAACTACACTAGCCCAATCCTATTCATGATTAGCTAAATACTCATAAGGCCCAATAATGGGCCTCTTACTTGCTTAACCCAATACCTTTGTGTGTGACCTCATAGGATCCATTCTAGCGGGCTTTGGGCTATTTTACTAGCCCAAAGATCATCTCTCATAGTCTAGCAATAGATGATGACGCCCCAAGAGAACGAACTTATTATCTCCATAATAGTGATCCTTGATATATCTAGTAATTGCACTTATCGAAGACATAACTCCTTCAGATTCTTCTTCCCTTAATCTTAGTTGTTTATTTTATTCCTTTCATCATGATTTACTCTATTTCTTTGATTTGTTTAGTTTTTAATATGTGTGAGTAGTTTTATTTCTAGGGTTTATGGGGATCCATAAATAATATGAAGGGGTAATTTATTGTTGTTAATTATCAATGCTAGATTAATTTTCTATGGATTGATTTAATGCTCTGTGACTAGATTTGCGCAGATCTTTTATGCATGAGTTTAACAATATTGATTCGAGATTCGACAGATGAGAATTGATGTTTAGGTCTAGTTTCAATAGGCAGGTTAATTTATAAATGGTTAAGTCGAGATTCGAGAGATGAGATTTAATACCGGTAGATTAATTCTTTGATTGTAATACGTAGCGAAAGCCCTTTACAATCTGGTTAATTGATGCATTGATGATTGACTATTATTGATTATTGGTATTGCATGATAATTTCTTATTGAATTGTTTTAACGTTTTACAATTGCGGCTTGTAAAAGTATAGAAATATTAAATTGATGAATCGAGCAGATGTTAATTTGATATTAAAGGCTATTTTCAATAAGAACTTAGATCTAGTAAATTGCGAGAGCCTGTTAGATCTATGTTGATTAATAATTTTCGAGAGCCTGTTAATCGTGTTATTTATGCAATGTCAATGATTGATTACTATGTTTAACCCTGAAGTATTATTTATTGGTGAACCTATGCCCTAGATCCTTTTATATATTGTTTTCTCCCTATTCCTATTCTTTGTAGTTTGGTTTCATACTCAAATATAAATATTGGTTACTTAGATAATTTAGATTATAATAATTAATTAGGAGTAAAAAGACTTGTTTCCCTGTGGAGATCGACCCTACTTCCCTATCTACTTTAGTTAGAGGATTTAGGTATTTACTTTTTATTAGGGGATACGACTTTACCCTGTCAATTGCATCACATGTCGAGATCATATTAATCTACAAATCGTTTCTTGAAATCTGAGTTAGAATTACAAAACCAAATGATTCCTGTGTAATGCATTTGAACGCGGCCACGTGTAGGGAATATTTCAAGCATTAACCCCCTTAGCTTGAACCCCACTTTGATCATACACTAAAGTAAGGTGGCGTCCAAAAGGGAAGAAGATAGAGCAAAAGAGTCGCCAACAAGTTTTAGGAACTTGTAAACCGTTCACACGGTGAAGGTTACACCCCTTAAAGATCCAAGAGATCGTCAACTCCATAAGTTCTAGAACCAAATAAGGGTTCGGGGATGAAGTTACAAATCCAACCTAAAAGAGATTGAACCTTCCCTAATAATAGGCCTCTACTCTATTCTGATCGTATTCATGTGCGCTTTCTGATTAACATGCAATCAATAGGATTAACCCTAAACCTATTTATCTATGTTGGTTGAATATTAATGCACAAATAAATCTATTATTGGTGATCACTTGAATTATAATCAAATTAACCCTAAAAAAGATTATTAATAATCTTATTAAGCGTGATTACAAGTACCAATTCCCTTTAAACATGCATAAAAGGCGCGATCAAGCAATAAAAATAAATATCAAGCAACATAAATATCATGATAATAATAATCATCTTAACAATAATCATCATAATAATTATAACAATAATAAAATTATAATCATAATCAAAATAATTACAAAAATAATCATAAATCATGTTGAAGCATAATAAAAAGAGCAAGATCCTAGGCATGATACTAACAAGATTAATAATAAACCCTAGCATGTCACCAAACATTAAAAAATCAAATCTTTAACCCTAACATGATACTAACAGTCATAAATATTGGAAAGAACATAGGAACCATCATAACAATCATATTTGATATTAAAGGTACCCTAGACATGATACTAGGAATATCATAATAACAATTTAAACATGATTTTTACATCATAACATCAATAAAAACCAATTAAAGTACTTATTTTGATGTCTCGTACCTCTTTCTAATAACAAAATACACCAGATAGTAACTTCAAGGAAAATAATAATCAAAACAATTAAATTAAATAATCGAAAGAGAGATTTGGGACCAAACCCAAACCTTTCACGTCTAGGGCGAAGGCAACTTTGAATATGGCTAGGTGTTTTTAGATCTTGCGAATGCGGAATTTAGAAAAAGAAAGAGATGGAGAGATGGATGGTGAATGATTAAAGAGAATGAGAGAATTGAAAATTGGTTGTAGGTGAATGAAAACGGAGTTTTTACGATGTTATTTATAGAGAAAATCAGCCAAAAAGATAAAATGAACAAAACAGAGTCCTGGCGCACAGAAAAACGAACCAGCGCCAACGATGGCTGTTGGCGCTAGGCGCTACAGCCGGCGTTTGGCGTTGATTTCGGCATTTCACGCGTTTTCTAAAATCAGATAAAAATTACCGTACAGAAGGATAAAATCGTATTTTCCTTAAAAATGCTCTTTGATTTTAATTAAAACTATGAAAAGTCATCAAAAGTCAATTTATCAATGCTAGTTGAATTAGGAATAAAAAGAACCTTCTAGTAGAATCTAGAAGACTAAAATCATTCCTAATTGTATTAGGAATGATAAATCATATTAGGCCCTCCCCTAGATCATTGGGCCGCATATAAGGCTCAAACCGGGCCCAGTTTGGTAAATTGGCCATAACTTCCTCAATATTCATCGGAATTGGGCTTATAATATATCGTTGGAAAACTCTTGTCAACCCCATCCAACCACACCACTATTGGACCCATATCATGGACCAACCAAACTGGATTGGCTGTTTTCTTAAAATAGGTTTTCAAAAACAAAGAGAAGAGAAAAGAAATTAAAATTATCCGCAACACTAAACTTTCCACACTTTCGCTTCATTCGATTATGATTCGACGTGAAAGGTACTCATCACTGGGTTTGGTTTTGGGGAGACACAAATGGGTATCTACACCACGTATTTTCTGAATTCTCCCTCTTCAAGCGGCCATGACACATTTTCTAATTTAATAAGTAGACTCTATCCAATCTTGTGGTAACATGACTCCCACTCAACTTCTGAAATAACCGAGAAACACCCTTTATAATCTCCAGTTACGGCTAGACGTTTGAGTGGACCACAGTCACAACATCCATTGAATGAAATCAATGTTCCACTCATGTCAAAGGAATCCACTAATATATACGGAAGCTCAATACTTGAATTTCAAAGTAGGTCAATAGTTCGATCATGCATCATTCATGCATATCCAAGTGATTGACCGAGCATCACTATGCCCCTATAGCCCATGAAACTGCGCTATCCAATCAATCTTACATGCTAGTTTATTTATTGAAATCATTTATGTCCACTTAAATGATCTCAAACTAGGAACTTTAAATAATATACGAATTTTGTTCACCTGTGGGGTTTCAATTCACCAGGTCATCAACCTTATGAGCCCATCAATTCATAATTATTTTGGACATTTTATTTAATTTCCAAAACCATAATTAAATAAGAGAAATAATAATTTCTATTTTAAACATAATTTTGCAAATTGATGCATTTCTCAAGTAATATGTTTTCTCAAAACATATACAACTTAAATTACATAACTTTCTTCAATCCTAAGACTTTAATATGACTCTCATACCTTAGTCCATGGAAGGGGTTTAGTGATTTCTCACTCATAATAAAACTTTGCAGAACACGACCATCCGCTGGTCAATGATCTCTTAATTGAGGTGATATCTCATATCCTTTTGTTTGGATTTGTGATGTGACCCTAGCTCCTTTGTTCCACTACTAGAAAACATCATAATTTCGACGGATTGGTTCCGACGGGCGTATAATTCCGTCGTAAATTTTGAAATTTCCAACGAAAATTAAATCCATCGAAAATTTACGACGGATATAAATAATCCGTCGGTAATCCATCGTAAATTTCCGACGGAATTTAATCCGTCAGAAAATATGTATTTAACGACGGAATTTTCCGTCGTAATTCAAAATTTCCAACTGAATTTAAATCCGTCCGAAATTTTCGACCGAAAATTCCGTCGTAAGACAATTTTTTTTTTTAAAAGCCCTTTATTTTATAAACCCTAACCGACACTCCTTACCCTTTTATTCCATTTGTTCTCTCTCCTCTACTATGCGCCTCTTTCTCTCTCCTCTCCTCTCTTCTTCTCTGGTAATCTCCTCTATTTGTTCTACCCACTCCTCATTTCTACCTCCTCATTTATCTTCTCTTTCTCTGTTTTTTTTTCGGCGAATGATGCGGTGGCGAGTGGTGTGGCGGCAACATGGTGGTGCTTCTCAAATATTTCAGAAATTAATGGTTTTTTTCAAATTCGACCATAAAAAGACTAGATATAGGCTTTTTGTGGTCGAATTTGGCCTATTTAAACCAAAATCAACAATTCAAAGCCAATTTCTATTATTGAGGTATGTTTTTCGACATTTTTTTTGTATTATTTTTATGTTTTTTTTTCGGTTGGTGGCGCTGTTGTGGGGGGTGACCGGTGCCGTGGTGGTTTTTTTTTTGTTTTTATTTTTTTAAAAATTATTTTTGGGTGGGTGGTGTTTTTAGGTGGGTGGGTTTGGATGGGTTCGATTAGGGGGTTGGGTTAGGTTGGTGGGTGGGTTCGATTAGCGGGTCGGTTAGGTGGGTAGGGTTCTGGTGGGTGGTGGATCGGGTTAGGGTTCTAGTGGGTGTGGCTGTGGGTGGTGGATAGGGTTAGAATTCTAGTGGTTGTGGCTGTGGGTGTGGGAGGTGGATCGGGTTAGGGGTGAGTTGTGGGTGTAAATGGTGGATCGGGTTAGGGGTGGGCTATGGGTGTGAGTGGTGGATCGGGTTAGGGGCTGGTGGTGGGGGGTGGTAGCTAGTGGTTTGGGCTGGTGGGGGGTGGTAGCTGGGTGTGTGGTGTGTCTGGTCGATTTTAGGTGGGTGGGTGAGGGTTGGTTTTAGGTGTTGGTGGGTGGATCTGGGTTAGTTTTGGTTTAGGTGATTGGTGGTGGTTCGCTTAGGGTGGCCGGTGGTGGTTGTGACGGATATTTTAGGTGTTTTTGTATTTAATTTGTTGCGGTGGAGGTGGCGGTTTAGCGGTGGTGGTTGATGGTGGTAGGGGTGGTGCGGCCTTTTTTTTATTTTTTTAAAAGGATTTTCCGACGGAATTTCTGTCGGAAATTTCCAACGGAATCATTTTCCGTCGGAAATTTCCGACGAACTTTTCCGTACCTTGAAAACCTCTTCTGATACTAAAATCCGTCAGAAATAGGAAAAGTGTTTCCGACGGAATTTCCATCGTAAAAGCTCGATTTTCCGACAAATACTATTATGACGACACGTTCCGACGGAATTCCGTCGGAAACACGATTTCCGACAGAAAACAGGGTGTTTCCGACGAAATTTTTCCGTCGTAATCACGCTGTTTTCTTGTAGTGTTCTTGGGCAAAGGTGACATGTTAGTAACATGACATTTTAATTCGAACTTCCTCTCAAACTATCTCACTATATTTTAATACACATATTCTGACATTGAGTATGCTACAATGCTCTGCTTTGAACTCTTCAACCTCATTGTCCTTTTCCATCCAGATACAAATATGAATTTAGATCACCATCTAGAATCATCTTGCCTGTTTGAAAAACTTGCATTCGTGTAACCTTTTTACAACTTGCTTAAATTACCATTTAACACAATAGCTAGAATAATTCCTTTTAGTGCTTCTCAAGTACTCAAGGATCTGTTCTTGGTAATTCTCTGTATGCTTATTCTGAATTTGCTTGAGTTCTGCTACACATGCACAAGTCATATGCAACAACTTGATTTGTACATTTCATGGCACATGTAATGGATCCTTTTGCAGAAGCATGAGGTACATTATCCATACAACTAAACTCTATTAGCTTTTGAAGGCACTGAGTTTTACTGAGTGTAATACCATGAAACATGGGAAGACATCCTCTCTTAGAGTCTTGCTTCATGAAGTTCTCAAGATCCTTATCAATATAAGTCTCTTGATTCATTCTAATCATACTTTAAGATTCACTTCATGGATCTTAATTCCCAATATGTACTCAACATCTCCTAAGTCTATCATATAGAAACAATCTTTCAAACCATTGCTTGACTTATTCAAGCATTGATATATCATTTCATATGAACTTTATGTCAACTACATACTAGACTAAAAGGATCAATTGTTCCCACTAAACTTCTTTTTTATACAAGATTCCCTTTTCGTTTTACTAAGGAAATCAAACTGTTTGATTGCCTAATCAAAACGAATGTTCCAACTCCCTGATGCTTACTTCAATCCATTAAATGAATTTCTGAAGTTTGCAAAAACTTTCTAGGAATTTCTGGATTTCAAAACTCTTAGGATGTATCATATAAGTTCTCACCATCAAGAACATTTCATGAATGTGATTTTGATATCCATAACTAGAATAATCTGAATAAGCTTACCCAACTAATAGGTTTGACCCTATTTGTAAGACTATTATGGACTAACACATTTTTATAAACATGGAGTCCATACTGGATTTCATGGCTTTAAGCCATTTCCTGAGTTGGCACTTATCCAAAGCTTGCTTGTAGGCCAAGGACTCTAACCGTTCTTGATTAGGGGATTTTTCTCCTACCAATCGGAATGCGCCACGTGGGCCAATCAGGACCTGCCAAGTGTCCCCTAGTTGGAACTGTCAGGGCTTGCCACGTGGCACGCTCTTATTCGTCCACCTTGGACCTATTATGTCACGACATGTGGCATACTCCATGCCTAATGGAGAAACCGGCCACCCAGGCCCAACTTCCGAGGGAAGCCCAATCGGCCCTAGGTTTACCTAAACCTAGGATGGGCACGTTTCCCAAGGTTATAAATACCTCCCTTAATCCTCATTAAGGGGAAGAACAGAAACATTACGGAACACACTAATAACCGGTTGATCTCGCTAACAAAGCAGAATTACCTACATTAAACACTCTCACCTAGAGAGACCTTATTACTTTAATTTCCGCATTAATTACTCCTTAATCAGGTACTAACTTGACCGTTGGAGGCGGAGCTCACAGGAGTCTCCGTTATTTTGCAGGTACAGGCGTCCGGTTCCAGTCTCGGAATTGTAACTCTCCCGCAGGACATTAGAAAACCCCGAAACATTTGGCGCCGTCTGTGGGGAGAGTACTTCTGCGATGGCATCCAAGTCTGTACCGACTCCTGAAGAGAGGCGTCCCGTAGACGACCCTCAAGTTCAGTCGGACCATGACACCGAAAGTGAATTTGAAGTTGAAACTCATACAGCTTCAGACGGGACCCTAAGGGCCCGACGTACCCGTCATACTGAAAGGAGGGAACGGGAGCATCTTCAAACAGGAAGCGAGCCAGCAGGCGCACCGCCTGTTCGGCAACAGCCGACTGATGGGTCTGCTCCCATCACAAGGAACGAACTCATGACCTTCATGAGGGGCTTCAAGGGAGAGATTCAAGAGTTGATCAACAAGAAGCCGCCTGCTTCAGTCAAGGAGCAGTTGGCCAAGAAACCCTCCACTTCACTGAAGAGGAAGCCAGTTCAAGGGCGAGAGGCGACTCCTCATCCTAAATCTAGGAAGCGGGAGCCACCTGCCCTTGATTTCACAAAATTCTGTTATCCTACAGGAAATAGGAAACCGGTTCGTCATATTCAGGCGGACGGGTCAAAGCAAACATTCACAGTTGCTCGGCTACTGCTAGAGCAGAAGAAGAGTGACCGATTGTCAGAGTCGGCTTCTACTTCAAACTTTCAAGACAGTTTGCGAAATGTCTCGATGAGGCATACTCAGTCGTACCATGAGAGTCAGTCAGGCGGCACCTCCCGTCAGTCCGGCTTTCATAGTGCCCAGGCGGTACCAAACTTACCATTTGTGCCGCAACAACAGTATTTTATGCAGCCACCTCCATTTGGTGGACCTACAGCAAAAAACGTCCAACCTATGGACTGGCAGCTACGGTTGCTTAGACTTGGTGAACAGCCGTCGGCCTTCTCCAAGGAAATTACTGAAGCCGCTCAGCCGGCCAAAGTGAAAAATGTACTAGTAGGCGCCTATGACGGCACTACTAACCTAGAAGACCATCTGATGGCATTCACCAACCTGATGTACCTTCAAGGGTTGGATGATCCCACTTGGTGCAAGTGTTTCCCAGCGACTCTCAAAGGAATCGCACAGCAATGGTTCGGCAACCTGCCGACTGGTTGTGTAAATAGCTTCAGGACGCTTGCTTACTTATTTGCCTCCAACTTCGCCATGAACATCCCTGCGAAGAAAACGACCCTTGATTTGGGAACAATTCAGCAGGGCGAGAAGGAGGGGCTTCGTTCTTACATCAGGCGGTTTAACCTGATGAGAATACAGATTCAAGGGTTACCGGATGAGGTAGCTTATACCGACTTTTTTAGAGGTCTCAAAGACGGGTCTACCTTCAAATTTGATTTGGTTCGAAAAAGGGTGGCGACTCTTCAAGAGGCCTTGATTGAAGATGAAGCCTATATACAGGCGACTGATCTTTGTACGATAAAACAGTCGGACGGGAAAAGGTTCGACAAAAGAGAAGGACGACAGAAACAGTCGTCAAACAAAGATGAGAAAAGAAAAGAGGTCTGGGCGGCTGATTCCTATAAACAGCCGGCCCAGAAAAAGAAAAAAGAATTCAAACCATACTCCCCAAAGTATGCGTTTAACAAGGATAACCAGTTTATCCTAAAAGAAATCAAGGGACGGATCTCAATTGAGAAGCCGGTCCCCATGAAGGGTTCTGCAAACAACCGGAACCAAGATAAAATCTGTGCTTATCATGATGACGTTGGTCATCACACCAATGACTGCATCAGTCTTATGCGGTACCTAGACCGCCTGGCTGAGCAAGGTGATCTTGACACTTATGTCAAGAAATCTACGGGGAACACTTCCTCAAAAAAGCTGTCGGCCAAAAAGAATCAACAGGCCGACAGCTCCGATACAGATGATGCAGTCGTCTACACCATTGCAGGCGGCTTCTCAGGAGGCGGCCCCACTATTAGGGGCAACAAAGATAATATAAGGCGGTTAGATGTAAATTCCGTTCACCAAGAACGGCCGTCCAAATATACATTTCCTGAGATTGTCATCACTTAAGAGGATCTAGGAGGGGTAAGGGGGTCGCATGACGACCCTCTCGTTATTGAATGTAAAGTGGCCAACCAGAGAGTTGGCCGAATCCTCATAGATACCGGGAGCTCCTCAGATCTCATCAGCAGCAAATGTCTGTCGAAACTGAAATATCAGACTGACTGCATACATCCGGCCTCCCACCCTTTAATAGGGTTTGGAGGAAGAGTCGTCCACCCACTGGGACGAGTAGATTTACCCATTCGCCTGGGCAAAAAAGGGGAAGGACGACACATGGTAGTCCGGTTCCTAGTAGTAGAGGAACTCTCGGCCTACAACATGATTCTGGGTCGACCAACCCTGAATAATTCCAAGGCTGTTATAATCCCGTCTCTTATGTTGCTCAAGTTTGAGAGGGATAATGGAACAGTTGGCTCCCTAAGGGGAGATCAGAGGATGGCCCGAGAGTGCTATCTCTCGGATGTCAAGCCCACTGTTATGGCCACTGGGTCAAGTGGTGAAAAAACAGACCTGGACAATGTCAAGGAGAGTGCGCCTGTTCAAGAAGCAGGCGGCAAAAAGAGAAAGGCGTCCTAGACAGAGTCCGCAAGAAAAGCAAGAAAATAGCAATCATTGGCAGAGGAGCGGCCGGATGAGTTCCGCCCTTAGCCGGCTGGTGAGCATGCGGACCTGATCTTAGACGACTCACGTCCTGACCGAACAGTCAAAGTTGGGACGACTGCTCTGAGAAACCTTGGTGACGACTTTCACAACCTATTGAAAGAATACAAGGACATCTTTGCATTTGAAGTCCATGAAATGCCAGGCATTAGTCCTGATCTGGCGGTACATAAACTCGCCGTGGATCCGAAAAAGAAGCCGGTACGGCAAAAGAAGCGGAACCATGGCGAAGAAAGAAGTCAGGCGGCAGCCGCCGAAGTTAAAAAATTACTTGATGCAGGGTTTATTCGGCAATGTTACTTCCCAGACTGGGTTGCAAATGTGGTGCTTGTTAAAAAGCCGAATGGCACCTGGCGAATGTGTGTAGACTACACAGACTTAAACAAGGCGTGCCCCAAAGAAAGTTACCCTCTGCCTAAAATTGATAACCTGGTCGACTCAACAGCCGGCCATGCCTTGATGAGTTTCATGGACGCCTATTCTGGTTTCCATCAAATTCCCTTATGGAAGAAAGATCAGGAGAAGACGGCCTTCGTCACTGATCAGGGGTTATACTGTTACACGGTCATGCCGTTTGGTCTTAAGAATGCCCCGGCTACCTTCCAACGAATGATAAACACTGTGTTCTTTGATCAGATTGGGAGAAACGTCGAGGCATATATTGATGATATGATTGTCAAGACTAAATCAGAAAGATCATCTGTCGGACCTCCGAGAAACTTTCGCCACACTCAGGCGGCACCATGTCATGCTCAATCCCAAGAAATGTGTATTTGGAGTTTAGTCTGGGAAATTTCTCGGATTCCTTATCAATCAGAGAAGAATAGAAGCGAACCTTGAGAAGGTGCAGGCGGTCATTGACATGCAGTCGCCTCGTACCATCCGAGAGGTTCAGAAGTTAACAGGTTGTCTGGCGGCCTTGGGAAGATTTCTAAGCCGATCAGGCGACAAATGCCTATACTTTTTCCAGGCAATTAAGAAAAAGGCAAGGTTTGAATGGGGGCCGGATGCTGAGGCCGCCTTCCAGAAATTAAAAGTTCACTTGCATTCCTTGCCGAGGCTGGTCAGCCCTTTGCCCAAAGAGGTTCTCTACATGTACCTGGCCGTCTCTGATCATGCGTTAAGCGCTGTTCTCCTTGCTGAATGGGACGGCTGTCAGCTCCCGGTCTGCTTTGTCAGTCACGTACTGAAAAATGCCGAGTTGAGGTATCCCCTAGTGGAGAAATTTGGTCTTGCACTCTTCATGGCTGTTAAAAAATTGAAGCCCTACTTTTTGGCACACACAGTCGTCGTGTATACAGACCAACCTATCAAGCGGCCGCTGACCATCATGGAGTCGTCAAGCCGAATGATCAAATGGGCCATAGAAATACAGAGCCTCGAAGTTACTTTCGAGCCTAGAAAAGTAGTGAAGGGGCAAGCCTTTGCTGACTTTATTGTAGAGATGACTCGTCCTCCTGACTCTCAAGTTCCAGACCAAGTATGGAAGGTATATGTGGACGGAAGCTCTACTTCAAATGGTTGTGGAGCAGGCGTCATATGTCAGTCGCCAGAGGGCGACAGGTTCGAGTATGCTCTACGCTTCAGTTTTCAGGCTTCAAACAATGAGGCAGAATATGAAGCTTTACTAGCCGGGATCCGCATGTGCAAGGCGGCAGGGGCAAGAAAAATAGACGCCTGTTCCGATTCACAATTGATAGTGAGTCAGTACAATGGCGAATACGAAGCAACTCATCCGGCCATGATCAAGTATTTACAGGCGGTCCGACAAGCAGTCGGCTCCCTTGAGGATTTCCATCTGATCCAAGTGCCGAGATCAGAAAACAACCAGGCGGATGCACTGTCAAAATTAGCATCATCCGCCTCCTCTGATACTCCTCGAACTGTTTTTTGGGAAGTAATGGAGAAGAGAAGCATCGAGGAAAACCCTATTGGAATCCTAGACAGAAGCTCAACCTGGATGGATTCAATCAGGGCATATCTGACAAACGGTACACTGCCGGATGATCCTCAACAGGCGACAACACTGAAAAAACGAGCCACCTGTTTTGAAATGATTAAGGGAGAACTTCACAAGAGGGGGTACTTTCAACCATTCTTAAAGTGTGTTACTCCAGAAAAGGGACGAGAGATACTAGATGATCTTCACTCTGGTTACTGTGCTTCTCATATAGGTGGTAGGATGCTTGCTCAAAGGGCAAGGCGGCAGGGCTACTTTTGGCCTACTTTGGAAGCAGATGCAATGGAGATGGTGAAAAAATGTGACAAGTGCCAAAGGTTTGGCAAACTAATTCACCGTCCGGCTACTGACCTCATTACCATTCACAGCCCACTACCGTTTGCTAAGTGGGGCATGGACATTCTGGGTCCATATACGCCTGCTACAAGCGGAAGGAGGTACATACTTGTTGCCGTCGACTACTTCACTAAATGGGTAGAGGCGGAGGCTGTAAAGGGAATCAAGACGAAAGATGTAATTTCATTCATTTGGAAAAATGTCATCACTCGGTTCGGGGTTCCCATGTCTATGGTTTTTGATAATGGTCCCCAAATTGAGACGCTTGTTCTCAAAAGCTGGTTGGGTGACCAAGGAATTGCAAACTACTTTGCATCTGTCGGCCGTCCACAAGCAAACGGCCAGGTAGAAGCCTTTAATAAAATCATCTCAGACGGTCTCAAGAAAAAGATTGAACGAGCAGGCGGCCTATGGGCGGATGAACTACCACATGTTCTCTGGGCCATTAGGACGACTGAAAAAGGGGCGACTGGAGAAACTCCATTCCTCCTAACTTACGGTGCGGAAGCTGTTCTTCCAATAGAACACTACGAGCCGACTCTTCGAGTAATGCTATATGACGAAGAGGCAAACTGGGAAGCCATGCGCCTGGCATTAGACTCACTTCCTGAAAAGAGGGGCAATGCTGTCTTGCGCCATGAGATCTATCGCCTGAGAATGACTAGATCATACAACAAAAAAGTACACAGGCGTCCACTCAAAGTAGGGGACTTTGTACTTAGAAAAATGGAAGCAGTTGGTAGGGCTAATGAGTCTGGCAAACTAACTCCCAACTGGGAAGGACCCTACCGAATCTATGAGGAAGTCAGGGACGGTACCTACCGTCTGGAAACACCAGACGGACAACCGTTGCCTCGAACTTGGAATGTAGATAATCTTAAGAAATATTTCTTTTGAATGATGTAAAGTAAAGAGCTACTTAATAAAAGTTTGCACTTACTATTCAATTTTGTATTACGAGGGGCATGCCGTCTGTACCTTTACAGTCGGCTACTCTCCATTGAGTTTTACACTCTATCTTCAGAGGGGCATGTCGTCTGTACCTTTACAGTCAGCTACTCTCCATTGAGTATTTCACTCACAATAGGGGCATGTCGCCTGGGCATATAGTCGGCTACTCTCCATAAGAAGATGGCCGACTGGTTCCAAACACATAGCCACCCCCCTAATACTTAGCTAAAAAATTAGGGCCTGGCCGACCCTGTGCCTAACAGGCGGCTACCCTCCTTTTATTTAGCACCTACGTTCACCAAGAACTTACCAAGGCTACAGGCCGAATGATCAGACCAGGCGCCAAGCCAACTGATCAAATCTACAAAACTAATACGACCTGTCCCAACATCATAGCAGGCGTCCGACGGCATCCCTCCGGATGAAATTAGTCGCAGAGAGCAGCTCCCTTTTGGGTGGAACATTGTTCTATAAACTAATTACACGGCACCTATACGACTGTCCCCAAGGGCAACCACGTAGCCGTTTTTGAGACAAGGATAACTCTATCACTAACCAAACCAGTGGTAGCAGTTGACACCTGAGTCAGATGACCGCCTGTATTACTTGGGATAAATGCAGGGGGTACCTATTGAGTTAATAGCCAACAAACATTGGCGAATCAAGGGGTCTAGCCGGCCTACGCCGCCTGGTACCTCTACTTCTCAAACAAAAGTGACGGCGACTGAGTAACTCCAACGTTAACTCATAGTCACTCCCTCAAATTTGGTATGGAACCTAAAAGGTTTGAGTCGTCCGCCTGTTTTTAACAAACAGGGGCACTCAAACCCCTATTCCTACTAGGTAACCTATTGAGTTAATAGCCAACAAACATTGGCAAATCAAGGGGATCAGCCGGCCTCCGCCGCCTGGTACCTCTACTACTCAATCTAAATTGTGACGAAGACTAAGTAACTCCTATGTTAACTTAATAGTCACTCAAACTTAGTATGGAGCCTAAAAGGTATGAGTCGTCCGCCTGTTTTTAACAAACAGGGGCTCTCAACCACTACTCTTGCTAGGTTAACAAATTATGAGTTA
The DNA here is from genome assembly GCF_001683475.1 of Chenopodium quinoa. Taxonomy (NCBI): domain Eukaryota; kingdom Viridiplantae; phylum Streptophyta; class Magnoliopsida; order Caryophyllales; family Amaranthaceae; genus Chenopodium; species Chenopodium quinoa. Next base: position 83,140 of record NW_018742345.1, read on the forward strand.
AAAGCCAACAACATTGGCAATAAAGGGAAACAACCGGTACCCGCCGCTTGTTATCTCTACTACTCAATTCCTTGGCGACTAGGTAATACTCTATTTACTTGGTCAGACCACTTTACGACTTGGTTAAATTTACAAATGACAGGCCCGCCTGCCTAAAAAGGATCCAGACAAAATAGTTCGAATACCGATTGGATAAATGGCCGACTGATCGTCTACCCTGGAAACAGACAACCAGTCGTCCAGGGACATAGGCGGCGTACTAACTATCCGTACCTGTCTGCAACGTTCGGCCATGTAAAACAGTCGGTCTAGTAAACAATTGGATATTAGATATGGAATACTTAGACAAATTTGAAGCAAAACAAAAATTCATTAAAAATAAGCCGGTCATTAAAGACCAGCAAAATATTCAAAGCCCCGGCCCCCTGGCCGGGTAAATACATAGCAAACGGCACGCAGGCCGTGGAAAGAATACATTAAGATTAAGAAGGGGGCAGTTCAGTATTAGCAGCTGCCGCCTGGTCAGCACTCTTCTTGCTGGACTCGGCTTCAGCTGCATCCTTTTTTGATGCCTTACCCCCAAGTGGCACAAGCGCCACAACCGGCTCCTCCTCCTCCTCCAACGCTTCTCCCAACACCTCTTCTTCAGCAGCCGCCAGGATCTCTTGATTATATGTTTCCGAACACTGGCGGTACGTTCTTTCCCAAGAGGCAAAGTCGGCACTAGGGAAGAGGCGGCCCCAGGTCATGCGCTGGATTTGAGCGGAGTCTTCCATCATCTCCCGGACGAGCTCTTTCTTATCTTGCTCGGCCTTTTCCGAGAGCTCTTGGGTAAGACTCTTCTCTTGGCTCACCAGGCGTTCTTTTACGCAGGCCAAGGATTTCTCCATGGCTTCGTAAGAGTACATTTTTAGGCGAAGAGGTTTCAGCTCGGCCTTAAGATTTGTGATGGTCGCCTCCAGCTCGTCATTCTTTTTCTGGGCCGCCTCTAACTGAGCCCGAACAGCGGCGGTAGCCTGCGCCTGATAATAAAGAATATCAATGGTCAGTACTTCATTTTGGGCAATTTGAAACATTGCCTTATCACAGTCAGAGGCGGCCATAGCTTTTGCAGCCTTTACCTCTTTGTTCTTCCGATCAAGCGGCTTGCGAAGGCCGTTAACTCGGAGCAGGGCCTAAGTACAAAAAAAAAAGGCGTCAGTTTCCAAACAAAAAAGAAAACAGGCGTCCAGAAATTTAAATACTCAAAAATATGCTAAGTATACCTCAGCGAGGACCCCTGCAATCCCGTCAAGGTCAAGGGTGCCGACACCCCTGACCGCCTCCCTTTCAGCTGGAGGAACTACCCTGATCATAGACTTGGCCATCTCTACCAAGTCAGGCTCCTGGGGGCCGGCTGCTTCAAGCATAAACAAACGGATTAGACTTAGTAACAAAGGGAGCAAGTCCAAAATTTACAAGGACAACTTCATACCTCTAGGCGGTCCAGTTGGAGCTTTAGAAGAAGTGGCCGGCTGTTTCTCAGCCGCCACCTGTTTCCTGGCAGAACCAGGAGAGCTCCCAACAGTCGTCTTCCGGGCCTTGGGGTCCGGCTGTTGGGAAGATGAAGCTCTTGGAGCACCCGTCTAAAACAGAAGAAAAAAGTCAGTATATGCATAAACACTCCAAAAAGAGGGTGAAAGGTTCGGAGCTCACCAAGGGTGCCCCCTTTTTGGGGGAGTCGGTTGAAGTTTGTTGCATAATAGAGGCCCGCAACATGGCCGCCGCTGTCTTGGAGGCGGTGATTTTGCTCATGGCGTCAGCTGCAAAAACAAACGGCAAAGTTAATAAAAGATAAACAGCAAATGTATGAAACAACAGAGTATTCGACAGGCCGACTACCTCTTGAGCACCGACTGCTGAGGCCACAGGCGGCCAAAAAGTACTCGTCATAGAGCCACTTGAAGCTCGGGACGCAGTGCAGGGGTACTTGCTCTCGTACCCCTGAAGTAGAGTCGACCCTCGACTCTACTTTAAAGAGTCCTTTGTCAAGGATCTCTTTCTTAGCCTTGGGGGGAACAAGCGGCATGCTACGGCCGCCTGCAAGAAGGGGCGGATTCCTGTTCCACCTATTGAAGCGCTTGTTCAGCTCAATGTCTGAACTCTCAATGATGAGGAAGGTGCTCCGCCAGTCCTTCCACTTGTTTGCTTTACCTCTCGTCATGAGGTAGCCCCTGTGGCTTGTTAATTGATACCAGCCGGTACCGCCTGTCTTAGAGGTCCGGCTGAGATAGTTCATATGGGCGAAAGCCTCGAAGCTCGACTCCACCCCGTGCAGTTCGCACCCGGCCACATAGCCGAGTACGTTGACCCAGGAGTTTGGGGCTAACTGCCATAACCCCAACTCATACCCATCCAAAATCCGCTGAACAGCCGGATGTAATGGGAAGCGCAGCCCTGCCTTGATCGCCGCCTCGTAGCAGCCAAAGCAGGCGCTATCATAACTGGAACCAGCCGGCCAGACGAGCTTGACGAGGAATCGTCCTCGGACGAGTCTAAAGAGGACGACTCCTCCCCTCTCCCGGAGGGGCCCGCCTCCTCTCTTTGAAAAGGAGCAGATTTGTTAACTGTTAAATTGGAAGGGGTCACTATGACTCCCCCCACAGAATTGCCGGCATCCAGGCCGCCTTGTCTCACTTCAACATCTGGCGCCTGGTCAGATGTTTCACTAATCGGCACCCTGTGGGAGGAGACGTCTGAATTTGAGATCCTAGCTGTCTTTTTCGTTCTAGCCATCCTGCTCTGCATAGACACAGATACAGTCGGACTTTGTATAAAGGGTAAAGATGGGTCCGGAAAAGGGCAGGCGGCACTCCTAGTCCTAGATTCAGCCGTCCCCGGTGACCAGCTGATCACTAACCTAGGTCGTGTCGTGTGCTTCCGTGGTGCCATTTCAGAAAATAAAAAGAAAATTAAGAGTAAGAGAACTGAGTTACCTGAACGAGTGACGATTGATGAAGTTCTGGAAATCCGGTGCAGTCGGCTTGTCAGAACAGGCGGTAGGCAGAAAAGGTCCAAAATGTCAGAGCAAGTTCAGGGGTCCGAATGTTCTCAAATAGTTCTCAAAGTGTGAAAATGACTCGAGACAACTCTCCCTTATATAGGCAAAGTGAGAAGGCGAAGGGTCACTTCCAGAATTCAAAATTTGGGCGGGAAAATCTCTCGTCCATTCGCCGACTGACACCTGTAGCAGGCCGTCGCCCGTTACAGTGCGACACCTGTCACAGGTAACACGTGACCAATCACGTGCCACCTGTGAGGGGCAAATGATTAGGGGATTTTGCTCCTACCAATCGGAATGCGCCACGTGGGCCAATCAGGACCTGCCAAGTGTCCCCTAGTTGGAACTGTCAGGGCTTGCCACCTGGCACGCGCTTATTCGTCCACCTTGGACCTGTTATGTCACGACATGTGGCATACTCCATGCCTAATGGAGAAACCAGCCACCTAGGCCCAACTTCCAAGGGAAGCCCAATCGGCCCTAGGTTTACCTAAACCTAGGATGGGCACGTTTCCCAAGGTTATAAATACCTCCCTTAATCCTCATTAAGGGGAAGAACAGAAACATTACGGAACACACTAATAACCGGCTGATCTCGCTAACAAAGGAGAATTACCTACATTAAACACTCTCACCTAGAGAGACCTTATTACTTTAATTTCCGCATTAATTACTCCTTAATCAGGTACTAACTTGACCGTTGGAGGCGGAGCTCACAGGAGTCTCCGTTATTTTGCAGGTACAGGCGTCCGGTTCCAGTCTCGGAATTGTAACTCTCCCGCAGGACATCAGAAAACCCCGAAACAGTTCTAATAAGAAAATTTTAGAATCCACCTTTTCTCAGAATTTCAACAAACTGTTTGTTTTGATCCCAAGTAACCTACGATAGGTATGAGCCACAATAGAATTATTCTCTTCAACTCTTTGAAGCCTTTCCTTCTAGTGGGACGATAGAAGCCTCGCTAGTGGAATTAGCTTGCTTCGACACATGGTTTATCAAATTAGCTGATTTCATATGTCTTCGTCACTAATGTAGTGTTATCCACATCCATTTGTTGCTCGTCTCGAATCTCATCGAGATCTAACTTTACTCCCACTTGGCTTTGTAGGAAGACATTCTTTCTATAAAGACACTATCGCGAGCAACAAAACACTTTGTTTCTACGCGATAGTAAAAATAATACCTCTAAGTTTCCATGAGAAGACCCATGAAGAACTACATTTCTGATTTAGGGTGAATTATCTTATCTTTGTAAACATTTTACATTGATTTCATAACCCTTAATCCTGTTTAGAAAAGATAACTTTTGGAACATTTCCAAATCATAACTCTTATGACATCTTTTCTTCTGCTTTAGTTAAGTTTCTTGTTTAGTATATTCGCAACTGTTGTTGTTCTAACGATATCCTTAAAACGATATTTGTAAATCATTAAATTTTGGATCGAACAATGGCAAGCAAAGTTTGATTCCTTCTTCATAAACATACACTATAATTGTAATGTTTCTGGATTGTGAATTAATTCAACAATTCCCTCTAGATGATCATTCCTTTTGAGTTAATATTTATCACAACAATCATATTGTGGTGTTAAATTGTTTATCTCAAACTGATTTTACATGTCATTTTGAAATTTTGAACATTTCAATGTTTCCAAGCTTTACTTCATTAAGTAATTATCGATATATTTACTTAAATCGTTAGTAAAAGCGATGAAATAGTTAAATCTCTTTGCTAATTTTGAACTTATTGGTTCACATACATTATATGTATGAGTACCAAAAGGTCATTTTAGCTTCTTTTACCCTGTTTACTAAAAGGCAACTTGGTCATCTTAACTTATCAAGCATAACTTTTAATTCTCAAGTGATTCATAATCATATAAGAATGAGAGTTGTAAACACCCATTTGTGTCTCCCCAAAACAAAACCCGGTGATGAGTACCTTTCACGTCGAATCATAATCGAATGAAGCGAAAGTGTGGAAAGTTTAGTGTTGCGGATAGTTTTAATTTCTTTTCTCTTCTCTCTGTTTTTGAAATATTATTTTAAGAAAACAGCCAATCCAGTTTGGTTGGTCCATGATATGTGTCCAATATTAGTGTAGTTGGATGGGGATTGAAAAGACCTTTCCAACGATATATTATAAGCCCAATTCCGATGAATATTGAGGAAATTATGGCCAATTTACTAAACTGGGCCCGGTTTGAGCCTTATATGCGGCCCAATGATCTAGGGGAGGGCCTAATATAGATTTGTCATTCCTAATGCAATTAGGAATGGTTTTAGTCTTCTAGATTCTTCTAGAAGGTTCTTTTCATTCCTAATTCAATTATCATTGATAAATTGACTTTTGTTGATTTTTCAGAGTTTTAATTAAAATCAAAGAGCATTTTTGAGGGAAATATGATTTTATCTTCCTGTACAACAATTTTTATATGATTTTAAGAAAACGCGTGAATTTCCATATCAGCGCCAAACGCCAGTTGTAGCGCCTGGCGCTACGCTTGGCGTCTGGCGCTAGCATTGGCGCCTGGCGCTAAAGTTGGCGTCTGGCGCCAATAGCCAGCGTTGGCGCTAATCTCGTTTTATGTGCGCCAGAACTCTGTTTTGATATTTTATCTTTTTGGCTGATTTTTCTATAAATAACGTATTAAAAACTCCGTTTTCATTCACATAGAATAACCAGTTTTCATCATCAATCATTAGTTTTCATCAATTCTCTACCATCTCTCTCTCTCTCCCTTTTCTAAACTAGCCTTTTACATACAAAATTCCGCATTCATTAAATCTAGAAACACCTAGCCATATTCGAAGTTGCCTTCGCCCTAGACGTGAAAGGTTTTAATTTCTGAGGGTTTGGTCCCAAATCTTTATTTCAATTATTTAATTTAATTCTTTGTTTATTATTTTCCAAGTTACTAACGTGTGTATTTTGTTATTATATAGAGATACGAGGCATCCAAGTAAGTACTTTAATGGTTTTTATTGATATTATGATGTAGAAATCATGCTTGGATTGTTTTTTTGATTCCTAGTATCATGTCTAGGGTAAATTTAATATTAAGTATGATTTCTATGATGCTTTCTATGTTCTTCCTAATATTTATTCATGTTAGTATCATGTTAGGGTTAAAGCTTTGATTTTTATTTCTTAGTATCATGCTAGGGTTTGTTATTAATCTTGTTAGTATCATGCCTAGGATCTTGCTATTATTATGCTTTAACATGATTCATGATTATTTTTATTATTGTTTTGATTATGATTATAATTATTATAATTCTCATGACGATTATTTATTATGTTGCTTGATAATTTTTATTGTTATTGCTTGATCACACTTTTTATGCATGTTTAAAGGGAATTGGTACTTGTAATAACGCTTAATAAGATAATTAATAATCTTGTTAGGGTTTATTTGATTATAATTCAAGTGATCGCCAATAATATTTTATTTGTGCATTAAATTACCAACATAGATAAACAGGTTTAGGGTTAATCCTATTGATTGCATGTTAGTCAGAAAGCGCACATGAATTCGATCAGAATAAAGTAGAGGCCTATTATTAGGGCAGGTTCAATCTCTTTTAGGTTGGATTTGTACCTTCATCCCCGAACCCTTATTTGGTTCAAGACCTTATGGAGTTGACGATCTCTTGGATCGTTAAAGGGGGAAACCTTCACCTCGTGAACGGTTTACAAGTTCCTAAAAAACTTGTTGGCGACTCTTTTGCTCTATCTTCTTCCCTTTTGCACGTCACCGTACTTTAGTGTATGATCACAGTGGGGTTCAAGATAAGGGGATTAACGCTTGAAATATTCCCTACATTTTTTGGCGACTTCACTGGGAGGATTTCTATTTTAATTCCTGAATTTGTTTCGGCAATGATTTAGAATGAGTGGATGAGACTCAAAACGTTCTAAGTATTTCATGTGCGTAATTTTTATTAACATTATTGTCATATGCATAAAAAAAATCTCATTGGAAAGACTATCCGTAATGAGTTAAAAACATAGGATTTTGCATGTAGGAAATTTGAGAAATATCTTTCACAACTAGGACCGAAAGAACAGTGCGCGAAATTGGAAAATTTTATCGAGCAAAGAAAGCTGCTGAGGCATGTAGGAATTAACGTCAGCGACCAGAGCATTGGCGCCAGACATTTAACTGTAGCGCCAGACGCTAGCATTGGCGCCAGGCGCTACAGCTAAAAGCGCCAAGCTCTGTTTGCTGGTGCCAAATACTTCCAATACCGAGCCAGAAATATGCGTTCTAATTTTGACCAATTTTTCGTATTGTTTGCTCGATCCTACTTCCTGATTGAGTTTTTCTCACTTTTCTGAAACCCATATGTGTTCTACATATGGACATAACCCTCTGGGAATTCATGCTCCAGCTACCTGATTGAACGCTCTGAGAAACAAAGGGTACATCCGAGAATGTTGAATTCACCAAACCATGGAAGCGAGTTTTTCTAAACTCGCGGTGTCCCATCCACTCGCGCCAACCCTTCACAGTTAGGCTTCCGCGCGTTGCATCCGGAAAATTAACCATGGACCCTCTATTGACTAACCCATATCCTGAACTTTAGAGAACTAGAGCCATGGTTAGGTTGCAAACTCATTGCATCATATTGTGCCTACATGACTAATTGTGCATTATTTGTTGTGCATATATATGTTTGCTTAACCGCTTGTTTGACTTGTGTTGAGATTTAATAAATTAATGACTTAAAGAACTTTTCCTAATTAATTAATTAATTAATTTAAGTAAATAAAGTCTAATATTTTAATCAGAATTGACCTATTACGACTTTAGGCATACCCCTGTTGATTAATAACACCGAAAACAGTCCCAGATTGAAGCTCCAGCATTGGCGCCAAAGTCTGGACTGTAGCGCCACTCTATGGAGTGTGGCGCCTGGTGAGAGCCCTGTCGTCTGGCGCTACACTACATAGTACAATGCCAGTCCTGTCGTTTTGACGACAGTTCGGATTATTGATTGAGTCATCACCTAGTGTCTAATTAACCATTTTGCTAAATAATTCGGTTAATTTTTACCGTCAATCATACTGTAGACACCCATTTATGTCTCCCCAAAACCAAACCCAGTGATGAGTGCCTTTCGCGTCGAATCATAATCGAATGAAGCGAAAGTGTGGAAAGTTTAGTGTTGCGGAAAGTTTTAATTTCTTTTCTCTTCTCTCTGTTTTTGAAAACTTATTTTAAGAAAACAGCCAATCTAGTTTGGTTGGTCCATGATATGGGTCCAATAATAGTGTAGTAGGATGGAACTTGACAAGAGCTTTCCAACGATATATTATAAGCCCAATACCGATGAATGTTGAGGAAGTTATGGCCAATTTACCAAACTGGGCCGGGTTTGAGCCTTATATGCGGCCCAATGATCTAGGGGAGGGCCTAATATGATTTATCATTCCTAATGTAATTAGGAATGGTTTTAGTATTCTAGATTCTTGTAGAAGGTTCTTTTCATTCCTAATTCAATTAGCATTGATAAATTGACTTTTGTTGACTTTTTAGAGTTTTAATTAAAATCAAAGAACATTTTTGAGGAAAAGATACGATTTTATCCTCCTGTATGGCTGACAGGGTAAAGTCGTATCCCCTAATCAAAAGTAAATACCTAAGTCCTCTAACTAAAATAGATAGGGAAGTAGGGTCGATCTCCACAGGGAAACAAGTCTTTTTACTCCTAATTAATTATTATAATCTAAATTATCTAAGTAACCAATATTTATAATTGAGTATGAAACTAAACTATAAAGAATAAGAATAGGGAGAAAACAATATATAAAAGGATCTAGGAAATAGGTTCACCAATAAATAATACTTCATGGTAAAACATAGTAATCAATCATTGACATTGCATAAATAACATGATTAACAAGCTCTCACAATTTATTAATCAACATAGATCTAACAGGCTCTCGCAATTTACTAGATCTAAGTTCTTATTGAAAATAGCCTTTAATATCAAATTAACATCTGCTCGATTCATCAATTTAATATTGCTATACTTTTACAAGCCGCAATTGTAAAATATTAAAACAATTCAATAAGAAATTATCATGCAATATCAATAATCAATAATAGTCAATCATCAATGCATCAATTAACCAGATTGTAAAGGGCTCTCGCTACGTATTACAATCACACAATTAATTTACCGGTATTAAATCTCATCTCACGAATCTTGACTTAACCATTTATAAATTAACTTGCCTATTCAAACTAGACCTAAACATTAATTCTCATCTCTCGATTCTTGAATCAATATTGTCAAACTCATGCATAAAAGATAGGCCTAATCTAGTCACAGAGAATTAAATAAATCAATAGGAAATTAATCAAGCATTGATAATCAACAACAATAATTTACCCCTTCATATTATTTATTAGATCCCCATAAATCCTAGAAATAAAAATACTCACACATAATAGAAACTAAACAAATCAAAGCAATAATATAAATCATGATGAAAGGAATAAAATAAGCAACTAAGATTAAGGGAAGAGAAATCGTTACCAAAATAAATCTGGAATTAATGAAAGAATTAAGAACAAAGGGTTAGAAAGAGTTTAGGAGAGAGAGAAAACTAAGTAGAGAGAGAAAGTCTAAGAAGGAAGGTATGTCCAATTAACGTCCTCAAAACGTACTTAAATAAAACTAAAACAATTCCTAATTAGAAACTAATTGCTCGACAAAAGAGCCTTTCCAGAAACACACGCCCGATCGAGCTAGAAGCCGCCCGATCGGGCGCGCCTTTTTCTCGCACTACTCTTCTCACAGCCGCGTCCGATTGAGCTAGTAGCTCACCCGATCGGGCGCGCCTTTGGCCACGCACCAGCACACATCTTGCGCGCCTTGCCCGATCGAGCTAAGCTGCCCGATCGGGCCCTTGCTTCACCTCGAGGCTCGGAGCTTCGATTGGGCTTATTTCTTCGGCCTAGTCCGGATATCCACTTAGGGTCTTGATCACTCGGTCCATATACCTCAATATCCCGATTACCGAGCCCTTAATCACCGGCTCGATGGCTCTAACCGGCCCTGGGCTATAAACTCAGGTCGTGCTTCTCCAATGTTCGTGATTGCTCCAAAATATCTCAGGAAAATACTTCAAAAGTGTAAATCCCTGCAAAAGTCAACCAAATCTACGAAAACACTAGAAAACACCAATTAGTAATAAAAGTGGCTCTAAAGAGCCAAAAACACTATTAATTATGACCAAGGGACGGGGGTAAAATAATATATAAAATAGACACATCAAACTCCCCCAAGCCAAACCTTTGCTTGTCCCTAACCAAAGATCTCATCAATGAATCAATAAATATGCTTCACCCCAATAATCAAATCAAAAACCAACGATTCTAGGCAAATCTAATGAACATGCTTCAACATCAATCAATCTCATTCATCTAATCACCCTTCCTCCTTAACAATTGTCAAATAGAGCAAACCACAAGAGCATACAAAATTCAAGACTAGTGCTCACACACTCAACTCTCATTTTTGTGGCGAGTAAAGAATGTACTCGATCGCTCTCCAACCAACCCCTTTAATGTGAACAATGCCCTCCCAACTCACACTCTCGTGTGCATAAAAACATTGAACGCTCATCCTACTAGTCGACTCGAAATATGTCAAGTCATAACTTGCATTGATAAACAACACTTTCACATTTACACAACTTCTATGCACAAGGTCGGAAGGTCTCTAAAGCTTGTAATGTAAGGCTAGGGTAAAGGGTAGGATAAATTTGGGAATAAGTGAGAGAAAAGCTATGCTTAAAGGAGCCATATCCTAAAAAAACCCATCATAAAAAATAATGATCATACACATCTCCAACATAACCAACTCCAAACAACAATCCACCAAATATACTCCAAACAAAATAAAAAATCCCAGCACTTACAATTTCACTCATAAAAATATGATAATGTAGAACTTTGAGTGAAAAACAAACTTTGAACTCATTCTTTTTTTTCTTTTTTTTTTCCTTAGAACAACCTTCAAATAGAACATTTGAACATCAAACATTTTTTCTTTCTTAGAAGTTCACCTTTTTTTTTCAAATTTCTCATTTTTTTTTTTGAACTTCTTTTTTTTCATCACACTTTTATTTTCTCAAAAAAAAAAAATATACAACTTTTAAAATCAAGAAGACAAAAATATGATCAAGAATGAATTACTTCTCAAAACCCACCCAAATTGTGCAAATAATGTGCACACTAAACTCCCTCACCTCACTCACTAATAACTCCCCCAAGCCAAGCTTGGGACTAGTAACCAATGGGACAATTAAGACTTGTAATGTGGCTATGAACAATAAAAAGGGCACAAGCAACAACATGGGTAACAAGAAGGGAACAAATGTATCTAATACTCTGAAGGCTACCTAAAAGAAAGAACGCCTTCGTCCTCCTCATGTGCATAATAATAAGTCATGAAACACTACTCATAGTTGCAAATCAATACTCAAATTTATTGACATACACGAAATTATGGAACTATCACACATTTCCTAACCAAATCAACTAGTCAAGCACTATATTCACAAGTAGTTGGGAAAATTGACGCATGTGTAGGAATCCAAACAATTAGACTTCAAATCATGACCAACAAATCCACAATACTCATCATCAAATACTAAGAATCAAACAAATTTTCTCAAGTATGGGGCACAGGGAAGCATGATTTACAATTCATTGGAACGTATTTTTGAAGTTTTTTTTTTATTTACTTTTCAATTCTTTATGTATTTTTCATATATAAGAAAGCAATAAAAACTACACTAGGAAAGCAAATAAAAACTATACTAGAAAGCAGATAAAGAGAAAAAAGGAAGAGAATTACCAAGTGAAAGAACACCCCCCCAAGCCAAATCAAGCAATGCCCTCATTGACTTGGGAGAGTAGCCTACACCTCATCCTCATCCATCCTAGAATAGACCTCGTCGTGGCTAGAACCACCACCTCCATGGCTAGAGCCACCACCTCCATACCCCGAACCACCAACATAGTAGTTAGGGTCCACATTCCCCCCAAGCCCACCAAAAGGTACATCGGTCCCATAACCATGGACCGATGAGTAGTCGACGTAGGTACCAAAGGCACTTGGGTTTGTATATCCACCCTGCGGATATTGGAACCAATCAGGGACAAGTGAATTGGGGGGAATAGCCCCCAGACGGGCGTAGTCATCATACATGGGGTATAAACCCCTCCCTAGGTTCCTCTCCACATGGCCTACCCTTCTATCTAGAGACCCTACTCTAGCATCCAAATCCCTAACCAAACCCTCAACTCTCCCTTGACCTGTCTCAATCCTATCCAATTGGCTCCTTAAAGCCGAGAAGTCATAAGGGGCGTTAGGGTCTATGTTGTAGTTGGTAGAGGAAGTGGGGATATCGTATGTAAAGGGTTGAGGTGGTGGATAGTGTGGTGAATGGTGAGGAGGTGAGTGGTCAATTGGTGATTGATGGGGTTGAAGTGAAGGGTGAGGTGGTTGCACCTTACCTTGACCGTCAAGTGCAAAAGTGTAAGAAGGCTTCCCCTTCTCAAATTTGGTCAAGGTGGGGTGGGGTAAAGTGAAAGCATTATCCCTCCTACCCGATTCCCGTTGAATCACCCACCAAGTACCCCCTCCTATGACATTAACCCAATTAAGGCTACCTAGATAGGGTAGGTCCATAAGAGTTGGGCCGGCTACCGTACCATCATCGTTAGGGACAAAGCTAAGGTGTTTGACCGCTATATGTGTAACTAGGCCACCAAAGTAAATGGGTACCCTAGACCTACCCGTTTCGGCCGCATTGGCCACCCGTTGGAAGTGGTTGGCCATTTTGTGGACTATATTGAGCTTTTCACTCCTAGGGACCATGTATGACCTTAGTAATTCAAGCTCATCCCGCCTAACATTGGCGGGTTCATGCCTACCAAAAATGGTAAGGCTAACAAACCGTTGCCAAATCTTTGGCACGGGATGTTGTATCCAAGTGCCTTTAGCGTGTTGGAGGTTCAAGTTAGGATCCCCCGTAAGGGATTGATAGACAACGAAGATGTTGTCTTGGGGTGGTTCAAGAGGCCTATCCGATTTCAACTCAAAAGTTTTATCAAACTCTTTCAAAGTCAGTCTAATATCATTATTGAATAACCGAAATTGAACATGAGAAATTAAGGCATTTGATTTTATGACATTAAAACTAGAAACGAATTCTAAGGTTAAATATTCATAAGTATCGTAATGCATGTCAAAGAAACCGCTCATGCCAACTCCTTTAAATAATTTTTTCTACATGCTTATCAATACCTAGTCTAATAAGAGTAGGGTGATGAATGAAACGAGTGGGAATTACCTGCCTCGTAATGAGGTTAAGCATCCTCTGTTTTTGCTCTTGGGTGGTGATGACCACCCTCTCCCATCCCGGAATTTGCAAGTCCGGGTCAATTCTCGCCTCTTGGCTCCTTGAGCCTTCACCCCTCACCGTTCTGGACCTTTTGAAAGCCATTGATGGTGTAAAGAATAGGAATTGAGTGGTTTCTCTCTCTTAGGGTTTAGAAAAAAAAAATTGAGAGAAAATAGTAGAAATTGGGTTTAGATTGAAGAGAAAGGTGAAAGGATTAGAAATATGTAAAAAATTTTGTGTTTTGATGGAAGAATTGGAGGAGATCTTGAATTTAAGTGTAGGTTGAAGGGTTGAAAATGGAGGTTTTAGAGAGAGAAAGTGAAATGAAGAAGATGAAATAAGGAGAAATGAGGAAAGAAAGAAGAGAAAAGAAAATAAAAGGGGGACGGCGTGATGGCGTGCCAGATCGGGCGAGCCTCGCCCGATCGGGAAAATGTGCGAATCTCCAGAACTAAAGTTGCGCACCCGATCAGGTGAGCTCCGCCCAATCGGGCGCGAACGCGAAGAGAATTTTCGCCCCTTGCTCGCCCGATCGGGCGAGCTTCGCCTGATATATCTTTTCCTTCTCACTTGATTTGCGCCCAATCGGGCGACTTCGCCCAATCGGGCGAAAAGGAAGATCGATTCTAGCTCTCCTCTCGCGCCCGATCGGGCGAATTAAAGGCTGAAATCAGGGTTGCTTGCGCGCCCGATCGGGCGAGCCTCGCCCGATCGGGGCCGAGCAACCCTTTTTCTCCGATTTCTTTTCTTCTTCAGATTTTTCTAAGTCTTTATACCTGTCTAATTCATACCTGTACAACAACACTGAAAACTGGTGAAAGATCACTCTCCTCGCCTCTTTAAAAAACAAAAATAAGGAAAAGGAAAACTAATCTAGAAAGCGTGAAATACGGGTTGCCTCCCGCAATGCGCTGGTTTATCTAGGTCCCGCACGACCCTCTTACCAAGTACAATTTCTAGGGCCCTTGGCCTAATGCTTGATCGGGTGGTTTCTCACTCGGTCTAGCGATGTTTAGGCTGCAATACGGCTTCCTGACATAACCTGTGGGACGCCAAGTCGCCTTATCTAGTGGATCCTCCTTGACTTGGACTGGGGGATCTTCAATGCTACGTACTTAAAACCCTTCTTCAATCGAATGTTGCTTCAAATTGTCATTGCATTCAACACTTGCAACTCGATCTGGCAGAACACTTACCGTAGGCTCGATTCGCACAACTTGCTCGATCGGTTCCACTTGTTCATCCTCGAAACCAAGACCAACATTGTAGAGTGCTCTTTCTATTGCATCGACTTCCCTCTGCCATTTGTCTATCTCATCTGAAAAGGATGCAACACAAGATACCTCCTCCAAGGGATCTTTTTCAAGAGCTTGGGGCTTGTTAGAATAATTTACAACCACATTAACACTGAAATATTTCTCCTCAGTCATGGAGATTTTAGGGGCATTATTCAGATTAAAAACAACTTTATCATCCCCTACTGATAGTGTTAACTTACCACTTCTTACATCTATGACTGCTCCTGCAGTGTTAAGGAATGGTCTACCCAAAATAATTGGGGTTTGCATATCCTCAGCCATATCAAGAACAACAAAATCTACAGGTATATAAAATTTACCTACTCTAACGGGGACATCCTCTAAAACACCTAAGGGGTATTTGAAAGAACGGTCGGCCATTTGTAGAGTTATATTGGTAGCTTTTAATTTACCTATATTCAACTTAGAACACACAGATAATGGCATGACGCTACCACTAGCACCCAAATCACATAATGCATTATCAATCAAGAGATTGCCAATATGACAAGGGATAGAAAAACTACCCGGATCCTTTAATTTCGGTGGAGACTTATTTTGATGTACGACACTACACTCTGCAGTGAAAGCTACTGTCTCTACCTCACTAATAGACCTTTTTCTCGTCAAAATTTATTTCATAAATTTTTCATATGAGGGGATTTGTGTGATCAATTCAGTAAAGGGAACTGTTACCTTCAAATCTTTTACCACCTCCAGGAACTTACCAAACTACTTATCCAAGTTTGTCTTCAATTGACGATTGGGGAAAGGAAGTTTGATGATTGGCTTTAGAGCATTCTTATTCTTGTCTGAAGTAGCCACCTTCTCCGGAGTTGTACCCTGCAATGTAGAGTTAGATATGTTAGTATTATCCTTTATCCCTGCAGGGCTATCAACTACATTGTTTGGTTTAATGGAATCAAGATTAGCATTATTTGGTAAAACAGGTTCATTGACTCTGGGCATAGAGGGCCCTTCATAATTTGAACCACTCCTTAGAGTAATTGCAAATGCTTGATCTGTAGGCCTAGTAGGCTGTGCCGGCAAGGCTCCCTATTGGCAGGCTTGTAGGGTAGCGGAGAGTTGCGCAATTTGATTATCTACAATTTTATTATGCGCTAGAATTTGATCAATTGTCGCATCTCTGCTCTCCATATGCTTTTGCATATTAACCAACATTGCTCTAATTTCCGCCAGAGAAGGGTCAGAAGATGAGGAGGGTTGTTGTGGTTGGTTCTTCTAGTTAGCATTGGGATGATAATATTTCTGCTGTTGTTGTTGTGGCGCCTGTGGTTCTTGTGGTGGTGGATTTTGAACATTAGTGCTCCGGTAGGAAAGGTATGGATGATTCCGATACCCAGGATTGTAAGTGTTGAAGTATGGGTTATTCTGTCTATAAGCTTGGAAGGCATTAACTTGCTCCACGGAACTCCTGCAATCCTGCTCCTAGTGACCTACAATACCACAATTTTCACAGAAAGCCTCATTAGAATTATTGTTAATCGCAGAAACATTAGCTACATTAATAGTACTCAGATTATCTAATTTTTGGCAAATAGAGGTCAGTTGAGCTTGCAAAAAGGATACAGAGTCGACACTATGTTTCCCCTTGTTAGCAAATCCTCTGGGATTCCCATATTGGGAATTGTGTATCGCCATGTCTTCAATAACCTGACCTGCATCATCAACATTAAGATTCATAAATCTCCCACTAGCTGCAGAGTCTAAAATTATTCTAGAGGAATTTCCAACGCCGTTATAAAAGGCTTGGATTAACTGCCATTGTGCTAAATTATGGTGAGGGCATTCTCTTTGTAAGTCCTTGAACCTCTCCCAAGCCTCATATAAAGACTCATCGGCTTCTTGGGCAAAGTTCTGAATCGCACTCCGTAGTACTGCTGTTCTCTCTTCAGGATAATACTTCTTATAGAAATTCAAAACAAGAGTTTCCCAGTCAGTTATACGAAGTGTAGTTCTATTTAAACCATTAAACCACAATTTATCTTTTCCAGTTAAAGAGAAGGGAAAGAGAATCTCCCTGATTTGGTCTTGAGTGACCCCGGCTTGCCTGATGGTGTTGCAATATTGACAGTAGTCGACTCTGTGAAGATTCGGGTCTTCACCCTTGGCTCCAGTGAATTGCTTCCTATCTATCATCGTTATAAATTGAGGTTTAATTTCAAATTGAACCCCATTAAGAGCCGGAGTAGGGGTGAGATGTGGAAAATCCGTAAGCTTTTGTTGTGAATAATCACTAAGCTTCTTTGGAGCCGTCATCTCTGATTCAGCGTCTGATGATGCCTCTAAATCGCTGGAATCAGTTGGAGGGTCGCGGTGATTATTGTTATTATCACTAGAATCCGCTAGGATTTGCTTGTAGAAGTTATTCTGTCTATGGAAGGAACGTTCGATCTCAGGATCGAATGGGATGTAACCTGATCTGGAACACCTGGGCATAAACAAAAACTAGAAGCAAATATGAGATTTGTCTCAGAGAACTAACTCTCTCTAAGACAAAAGAGAAATAATCTAGACTATAAAAACAATCAGAAATAAAAATAAAACCGTTTCCCCGGCAACGGCGCCAAATTTTGACAGGGTAAAGTCGTATCCCCTAATCAAAAGTTAATACCAAAGTCCACTAACTAAAGTAGATAGGGAAGTAGGGTCGATCTCTACAGGGAAACAAGTCTTCTTACTCCTAATTAATTATTATAATCTAAATTATATAAGTAACCAATATTTATAATTTAGTATGAAACTAAACTACAAAGAATAGGAATAGGGAGAAAACAATATATAAAAGGATCTAGGGCATAGGTTCACCAATGAATAGTACTCCAGGGTAAAACATAGTAATCAATCATTGACATTGCATAAATAACATGATTAACAGGCTCTCGCAATTTATTAATCAACATAGATCTAACAGGCTCTCGCAATTAACTAGATCTAAGTTCTTAATGAAAATAGCCTTTAATATCAAATTAACATCTGCTCGATTCATCAACTTAATACTGCTATACTTTTACAAGCCGCAATTGTAAAACATTAAAACAATTCAATAAGAAATTATCTTGCAATATCAATAATCAATAATAGTCAATCATCAATGCATCAATTAACCAGATTGTAAAGGGCTTTCGCTACGTATTACAATCACAGAATTAATCTACCGGTATTAAATCTCATCTTACGAATCTCGACTTAACCATTTATAAATTAATCTGCCTATTGAAACTAGACCTAAACATTAATTCTCATCTCTCGAATCTTGAATCAATATTGTCAAACTCATGCATAAAAGATAGGCCTAATCTTGTCACAGAGCATTAAATCAATCAATAGGAAATTAATCTAGCATTGATAATCAACAACAATAATTTACCCCTTCAAAATAGCATTGATTGCTCCAAAATATCTCGGGAAAATACTCCAAAAGCATAAATCCCTGCAAAAGTCAATCAAATCTACGAAAACACTAGAAAACACCAATTAGTAATAAAAGTGGTTCTAAAGAGTCAAAAACACTACTAATTATGACCAAGGGACGGGGGTAAAATACTATATAAAATAGACACATCAAACTCCCCCAAGCCAAACCTTTGCTTGTCCTTAAGAAAATATCTCATCAATGAATTAATAAATATGCTTCACCCCAAAAAGTAAAAATCAAGCACAAACGATCCAGCGTAAATCAAATAAACATGCTTCAAAGTCAACCAATCAAATCCATCCAATTACCTTTCTACCCTAACAATTGTCAAATAGAGCAAACCACAATAGCATATAGAATTCAAGACTAGTGCTCACACACTCGACTCTCATTTTTGTGGCGAGTAAAAGATGTACTCGATCGCTCTCCATTAACCCCTTTATGTGAACAATGCCCTCCTATCTCATACTTTCGTGTGTATAAAACAATGAACGCTCAACCTACTAGTCGACTCGAAATATGTCAAATCATAACTTGCATTGATAAACAACACTTTCACATTCATACAATTCTATGCACAAAGGTCGGAAGGTCTTTAAAGCTTGTAATGTAAGGCTAGGGTAAAGGGTAGGAATCATTTGGGAACAAGTGAGAGTAAAGCTATGCTTAAGGGAGCAAATCCTAATAAAGCCCATGATCAAAATAAATAATGATCAACATCTCCTACATAACCAACGCTAACATCAACCAAATATACTCCAATCATAATAAATAATCCCAACTCTTACAATTTCACTTATAAAAATATAATAATGAAGAAGTGGAGTGAATAATCAAACTTTATTTCCAAACTTGAGTTTTTCATTGAAGCTCAAATTGTTTTTCTTTTGATCGACCTCCAACTAGAACATTTGAACATTGAACACTTTTCTTTTCTTTTGAAGTTCACTTATTTTTTTTACATTTTTTTTCTTTGAACTTCTATTTTTTTCATAACATCATGCTTTATTTTTTCAAGAAAATATAACTCTCAAACTTATCAAAAATAAACATGATCAACAACAAAACAACTTCTCAAAAGCCCACCCAAATTGTGCAAATAATAAGTACACTACAAACTCCCTCACCTCACTCACTAATAGCTCCCCCAAGCCAAGCTTGGGACTAGTAACCAATGGGGCAAAATAGGCTTGTAATATGGCTGATAAACAACAAAAAGTCAAGGCAACAACATGGGTAGCAAGAAGGGAACAAATGTATCTACAATATCTGGAGGCTACCTAAAAGAACAAATGCACAATTTGGGTATAAATGAATCATTGACATACCAGGAATTATGAGACTATCACACATTTCCTAACCAAAACAACTAGTCAAGCACTATATTCACAAATAGTTGGACAAAATTGACGCATGTAAAGGTTTCAGGGCAATCAAACATCAAATCATGATCCACTAATCCACAATGCCTATCATCAAATACCAAGAATCAAAACAATTTTCTCAAGTAAGGGGCACAGGGAAGCATAATTTATAATTCATTGGAACAAAACTAACCTAAGAAAGTAATAAAATCTATACTAAGAAAAATAAAAATAAAAAGAGAAGAGAGAGAGTGAAAGATGTACCATTCGAACACGAGAACCTCCCCCCAAACTAAATCAGACAATGTCCTCATTGTCTTAAAGGGAAGCTAGTAGTCAAGGTGACTACTCTTCATCATCACCACATCAATGTCACCGAAGCCTCGAGGATTGCAATGCATCTCTTTGGAACAAAATTGGGCAATAAAGAAACAAAGTGTTAGTGGGAAAAAGTTCAAATTTGAGTTAGGTGCACTATTCTGATCATAACTTTTGATATTTAAATTATAATATAGTTATTATAAATGAATTGGAAACTAGACTGGAAGAGCTTTCCAACGACAGGTCACACGCAAAAATCGGATAAGAAACGCAAAAGTTATGGCATGTCGAAGTTGACTAAGGTTGCTGACGCGTACGCGCGCCCGATCGGGCGAGCTCTGCCCGATCGGGCCCGTGCTACTGATTTGACGGGGCAGCTTGCTGCTGCTAATTGCCCCGGGATTCCTTTAGCCCTTCGATCTTTTCTCAACTTTTCTAGTATCTGTGCACAAAATCACACTCCCACAAATATAAGATATACTCTCCTCTACCTCTCTAAAACAAAACAAAAAGAAAACACACAAACAAATAAATAAATAAAAAATAAATAAAAAGCAACAAAATACGGGTTGCCTCCCGCAAAGCGCTAGTTTATCAAGGTCCCGCTCGACCATACTCCTTCTCTCAATCGGAAGAATTCAATGCCTTGAGTAACTTATCAAACGCTCCTGCAAACATTTCATTAAGCAATATATAGGGCTTAATAGCAAGCACATTATTTATCCCTACAAAGAAAAAGTTAGGAGCACATAAAGAGAACTCAAGGTAGAAAGAAAAATCAAAAGAGGGAGATGAAAATACACCACAACCTTCTGCTTCCTCCGCTAAAAATTTAGAATTAATATAACGAACATGGAGGTAGTCATTGTCTTTATCATCCAATAATGACTTTAAAATTTTACCCTCACAAATAACCTCATCATCAACAAAGGAATTATCAACCACCGTTTCTACAACTAATGATTTTTCAATCACTGATTCGTCAACCAATGATTTTTCAACCACAAATTTTATAACCGATGGTTCTTCATCCTCAATAACATTCATGTTATTATAGTGTCCATAGACTTTTTCATCAAGAGCCTTCCAATAACTTTCATTAGCAACTAATCGTTTTCGAATATGATCAATTGTATACGGAAAGACTCTAAAATCATCCGGAGCACGCACAAAAAACTCACTATAAGGGCATTCAGGATTTTCATGACAAAGACGTTGACAACTACAGTAGTTAGGTGCTGCATAAAACTTATATAATTCTTGTAGTGACATAAGCATGGATATTTTCAAATCATAAATAATAATAATAATAATAATAATAATAAATTAAAAATAATCTAGACTCTAATAATAACTAGAATAAAAAATAAAACCGTTTCCCCGGAAACAGCGCCTGACGCCAGGCATTGGCGCCTGGAGCTAGGCCTGGCGCCCGGCGCTAGTGTTGGCGCCTGGCCCCAATTAGCTGGTGCTGGCGCAAGCTCTGTTTTAGGTGCGCCAGATGCTCTGTTTTGATATTTTATCTTTTTGGCTGATTTTCTCTATAAATAACGTATCAAAACTCCGTTTTCTTTCATCAACAATCAGTTTTCAATTATATTCACCTACAACGAGTTTTCAATTCTCCTTCATTCTCTTTAATCATTCGCTAATTCTCATCAAGATTTCCTTAATTAATCATTCATCCTTCTCTTTCTCTTTTCTAAACTCGCTTTTTACATACAAAATTCCGCATTCGCAAGATCTAGATACACCTAGCAATATTCGAAGTTGCCTTCACCCTAGACGTGAAAGGTTTAATTTCTGAGGGTTTGGTCTCAAATCTCTATTTCCATTATTTAATTTGATTGTTGATTTTATTATTTTACTTGAAGTTACTAACGTGTGTATTTTGTTATTAGAAAGAGGTATGAGGCATCGAAGTAAGAGCTTTAATGGTTTTTATTCATGTTATGATGTAGAAATCATGTTCATATTGTTATTATGATATTCCTAGTATCATGTGTAGGGTAATTTTAATTTTAAATATGATTGGTACGATGCTTCTTATGTTCTTCCTAATATTTATTCATGTTAGTATCATGTTAGGGCTAAAGATTTGATTTTTAATGCTTAGTGACATGCTAGGGTTTGTTATTAATCTTGTTAGTATCATGCCTAGGATCTTGCTATTATTATGCTTTAATATTAACATGAATATGATTATGATTATAATGATTATAATTTATGATGATTATGAATGTTATTATTATTATTTTTATGATTAATATTTTATTTATGACGATTATTATTATGATTATTATTTTTATGATTATCTTGATGATGATTATAATTTTATTTTTATGATTATTTATTGTGTTGCTTGATATTATTTATTTTTATTGCTTGATCACGCCTTTTATGCATGTTTAAAGGGAATTGATACTTGTAATCACGCTTGATAAGATAATTAATAATCTTATTTAGGGTTAATTTTGATTATAATTCAAGTGATCGCCAGTAATAGTTTATTTGTGCATTAAATTCAACCAACATAGATAAACAGGTTTAGGGTTAATCCTATTGATTGTATGTTAATTAGAAAGCGCTCATGAATACGACCAGAATAAAGTAAAGGCCTATTATTAGGGCAGGTTTAATCTCTTTTAGGTTGGATTTGTACCTTCATCCCCAAACCCTTATTTGGTTCTAGACCTTATAGAGTTGACGATCTATTGGATCCTTAAGGGGTGTAACCTTCACCCTGTGAACGGTTTACAAGTTCCTAAAACTTGTTGGAGACTCTTTTGCTCTATCTTCTTCCCCTTTGGACGCCACCGTACTTTAGTGTATGATCACATTGGGGTTCAAGCTAGGGGTTAACGCTTGAATTTATTCCCTACACATACCTTATTAAGTCATTAATTTAGTCTAGTCACATAGTCTAGCCACATGGTCATGACACGAGTCTTAACATATCACCTACACTCACTAGTCTTAGCACACACTTTTAGTATATGTCACCATGACCATGTCTTAGGTTCATTCATGAGTCGGTCTTTTCCGTCATTTGAGTAGGGGGGTAAATTCTATTCCTAATTCTTCATATCCCTCCATCTACATCATTTTCCTTTACATTCTATTCCAATCTTTCTTCACTTCCTCCATCCATTGCATGTCGAATAAAGTTTGAGTCAAATAATTAACAATGAATATCCCCAAATTCCTTTTCCACAGTACTTGGTCGAGGAGAGAAGGGCGAATAATCAAGGACAACCTCTTTATTCAAGTCTCACTTTTTGATAAACCAATTCGCCAAAAGAGGAAGGCTAAAAAGATAATGGCAAGTCAAGAGGAAGTTCATGAACTTAGGAATCAATTGAATGACGTGACTGAGGTATTAAAGGCTTTAACCCTCAAAATTGATGACCTTGTGAAGCAAAAACAAATGAACTTTATGCAAGAAAGTTTGAGAAAGCTATCTAGTGACTATAAATTTCAGGGCTTTAGTTCACAAGGGGTCTCGCTGGACAAGGAACTTCTTCCGCATAAGTTCAACGCCACTGACATCCCTAAATTCAAGGCAACAGATAACCCTTATTTTCATCTAAGAGCTTTTGAAACTATAATGAGCATTAAGGGTATCGATAAGAAGGTTTTCCCCTCTCTATTCTCACTATCTCTTGAGACCGTTTGCTAGCAATGGTTCTTTTCTCTCGAGAAAGAGAAAACCTGTTCTTGGGAATCGATAGTAAACTCTTTCATTGATAGGTACAAGTGAAATATTCAAGTTGAAATCGATTATAGACAACTTGAGATGCTAAGACAAAAAGAGAATGAAGGCTTCACTTCTTTATTTAATAAATGGAGGGAAACTTCCGCTGAGATGATTGAGGCGCCCACTGAAAAAGAATCTGTGAGGATGTTTATCAAGAATCTCCAAGAGAAGTATTCGAAGCATTTAAAATATCAACACAATCTGAATACTTTCAAGGCCGTTTATAACATCGGAATTGAAATCGAAGATGACCTTGCAAAGAAAAAAGCTACTAATAATAGTAACCACGGTGGCTGGAAAGGAAAGAAGAACGACAATCCTTCTTCTTCCGAAAACGCCCACTCTAGTAACAATGTTAGTACCTTTGATCTCAGTGAAATTTTAGCCATGGATAACCAAGGATCTAAGAAGCAACTAAGGAAAGACTTCGCCCCCATTGGGATGATCTACGACACTGCCTTCGATCGACTCCATGCCAAAGGACTCATTACTCCCATTGGACCTATTCAAGATCCCGCACCTGAAAAGAGAGTGCCTATTTGGAATCCAGACGAACACTGCAAGTACCATCAAAGTAAGGGTCATGCTACTGAGAGTTGTTGGAAGCTAAAGGAGGCTATCCAACATTTGATTGATAATAACAAGCTTACCATGCCTCTAGTTAACAAGAAGAGTGAGTGATGATAAAGGAAACAACACAAGACAAGAGGCGAGCTTCAACGACAAGATTTCGTGACCTCTTTTTTCTATTTCTTTTTTATTTACCCTTTTCCCAATAAGTCTAGCATAGGCACCTTTTTATTCTCCTTAGATTTATTTTGTAGGATCATTATATATTTTCTTTTAATAAAATGAGCATTTATTTCCTTATGTTTGATCATTTCATTATATTGCATTAAAAAAAATAAATAAATAAATAAATAATAAATAAATAAATAAAAAAAAATCCATGTTGAATTAAGCACAAGGTATACTGATGATTTGAGGCACCCCTTGTAGCCACATCATATCTCCTTTTATCTTTCAAATTTACAATCCTTTCTTTATAAACCACTTTGAGCCTCGTCTAACGATAAACCTTTCTTTTTTCAACCTACATCTACCTAACCTTGGGATGGGATGGTGTGTAACTTATGCAATTCTAAAAAAAGCTTGAGTGATTTCAAAAGATTAAAATAGAAAAAATAAGCAAAAAAAATAATAAAAAAAGTGTGCAAAAGGGCAAGTGTTCCAATGTCTTTGACATGAAAATATCTTTGATAAGAACACGTCTCAGATTGCGTCTCTTATCGAGTGCTCGGTACTGTGCCTGAGAAACATGAATGCCAAGTGAGTGATAGATCGCATGATCGGGATTGCCCACACTTATAAAAATGCTAAAGCAAAAGAAAGAGAGCTAAAAAAAAGTAGAAACTCAAGCATGAAAATATAAAGACTCAAAAGAAAGGCTGCACACCTTGGGGGCTTATCAAGGGTCTTGAGCCTTCTAATCCCCTTCTTCTTCAACCTTTAGCCTAACCACGTTACAACCCTTAAAAAGACCTTTTTGAGGTATACAAACTTGTGCGAGGTTCGGCTATAGCTACGTTCGGCCTGATTCCTAACGGATACGTAGGCAACCTCACGTCGAGGTGCGGCCGTAATAAACATGCATTCATATTCAAATTCACATTCACACACCATGATCATACCAAGGGATCTCCTATGCTCATCCCTATTTATGTAGAGCTATACTTTGGGGCTTGATCCCCACATCATTAGCTTGCCTAGCCTAAGAGTCACCATCATTTGACTCTTCTAAAAATAATATTTTCTCCACATACTTAGCCATTGTGGCCTAACTTTAGTGTCACTCTCACACACTGCACAGATACATGACCAAATATACTTTCCCCTTAGGAACCCTTTGTCATGGAATCTTAACACACCGTTGAAGCATGCCTTGTCATATCAATATCACTCATCAATCATAATTGTCATTGCGTCACGAAGTATGAAGTACTTAGCCTCCGTGCCTAAGTTACCCAAATACTTTCATCATGAAGTCAACAGTTGAGATAGCCTAGGATGGATTAATCCTTGAACCTTGAGAGATAGTATCAAACAACATTTGACTAAGCTCATTCAACATGCACCTTCAAAAAACTTAACTTCGATTCTTTTTCGCGTCTTTCTTTTTCAGGAGAAAGTCGGTACCCTCCACAAAAATGACGGAGAATTTTTGCCTTTTTGCGTTTTTGAGTCACATTGAATCAACACTATGCACACACGAGTCATGTTCACATTGGGTCATGTGACTCATGTCGTGTCATATCACTTTGATTTGAGTCACACATGTCATTTCACTTCGAGTCGAGTCAACCTCGAGTCAATCACAGCGAGTCAAGTTTATACCTTGAGTCGTGTCAAGTCAATGAGTCAAGCAACACTAAGCCTTAGGTCAACCCTAAGATAATTAAAGAGATTGGAAAAGTTCTATACTAAAAAATAAATACAGGTGAAGCAGAACAGGGAAGACCCTACTCCAGCGCCAGACGAAAACATCTAGCGTCTGGTAATAGTTTTTAGCGCCTGGCGCTAGATCTCAGCGTCAGGCAACAGAGTCAATTCCTGGCGCCAGAGATATTCCAGCAGCGACAGAATAACAATTTTGGGTTCCTTGGTACGCTAGTTAGCCCCTATAAGCAGTTTGACATGATTGAGTAGTCGATTTGATTACAACCGCAAATAAGTGATCGACCTGACAAAAGATCGTCTCACTTAGCTTAAAGCGCCTAACAATGGGCTCATCACGGAGACACCGAAATACTGGTTTACAAGCAGCAGAAGCGCCGACGCACTGGCTAAAGCAAGCGAGCTTTAAAGATCGACAAGCGTTGGTCTTCGGTAGTTTTCTTCGGAATATTATCGCAACAACTAAGGATGACTTCAAGTAAAGTTATTTTCGACAGCGTTCGCTAAGATTGTGGAAGTTGTCACCAAAGATTTGAGAAGATAACACGAGATGGGCGGTCTTCGACGTTATTCGCTAAGATTGTGGAGGTTGTCACTGAGATTTGAGAAAATATTTGAGAAGATAGCACGAGATGGGCGGTCTTCGACGTTATTCGCTAAGATTGTGGAGGTTGTCACTGAGATTAGAGAAAATATTTGAGAAGATAGCACGAGATGGGCGGTCTTTGACGGCATCCGCTAAGATTGTGGAGGTTGTCACTAAGATTTGAGAAAAGATTTGAGAAGATAGCACGAGATGGGCGGTCTTCGACGGCATTCGCTAAGATTGTGGAGGTTGTCACCCAAGATTTGAGAAGATAGCACGAGATGGGCGGTCTTCAACGGCCTTCGCTAAGATTGTGGAGGTTGTCACCAAGATATAAGAAGAGCAGTTCATGATGAGGCGGTCTTCGACGACTTTTTCTATGATTGGAAAGGTTGTCACTATGATTCAAGAAAAGGCTCGAGATGTAGCAACATTGATCGACGGCGTCCCCTAGATTGCGGAAGATCGTCAAAACAAGCAGCAAGATGGCATTCTATATATTGTGGAAAGTTGTCAAAAAGCAATTGAAGGTGATTTCAGGCGAAGTTGTCTTCGATCGTGTTCCCTTAGACGTGGAAGATGGTCATAAAGAGGAAGAGGATTGTTTCAAGCGAAGCAATCTTCGATAGTACTCCCTTAGACGTGGAATATTATCAAAGCGGAAGAGGATTCTTTCAATCGAAGCAATCTTCGATAGTATTCCCTTGGACGTGGAATATTATCAAAGCGGGAGAGGATCGTTTCAAGCGAAGCAGTCTTCTATATTGGAAGCAGTTACAAGCGTAGCGGTTTTCAAGTAGGATGGCATTCTCTTGGCAGGAGGTCATCAAAATAACAAGGATACAACAGCGAATCGGTTACTTTCAGAGACGTGTGCTCGACGGTGCAAGATACACGTTTCTTAACTCTTTTATCTGTTTGACTAATGCTAGTTTGCAGGTATCGGCGTTACAAGAGAGATTTAGGATCACATAAAGTTCTGAATCATTCTCCGTCCCTATCGATACTATGACTTTTGTTTTCGAAACTTGTGTTTCTCCAAACTCAGTCAAAGTGGGGGCTTCTGTAAATACCCATTTGTGTCTCCCCAAAACCAAACCCGGTGATGAGTACCTTTCACATCGAATCATAATCGAATGAAGCGAAAGTGTGGAAAGTTTAGTGTTGCGAATAGTTTTAATTTCTTTTCTCTTCTCTTTGTTTTTGAAAACTTATTTTAAGTGAACAGCCAATCCAGTTTGGTTGGTCTATAATATGGGTCCAATAGTAGTGGAGTTGGATGGGGTTTGAAAAGACCTTTCCAACGATATATTATAAGCCCAATTCCGATGAATATTGAGGAAATTATGGCCAATTTACTAAACTGGGCCCGGTTTGAAACTTATATGCGGCCCAATGATCTAGGGGAGGGCCTAATATAGATTTGTCATTCCTAATGCAATTAGGAATGGTTTTAGTCTTCTAGATTCTTCTAGAAGGTTCTTTTCATTCCTAATTTAATTAGCATTGATAAATTGACTTTTGTTGACTTTTTAGAGTTTTAATTAAAATCAAAGAGCATTTTTGAGGGAAATACGATTTTATCCTCCAGTACGGCAATTTTTATCTGATTTTAAGAAAACGTGTGAATTTCCAGATCAGCGCCAAACGCCAGTTGTAGCGCTTGGCGCTAATGTTGGCGTCTGGCGCCAATAGCCAGCGTTGGCGCTAATCTCGTTTTATGTACGCCAGAACTCTGTTTTGATATTTTATCTTTTTGGCTGATTTTCTATAAATAACGTATTAAAAACTCCGTTTTCATTCACATACAATAACCAGTTTTCATCATCAATCTTCAATTTTCATCAATTCTCTACCATCTCTCTCTCTCTCCCATTTCTAAACTAGCCTTTTACATACAAAATTCCGCATTCATTAGATCTAGAAACACCTAGCCATATTCGAAATTGCCTTCGCCCTAGACGTGAAAGGTTTTAATTTCTGAGGGTTTTGTCCCAAATCTTTATTTCAATTATTTAATTTAATTCTTTGTTTATTATTTTCCTTGAAGTTACTAACGTGTGTATTTTGTTATTAGAAAGAGATACGAGGCATCAAAGTAAGTACTTTAATTCTTTTTATTGATATTATGATGTAGAAATCATGCTTGGATTGTTATTTTGATTCCTAGTATCATGTCTAGGGTAAATTTAATATTAAGTATGATTTCTATGATGATTCCTATGTTCTTCCTAATATTAATTCATGTTAGTATCATGTTAGGGTTAAAGCTTTGATTTTTATTGCTTAATATCATGCTAGGGTTTGTTATTAATCTTGTTAGTATCATGCCTAGGATCTTGCTATTATTATGCTTTAACATGATTCATGATTATTTTTATAATTGTTTTGATTATGATTATAATTAATATAATTATCATGATGATTATTTATTATGTTGCTTGATGATTTTTATTGTTATTGCTTGATCACACCTTTTATGCATGTTTGAAGGAAATTGGTACTTGTAATCACGCTTAATAAGATAATTAATAATCTTGTTAGGGTTAATTTGATTATAATTCAAGTGATCGCCAGTAATAGTTTATTTGTGCATTAAATTCAACCAACATAGATAAACAAGTTTAGGGTTAATCCTATTGATTGCATCTTAGTCAGAAAGCGCACATGAATACGATCAGAATAAAGTAGAGGCCTAATATTAGGGCAGGTTCAATCTCTTTTAGGTTGGATTTGTACCTTCATCCCTAAACCATTATTTGTTTCAAGACCTTATGGAGTTGACGATCTCTTGGATCGTTAAGGGGTGTAACCTTCACCTCGTGAACGGTTTACAAGTTCCTAAAAAACTTGTTGGCGACTCTTTTGCTCTATCTTCTTCCCTTTTGGACGCCACCGTACTTTAGTGTATGATCACAGTGGGGTTCAAGATATGGGGATTAAATCTTGAAATATTCCCTACAAGAGTCCATCCAAAACTTTGGATGTGCAAATGGTTAATGTGACCTAACTTTACCTGTTATAAGTAAGTGTATTTTGAATCATCTAAATTTTACTTTTGTGATCTACTTATATCAATGTCATAAAACAAAATTAACTCATATCTAGCAAAATTAAAACAATTTATTACTTTGGTCATGGATCAACACTTGTCAAAACAAGAAAACCGAAATATTGTCTCATCAAAACCTGAAATTGTTCTAAAATCATGATAAACTAATCAAAATTTAAAACTATGAACTATCTCTGGCCATTCAAATACTTCTAGTGCACCTTCAAGCTCCATTCCCAATCTAGCTTCACTGGTTTGCACTTCCTGCGCAACATCACTATGTTAAGCACTACAACTTGGTATCTCATACCTAAGTAAAAGTTAAAATGTTTATTAACAAGAGTGTTAGGTAACTCTTACTTGTCACTTCATCCTAGTGAGGACATCCTTGTTCAAGCACTATCTTATTCTCCTTTCAGGTAATCCTCTACATGATTCTTGAGTAAATCAACTAGTTTGACTCCAGAATCTTCATCATCTTGACAAAGTTTCTCGAGGTCAAAACCATCATGTAGAGAATGCAGAATTATATCATTAACCTGATGATCTTTATATGGTCTCCCTAACATACTCATGCGGTAAAATAGTTCAACCATCGTATTTACATGAATCTGTACTGACTGGCCTGACAAGAGTTTTCTTGAAATTATCTCGCCATTGAGCTTGTAGGTTTCAAACCTAATACTTCCAGTCCAGGAGTCGTCATTCGTGGGAACCATATTAATGATTTCCTTGACATTTTCATCCATTTCTCCATCAACATGGGAATTCAGAATTCCATAGCAAACATCACGTAAGCACTTGAATAAGAGATAAGGTTCATAGTTCATGAATCTTTTAGCCCTATCTTCTGGAATAGAAGACAACATCATATGCGCAATTATCTTACAATCTGAAACATTTCTCAGATGCTTCTCAAGAGTCATGCCTGGACTAAATCTGCCCTCGATTGGTAAGTCTAAACGAAATTCAAGATTTTCGTTCCTTAGAACACTTCTAAATTCGCTTTCCCAATCGTTGAAGTTGATAAAGTTAAGCCTTGTTATCATCGTTGGAGGTAAAGAATTGTCAACATTGTTACGGCTACCCATCTATGTCAAAATAAGGCAATGTTTAATAATTATGTTTAATTAAAATTAAATTACCATCAACGCATTCATTTGGTAACTTTAAAACACTTTATTCAATAATTAATTGATCCCAATTGAATTTTAAGTGATTCCAAGATCCTTTATTTGTGCAATATTAACCGGAATGAGGCCCTACCATCAACCATTACATTTTCAAGGTGAGTAAACTCTTTACTGATTACAAATATTGTAACTCTTGGTTGAATAATTAATCATCACATGCTTAATTATTACCCTTAGCTTCAAGGTTCTAAACTCTTTAGGTAACCTTGTTGAGTATAACCAATTAAAAGTGGAAAACGTGATTTACCCCCACTCACCTCTGCCTTAATTGCAATTAAAAAGTCCATTATGATCTCGGGTTTAGTCATTGAAGCATGCTGAACGAGCACTTCAGTCGAGTGATACATTGTTATGTCTATCTTAGTTGTAATTAGCCTAACAGATGATTAAGGTTTACGTGCTCGCATTTGTAAGCATCGAAAAGTCGATATCCATCATACATACTGTCATGCAGCTTGATTATTGCTGGCATGCTGTTCAACATACCTTAAGAGCATGGTTCAACCCCTGGCCTAAGATCTGCCTTTTGGTCCAAACTTTTCCGGCAGTTGGAAATTGAACCTTTTCTGAACTTGGACCACAACAAGCAATTCAAGAATTAACATGAAAATATAAATATAAATATAAATATAAATGGAAGTATAAAATGTCAGTGTAATCATTGAAGTGTAGCAAACTTAAAATTTACTGTAATGAAGCTTTAGGTGTCGGCTCCTGTAATGGTCTT
Organism: Chenopodium quinoa; assembly: GCF_001683475.1. Lineage (NCBI taxonomy): Eukaryota > Viridiplantae > Streptophyta > Magnoliopsida > Caryophyllales > Amaranthaceae > Chenopodium > Chenopodium quinoa. The sequence continues at coordinate 114,802 of NW_018742345.1, forward strand.
CACATATTCATCAGTTCTGTAACACCTTTTTGTTTTGCTGGTATTAGAAATTTAGTTTAAACCTTTATTGAAAAGGAGGCAATGTCAGTATTTCTTACTCAACTAATGTTATGACTATTTGGCTAATAATGAAAAATAGTGTAAATGTACTTTTTTAACTAGTGGTTTTTAGTGATGATGGTTTTTAACTTGTTTTTAAACCTAGTATCAAGTTTTCTTATCTGTTAAGCTACTTTTGAAGGCCTAAATCTGGAGGAAAAAACCCAGAATTATTATTATTATTATTTTCAATTTTTATTTTGTAAGTCTCAAGCATGAACAACTGTCATCTCCGATTCATTAAAATGGAGAATCCGTATGTTCCCTTGTAAATGGTTGAATAAAAGGAAGTTATTGTGAATCAAATGATCATTGATAAAACAATTAATACATACGAAATTATATAAGGGAATGGTGTTGTATGCATTGCTTTTTATCTTAGTCTAGGGCTACCGGGGTAGATTCTAAAACATTGCTAATTGCAGATCATTTGATCCTTACGCTTAAGTAAAAATTGATATGTACTGTAATACACTTTGGTTATGCATGACATATTCATCCTTTGTTACATTAATTCACTTATGATTTTAGTCTATTAGCCGCTTCATCTATATATACTGCTTGGTTAGTTCTCATCTGGAAATATTTTTTTCTTATTGATTTCTAAATTTTGGTTGGTTTAAATCTTGGTAGTACTTGGATTAAAACAAGTCTTTGATTCTGAAGATTGTGGAAAGCCAGAATTCAGGGAAGATTAATGAGTGTGCTGAATAAGCTTTATTTGCAAACTTTGGCTATTCTTACATGATTCATAATTGTGTCTCTGCTTGGTAATTTTGCAAACTAGTGCGAAATGGTTAGTACTCTAGTTTTTAAGGCAATTGGGTCAGATTAATTATCAATTTTATCATACTGATCCGTTCTTTCATTGTATGGTTAAAGGTGGTATGCAAAACGATTTCTACATCCTGACATTGTGGCACCATATGATTACATATTTATCTTGGACGAAGATTTGGGAGTGGATAATTTTGATTCTGAAAAGTTAGCACTCTTTCTGCATCATATCCCCTAATGTCTTGAGCTATTCAGTACAGAACTTTTGTCATTTTTTTTATTGAATTTTCAGATACGTTGATTTGGTTAAGAAACATGGTTTGGAAATTTCACAGCTTGGTGTGGATCCTAATAGTCCGTTTACATGTAAGATGACAAGGAAAAGATATGACAGTGAAGTTCACAAGCAATAACTACTAATGATGTATAATTTATGCCTAGTTATCTTCCTTTATGATTTTGATATTAATTACCAAAATATTGATCTGAGTTGTTTCTCGGGTGCACTTTGCAGGAGCACAGAGGAGAAACCAGGATGTGAAATTTCAATTAAATTGTTCAATTTTTGCTACAAAAATGGAGAATGATTCTTCCAAGAAAATTGAAGTTTCTGCCCTAAACCCCAATTTACAATCAAGAGGTGTTTTGGTTGTATTAGAAGGGTTAGATCGAAGTGGAAAGAGCTCTTAGTGTATTCAGCTTCTCTCTCACTTGCAAAGTATTGGGTGTTCTGCTGAGTTATGGCGGCTTCCGGATCAAAATACTGCTGTTGGGCAGATGATCTCTGCTTATCTTTCCAATCAATCTAATTTGGATGATCATACTATTCATCTTTTGTTTAGTGCTAATCGTTGGGAGAAAAGGTTGTTTCTTTTTTCTTTTTATGATTGTTTTTTTATACATAATTTGTGAGTTGCATACCATGTGTTTGATGTTATGTTTAGCTGAATCTAATTCCTTTCTATGTTGTTATTTATTGGTTAATTTGGGTAATTCGTTCTCGGTTATATTACATTCTGGAGATTGTAGTTGGAATTATGATAGATTACTTTTAAAAAACTGTCTTTATTCCCCTGAGATTTTGAAATATATACAAGTATATTGGGACAGGAGTTCAGAATGTGATTTAAAGTTGTAAACTTTACTTCTTCATGAATCTGTTTTTTTGGTGATATGCTTGTTTAGTTGTTGACTTTGTCATCTACAATTACAGATCCATGATGGAAGAAAAGTTGAAATCTGGGACTACCCTCATTATAGATCGTTATTCATACTCCGGTGTGGATTTCTCTTCTTCCAAAGGCCTTGATTTTGATTGGTGTAAGGTAAAATGTTATCACCACGATCTCTGTTTAAGTGACTGTTGAATGTTCTATAAAATTGGTTACTGAGTTTTCAAAATCCCATGACTTGTGAAAGTGTAAGGATTAAAAGTATTGTTTAACTCTTTTGGTTTGGTAACAATGGCATTCTATGAAGCATTATGTAAAGAGAGAATGGTTGATATAAGGAAATAATATATAGTAATTACAGTTGTTGAAAACCCATCTCCGAGTGAGTGTGATGTATGTTGACAACTTGCTTTGAAGATTCCAACTCTTAGTAATCAACCAGTTCACTCAGGCATATCTCTATTTAGTCGCAATATGATCACAATTCTCTTTCTGCAGGCACCAGAGATAGGATTGATGGCTCCAGACATGGTCTTATACCTTGATATATCACCAGAGGTATACTTTCATTCAAATAGGCATGATAGGAATTTTGCCTTTAGTTTCAGTGATAAGAATTTATGGGGCGTACAATTTATTTGGTAAGATCTGAGACATGGCTGTTAAACCAAATCTTAGTTTTTTCATAGCTTGCATCAGACTGTACAATTTTGGTAAGGCTGTAAGGTTAATAGGTTTGACAGTGGTGACTTTATCTTGCATAGTGTCATTATATTGATGCCTGCAATATTATGTAGTGCAGGTTATACTAATTTTCTTTTACTTAAACATGTTCCAGTTTCTTGCAATGTTCTTTTTATTTTTGTAAATTATGTTTTTTAACTAGATTATGTGAGATAGTTGCTGTTTCATCAAATTCCGTAATAATGCCATCTAGATTTTCATACGATGCTGAATGATAACAGATGGTTGATGCCTGCTTGCCAATGGAAGAAGTCCAGAAGAAGTTTAGAGAATATGTGCTTGAGTGTGTTGCGGCCTGCAAAAATGGAAGGGCTCTGTCTCACTTCTGGTCACAATAGGCAAGCTGCCATATGCCTCTTGCTCGCTTGGGCGAAATTGTATACTATAGTCAGTAATCAGTAGTTACCACGTTTTGAACTCTAGGTTGAGCTGTTGAGGTACTTCTACCTTTAAGTTTAAGTCTAGAAGTTGGAGTTGTATTATACGTTGATTTGTTTAAGAAACATGGTTTGGAAATTTTATGGGTAGGCCCAATTACAAAGGAGACTCTGCCGAAATTTACATTTGCATTATTCAATAATATTGCATTTTAATTTCAATTATATTAGCGTTAGCATATTACTTTATACCTAGGAAAACAGGTACTACAAACATATACAAGGCAATTATTATATTATAATTAAAAGAAAAAATTCACCTCATTTGCGTCACTCATTAAACAAACAAGTGACGCAAATACAGAAGTTTTGTATTGTCTACTCAGTCATTTGCGTCACTCCTATATAAACAAGTGACGCAAATAACAAAAAATAAGTTTATTGGAAGAGTCATTTGCGTCGCTTGTTTATAAAGGAGCGACACAAATAACAAAAAAAGTTTATCTGAAGAGTCATTTGCGTCGCTTGTTTATAAAGGGGCGACGCAAATGACTAAAAATAAGTTTATCAGAAAAGTCATTTGTGTCGCTCTTTTATGAAGGAGTGACGCAAATAACCAAAAATAAGTTTATCTGAAGAGTTATTTGCGTCGCTCCTTTATAAAAGAGTGACGCAAATAACAAAAAATAAGTTTGTCAGAAGAGTCATTTGCGTCGCTTATTTATAAAGGAGCGACGCAAATGACAAAAAATAAGTTTATCAAAAAAGTCATTCGCGTCGCTCCTTTATAAAGGAGCGATACAAATGACTCTTATTTGCGTCGCGCCTAGGAGCGACGCAAATGACTTAAAAGTCATTTGCGTCGCAAGCAGTTGCGTCGCTCATAGAAGCAACGCAAATACACTATAAATGAGCGACGCAAATGAGCCTTTTTCTACTAGTGGTCGCAGGTCGAATTTAATGATATATATTTATCTACCACGTGCATATCTTTTAAGGATTTGGTTTTATAGAATAAAGATATTTACTTTCTAATAAATCCTTGTGGAAAAAGATAAGTTATTTTTGGAAAATATTTTCAGCAAAATAAGTTTTAAACAAAAACTAATTTTATGGTAATTATATCTTTTGTAAAAAGATATGGTAAGACATATTAGTATATTTGGAAAATATAAGATTTAGATAAAATCTGATTTTGTTGTAAATATATCTTATTATTATTGATTGAATATATTCTTAACAAAAGATATATTTATGGAAAACTTATTTTTGGAAAATATCTTTTATTTCTATCTTTTAATAAAACTTATCTTTTACGAAAAGAATAATTTGGGTGTACTATAAATATGCTCATATGTATTCATTCAAAGTTGAGGCTGATGAAGCTTAGTGGTCGTGCTTAATGGTTTCATCCTTCACCACAAAGCTAAGTCAAACCTCCAGGTCGAAGTTCTAGTCAGGTTCCAGTTACAGTTCGTCCAGTAAGTTCCAGACAGATCTTGAAGTGTCCAGCATATTAGTTTTATCTCTTTATTCATTGGTATGTATTTAGAGTTATTCTTTGAGATCTTGTAATTGGGAAAAAGGGTTTTGAGTGTTTTATGTATTGGGGTGTGAGAGTTCGTGAGGATTCTCGTTTTTATAATATTGTATTGTAAAAGTGCAATGTGTGAGCTTCTAGGGTGAAGCCGAATGAGCTTCTAGTGAGAGGCCGAGTGTAGGCACTTTGGGAGTGCTAAGTGAATCTAAGTTTGGACTTAGATTGGGTAACATAGGGTCTTATCGTGTAGCAAGTTTAGTCAGGAACTTGTGAGTAAATGTCTGTCATTTAATAGGTTTGTAACTTGGTGTTTGCCCTATTATAGTGGATTGGTTTGGCTTGAAATCCCTTGGAGAGTCGAGGTTTTACTTCCAGTTGGGCCCTGGATGGTTTCCTCGTAAAATCCGCTTTGCATTGTCTAAGTTCCTAACAGCAATCAGTTTTATATTCCGCGAAAAGTAGGCACTAGGGACATACTACAATTCACCCCCCCTCTTGTAGTATATCATCCGAAATAACAAAAGGGATTTATCAAAAATAGTAGATGGAAACGTGGTTATCTTGAAAGAATTCGCACGCCATTATTTTGATAAACCTCTTTCTGAATCTTTTCATATATATAGAAGAAGGGCGTTCTTATTTTGCATGCTTAACCAATTTTTTCTTAGTAGTGGTAAAAATAATGAAAGTCGATCAATTATAACCACTGTACTAGAACAAATTGAATCAGGGAGAAATCCAATGCCATTAATAGTTGGAGAGACTATGATTAGTCTAGATGAATTGAAAAGGGACCTAAAAGCACCTTTTCGCGGCTCTCCAATTTTATTACAGGTAGAAAAATAATATTTTTAATTACAGAAATCAAAAAAAAAAATTTGTATTGTAATAATAATTTATTTGCATTGCAATTTTTTTTTACAGATGTCGCTAATGGAAAGGCTAGGATTAATTAGCCCTCCGGACGATATTGAGAAGTATACTCCCAATTGCTTCGTGAGGAGGAAGAAACGCTTCCCTAAGATTGGGCGCCATGGGTTGAGAAAAGTCTTCGAATCACGTGATTTTGCTATCAAGTGGGTCGTCCCGTGGTGGAAAATAGAAAGGATGGTTGGTGTTAACAAGCAACCTTTCTGTCGCCTTCCAAGCTTGTCTCGTGTGACTTATTATTACCCCTGCAGGGTAAAAAGACAATACGGCTTGCTTCACAATATTCCTTCCGGGGATCTTCGTCCTCCCTATGAGTACCCTGTATCTCAAGAAATAGACAGATTTGATGCTTACTGGGGTGCTAGACCTTTATGGGAAGTGATCACCCAAAAGGTTCCTCCTTCCTTACCCAATGATGTGAAGAAGTGGTTGCTGAAGAAACCTTCAAAGGATAGAGATCAGGGTAAAACTGATGTGAAGAGTTGTCTGGGTGACAGGGTGATTCCTGCCAAGGAACGTCTAGGTGCAAGAATTGAATTCAAAACACCTGCAATGCCTAGGAAGAAAAATGCTACCAAACATAAAGGGAAAAGGAAAGCTAACACCACAGATAAAAAGGCTTGGGTGGAAAAGAAGCATAGAATGTTAGCTAAAGGGGAGACTATCTACTCTAAAATTGAATGTAGGTCCTCTAAAGGGTGCCTACTAGCTAAAGTTATGGATGAGGAGGAGGAAGCAGAAAAAAATTGGAAAAGGGCTAGAAAGGAAAAGAAAGATTAGAAGCATTGGTTAACTTTCAATTTATTAGACTTAGTTTATTATTCATTTTAAGTTAATTATTTCAGCTTTATTTAAATTCCATCAATAATGTAATTTTATTTTATTAATGAAATTTCAGCTTTTAATTAAATTATTCACTTTAAATTTATTTTATTAAAGCAATGAAAACCGAAAAAAAATTAATTTTCCAGAAATTCTTCGAGTACGGAAGTTGAAAATTTTCCGAAAAACACTGAAATTCGCCCAGAGTTTATTTCCAAATTAGCGCCAGTTATTAGCAATTGGCGCCTGTTATTAAAGTTTGGCCCAGGCGCCAATTTCATCGGCTGGCGCTGATGGCTGTTAGCTGGCGCCAAGCTCTTCTTTGCGACGCCGATAATTTGCCGATCTTCTTTTGAATTTTTAATAATTCTGGAACGCGAAGATGTCGAAAAATAAAGTGGCCGCACCCGTAAAAGGTTGCCTACGTATCCTTTCTTATAGAATCAGGCCGAACGTAGCTCTCTTGAGTATCCTACTCAAGTAATTATGGTTAGTTTTGCTGCACCTCCTGACAGGATTGTTTTGACAATGTAGGGTCCAGACCAATTAGGTCTAAATTTACCCCTTGGATCTAAAAAAATTTTCCTTAGTGCTTTTAACACAAAGTCTCCTACTTTGATACTTTGATAGGTTTGGAAAGGGGCTAGACTTTCGCTCCTTACTTTCCACCTTTTAGATATCTGATTGATGATCAAAGAAGAGTCTCCGAATATCCTTAACTTTTTTACTCCTAATGCCAAAGTTGTTTCAAGGCCTACCACGCATGCTTCATATTCAGCGGCATTGTTGGTAACGTCGAAATCAAGCTTTATGGAGATTGGAACATGCTCCTCTTTAGGTGATACTAGTAATACTCCAACGACACATCCCTTTTGGTTTAAGGCTCCGTCGAAGTACAAGGTCCAAGTATCATCTTCAGTAACCATTAGATCTTCATCTTGAAATTCATTATATTGCATTGCGTCGAGTCTTCTATGGAAAATCTGCTAGAAAGTCTGACACCACAGATCCTTTGATAGCTTTTTGTGGCATAAACCTTACATCAAACTGGTCTAGATTGACTATCCATCTTGATATAAGTCCATTGAGTGTAGATTTCTTGAATAGATACTTGAGTGGATCTAATCGGGAGACTACGAAGACGGTATGCACCAGCATGTAATGTCTTAACTTAGTTGTGGCCCACACCAAGGCGAGGCACAACTTCTCGAGCGGTGTATAGCGTGCTTCGTATTCGAGCATCTTTTTGCTTAGGTAATAAATTGCATTCTCTTTGCCTTCTACCTCTTGTGCTAGCATAGCTCCCATTGTCTCTTTGGTAACCGTTAAATATAACCTAAGAGGTTTCCGGGAAGTGCTGGTGCTAATACGGGAGGATTTGCGAGATAGGCTTTGATCGTTTCAAAGGATTTTTGACACTCGTCATCCCATATTACTGGTACATTCTTCTTGAGCTTCTTGAAGATTGGTTCACATATTGTCGTCAGTTTTGATATGAACATACTTATGTATTGCAACCGGCCAATAAATCCTCGAATCTGTTTCTCAGTCTTGGGCGGCGGCATGGACATGATTGCTTTGATCTTGGTTGGGTCTACCTCTATACCTCTAGAGCTTATTGACGTAACCAAAGAGCTTGCCTAAGGTGACTCCAAAAGCACACTTAGATGGATTCAACCTCATATTATATTTTCTTAGCCTTTAGAAAAATTTCCTTAAGGCTAGTTGATGTCCTGGAAGGTCTTTTGATTTTACAATCATGTCGTCGACATATACTTCAACTTCTATGTGCATCATGTCATGGAGTAAGGCAGTTGCTGCACGTTGGTAATTAGCACCCGCGTTTTTCAACCCGAAAGGCATTACCGTGTAGCAATAAGTGCCCCATGGCGTTATAATAGTTGTTTTCTCCATGTCTTCTTCTGCCATGAGAATCTGGTTGTAACTTGCGTACCCATCCATGAACGAGAGAAGCGCGTGATTTGTCGTGTTATCTACCAGAATATCGATGTATGGCAAAGGGAAGTCGTCCTTTGAACTTGCCTTATTTAGATCTCGATAGTCGACACACATCCTTACCCTTCCGTCTTTCTTCGGAACTGGGACGACGTTGGCGACCCATTCGGGGTATTTGGATACCTTGATGAAACCTGCAGTTATCTGTTTTTGAACTTCTTCTTTTTTTTAAGTGCTGCGTCGGGTTTCATTCGACGTAACTTTTGTTTTATAGGTTTCATTCCTTGAATTAGTGGTATAGTGTGTTGAGCTATTTCTCTATTAATGCCTGGCATATCTTCATATGACTAAGCGAATACATCGATAAATTCTTTAAGTTAGTTAATTAAATTGGTTCTTTATTGTTTATCCAATGTTAATCCGATTTTAACTTCTCTTTTATGAGTTGAATCATTTGAGATATCAACTGTTTCAGTCTCTTCGATTACCGGTGTTTTCTTTTCAAGTGTTTCCATTGCTTTAATAATTTCTTTGTCTTTTTCATCGTTAGTTAAGCAATGATCGTCATCTTGGGTTAGAGAAGAACACGAGAAGTGAGGAGAATGAGAAATATTATTATACTATGAGATCATTACATCAAAGCGTGAAATGTCCTCAGGGAGTGGATCCCTAACTATCTTAGGAGAGGAAATAGGAGGTGGAGGTATTAGTACTAAAGAATTAGAAGACTCTAAAGAGAAAGACTCTGACTCGGACTCTGACTCAGACGACTCTTCAAGCATCGGTCCTTGTCATGTCGTGATGGATATCTTCCTTCCGCTTGGAGTAGTCACCTTGATAGTCTTGCGCCACCCTTGTAGTGATCCTTCAGCTAGAGTAATTAGCTTCGAGGGATCGAAGCTTTCACTTTGTAGGATTGTTTGAATGAGCGAGGAGTTATCCTCTTTATAAGTTGGCTCATTCTTTTCTCGCCCAAACAGTAATCCCATGACGTTAAAGTCAAAGCATGGGGGTGCTTTCTCCTTGTGGACGGGAGTTGGGATTTCATCATTGAAGTAGCAATCCAAGAAAATCTCGAATCCCGGTTGTCGTATTTCGTTTACAACAAATGGATCGGCAAATTCATGGAATGGATAGTCCTCTCCTTCTTTTATGAACTGACCATTAAGCGTAAGGGGGTACTGATCCATTGGAATTGCTTTTTTTTAATGCGAGCATCCCTACGTACTTTCGACTTTTCCTAGGCTCGCTTGAGATCTTTCCGAGTCGGTTCGAAACCAAGTCCGAAAGTGTCTAACTTTGGGAGGCTAGGTGACTCCAGCGGTTTTTCCATTCCTTTCTTCTTTCCTAAGGTCATCCCAGGAAAGTGTCCTTGTTTCTTCAGCATGGCGTTGACAATCATGTTGGAATGGGGGTCATGGAAAAGAGGGGTCCTTTCATCCTCTTGGAATAAAGAGACTTCTTCGTTAAAGCCCCATAAATCTTCATCATCCTCGGCGTGCTCCTCATTAATAATTGGATTTTCTATAGATTTGATCCTCATAGGCGAAGCATCGATGGTGACTGGAATTCCCCCAACTATAACTTTTACTTGTTGGTGGAGAGACGAAGGGACGGCCTTTAGATCATGAAGCCAAGGGCGTCCCAACAATTAGTTGAATGAAGCTTTGATGTCCACTACTTGGAAAGTAGTAGCATGTTCTATTGCTCCTGCCGTTACATTTAGGGTAATCTTTCCAAGAGATTGACGACGAGTGTTATCGTAGGCCCTTATTCTTTGTGTAGACAAAGTTAAATCTTCGTCCCTTATGCCGAGCACCCTTGCAGTTCTAAGTGGACAGACATTGATAGCCGATCCATTGTCTACAAGAGTCATAGGAACATTCATCCTCTTGCAAACTACTGTGAGGTTTAATGCCTTGTAATGTTTGTCACCTTCTGGGGGTAAATCTTTGTCAGAAAAGGTGATCAAATTAATCAGACTAGGAAGGTCACTTGTGAGGAAGTTGGCTAGTCCCTCAGGAGTGGTGTCGGAGTCTATCCTAATTTTGTCCAAGGCATTCATTACAGTCAACCTATGTTCTCCAGATGTTGCCAGAAGTTTCCATACATTCATCTCAACCTTTATCTTCATAAACTGCTTAACAATATCATTGTCTTCAATGATAGGTATGGGAACTTGTTGTGTGGTAAGCATAGGTTGTGTTGAAATGGGAGGTTGCATTCTCCTAGATTTTGTGAGGACATCTATTGATGAGTCTTCTTCAGCCCAAATGTCATCCGTGGTGTATGACACAGAAGGTGGAAGTCCTACTAGGTCCTTTAGATAGACATCTTCTTCATCACTATCCCAAACTCCATTAATGGTTACATCTTCTTCTTGCTGAACTTGGACTAGTTTCTTTACATCAATCATTTTCTGTACCAAATCCTTGAATTTGAAACAGTTTTCTATAGTGTGACCCCCTGATTGATGATACTGACAGTAATATCTACCTGTCCTTTTCAACGATTCGAATGGTCTCGGTTCGAGAGGTTTGATCTCGGCACTCTCGGAGAGCATTTCGAACATTTGTGCATATGGGATCCCAATTGGAGTGTAAATTCTATTGCTCTTCTTGGGTCTCTCAGTGACTTGTAAGGGAAAATACTTTGCCACATAAATCGTTCTCAGTGGTGTGGATTCTCTTTTAGGTTCATCTTTCGAAAGTGGAAGCTCATCATATTTCTTATGGAGTTCGTTCATAACTTTGAGAGCTTCACGTAGTAGTTGCGATACCTCCCTCACAGACAGTGTAAGCAATTGTATATCTTCTTTATTTGCTGGTTCTGGAAGGTTATCCTTGACATCGAAAAAGATCTCCTCTTCTTTTTCCATGGCGCTGTTTCTTTCACACGTCTAATGAGAGATGAGGGGTCAACCTCGTTTTCCTCATCGGAGATAGCCAGGGTATGAGCTAGAGGTGCATTGTCAATGCTTGGCTTCTTACTGGCAGGGGGAAACTTGCAGTGTGCATTGGGGTTCCAATTAGCTGACCTCTTCTCAACTGGTGGGTCCCCAAATGGTCCAATAGGAGTTATAAGACCTTTTGCATTTAATCGATCGAACGCGGTGTCATAACTCATGCCAATATGAGTGAAATTCCTCCTAAATGGTTTCTTCTGTCCTTGATTGTTCATAACAAGGACTTCTCCTAAATTAAAGGTGCTAACATTGTTTGAGTGAGCGGTTTTGGAAGAAGAAGGATTGTCGTTCTTCTATCCTTTCTAGCCACTGTTGGAGTTATTGCTGGCAGCTTTTAATTTAGCCAAGTCATCTTCAATATTGATCCCAATGTCATAAACGGCCTTGAAAGTATGGAGATTATTTTGATATTTGAGATGCTTAGAATATTTTTCTTGGAGATTTTATATGAACAGTCTCACAGATTCTTTTTCACTTGGCACCTCAATCATCTTAGCTGAGGTTTCTCTCCATTTGTTAAAGAAAGAGGTGAAGCCTTCATTCTCTTTCTGCTTGAGGATTTCAAGTTCCCTATGGTCAGTCTCGACTTGAATGTTGTACTTGTACCTATCAACGAAAGCGTTTGCTATAGACTCCCAGGTAGAGGTCTTTTCTTTCTCGAGAGAAAAGAACCATTGTTGGCAAACGGTTTGAGAGATAGTGAGAACAGAGAGGGGAAGACTTTCTTATCGATACCCTTAATACTCATTATGGTTTCGAATGCTCTTAAATGAAAGTAAGGGTTGTCAGTTGCTCTGAATTTTGGGATGTCGTTGGCGTTGAACTTCTGCAGAAGAAGATCTTTGTCCACCGAGACCCCTTGTGATGTAAGCTCTTGAAACTTGTAGTCGCTAGACAACTTGCTTAAACTCTCTTGCATGAGGTCCATTTGTTGTTGCTTCATGGGATCATCGATATTGAGTGCGAGAAGCTTCAGTGTCTCAGTCACGGTAGCCAGTTGGTTCTTAAGATCATTGACTTCTTCTTGTGTTGCCATTATAACCTTAGCTTTCCTCTTACGAGCTATGGGTTTGTCAAAAAGTTGGACTTGTACGAAGAGGTTGTCTTTGATTAATCGTCCTTCCTTTCTTGACCACGCGCTATAAATTAAACCATTTTGCGTTTTAATTGCTCGACTCGGATCAACTTGACTTTAAAGTTTATTTTAAGGAAGAAAGAAAAAAGAAAAGGGTACATATTTTTTGGCAAAAATAAAGTACATATTTTTAGGAAACTAAGTATAGTTTTTTTTATTGGAGGATTAATATCTGACTTACCCCCTTAAAAAAAATGACGGAAAAACGCGCACACAAGACTCTCTTAAACATGGTCAAATTATGTAGATTGGTGTGTGTGTTGAGTGTAAGTGGTATGTTTGGACTCTTGTGTAAGACCATGGGACTTAGTGCCTAAACTTGGTCATTGACTCAATTAAATACTATTGACAGAAAAATTAACCGAATTAAACAGAAGACTGATTAATTAGACTCTAGGTGATGACTCGACCAATAATCCGAACTGTCGGCCAAGCGACAGGATTGGCATCGCATTGTGGAGCTTAGCGCCAGACGACAGAGCTGTCGTCAGGCGCTACACTCCATAATGTGGCGCTACAGCTCAGACCTTGGCGCCAGTATTGGACCTTCGGTCTGGGACTGTTTTCGGTGTTATTAGTCAGTTGGGGTATGCCTAAAGTCGTACTAGGTCAATTCCGATTAGAAATTAGACTTTATTGACTCAAATTAATTAATTAATTAATTAGGCAAAGTTCTTTAAGTCATTAATTTTTTTTTTTTTAGTCTCAACACAAGTCAACAAACGGTTAAGAGAAACATAGAATATATATGCATAACAAATAATGCACAATTAGTCAAGTAGGCACAATATGATGCAATGTGTTTGCCACCTAACCATGGCTCTAGTTCTCTAAAGTTCGGGATATGGTTTAGTCAATAAAGGGGCCATGGTTAATTGCCAGATGCACCGCACGAAAGCCTAAACGTGAAGGGTTGGCGCGACTGGATGAGACACCGCGAGTTTAGAAAAACTCGCTTCCATGGTTTGGTGAATTCAACATCTCAGATGTACCCTTTGTTGCACGGAGCGTTCAATCAGGTAGATGGAGCATGAATTCCCAGAGGGTTATGTCCATATGTCCATATGTAGAACACATATGGGTTCAGAAAAGTGAGAAAAAATTCAATCAGGAAGTAGGATCGAGCAAACAATACGAATAACCGGTCGAAATTAGAACGCATATTTATGGCTCGGTATTGGGGGAAATTGGCGCCAGCAAACAGAGACTGGCGCCAGCTTTTAACTGTAGTGCCTGGCGCCAATACTGGCGTCTGGCGCTACGACTGAAATGTTTGCGCCAAGCTCTGGCCCCTAACGCTACTTCCCACATGCCTCAGATTTTCCAGTTTCACGCGGTGTTATTTCAGTCTTAGTTGTGAAAGATATTCTTCAAATTTCCTACGTGTAAAATCCTATGTTTTTAACTCATTACGGATGGTCTTTCCAATGAGATATTTTTTATGCATATGACAATAATGTTAATCAAAATTACGCACATGAAATACTTAGAACTTTTCGAGTCACATCCACTCATTCTAAGTCATTGTCGAAACAAAATCCAGGAATTAAAATAGAAATCCCTCCCAGTGGAGTCGCTAAAAACTGTAGGGAATATTTCAAGCCTTAAATCCCACTAGCTTGAACCCCACTGTGATCATACACTAAAGTACGGTGGCGTCCAAATGGGAAGAAGATAGAGCAAAAGAGTCGCCAACAAGTTTTAGGAACTTGTAAACCGTTCATAGGATGAAGGTTACACCCCTTAACGATCCAAGAGATCGTCAACTCCATATGGTCTAGAACCAAATAAGGGTTCGGGAATGAAGGTACAAATCTAACCTAAAAGAGATTGAACCTTCCCTAATAATAGGCCTCTACTTTATTCTAATCGTATTCATGTGTGCTTTTTAGTTAACATGCAATCATTAGGATTAACCCTAAACCTGTTTTATCTATGTTGGTTGAATTTAATGCACAAATAAACTATTATTGACGATCACTTGAAATTATAATCAAATAAACCCTACACAAGATTATTAATATCTTATTAAGCGTGATTACAAGTACCAAATTCCCTTTAAACATGCATAAAAGGTGTGATCAAGCAATAAAAATAAATAATATCAAGCAACATAATAATAAATAAAGTAATCATCACCAAGATAATAATAATAATGAATTATAACAATTATAATCATAACAATTATAAATATAATCATAGATCATGTTAAAGCATAATAATAATAGCAAGATCCTAGGCATGATACTAACAAGATTAATAACAAACCCTAGCATGTCACTAAGCAATAAAAATCAAATCTTTAACCCAAACATGATACTAACATGAATAAATATTAGGAAGAACATAGGAAGCGTCACAACAATCATATTTAATATTAAAAATACCCTAGACATGATACTAGGAATATCATAACAATAATATAAACAGGATTTCTACATCATAATATCAATCAAAACTAATAAAGTACTTACTTTGATGCCTCGTACCTCTTTCTAATAAAAAATACACACGTTAGTAACTTTAAGGAAAATAATTAACAAACAATTAAATTAAATAATTGAAATAGAGATTTGGGACCAAACTCTCAGAAATTAAACCTTTCACGTCTAGGGCGAAGGCAACTTCGAATATGGCTAGGTGTTTCTAGATCTTGCGAATGCGGAATTTTGTACGTGAAAACAAGGTTTAGAGGAAAATATGAATGATTTGAAAGATTAAAGAGTGCTAATTAAAACTAATTGTAGATGAGAACTTGTGAATGAGGAGAATTGGTGAAAATTGGTGAATGAAAACGGAGTTTTTAATACGATATTTATAGAGAAAATCAGCCAAAAAGATAAAATAAACAAAACAGAGTCTGACGCACAAAAAACAGAGTTGGTGCAAACCCTGGATAACTGGCGCCAGGCACCTACACTAGTGCCAGGTGCCAGTGGCTAGCGCCAGGCCTGGTTCTAGGCGCCAAAGCCAGGGGTCAGGCGCCAAGCCTGATTTTAACGCGTTTTCGAAAATCAGATAAGTTTGCCGTACTGGAGGATAAAATCATATAATTTCCTCAAAAATGCTATTTGATTTTAATTAAAACTCTGAAAAGTCAAAAAGTCAATTTATCAATGCTAATTGAATTAGGAATGAAAAGAACTTTCTAGAAGATTGTAGAAGACTAAAACCATTCCTAATTGCATTAGGAATGATAAATCATATTAGGCCCTCCCCAAGATCATTGGGCCGTATATAAGGCTCAGAACGGGCATAGTTTAGTAATTTGGCCATAACTTCCTCAAATTCATCGGAATTGGGCTTATAATATATCGTTAGAAAGGCCTTTGTCAAGCCCCATCCAACTACACTATTATTGGACCCATATCATGCACCAACCAAACTGGATTGGCTATTTTCTTAAAATAAGTTTTCAAAAACAGAGACAAGAGAAAAGAATTAAAACTTTCCGCAACACTAAACTTTCCACACTTTCGCTTCATTCGATTATGATTCGACGTGAAAGGTACTCATCAATGGGTTTGGTTTTGGGGAGACACAAATGGGTGTCTACAGTAAGCATTGCCTTGCTAATGGCTCTAAGCCACTCTTGGTTAGATAATCGTTGCATCTAACGCATCTTTGACGATGTATCTCTTTTGCCACGGTATGTGAGGACTCCTCACTCATACCGATGAGTTCAACCAAAACCAACGTGCACACCCGGTGTGCCTTATGCCCCTTGGAGAAGTGATGGCACCTCGCTTTGGCGTAGCCTACCATCACTCTCGTTCGGTTAGTAAGTGTTGTTTTGGAAAGGCAAGTTTGACTCAATATTATTAGGGACCTAGGATTTCTATGTTGGTTGATTTAAGTGAACTTAACTAATCATCGCAACATCAAGAAAACCTAAGCATGCATCTAACGAATAATTCACATGTATATAAGAATAAAATATATAAAGCGAAATAATAGATGCATATTGGCAACTAGCATGACCCCTTGAAATCTTCAAGTCTTCAAAAGGTCTTCATTTGCAATTCAAGGCTTTGTCTTCCCAGGTACACCGTCTTCAAGACTTAACCAAACTATGCAAATACTAGTGTCTACGACTAGGAATAATCTAAATATTAAGGTACAACAATACTTAACGGTGCGTAGACCGTATTTAGATTTACAAAAATACATAATGACACGTAGTCCGTATTTTCTATCCTAATCAGGTCCCACTAGTTGCCATTTCATAAAACCTGTGAGAGAGAATATATATTCCATTCATCCATTCACTATTTTTGAATGGCCCATGCAATTTACAATATCAAACAAGTAAAATGTATTTAAACAACACGCGCACTAGTAACCAATCTAGGTGGTTAATCCGATTAACACACCTAATTAAAACTAGTCAAAGTTGTTTAACCGATTATGTAATTGACGTCATTAATAATTGAAGCTCCCACTAAATTTCGCATTTCCCTTAATTAATCCAATTAGTTAAGTCGGTAGCACCCAAACTAGTCAAAATAAAATTTTGTCAATGCCGCTCAAAACCGAGGCCTAGCCTCCCAAAATTTTAATTAAAAAAAACAAAAATAATTAAAATAAATAAAGCGCCAACCGCATTTCAAGTGGCTTTCGCTTTAAGCGTTTTGCCAAAGAAACTCGAATAATTGCGGCTCGTGCAAACCAAGCACACTACGACCATTCGCCTCACCGCACCAAGCACATACACACGGCCCGCGGCAAGCAGTCTTGAGCTGCTGCCATTGCCGCACGCACGCGCAAGCACAGCCATGGCAGCTGTTGCGTGGCTGCTGTGGCCGTGTGCTGCTGCCGCGCATATGGCCGTACGCAAGGCGGGGCAGCCACCTTGGCAGCCACATGCTGCCTGCTATGCAGCCCGGCTAGCCAAGTGTGGTTCTTTGCCTCGTTTTGCGTGCCATGGCCTCGGGATTTGATCCCATTTCGCGAGACATAATTAATTAATTCTAAATTAATTTTAGAACTAACTTAATGAGCAAAAATGAAATTTTTTTAAACAAGTCCAACTTAATAAATTTTCAAAGTACAAATAACCAAAATAATTCCAAGAACCATTCTTAATTAAATTGGTTTAGCTTGGTGTAATAACAAAGTTGAGGAAATTTCTCACTTTAAATTTATTCAATTTAAATTAAACTTGAGAATTTGAACAAGTAAGTTGAAGTTGAAAAAAATATGAACTTTAATGTTCAAATGAAAATTCCAACATCTAAATTTTGTGAATCCTTGAAAATTATATCTTCCAACATGAAGATAACCAAATTTCTATCACAAAAATTGAAACTTTATGTTTCCAATGAACTCAAAATGATTAAAACAACAATGTTTCACATAAAATAATATGGAATTTAGTGGTTTTTAAAGTTTCAATCACTTATCACAAATAAAGATTGAATATTTAACACTTCGGAAGCCTCAAAACAAAACTTTTCACACTAAAAAGCAATTAGTAAGTGTGCTTTAAGGGGACTTAAAAATGCAAAAAATAATGCAAATAATCAACCACATAATCAACAAGTTATGCCATTAATTTTAAGGTTTGAAAAGACTTAAAATTTTCGTCAAAAACGAAAAATCCCTCGAAAAAGGCATTTCTGGTCAGAATTTGGCTAAAATCACAGCTCCAAAAGGGTAAAAACCTTTCCAGAACACCTTTCCCACCCAAAAGTCACTATTTTTGGGTGAAAATATGGGTTCTGGGCCAAATTCGACATTAAAAACGGGATTAAAATAAATAAAACCGAGCTACTAATAAACGAGAAAAATAAGCCAAAATAAACCATGAAAAACATGATTATAAAAATAAACGAGCGGGGCTCCGATACCGCTGTTTGGGTTTGGTGAGTCCGACTCACCGCGGAAACAACCCCGACCCAAGGAACCACTCGTAATTAATAAAACCATAAAGCATAAATAAGTAAACACAAGAAAAGGAAGAACGAATCATACCCTTGAAGCGAGCTTCGCCCTCTCAAAACAGGCTCTTACTTGAAAGCCTTGAGCACCGCAAATGCCGTGCCTCCAACAGTATCCACCCACAAATGACGAACACGACTTTTTAGGTCCGCTTCCTCGGAGTTAGCAAGGTCCGACCAAAACCCAAGTGTTTATGGAGTTTAAGAGTTTTTCCAAAATATGGAATGCTCTTTCTAACTCCGACTCAAGCACTTTACTCCAAATCCCAAGGTTGGTATTTATAAAGGAAAGTATGAGTGGGAATTTCTATCCCATCAATGTGGGATTCATGAAATTCCATAAATTAATTTAAGGATATTTTGGATTTTAACACTTGACAAAAGGCTGAAAATGGTTTTTAACACCCCCCAAAAAAAAACTTTTATTTTAACACCTCCCAAAAATATAAAAGTTGGAAGTTAACACCAGTTAACGATTTCCGTCACGGAAATTTAACGTGGGTCCCACAAATTGGCTTCAACTTCAATTTTCACCCAGCAAAACACGAAACTTCCTCTCTGAACCTTCATTTCATTGATTTTATCCATTACAGATTTTTGGTGCTCATAATTTACAGATTTACAGATTTTTGGTGCTCATAAATCAAACCATACAAAAAATAAATAAAAATTCAACACCGGTTCATCTTCTCCTTCGTTGGAGAACAAAGCGACTGAGAACTTCCATTTTTTTTACCACCAATTCCGCCGCCCATAAAGGGCCCTGTACGGCTACTGACCAAGCCTTCGCAGCCAGCAAACATGTTAACTGGGGACCGGCCACCAAAATTAAATCAACCACCCAAGAAACCAACCTTGCCCCATCCCGTTAGCCACCCAGCTCCCTCCCCCGACCGACGACCGGCGAACCCATCCCACCCCTTTTCCCCACAAACGCAACCCAACCCTCTCCCTTTTCCCCTGCTGCCCCGACCCAAGCCACCACACCGAAACCACAATCAAAGATCTGAATCGCCGCAACCACCACCACTACCACCACTCTTCTGCAACACTTTGCTCCAAACCCTAACGAATCGACCCGCCTTAACCTTTTCGGCCACCCTAACCCCTAAACAACCACACCGTAACTTTTTTCGGCAAACTTAAATTGATTTCTAGACGAGGTTCGATGGATCTGCGATTTGCTCTGATTTCGGGAATTGATGTTGGGAATTGATTTTTTGCGGTTTGAGTGAGGAGGTGGCTGCAGGGGTTGCGATTGTGGGCTGGTATTTGGAGAGGAGCTGATTTGGTTGCGAGAACGGGGAAAGGGAAGGGGGGTGGGTTCGGTTGGCAGCGTAGGGGTGGGGGAAAGGGAGGGGGGAGGGAAGGGGTGGCAGTTGAGGGGAGGGTGGGCAAGAACGAAGGAAAGAGTTTGGGATGGCAGCCATGAAGATGAAGGGAGGAAGAAGACGAAGAAAAGATGAAGGGAGGAATAAGAAGAAAAAATGGGATGGCAGCCACGAAGGTGGGTTTCGTAAAAAATTGAAAACGAAGGAGAGTTGAAGCCAATTTATGGGACCCACGTTAAATTTCCGTGACGGAAATCGTTAACTGGTGTTAACTTCCAACTTTTATATTTTTGGGAGGTGTTAAAATAAAAGTTTTTTTTTGGGGGGTGTTAAAAACCATTTTCAGCCTTTTGTCAGGTGTTAAAATCCAAAATATCCTTAATTTAAAGCTAAATTAAATTAAATATATAAGCAAGTAATAAATCAACAAGTGTCCTAGTCATATGTAAAGAGGAGTATGGACCACTTGGAGAGGAGGGGACCATACTTGCTCCCCACTCCTACCTCTCCTTGTGACACTTGTCCACACCAAAAAGCAAGCATACTTACTAGCTTCCCCTTTCTACCCGACCTAGGCCCACGGTCTAGCTAGCCTCGCACCGTGTGGGCTGCTAGCTGCTGCCAGCTCGGCCCAGCACGCCCACGCACATCAGTGCGGGCTGCTGATGCCGAGGGCGCTGCTAGCTAGCCAGGCACATGTGCGAGCTGCTAGCAGCAGCGCACGCCAGCACGCCACGCACTGCTTGCGGGCTGCTGGTCGTGCTATGCTAGCATGCCTCGCACATGGTGCGGGCCCCTAGCCACGCCTTGCTAGCATGTCTCGCACATGGTGAGGGCTGCTAGCTCGGCTAATCCCCTAGCACTCGAGATTCCGATGCTAGGGGTATTTTGGTCATTGTTGATTTATTACTAATTTGTCGTCTCGTCTTTTTATTATTTTTGACTCGACTTTCGACGCTCGGTATCGACGCTCTAAGCTCGAATTTCCGACGTCTAAATATTTAACACTCGGGCGACGAATTAATTTCTTTCGAATTAATTCGTCGAGTCGGTTCGTATATTTTGCTTGGGTGTGACCCGAAGGGTTCAGTCAAGATTAAGCTGTAATATTGATTATATTAATATTACTGATCGGAAGCGGCCTCCACCCAGGCATTCCGATCACTTGACCTTACTGAATATATTAGCTTTCTAATAATTCTGAACCCACTATCAGAATAATACACTTGTTCGAAGGACACCATTCCTGTCAGTGAAGCCATAGAGTATTACACAATTTCGTTGCGTTCTCTCTCTTTTGTTTTTGAATAAAGTGTAATCACTACTATGCCACTTTTCTTTTTTTTATGATCTAGTTCAACAATGTCTCCCTTTTTTTTGAATTTAAATGAAATAAAAATGAGCTTTATGTTTTGTTATTTTGATATGACTAAATCATATAGATTGCCTACTGTAGGGAATAATTTCAAGCCTTAAAAATCCCACTAGCTTGAACCCCACTGTGATCATACACTAAAGTACGGTGACGTCCAAAAGGGAAGAAGATAGAGCAAAAGAGTCGCCAACAAGTTTTTAAGGAACTTGTAAACCGTTCACGAGGTGAAGGTTACACCCCTTAACGATCCAAGAGATTGCCAACTCCATAAGGTCATGAACCAAATAAGGGTTCGGGGATGATGGTACAAATCCAACCTAAAAGAGATTGAACCTGCCCTAATAATAGGCCTCTACTTTATTCTGCTCGTATTCATGTGCGCTTTCTGATTAACATGCAATCAATAGGATTAACCCTAAACCTGCTTAATCTATGTTGGTTGGATATTAATGCATAAATAAACTATTATTGGTGGTCACTTGAATTATAATCACAATTAACCTAACAAGATTATTAATTATCTTATTAAGCGTGATTGCAAATACAAATTCCCTTTAACCTGCAATAATGGTGATCAAGCAATAACAATATATAATAATATGCATATCAAGCAACATAATAAATAATCATCATCAATCATAATCATAAATGTTAAAAAGAACATAGGAAGCATCATATTCTTAATCATGCTTAATATTAAAAACATCCTAGACATGATACTAAGAATCATAATAACAATCTAAGCATGATGTCTACATCATAAAATCAATTAAACCATTAAAGTACTTACTTGGATGCCTCGTACCTCTTTCTAATTACAAAATACACACGTTAGTAACTTCAAGGAAAATAATAAACAAAACAACTAAATTAAATAATTGAAAGAGAGATTTGAGACCAAACCCTCAGAAATTAAAACCTTTCACGTCTAGGGTGAAGGCAACTTCGAATATGGCTAGGTGTTTCTAAATCTTGTGAATGCGGAATTTTGTATGAAAAAGTAAAGTATAGAAAAGAATGCTAAAAGATTAATGTTATTGAGAATTGATGAAAGAAAGATGATGAAAAAAGAGAATTGGATGAATGTTGGTGATTGTAGGTGATTGTAGATTGTAGATTGTAGATTGTAGATGATCCCTGAAAATGGAGTTTTTGATATGATATTTATAGAGAAAATCATCCAAAAAAGATAATTTATCAAAACAGAGTCTGAAGACCACAAAATCACCTTGGCGCCAGCCCTAGCTCATTAGCGCCAGGACCAATGGCTAGCGCCAGGCGCCAATGGCTGGCGTCTGGCACCAATCCAGATTCCAGGCGCCAAGGCCTGGGGTTGGACACCAAATTTGATTTCAACGCGTTTTCGAAAATCCGATAAATTTCCCGTACTGGAAGATAAAATAATATAATTTCAGTCGAAAATGCTATTTGATCTTGATTAAAACTCTGAAAAATCCTAATTGAATTAAGAATGATAAAAACCTTTCTAGAATATTCTAGAAGACCAAAACCATTCCTAATTGCATTAGAAATGATAAATCATATTAGGCCCTCCCCTAGATCATTGGGCCGTACTTAAAGCTCAAACCGGGCCAGTTTAGTAAATTGGCCATAACTTCCTTAATATTCATCGGAATTGGGCTTATAATATATCGTTGGAAAGGTCTTTGCAAACCCATCCAACTACACCACTATTGGACCCATATAATGGACCAACCAAACTGGATTGGCTGTTTTCTTAAAATAAATTTTTCAAAAATAGAGAGAAGAGAAAAGAAATAAAACTTTCCGCAACACTAGACCTTTCCACACTTTCGTTTCATTCGATTATGATTCGACGTGAAAGGTACTCATCACCGGGTTTGGTTTTGGGGAGACACAAATGGGTGTCTATAGAAGCCCCCACTTTGACTTAGTTTGGAGAATGATTCAGAACGTTCTGCGATCCTAAATCAATCTTATAACACCGATACGTGCAAAACCAACATTAGTTTAACATATAGAAGAGTTAAGAAACGCGTATCTTGCACCGTCGAGCACACGTCTCTGAAAGTAACCGATTTGTTGCCGCTTCACTGTTGTTTTGATGACCTCCTGCAAGCTAGAGAATGCCAGACCGCTTGAAAACCGCTACGCCTGTAATTGCTTCCAAATTTGGATGATTGCTTCGCCTGAAACGATCCCCCTCCGTAATGATAATATTCCGCGTCCAAGGGAATATCATCGAAGATTGCTTCACTTGAAACAATCGACAGTTGTTTGTGACAACTCTCCACAATCTAGGGAACGCCACCTTGCTGTTTGTTTTGACGATCTTCCGCAATCTAGGGAACGCCGTCGATCAATGTTGCTACATTTTGAGCCTTTTCTTGAATCATAGTGACAACCATTCAAATCATAGCAAAAGTCGTCGAAGAATGCCCATCTCGTACTATATTCTCAAATCTTGGGTGACAACCTCCACAATCTTAGCGAATGTCGTCGAAGACCTCCCATCTCGTGCTATCTTCTCAAATCTTTGGTGACAACCTCCACAATCTTAGCGAATGCCGTCGAAGATCGCCCATCTCGTGCTATCTTCTTCAATCTTTGGTGACAACCTCCATAATCTTAGCGAACGCTGTCGAAGACCGCCCATCTCGTGCTATCTTCTCAAATCTTTGGTGACAACCTCCACAATCTTAGCGAACGCTGTCGAAAATAACTTTACTTGAAGTCATCCTCAATTTTTGCGATCATATTACAAAGAAAATTACCGAAGACCAACAATTGTCGATCTTTAAAGCTCGCTCGAACTTTGCTTCCGCTATGCCTGTACGTCGGCGCTTTCGTTGCTTTGAACCTATACGTCGGTGCCTTTTCTTCTTTTGAGCCAATGCCTTGGCGCTTTAAGCTAAGTGAGACGATCTTTCATTAGGTCGATCACTTATTGCAATTGTAATCAAACTGACTACTTAATCATGTCAAATTGCTTATAGGGACTAACTGGCGTACCAAGGAACGCGAAATTGCTGTATGAAGTCGAAATCACTTTTCTGAGAGGCTTCGAGCTCTGTCGTTGCTGAGATATTTCTAGCGCCAAGAATTGACTCTGTCGCCAAACGCTGTGATAGGGTCTTCCCTGTTCTTCAGCACCTGTATTTATTTTGACTATAGAACTTTGCCAATCTTTTAAATCATCTTAGGGTTGACCTAAGGTTTAGCATTGCTTGACTCATTGACTTGACACGACTCAAGGTATAAGCTTGACTCGATATGATTGACTGACTCGAGGTTGACTCGACTCGAAGTGTAATGACACATGTGTTAGACTCAAATCAAAACGATATGACATGACTCAATGTGTACACGACTCGAAAAAAAGCAAAAAAAACAAAAATTTTCCGTCATTTTGTGGAGGGTACCGACTTTCTCCCGAAAAAGAAAGACGCGAAAAAGAATCGAAAGTGAAGTTTGAATATGCATGTTGAATGAGCTTAGTCAAATGTCCTTCGATACTATCTCTCAAGGTTCAAGGATTAATCCATCCTAGGCTATCTCAATGGTTGACTCCATGATGAAAGTATTTGGGTAACTTAGGCACGGAGGCTAAGCACTTCATACTTCGTGATGCAATGATGATTATGAGTGATTTTAACGAAGCATGCTTCAGTGTTAAGATTTCATGACAAAGGGTTCCTAAGGGAAATATATTTGGTCATGTATGTGTGCAGTGTGTGAAAGTGACACTAAAGCTAGGCCGCAAGAGCTAAGTGTGTGGAAAAATATATTGTTAGAAGAGCCAAATAATGGTGACTCTTAGGTTAGGTAAGCTAATGATGTAGGGATCAAGCCCCCAAGTCTAGCTCTAAGTGAAAAGGGATGAGCATTGGAGATCCCTTGATATGATCATGGTGCAAGTGTGTGAATGTGAATATGAATGCATTTTTATTACGGCCGCACCTCGATGGGAGGTTGCCTACGTATCCGTTAGGAATCAGGCCGAACGTAGCTCTAGCCGAACCTCGCACAAGTGTGTATACCTTAAAAAGGTCTTTTAAGGGTTGTAACGCGGTTAGGCTAAAGGCTGAAGAAGAAGGGGATAAAGGCTCAAGACCCTAGATAAGCCCCCAAGGTGTGCAACTTCGCTTTCGAATCTTTATATTTTTATGCTTGAGTTTCTACTCTTTTTTAGCTCTTTTTGCTCTAGCATTTATTTTATTTTAATAAGTGTGAGCAATCTCGATCATGCGGTCTATCACTCACTTGGCATTCATGTTTCTCAGGCACGGTACCGAGCACTCGATAAGAGACGCAATCTGAGACGTGTTCTTATCAAAGATATTTTCATATCAAAGACATTGGAACACTTGCCCTTTTGTACACTTTTATTTTTTTTTGGTTTTGCTTATTTTTGCTATTTTTTGAATTACTCAAGCTTTTTTTTTTAGAATTGCAAAAGTTGCACACCATCCCATCCCAAGGTTAGATAGATGTAGGTTGAAAAAAGAAGGGTCTATCATTAGACGAGGCTCAAAGTGGTTTATGAAGAAATGATGTGTAAATTGAAAGGCGAAAGGAGATATGATGTGGCTACAAGGGGTGCCTCAAATCATTGGTATACCTTGTGCTTAATTCGACATGGATTGTTTTTTTTTTTTTTTTGGTAATGCAATGTGATGATCATATGCAAGGAAATAAATGCTCATTTTATTAAAAAGGGAAAAAGGAAAAAATCCTATTAATCTACAAGAAAAGAGAAGGTGCATATGCTAGACTTATTGGGGAAACGAAAAAATGAAGAAGAAATAGAAAAAGAGGTCACGAAATCTTGTCGTCGCAGCTCGCCTCTTGTCTTGTGTCATTTGCTTCATCATCACCCAGTCTTCTTGTTAACTGGAGGCATGGGAAGCTTGTTATTATCAATCAAATGCTGGATAGCCTCCTTTAGTTTCCAACAGCTCTCAGTAGTATGACCCCTACCTTGATGGTACTTGTAGTGTTCGTCTGGATTCCAACTAGGCAATCTTTTTTCAGGTGCAGGATCTTGAAAAGGTCCAATGGGAGTAATGAGTCCTTTGGCATGGAGTCGATCGAAGGCAGTATCGTAGCTCATCTCAATGGGGGTGAAGTCTTTCCTTAGTTGCTTCTTAGATCCCTGGTTATCTATGGCTAAAACTTCACTGAGATCAAAGGTACTAACATTGTTACTAGAGTTGGCGTTTTCGGAAGAAGAAGGGTTGTCGTTCTTCTTTCCTTTCCAGCCACCGTGGTTACTATTGTTAGTAGCTTTTTGCTTTGCAAGGTCATCTTCGATTTCAATTCCGATGTCATAAACGGCCTTGAAAGTATTCAAATTGTGTTGATATCTTAGGTGCTTCGAATATTTTTCTTGGAGATTCTTGATAAACATCCTCACAGATTCCTTTTCGGTGGGGACTTCAATCATCTTAGCGGAAGTTTCCCTCCACTTATTAAAGAAAGAAGTAAAGCCTTCATTTTCTTTTTGTCTTAGCATCTCAAGTTGTCTATGATCGGTTTCAACTTGAATATTGCACTTGTACCTATCAACGAAAGCGTTTGCTATCGATTCCCAGGTAGAGGTTTTCTCCTTGTCAAGGGAGAAAAACCATTGTTGGCAAACGGTTTCAAGAAATAGTGAGAACAGATAGGGGAAAACCTTCTTATCAATACTCTTAATGGTCATTATAGTTTCAAAAGCTCTTAGATGGAAGTAAGGGTTATCTGTTGCCTTGAATTTAGGGATTTCAGTGGCGTTGAACTTATGCGGAAGAAGTTCCTTGTCCAGTGAGACCCCTTGCGAACTCATGCCCTGAAATTTATAGTCACTAGATAGCTTGCTTAGACTTTCTTTCATGAGGTCCATCTGTTGTAGCTTCACGGGATCATCAACCTTGAGGGTGAGTAGCTTCAGTGTTTCAGTCATGGTAACCAATTGGTTCCTAAGCTCATTGAATTCTTCTTGAGTTGCCGTTATCTTCTTAGCCTTCCTCTTTTGACGAATTGGTTTATCAAAAAGCGAGACTTGAATAAAGAGGTTGTCCTTGATTAATCGCCCTTCTCTCCTCGACCAAGTATTGTGGAAAAGTAATTTGGGGATACTTATTGTTAATTATTTGACTCAAACTTTATTCAACATGCAATGGATAGAACGTGAAGAGGATTTAGATGGAGGGATATGAAGGATTAGGAGTAGAATGTACCCCAACTCAAATGACGGAAAAGACCGCCTTATGCATGAACCTAAGACATGGCCATGGTGATGTGTACTCAAAGTGTGTGCTAAGACTAGTGAGTGTAGGTGACATGTTAAGACTCGTGTCATGACCATGTGGCTAGAATATGTGACCAAGACTCGATTAATGACTAGACTAGTGAGTGTAGGTGACATGTTAAAACTATAGGGAGTAATTTCAAGCCTTAAAAATCCAACTAGCTTGAACCCCACTGTGATCATACACTAAAGTACGGTGGCGTCCAAAAGGGAAGAAGATAGAACAAAAGAGTCGCCAACAAGTTTTTAAGGAACTTGTAAACCGTTCACGAGGTGAAGGTTACACCCCTTAACGATCCAAGAGATCGCCAACTGCATAAGGTCATGAACCAAATAAGGGTTCGGGGATGATGGTACAAATCCAACCTAAAAGAGATTGAACCTGCCCTAATAATAGGCCTCTACTTTATTCTGCTCGTATTCATGTGCGCTTTCTGATTAACATGCAATCAATAGGATTAACCCTAAACCTGCTTAATCTATGTTGATTGGATATTAATGCATAAATAAACTATTATTGGTGGTCACTTGATTTATAATCACAATTAACCTAACAAGATTATTAATTATCTTATTAAGCGTGATTGCAAATACAAATTCTCTTTAACCTGCAATAATGGTGATCAAGCAATAACAATATATAATAATATGCATATCAAGCAACATAAAAATAATCATCATCAATCATAATCATAAATGTTAGAAACTTCAAGGAAAATAATAAACAAAACAAATAAATTAAATAATTGAAAGAGAGATTTGGGACCAAACCCTCAAAAATTAAAACCTTTAACGTCTAGGGCGAAGGCAACTTCGTATATGACTAGGTGTTTCTAGATCTTCTGAATGCGGAATTTTGTATGAAAAAGTAAAGTATAGAAAAGAATGCTAAATGATTAATGTTATTGAGAATTGATGAAAGAAAGATGATGAATAAAGAGAATTGGATGAATGTTGGTGATTGTAGGTGATTGTAGATTGTAGATTGTAGATTGTAGATTGTAGATTTTAGATTGTAGATTGTAGATGATCCCTGAAAACGGAGTTTTTGATACGATATTTATAGAGAAAATCATCCAAAAAAGATAATTTATCAAAACAGAGTCTGAAGACCACAAAATCACCTTGGCGCCAGCCCTAGCTCATTGTCGCCAGGACCAGTGGCTAGCGCCAGGCGCCAATGGCTGGCGTCTGGCGCCAAGGCCTGGGGTTGGACGCCAAATTGGATTTCTACGCATTTTCGAAAATCCGATAAATTAATATAATTTCAGTCGAAAATGCTATTTGATCTTGATTAAAACTCTGAAGAATCCTAATTGAATTAAGAATGATAAAAACCTTCTAGAATATTCTAGAAGACCAAAACCATTCCTAATTGCATTAGAAATGATAAATCATATTAGGCCCTCCCCTAGATCATTGGGCCGTACTTAAAGCTCAAACCGGGCCCAATTTAGTAAATTAGCCATAACTTCCTCAAATATTCATCGGAATTGGGCTTATAATATATCGTTGGAAAGGTCTTTGCAAACCCCATCCAATTACACCACTATTGGACCCATATCATGGACCAACCAAACTGGATTGGCTGTTTTCTTAAAATAAAGTTTTCAAAAATAGAGAGAAGAGAAAAGAAATAAAACTTTCCGCAACACTAGACCTTTCCACACTTTCGTTTCATTCGATTATGATTCGACGTGAAAGGTACTCATCACCGGGTTTGGTTTTGGGGAGACAGAAATGGGTGTCTACACCTACGTATCCGTATTACGAAATCAGGTCATTGTGTAGTTCTAATTCTTTTATTATGTATATATTTTTTCATATTATTATTATTATTATTATTATTATTATTATTGTAACTCCTTAGGTAGAAATTAAATGAAAAAGATTAATCAAACTTTGTTTAAAAAGAATTAAATCAAATTTTAATTTTTATATTTTCCGAGTACATATTTATATCATGAAACACCCTCCTTTTATCGTAAGTAGAAGTTGCAACTTAGTTCAAACAAAAACGTCCGGGTTCGCAGTTTACGATCAGGTGGCGGGCGCAACATCTTAGGTTGCGCGAACGTTTCGCGCGCAACTGAATGAGTTGCGCGTGACATCCGCACGCAACTATTCCAGTTGCGCGCGACACCTTTACTACGAGTGTTTCGAAAAACAAAATTTATTTTTGTGCTATTACCCCCCAAGTGTGAAGCTTTTTTCGTGAAGTTCGATAAAAAATCTGCACACTTAGAACGGTTTATTATTTATAAATTACCCCTCCCCCAAGTGTTATGTATTTTATCGTGTCATTCGGTAAAATACATAACACTTAGAATCTTTCAATTGAATGCTAATTAAAGTTAGTTGTATGAATGAACGAGTTAATCCGGATTTCATATGTAATATTTCTTAAGTCGATCAATGTTTATTAATTGGCGAATTTTATCTCCTCCAATGTCCATTAATCTAACGGCTCCTCCTAATAGGAATTCAATTACGCGGTAGGGACCTATCCAATTAGGTTTGAATTTCCCTCTTGGATCGGTAAGTGGACCCCTAACCTCTTTTAGTACAAAGTCACCTTCTTTTACATTTATGGGTTTTACTCTTTTATTGAAATGACGAGCAATGCGCCTTTGGTAGACTTGTACATGTTGCAAAGCTCTGAATCGTCGTTCATCCAGCTATAAAAGCTCCTCATACCTCGCTCTTACCCATTCAGCTTTTGGTAGCTTACTTTCGAGTATGATGCATAGGGATGGTATTTCCAATTTGACAGGTTGAACTGCGTCCATTCCGAAAACTAAGGATTATGGAGTTACTCCTATTGATGTTCGTATAGACGTTTTATAACCCCATAGTGCGAAGTGTAGTTTATTTGGCCAGTCTTTATAATTTTCTGCCATTTTCTTAATGATGGCTATTATATTTTTATTTGTCGATTCTATAACTCCATTCATTTGAGGTCTGTATGGGGATGAGTGATGATGTTTTACTTTATAACGAGTTAAGAGGGTCTCGACTTCAGCTTTGAATTGAGATCCTTGATCACTAATTAGTTCATGTGGAACTCCATATCTACAAAATTTGTTTCGTTTGAGAAACTTTGCGACATGTTTAAAAGTGATATTCACGTAAGAAGCAGCCTCAATCCACTTGGTGAAGTAATCGATGGCTACCAATACTTACTCATGCCCTCCTGCTCCTGTTGGAGAGACTTTTCCAATTATGTCAATTCCCCAAGTTAAAAAGGGCCAAGGGGAACTGAGATTATATAGTTTGGATGGTGGAAGGTGTTGTAAATTAGAAAACATATGGCACTCTGGACATTTTTTGACATATTGTATGCAATCATATTCCATAGTGGACCAATAGTACCCTTGTCGTGAAATTATTTTTGCAAGCATTTTATCATTCATGTGAGGTCCACAAACACCTTTGTGAGTATTCTCCATAAGGCGTGTGGTTTCGGGTTGGTCTATACATAATAAAATTTGACCATTAGGTCCTTTTTTGCATAATTGACCATTTAATAGAAAGTATTGAGCCGCAAGTGTTCGTAAGGCTCGTTGGTCTTTTGATGAAGTATTTTCGGGATATGTGCCATGAGTAATATATTGGAGGATATGATCATACCAAGGATTGTTCCCTTCGATGTCATTTATTTCCTCTATTGCGTTGCAATATGATGGTTCTTCTCTTCTATCAACGCATAATGGCATCATATTCAAGTGATCTGGAATGTTGGTCATTGAGGCTAATTTTTCTAGCGCATCGGCAAATTGATTATCATCCCTTGGGAGATATTTAAAGTCAATATGTTCAAAATGCTCGATGAGTTGCTCTAGGTGTGCTTGGTATAATATCATTGTGGAGTTCTTTATTTTCCATTTTTTCAGTATATGATTTATAATCAAACTGGAATCTCCATATACCTCTAATTTTTTCACACCTATGCTAGCTGCTGCTTCTAATCCAATAATGCACGCTTCACATTCTGCGGCATTATTAGTAACCTCAAAGTCTAGTTTGACAAAGATTGGGGTATGTTCTCCCTCTGGACTTATGAGTAACACTCCTACGCCACATCCCTTTTGGTTGGATGCACCGTCGAAGCACATTACCCATTTTTCATCTTGTGTAATGAGAATCTCTTCATCCGGAAGTTGAGTATTTTCTGCATGACTTGTTTGAATTGGAAGTTGGGCCAAAAAGTCAAAAATTACATTTCCCTTCATTGATTTTTCTGGAATACATTTTAACTCAAGTTCGGGCAACATCACCAACCATTTGGATATTCTTCCTTGTATAGGTGGTTATTCAAACAAATACTTTATCAGATTTTGTTGAGAAATCACATGAGTAGTGTGTGGTAGCGTATAATGTCGTAATTTTTTTAGTTGCCCACACTAATGCTAAACTTGTCTTTTCTAAAGTGTTGTATTTCGTTTCATATTGGATGAATTTTTTACTTATGTAATATATTGCACGCTCGACTTTTTCTACCTCTTGCGCTAACATGGCGCCCGTGGCCGTGTCTCTAACTGTAATGTATAGCCTAAGAGGTAGTTTGGGTACTGGTGGTGCTAAAATTGGTGGACTTTTGAGATAATTTTTGATTTTCTCAAAGTCCTTTTGGCATTGATCGTCCCATTCATGTTTTTCCTCTTTTTTCAATTTTTTAAATGTTGGCTCACAAGTCATAGTCAATTTATTGATAAATCGACTAATGTATTGCAGTTTGCCAAGGAACCTCCTAATTTCTTTTTTTGTTTGAGGGGTAGGCTTGTCAACAATTGCCTTTATTTTACAGGGATCGATCTCAATACCACAAGTGCTTATTACGTATCCGAGTAACTTGCCGGAAGTTACTTCGAAGGCGCATTTTTGTGGATTTAATCGCATGTTGTATTTTTTTATGCAAGTGAAAAATTTGCGTAAAGCTTTTATATGTCCCATTCTATCTTTGGACTTTACGATCATATCATCCACATACACTTCTATTTCTTTATGCATCATATAATGCAACAGAGTCGTAGTCGTTCTTTGGTACGTAGCTCCTGTATTTTTAAACCAAATGGCATGACTGTATAACAATATGTACCCCAACGGGTGATAAAGCATGTCTTTTCTTCGTCTTCTTTTGCCATTAAAATTTGGTGGTAACCTGCGTATCAATCCATAAAGGATAACATCGCATGTTCTGTCGTGTTATCTACCAATATATCAATATGTGGTAGAAGAAAATTGTCTTTAGGGCTAGCCTTATTAAGGTCCCTAAAGTCGATACACATGCGAACTTGTCCATCCTTTTTAAGGACTGGGACGATGTTCGCTACCCATTCTGGATAATTACATACGTGAATGAAACCAGCGTCCAATTGTTTTTGTACTTCTTCTTTTATTTTTAACGCGACGTTAGGTTTCATTCGTCGAAGTTTTTGTTTTCCTGGTTTGGGGATAGGGTTCAAGGGAATGGTATGTTCTGCAATTTCCCTATTAATACCAGGCATGTCCTTGTATGACCAAGCGAACTCGTCTTTGAATTCTTTGAGCGTCGATATGAGGGTCGATCGCTCTTCCGGATTTAGAGTTAAGCTAATTTTGACTTCTTTTTTGTTTTCATTAATTCCTATATTTATTGTTTCATTTTTTTCAATGATAGGGTTCTTTTGTTCTCGTTCATTCATTAGTTCAACCAACTTATTAATATATTCATTAGATTGATTGTTATAGCATTCGAAAGATTCAATAGAAGGCATATACTCGGAAATAGAGCTCATATTATTAGAATCAAAAGAAAGTACATCAAGAGAAGAATCCTTTTTGGGATCTTTGTCCTTAGAACTAGAAAATAAAGACTCATTAATGGCCACAAGGCCTAGATTCTCAGCTTCCCTAGAGTCTATAATAGATTCGTCGTCCGATTCTTTAAACATTTTCCTTTCACCTATGATGATTTCCAGCTTATCGCCTTTATGATTGGTCCACTTGAAAGATTTCCTCCACCCATACTCCAAGGTTTCATTAGAAGGGGTGATCAATGAATTTGGGTCAAAAGTTTCATCTTGGATGGCATTTTGATTGGTCATCGCAGCGACATGATTTTGTTCTAGTCCAAATAGTAAGTTAAATGCTTGCCTATCATAGAACCCTGGAATTGGGTATTTTGATTTAACGATACTAAAATCGTCATCCAAGAAGCAGCAATCGTAAAATATTTCGAATCCAGGCTTCTTGATTCCTTCCAAAAGTAGTGGTTCTTGAAAGTCATAGCATGGGTAGTCTTCTCCCTCCCTAATGAATTGTCCATTAAGGGTTTGTTGGTAGGATGGGAGTAAAGTGACTATCCCTTTCTTGTTGTTGTCTCTACGTGCTTTGTTTTTTGCATCGTGAGTCTTCAATTCTTCTTTGGTTGGTTAATATCCCAATCCAAAGGAGAAGCTTTTCTTTGGGATAGGAAGTAAGAAAGATTTCTTCATTCCTATTCCTAAAGGCATCCTAGGAAAGTAACTACTCTTGAGTAAGATGTCGTTACTATCTGGGTGGAATATGGATCAAGCTTGAAAGGTTCTTCCAAGTCTTCTTCCATTTCTATTGTGTAGATTGGCTCCGCGGCAAATACCCACATGTCCTCTTCATCATTATCGTGGTTTATTTCTAAGAGTGATTGATCATTTATTGCTATTTTAAGTGGAGAAGCATGTATAGTCATAGGAAGCCCTTGATAGTTCAACCTAATCATTTGATGGAGTGAGGATGGTTTTGCACCAAGCTCATGTATCCGAGGACATCTAAGTAGAAGATTGAATGTAGGTTTTATGTCTATAACGTGGAATTCAACCATCTTTTATATTAGGCCTGTGGTAATTGGTAGCTTAACAGTTCCACACACCGATCTTCTCGAATTGTTAAAGGCCCTAATGCTTTGTGTTGTTGATTGAAAATCTTTTTCTGGATTAAGGCCTAAGTATTTTGCAGTTCGCAATGGGCACACGTTTACAGCTGACCCATTGTCTACCAAAGTTAGAGGGATGTTGTGTCCCTTTCACCCCACAGTTAAATATAATGCATTGTTGTGGGTAGTGTCTTTTGAAGGCAAATCATCATTAGTGAAAATGATTGATTTGTCAGATTTCTCGCTAGTAAGCAAGCTAACGAGATCTTGAGGGGTTGTGTCTGTGCTTATAGACAAAGCCATCAGAGCATTCATAAGGGAATTCCTATGTTCTTTAGAAGTACTTAGGAGTTCCCAAATGCTAACATTCGCCTTGGATTGGCAAAGTTGTTTGACAAATGGATCTTCCACCTCAAGTGGAGGTGGTATTGTATTTTGCATTTGACCTTGAGTTTGATTTTGTGTGGTCGAAGATCCATTTGGTGGTGGTGCTTGGTAAACTCGCCCAGAATGAGTTATATGATCTATCTAATTTGGATTAGTTGTAGGACACATAAACCAACTTTCTTCTAGAGGCTTTGAGTGTGCATCCATTTCAAGATGTTCCATGAGTTGAGCTTGATGTCATTGTTCATCCGAGGAGAGATTTGATAAGTCTTGTGACTTCCCCAAGAAATGATCTCAATCAAGCGCTCCATTTGTTTTATTTTGTAAACAAGATGGAGGTGGGACGACGGCATACTTAGAGACATATAAGTCCTGAAAGTCGTCGTCCCATAGCCCACATACTTAATTAGTTTCCCCTATGAGTATTGTGGATAGAGGTTCTCCTATAGGTGAGATATAGTTCAAAGGATTGAACATATCGCTTCCCATATGGTCCTCATTGATGTTAAACACCCCTAAGGGGGATGCATTATTATTAGGTTTAGGCGTGGGAATTCTCCCATCGTCTACCAAATCTTGTGTTTTATGCTTTAAGACAAAGCACCGTTCAGTATAGTGTCCATTGCCTCTATGATAAGTGCAATAAGGATTACCATCCCAATTAGCAAGTAAACCTTTTTCATTTAATTTCTCCAGCAATCCTTTATAGCTCACAGGAAATGGAGTAAATTTTCTTTCTCTTGTCCATCTTTTCCTAAGATCATTATATTGATTTGTGTTATTGTACTGCGTGGTGGTCGCAAATACGTCAATAAAGGATGATGTGCTATCATTCCCCTTCTTGTACTTATTTTTAGGTTGATGATGATGATGTGGTTTATTTGCTTTTTCTTTAGCAAGATCATCTTCAATCCTAGTAGCCACGGAATAAACCTTTTGAAAAGTGTCTAAACCAAGGTAACGTAGATGTTTGTTGTACTTTTCATGACAGTTGTCAATGAATTTTTGTTCTAATTCGAGTTCAGGTGGCCTTTGGGCATGGTGGGCCGCCTTTTCTCACCATCTAACATAGAAAGCAAGGAATCCTTCATCGTCGCCTTGCTTTAGCATTTCGAGTTCACGTAGAGTGGATTTGAACTCTACATTACTCTCATATTGGGTAATGAAAGCCGAAACTACATCTTCCCATGTTGCCTTGAATTTTTTATCTAGCCCATAGTACCACTCTCTTCCGGTTGGGTCTAGAGATAAAGGGAAAGTCAAAGCATAAAGCTTAGAATCAACTCCCTTTAATGCCATGGTGCCAGTAAAACACATTAAATGATTTTGTGGATAATTGGTCACCTTACATATTGGCAAGTCCGTAGCTACGAACTTTTCTGGTAAAGCAAGTCCTGCGGGAGGAGCAAACTTTTCTGCGTCGAATTACTTGTTCTCCATTGTAGAACGAAGAACTAGCTTCTCCAACGACTTTTCTTTGATGGATAATTGTTCCATCTTTTCTTGCAAGGCTAAGGCTTCAACATTTTTCTTATTAGCCTTTTCAATTTTCTTAATTCTTTTCTCCTCGGCTTCTTGAGCCTTTTCCTCTCTCCAACGAAGAATCTCCTCTTGATGTTCTTCAATGGTTGACATTGTTGTTGGACTAGGACTAGTTGTCGAAAAAAATGGTTTGAAAGGGATTGATCTTTGGGTGGTAAACGTAGAGGGCGAGTTCCCGGGAGTCTTCTTTCCCCAGATTGGAAATCGGCCCTAAAAGAAGTACGAAAGAATAAGTAAATCGATACGCTTGCTTAGAAGGGGAAGAAAGAAAAAAGAAAAAGAAAATGACGCAAGATATATTCGAACGGATAACATCGCCCTTAACAATTCTTGAATAAAGATATCGTTTTGACGAGTCAATTTGTTTTTGAAAAATCAAAATTGATTCGTACAGTGGGCGCGTGCAAGTGATTCAGTTGCGCGCGGATTTCGCGCACAACGTAATTACTTGCGCAGGGAGGGGTCGCGCAACTCAGTGAGTTGCGCGCGCCTCTTGCTCGTATGATTTTTTTTAATTCAAGCGCTTTTTTTTGTTTTCCCCTTTTTTTTGCATCGTTCTTTTTTTATGTTACCCTTCGAATATGACTCTAAATCACGAAGAGAGACTTCGTAATTGGGAACCTAGACCGAACTAAAAAAAAAAAAAAAAAAAAGATTATCCTAACATGTTGCATATAGTCACATAATTACATAAGCATGCTGGAGGGAATAGTTTCAAGCCTTAAAAATCCCACTAGCTTGAACCCCACAATGATCATACACTAAAGTAAGGTGGCGTCCAAAAGGGAAGAAGATAGAGCAAAAGAGTCGCCAACAAGTTTTTAAGGAACTTGTAAACCGTTCATAGGATGAAGGTTACACCCCTTAACGATCTAAGAGATCGTCAACTCCATAAGGTCATGAACCAAAATAGGGTTCGGGGATGATGGTACAAATCCAACCTAAAAGAGATTGGACCTGCCCTAATAATAGGCCTCTACTTTATTCTGCTCGTATTCATGTGCGCTTTCTGATTAACATACAATCAATAGGATTAGCCCTAAACCTGTTTAATCTATGTTGGTTGAATTTAATGCACAAATAAACTATTATTGGCGATCACTTGAATTTATAATCATATTAACCTAACAAGATTAATAATTAACTTATTAAGCGTGGTTGCAAATACCAATTCCCTTTAACCTGCAATAAAAGGTGATCAAGCAATAACAATATAAAATATATATGCATATCAAGCAACATAATAAATAATCATAATTAATCATAATCATAAATATTAAATATTAGGAAGAACATAGGAAGCATCGTACTTTTAAGCATACTTAATATTAAAGATACCCTAGACATGATACTAGGAATCATCAAAATAACAATCTAAGCATGATTTCTACATCATGAAATCAATTAAACCATTAAAGTACTTACTTGGATGCCTCGTACCTCTTTCTAATTACAAAATACACACGTTAGTAACTTCAAGGAAAATAATAAATCAAAGCAATTAAATTAAATAATTGAAAAGAGATTTGGGACCAACCCTCAGAAATTAAAACTTTTCACGTCTAGGGCGAAGGCAACTTCGAATATGGCTAGGTTTTTCTAGATCTTGTGAATGCGGAATTTTGTATGAAAAAGTAAAGTTTAGAAAAGAATGCTAAAAGATTAACGTTATTGAAAATTGATAAATGAATGATGAAGATGAATGAAGAGAGTTGAAGAACGATTTATTAATAAAAAGAAATGATTAATGGTCAATGAATATTGATCTTGGGTAATTGAAAAAAGTGATTGTTGATGATGAAACCGGAGTTTTAAATACGATATTTATAGAGAAAAATATCCAAAAAAGATAATTTATCAAAACAGAGTCTGAAGATCAAAAAACTAACTTGGCGCCAGCCCTCACTCATTGGCGCCAGGACCAGTGGCTAGCGCCAGGCGCCAATGGCTGGTGTCTGGCGCCAATCCTGATTCCAGGCGCCAAAGCTTGGGGTTGGACCAAAACTCTAAAGAATCCTAATTGAATTAAGAATGATAAGACCTTCTAGAATGTTCTAGAAGACCAAAACCATTCCTAATTACATTAGGAATGATAAATCATATTAGGCCCTCCCCTAGATCATTGGGCCGTACTTAAAACTCAAACCGGGCCCAGTTTAGTAAATTGGCCATAAATTCGTTGGAAAGGTCTTTGCAAACCCCATCCAACTACACCACTATCGGACCCATATCATGGACCAACCAAACTGGATTGGTTGTTTTCTTTAAAATAAAGTTTTCAAAAACAGAGAGAAGAGAAAAGAAATAAAACTTTCCGCAACACTAGACCTTTCCACACTTTCGTTTCATTCGATTATGATTCAACGTGAAAGGTACTCATCACCGGGTTTAGTTTTGGGGAGACACAAATGGGTGTCTATAGAAGCCCCCACTTTGACTGAGTTTGGAGAAACGCAAGTTTCGAAAACGAAAGTCAAAGTAGCGATAGGGACGGAGAATGATTCAGAACGTTCTGCGATCCTAAATCAATCTTATAACGCCGATACCTGCAAAACTAGCATTAGTTAAACAGATAAAAGAGTTAAGAAACGCGTATCTAGCACCGTCAGCACACGTCTCTGAAAGTAACCGATTTGCTATTGTACTGTTGTTTTGATGACCTCTTGCAAGCTAGAGAATGTCATCCCGCTTGAAAACCGCTACGCCTTGTAACTGCTTCCAAATTAGAAGATTGCTTCGCCTGAAACTACCTTCTCCGCTGTGATAATATTCCACGTCCAAGGGAATATCATCGAAAATTATTTCTCTTTAAATAATTCTCATCCGCATTATGATCATCTTCCATGCCTCAGGAACTATGATCGAAGACAATATCGCCCGAAAATACCTTTAGTTGTTTGTGACAACTTTCCGCAAGCTAGGGAATGATGTCGAAGACATCTTCTCTGGAAGTCATCCTCATTTGATGCGATAATCTCCCAAAGGAAAATACCGAAGATCCACGCCTGTCGATCTTTAAAAGTTCGCCTGAACTTTGCTCCCGCTATGCCTGTACATCGGCGCTCTTTGCTCTTGAACCTGTATGTCGGTGCTTTTTGCTAATGAACTTGTATGTCGGTGCTTTTCGCTAATGAGCCAATGCTTAGGCGCTTTAAGCTTAGTGAGATGATCTTTTCATCAGGTCGATCACTTTATGTAACCAAGTTGATTACCTAATCATGTCAAATTGCTTAGAGGGGCTAACTGGCGTACCAAGGAACCCAAAATATATCGCAGAAGGCTAGCTCAACCCCAATAGGTGACTGGCTGCTTTGGTGTCGCTGAAAATCAATCAGCGCCAGACTTATCGCATTAGCACCATGCGCTGAAATTGGCGTCTGGCGCCAAGCACAGAATGTGACTCCAATGCCTAGGGACTGGCGCCAGCACGGGAATCACTTTAAATTCTCGTTTTCAGTTCATTTCGTGCTCTAGTTTGTTGCGAACGCTGCTCGAAAGAAGTCGAAACTTCAATTGATCGTTGCTCATTCGTTTTTCAACCGAATTCACTCAAATTTGTTGCAAATCAAAGCTCTTCTCATCCATATTCTCGATCTATGTAAGTTTTCCTCCAACTCACACCGGTTTTTATGAATTCTTGGCATGTTCATTCACGAATTTCATGAAAATTCGAAACTTATGATGCTCAATTTTCTTTGTTTATCAAGTTTTATGCCATGAAATTTCTTGTTTATGTTTGTATATTGCCTTGGGAGTAATTTGAGACTTGTTCGACTCAATTTAGTGAAGAAATGAGCAATCCGCCATTGTTGGACCTCCTAAGGTCGTGAAGAACAATGTGACCTGTTCTTGATGTTTTTTGCTAGCAATTCTTGTTCAATTTGTCACAATAATCACTATAGTGTTGCAAGAAATTGTTTGATTGCTTGAAAAAATGTTGTCATGCTCAATTTGAACTTGTGCTCCGTTTTAGTACTACGTACTCTGTTTTTGCGAACATAGTATCATGCGGCTAGGTAAACCTTTAGATACTATAGAACCTTAATTTATGATGATTTTGCACAATGTATCATGGCTAGACAACGAGGCTCAGGTTTACGGTCCTGACACACTAGATGGGAGCATGAGCCCGTGGAAGACGACACCACACCGTCCACTTCGCTTGGTCAGTTCCCAGAGTGGGATGAGCAGACCTTGTTCTTTGCCCCTGTCCACCACATTTCTGAGAGGGTGAGACGGGGAACCAAGCCTGGGAGGACACGGCATCACGGCTCTGGCTGTGATGGTCTAGGCGATTTGTATAGGATGCATATCGCCAGAGATCGAGAGACGAGACTCCTATGGGAGTCGTGCGGACTGGTTGCCCAGTTTGAGACTTCCGAGGCTATGGTCGCCTCCAGCGGGGTTCACCACGTAGTACGCGCTCTGGTGGATTTCTTTTGGGACACCACCAACACCTTTCATTTTCCATGGGGTGAGATGATGGTCACTCCTACAGACTTCAGTCTCATCACAGGACTGGAGTTCTCTTCTGTGTCGCTGCCATTTGACGGCGGTATCGACGTCTTTTCTCCAGAGGTCGAGGAACTGTTGGGGCCGATTGCTGTTCGGGCCCGAGCTGAGGTCAGGACGACTTAGTTCAGTGCTAGAGGGATTCGCCGCTCGACGCTGGCAGCGGCTCTTGATGACGATGCAACCACCCGAGAGCAGCGGGTGCGCATCTTTGTGCTTATGTTGTTGTCAGGGACATTCTCCCCTGACTGGGGTAGTAGGGCGTTGCTTTACTACGTCCCTGCTGTTCGCGATCTCCGGCGGATCGGGACTTATGACTGGGCCAGCTTGGCCTACACGGACTTCGTTCGCACACTGAGGGACTCGTGTCGCCATCGTTCCTTTAGGACGAACGTTGCTTTGTCTGCTTTCTGGAAAGTCGTAGAGTTAGGTAAACATTATTCCCTATAAAGTTTAGCCCTGTATGTTAGGCAGCATTTACTCATGCTTTAGCTTTTTTGTAGATCTGGTTCTATGAGTACTTTCCTTCCATTGCGCCGACGAGACCATCGCCGAGGGGGTATCCGGTGAGCGCCTCTTGGGGCGGCCACCATGTGGTCTTGTCTACTGCACGTGTCCGGAGTCGGATCATCTCGGTACGAATTTTGGTGCTTATCTTGCTCTTCTGCGTGTTTTAGACATGTTCTTACCTGAATGGTATGTTTATAGGGACATGAGGTAGTATACCGACCTACGGAGCGGTTGTGTACTTAGAGAGAGAGTCGCCAGACAGAACTCTTTCGATGCTTTTTTCGTTCTTGCTCCTCCACCATGCCACATGTTCGACGAGAGAGAGTTGTCGAGCATGGCTGAGGAGCCTGGTTCTCTTTGGCGGTCCCATGTTATCCTTGGGCGGAGTTATGCTGAGGAGCTACTTCCTTTGTTGGCTCCAGCCCCCGTGCCGGCCGAGGATATGAGGGTAAGATTCTTAACTTTTTGTTTTTCGCTGAGTAGCCCCCAAGTAATACCTTACTAATTTCTTTTTGTTTCATCAGGATGGTCCCACTGAGTTTGTGCCACCCTGTATGTCCATCCACTACCAGGGGATGTACGGGCCGATCGAGGAGATGATTTCTCCGGCTCCTGAGGGCGAGCGCTTCGTGCAGCGGTCGATTCCTCGTCACCAGACTAGGGTAAGTCTAGTTCTAATTCAGAATCTTGTATTCAGTTATCATGCATTTTTACTAACTTAACTTTCCTTGACAGTTCTCACGCGAAGTGGTTTCGGCTATGGCACGATGCATAGATGCCTTCCGGAGCCAACTCGTCCGGACGAGGAACGCGGCTACCTGCCGTCGAGACGACGCAGTCCGAGAGGTAACTTTTCCTTACTTATTATTTCTGCACTATGCTTCAGTTTTCACCTTGTTTCAGATTTAATTCTTTTTGCAGGGTCAGCCGATTGCTTCTCACACCCGTACGAGGCCTGAGGGGCAGAGAGAGCCGGCGAGGTCTAGCTCAAGACGTCGTCGCACTTCGTCAGGAGGTAGAGGTAGCCGTTTCGAGGCTGCTCAAGCCGGCGTTGCTGAGGGCTCAGGGTCTTCTTCTGAGGGTGCTCCTGCTGCACCGTTAGGAGAGGCTACCTCGGCTTTCAGAGGTGGTGGGAAATACGAGGTTGGCTCGTCATCGCAGCAGCCTTCGCGGTCTCAGCCTCAGGTTGACCTTGGCTGGAGCGGTCCTGTTTTGAGTTTCCCTCCTCCTATGGAGACTGGAGTTGGTGCTGAGGCCGGAGCTGGTGGAGAGGTGACTCCTCGGACGGCGCAGTTTTATGGCATGATGGGTCTACGTCCTCCGGCGCCGTAGTTCATTTATGTATATGTATTTTATTTTGACTTTTTATAGAACTTTGCCTTTGACTTGTTACTTAGACACTTTGTACTGTGAATCTATTATTATCTATTATTATGTTAGTGTATATTAGTGTGTGCAGATGTGATAAAAATTTTGCGCAAAAATTCCGTCATTTTCATTATTGATGGAGGGTATTATCCGACTCTCTCCCCAAAAAAGAAAAAATAAAAAAGAAAAATAAAACGGAGAGAAAGGCTGATTTTTGAATTTTAATATAAAATCAAAAAAAAGAAATAAAAATTAACTAAAAATATTTGCTATATTTAATTAATTAAGAAAAGGATAGAAAGATATTTTAAAGAAATTAAAACGGGGCCATAAAGTCATTAACCGACTCCAATTTAAAATCAAAACGCAAACTGAGCACGCGCGGTTGTCCTGTTGACTTGGCGCCAGCTGGCGCCAGCCTGTGGCGCGTGGCGCCAGGCGCTATTGCTAGCGTGTGGCGCCAAAAGCTGATGGGTGACGCCAATATCGGGGTTTTGACGCCAATCGACGCTGACTCCGTATTTTATC
Source organism: Chenopodium quinoa (assembly GCF_001683475.1). NCBI lineage: Eukaryota > Viridiplantae > Streptophyta > Magnoliopsida > Caryophyllales > Amaranthaceae > Chenopodium > Chenopodium quinoa. Next base: position 157,977 of record NW_018742345.1, read on the forward strand.
CAGATTGAAAGTCCTCGTAATTTGTGCATAAATAGCCCCCCGCTCAACCGATTCTTCACATAATTCCAGCGAAAAAATTTTCTTCTCTTTAGAAAAAATAATAATCATGTCTTTAGCCACTAAAACCTTCACCCAATATTCTCATGAATGGTGTCGATCTCTCAATGCTAGAGAAAGAAAAGAATTGGATTTATTTCACTTGGGGGGAATATATGGCATTAAAGGGGTAGATCTAGACATAGACTTCATACATACCGCTTTAGAATATTGGAACATTGATACACATTGTTTTAGAATAGGGTATGATGAAATTAGCCCTTTGCCAGAAGAATTTGGTGCTATTTTAGGCTTCCCTGCAATAGAACTGGTAGTAATCCCTAGAGTAGATGCATATTACTATAAGGATTTTGAGCGCTTTTTAACTTGAAGGAAAGGGATTTATCAAAAATAGTAGATGGCAATGTGGTGAATTTAAAAGAATTCGCACGCTATTATTTTGATAAACCGCTTTCTGAATCTTTTCACATATATAGAAGAAGGGCGTTCTTATTCTGCATGCTTAATCAATATTGTCTTAGTAGTGGTAAAATTAACGAGGGTCAATCAATTATAACCACTGTGCTAGAACAAATAGAATCAGGGAGAAATCCAATGCCATTGATAGTTGGAGAGACTATGATTAGTCTAGATGAGTTGAAAAGGGACCCAAAAGCACCTCTTCGCGGTTCTCCAATTTTATTACAGGTAGAAAAATAATATTTTTAATTACAGAAATCAAAAAATATATTTTTGTATTGTAATATTAATTTATTTGCGTTGGAATTATTTTTTCAGATGTGGCTAATGGAAAGGCTAGGATTAATTAGCCCTCCGGACGACATCGAAAATTATACGCCCACTTGCTTTGTGAGAAAAGAGAAGCGCATCCCTAAAATTGGGCGCCATAGGTGGAAGAAAGTCTTTGAATCACGTCATCCCATGGTGAAAAATAAAAAGGATGGTTGGTGTTAACAAGCAACCTTTCTGTCGTCTTCCAAGCTTGTCTCGCATGACATATTATTACCCCTGCAGAGTAAAGAGACAGTATGGCTAGCTTCAAAATATTCCTTCCGGGGATCTTCGTCCTCCCTATGAGTATCCCATATCTCAAGAAGTAGATAAATTTGACACTTACTGGAGCGCTAGACCTTTATGGGAAGTGATTACCCAAAAGGTTCCCCCTTCTTTACCTAATGATGTAAAGAAGTGGTTGTTGAAGAAGTCTTCAATTGATCAGGGTAGAACCGATGTGAAGAATCGTCTAGGTGACAGGGTGACACCGGCCAAGGAACGCTTAGGTGCAAGAATTGAGTTCAAGACACCTATAATGCCTAAGAAGAAGAATACTACTAAAGACAAGGGGAAAAGGAAAGCTATAGACAAGAAGGCATGGGTGGAAAAGAAGCATGGAGTGCTAGCTGAAGGAGAAACAATCTATTCTAAGATTGAATGTAGGTCCTCTAAAGGATGCCTACTAGAAAACCCATAAAAAATATAGAGAGATAATAAACATGCATTAAACACATAGTGAATTAGTACTAAGATTAGGTTTCTTTTATAAACATTTTTAAAAAAATTAGAGAAAAGTAAGGAAACACATGTCATTTGTGGTTTGTTTTATAATATACTAAGTATAGATATAGATATAGATATAGATATAGATATAGATATGTTAATATAAAAAAAAAAAAAAAATTGGAAAGAAAAAAGTATGAAGTATAAATAGTTCTTGTTTCACCACTTCAAAGTCTCACTACACCCAAAATTCTTAATTTATTCAAGTATTCATTTTTTATTAGTCATGAGCCAAATCTAACTATTTGCTTTACTTTTTTTAATTCACTTTTGATCAACCAAAATTTATATTTTTTATACTTATTTTTTAAGTGTTATAATTTGGTCGACATATTAATTGAAGTGAATTAATTGATGTTAGTATAAAAAGATTTAAGCAGGGTAGTTGATTTATTAAAATATTATAATAATAGTTAGCGCTTGTTCTAATTTACTTAACTGAACTGAATTGAAATGAATAGAGCTAAACTGAACTGAACTGAACTGAAAATAAGCTGAAAAGAACAGGTCCTGGTGTCGCTAATATTTTATTGAAAGAAGATAAGGTATGAGAGTATAAAAATAAATAATAAAAAAGTAGTCGTCGATTGATAGTCGAGTTGGGACCATGAAATGAAAAAGATACATTATTAAAATGGAGTATTTTGCCGAAAATAAAGTGTAAAGTTGATAAACGGGTCTGGGCCACACCCGTCACAACTGTCCACTTTATACGACCAAGGAGGTTCCACCTCAAAACCATATGGGAATGTGGGGAGTAACCACTTAGCCTTATAAAGTGGACACAACTTTCTTATTTCTTCAATGTGGGATACACTTCCCAACAATTTCTACTCTCTTTAATGTGGGACAACACGCCACACACATGTTAGTTTTCTCATGGGTTCAACAAAAATCCTGTTCAGTTCACCTTAAAAAATGATATTCAATAAATTAATTTTAGTTCAATAACTCTAAAGAAAAAATATAATAGAAAACAGGTAAAAATAATTTAAGTTTAGCAAAAATAATTTCAGTTTAGTAAAATTAATTTTAGTTCATCAAAAATTAGGTGAAATGAACAGTGCCAACACTTAAAATAAATGGCCGCATTTAATAAGCATTTCCTCTGTTCTATAAATATTGCAACAATGGACTTTTTGCATTATTCATCACTCTTGTTTGACCACATAATATGATTTATACGTTAAGCAAAATATAGTCATGTGAGATCTTGTTGGATTCGTCTCATAAAATACTTTCACAATATCAACTTTTTATAATTTTTACTCTTACATAATTATAGATATTTAGCATATAAAATGTGCTTTAATTTGAGATACGTAATTTCATCCTTGTTGCAATATTAATAGAACGAAGAAAGTATAACACTTCCAAAAAAAGGAGAGGGGGAGGGGGAAATCTTTGCTAAATCATACTTTAGATATGGAAAATTTGGTAATTACCACCAAGTGTAGTGGTCAAAATTGATATTACCACCTCAAGTTTTTTTTATTTTTTTTTTTATTTTTTTTTTAAATTACCACCTAGTTTTTTTCCAAAATTTTTAAAACTCCCACCACTTTTACAAATGATGCCATCATGGGTCCCACTTTTGCGTTTTCCCTCTCTTTCCCTTTCTCTTCCCTCAATTTCCCTTGTTCTGCTATCCCCTTCTTTTTGTCTCATCTCTCTCCTCTTCAATACCCATTATTGTATTCTCACCCACCCAAATTTATTGTTAAACCCTAACATTCAACAGATCTGATATTAAAAAAGTCAACTTGAGCGTTGACTTGCGTTGACTTTCTCTCTTCTCTCTCTTCTCCATGGTTCTTCATCTTTGATTGCTTTCTTCATCAATTTTGGATTTCAATGGCTAAGAAGAACAAGCAGACTACTTCTACACCTCAAGTAGCGCAACAGAAGAATGCTCAGGAAGCTTTTGACTCGATTTTGCATAATTTGAGAAATTCAGGTACATCGTTTGTTCCTAGTCCGATTCAAGAGGTGGATGAATTGGTTACTCCAGTGCCAGCGTTAGTGCACCCAGCATGTGGAGCTATTCCCAGAAGCGATGCTGAGACCATTGCTCTGTTTGCGGAAGCTACTGCTAGGCCAGATTCGAGACATTCCAATGGAACAGTACCTAGGGTTTCTGGGTTTACTGTTCCATTGGTTGCTGGAGGATCTGAGCAACGATCTGATCCCATAATTCCTCCTCGTCATCCTTCACCTTCTCTGGAGCAGAACACACACAAGCACACTGAGGATCGAGCTGCTCCTTTCACTGGAAATTTGGCTGCCAAAGGAGCTTCTTTGTCTTTTGTTGCTCCGAAAGTCCAGGAAGGGAAGCAAATTGCTGAACTACAGGAATCCGAGCTTGAAGCAGGTAATCAAAAATGGTCTAATGCTTTAGTGTTCTATGTGGTTGGCTTTTACCCTACTATTGCTACTGTTCATCGATTTTTTGCTCAACAATGGAGTGAAATGTAAAAACCAGATGTTTATTGGCATGATGATGGGTACTTTACCATTAATCTATGTTCTAGTGATGATAAAGATACTATACTATGTTCTGGTCCTCATATGTTCCTTGAGAAACCGGCAATAGTGAAGCCTTAGTGTCCTAAATTTGACTTTAATGCTGAAATTCTTAGAACTTTTCCTCTCTGGGTTAAGTTTCCTAATCTCCCACTTAATTGTTGGGGATCTGACACTCTTAGCCGCATTGGTAGTTTTCTTGGAGTGCCAATTTGTGCTGATGAGTGTACTACTAGACAACTTAGAGTGTCTTTTGCTAGGGTCCTAATTGAAATTGATGTTACAAAGCCTATGCCTAACTCTGTCTTGGTTGAGAGTCCTTCAAAGGAACTATTGGAGCTCAAGGTAGTGTATGAATGGGCTCCACCTTTTTGTTCTAAGTGCAACAAGGTTGGTCATGATTGCTCTATTAAACCTGCTATTGCTAAACCTAAGCAGGTTCTTAAGCAGCCAGCTCCTGTTGCTTCTAAGCAAAAGCAGGCCTGCTGGGTTCCTAAGCCTAGCCAAGCTCCTGCTCCTATTGTTGATGTTGGTGCTTCTATTAATGGACAATCTGTCATTACTCCACAGGTTCATACTTCTCAAAATTCAGATGAGGGGTGGAGAATAGTTGGAGGGAAGACAAAAAGCCAACAAACTAGAGTTCATCAGCCTGCCTCTACCTCTAATGCTTTTGTTGCTTTATTTGCAAATGAAATGGATGGTGCATGTGGTTTCACTATAAATCCAAGCGGGGGTGAGGTTAATCCCCCTTTGGTGTCATGATTTACTCTATTTGGAATGTCAGGGGCCTGAATGACCCTGGAAAAGTTGCCTCTGTAAAGAGGTTGCTTCATACCCATTCAGTTGATGTTGTTGGTCTTCTTGAAAAAAAAATCAAATTGAAAAATGTTCTCACGTATCAGAGGAAGTTTGGCTCTTCTTGGCTTTGGATTTGCAATTATGATCATTCTCCCAAAGGGAGGATCTGGCTTGGTTGGAATGCAGATAGAGTAACTGTAAATATCTTGAAGGTTCATGAACAGTTCATTCATTGTGATGTCTCTTCTAAGGACCTCTCTACTCAAATTCATCACATTGTTGTCTATGGGCTTCACTCCATTCATGATAGGCTTCCTTTGTGGGAAGGAATTAGAAGCATCTCTATTCGGCATTCTCCTTGGCTTTGTGCTGGTGACAATAACTCTGTTCTTCATACTTCAGATAGGCTTCATGGTAATGATGTTACTGATTATGAGACTAGAGATTTCCAGAGTTTGGTTGATTATTTGGACCTCACTGAGGTCAAGAGCAAAGGAGACTTCTACTCTTGGTCAAATAAGGCTCACACTAGTCCTAGAACTCTCTTTAGGATTGATAGAGTCTTTGGTAACCAAGCTTGGCTGGCCTCTCATGGGCATGTTGAGACTGTCTATCTCCCCCCCCCCCCCCCTCTTTATCAGATCATAGTCCAGTTCTGTTGGATGTATGTTTTGCCCCTACTGGGAAAGGTAGACCTTTCAGGTTTCTAAACTGTATTGCTGATCACCCTGATTTCCTTAATACTGTTTCTCAAGCTTGGGGTTCTAGTAGTTCTGTTTGGCAGAAACTTAATTCTGCGAAGTCTAGTATCAAGTCTCTAAATAGCAAGCAGTTTGGCAACATTGAGGAAAAGATTGATCAAGCTAATGTTGAGCTTTCTGGAATTCAGAACTTAATGGCTCAGAATCCTGATGATTTGGATTTATATGCTAAAGAATCCGATGCTATTAAGGTTGTCAAACACTGGAATGATATTCAAGAAAGCATCTTCAAACAAAAATCTAGGATCAATTGGATTAAGCTTGGAGATGGCAATAATTCTCATTATTTCTTCTCTGTGATGAAGAATAGACAAGCAAGGAATAGAATTAACTCCATCTTTGATTCTAACCAGGTGTTGCTCAAGGATCCGGATGCTATTTCTCATGAAATTATCTCATTCTATAAATCTCTTTTAGTGACTCGGGCTCCTTGGCTCCCTGCGGTTGACCTTGTCACTATGAGGAAAGGTAAGCAACTTAGCTCTGCTGCTCAGAGCTATCTCATTAGGCCTATTTCTCATGCTGAAATTGATGATGCCCTTAAGGGAATTGATAACACTAAAGCTCCCGGTATTGATGGATTTAACTCCTTTTTCTTTAAGAGAGCTTGGCATATTGTGAAAGATGATATTTATGCTAGTGTTATTGATTTCTTCACTAAAAGGACCTTGCCTAAGCAATGGAATTGCACAACTATCACTCTTGTTCCTAAAATCCCCAATGCTTCTCATGTTAAGGATTTTAGACCTATAGCATGTTGCACTGTGGTTTATAAGCTCATTTCTAAGGTCATAACTGCTAGACTTGCTGCTATCATTGGTGAGGTGATTGATGATGCTCAAGCAGGGTTCATTCCACGCAAGCACATTGGTGACAATATCCTTCTTGCAACTGAATTGATCAAAGGCTATGGTCACAAATTTATCTCTCCTAGATGCATGGTTAAGGTGGATTTGAAGAAAGCCTATGATTCAGTTGAGTGGGGATTCTTGATCACTGTTATGTAGGAGCTTGGTTTCCCTTAGAGATTTGTTAGCTGGATCTGGACTTGTCTTACTTTTGTCTCTTATTCTATTCTTATAAATGGTTTTCCTACCCCTCCCTTTGAAGCTAAGAAAGGTTTAAGACAAGGTGACGCTATGTCTCCCTTACTTTTTGCTATTGGTATGGAATACCTCTCCAGATGCCTTGATGAGCTTAGGTTAACTCATGATTTTAACTTCCATCCTAGATGTGAATAGTTAAAACTAACTCACATGATGTTTGCTGATGATGTATTGATGTTTTCAAGAGCTGATAGTGTTTCTGTTAAGCTCCTCTTCCAAGCCTTTTTGAAATTCTCGGGTGCCTCTGGGCTTTCTGCTAAACTTGATAAAAGTGAAGTCTATTTTGGAGGAGTTTCTGTTGATGTTCAGACAAAACTGAGGGAGCTTCTTGGTGTTTCTCAAGGTACTGTCCCTTTTAGGTATCTTAGGGTTCCTCTCTCTTCCAAGAAGCTTACTATTGCTCAATGTAGGCCTTTGGTGGAGAAGGTGACTGCTATAATCCAAGGGTGGATGGCTAAACACTTGTCTTATGCTGGGAGGCTTCAATTGGTGAAGAGTGTGCTGTTTGGTATTCAGACATATTGGGCTCAAATTTTCATCTTGCCAAAGAAAATTTTGAAAGAGGTTGAGGCTAGTTTCAGGTGCTTTCTTTTGACTGGTTCCTCTGCCCCTGCTAAAAAATCTTTGGTTGCTTGGAATAATGTCTGTCTCCCTAAAGTTTGTGGTGGCTGGAACTTGCTTTCTCTTCCTGAATGGAATAAAGCAGCTGAATGCTTGAAGTTACTTTGGGATATTGCTCACAAGGCTGATAATCTTTGGGTTAAGTGGGTCCATATCTATTACTTCAAGCATAAATATTGTTGGACCACCCCTACCCTTGCTAAATGCTCTTGGTTTTTGAAGAAGATTATGAGTTGTAGAGATGTTGTGAATGATCAAGGGGGATGGGATGGTTTCATACAGGGCAACAAAGTGAAAATCAAGAAGCTTTATGCTGCTATTAGACCTCGAGTCCCTAAGGTTCCTTGGAAGAGAGTCATTTTTCATAACTTAGCAACTCCTAAAAGTGTTTTTATCTTGTGGCTAGCTTTGTGGAATAGGCTTGTCATTAAGGATAGGTTGCTCTAATGGAACATTTCTTGTGATCCAAGGTGTTTCTTGTGTTTGAATATCAATGAAAGTGTTCAACATTTATTCTTTGATTGTGAATACTTTAGACAGGTTTGGAACAAGGTGTTGGGTATCTTACATGTTTCCAAGCCTGTTCAGCAGTTTAGTGATGAGATTGATTGGCTGAAGAAAATCTGCAGAAGTTCCAGATTGAAAAACAAAGTGATCCATGTAGCCTTCACTGAAACAGTTTATGGTAGTTGGATTCAGAGGAACGTAGTCTTGTTTACTGGTTGTTGTAAATCTATTGATGCTCTAGTTAGGGATATTGTCTTTCATTCAGTATGTAGAATCCCAGCGGGAAGCAAATATTTGATTGTTTAGGATCTGCTTCTGCTTCTCTGGTTTTCTGATGTTATTGCTGGTTCTTGCTGATTTCTGATTCCTAACTTCTGAGTGCTGGTTTCTGGTTTTGGGATTTGTTGTTGCTGATTTTGCTTTTGTTGCTCTTCTAGGCTTATTGGGTGCTGTGTTGCTGATGCTGGTTGTTCTCTGCTGCTGGCTGCTACTGCTTCTGCCCTGCTGCTTTGCTGCTACTGCTGCCCTGCTACTCTGCTGCTGTTGCTGCTGCCCTGTTGTGCTGCTACTGCTCAGCTGATGTTGTTGTTGGTGATTGCTTTACCCTGCTGTCTATTATGCTGTTGTGCTGATCAACAGCTGGTTTGCTGAGGTGATGTACTCTGTTGCTGGTTGTTCTGTTGTTGTTCTGACAGCAGATGTTGCTGCTGTTGCTGGAGATGTTGCACTGTGTTGTAGCTGTTTGTGCTGCTACAATGTGTTGTCTGTGTTGCTGCTCTATACTGCTGCTGTCTGTGTTGCTGTTGCTGGTTTTATTTTTACTGTTCTTGCTGATTTTTTTTGCTATTGCTGGTTGCAATTATTGCAAATCAGTGTTGTTATTGTTGATTTCTGGTGTTTTGTTTTGTTGTTGTCCCTGGAGTGATGTTGTACCCTCTTTTGTCTAGTCCTATTGCTTTTGCAACTAAGTCTAGAAGGAGGTTTGCTTTTTACAGTTTGCATGGGTGGTGTTTATTGTTGTTGCTATGTGCTTGTCTTTGTGTTCTTGAGCCTTGTTTCCAGAACCCTTCCTAGAAGGTGGCTGGAAGCTTGTGCTCAGGGTTTTCTTGTCTCTTTCTCCTGTACCCTTCCTAGAAGGTGGCAGGAGATTGAGCTTGAACTATTTGGTGATTGGTTGGCATGTTTGTTTGGTCTTGTGGGGTTTGGTGTTTGTTATAACTTAGCTTTTGTAAGTTGTAACTTTTCCTTTTGGTAATAAAATTACTCTTATTTCCAAAAAAAAAAATCTCTCTCCTTTTCTTTCTAAAAGAAGCCTTAGTGCGGTACTTTCTCTGAGCAAAAGAGCAGTGGGGGGACCAATTGACAAGCCAAATTAAGTGCATTGTAGAGGGTGGGGGGCTTGGAATTTAATGTTGTGGTGGTGTATTTTTTTTAAAAAAAAAAATTTCATATGAAAATGTTCATCTATATGAGTGATGTGTCCATTTTATATAGTATTTTACCCCCGGCCCTTGGTCGTTATTAGTAGTGTTTTTGGCTCCTTCGGGCCACTATTATTACTAATTTGTGTGTTCTAGTGTTTTCGTAGTTTTAGTTGTATTTTACAGGAAATTGCACTCTTGGAGCATTTTCCCGGGCTTTATTGGATCGACTACGGAAGCTAGAAGGACACGACCACTTTTGGATCCCAAGATCGGTGAGAGCCGGTGATTAAGGGCTCGGTAAATGGGATCACGAGGCATTTGGACCATGTATTTGAGACCCGAGAGGAAATATAGATTGGGCCGATAAATCTAGCCCAATCGAAGTCCAAGCCTCGAAGAAGAAGACCGGGCCCGATCGGGTGAGCGTAGGCTCGATCGGGCGCGGCACATTAGTATAGGCGTTGTGAAAAAGGCGGGCCCGATCGGGCGGCCCTTCGCCCGATCGGGCGCGTGTTTTCTTAGTAGATGATTAACATAGTTTTAATTTGTTTTAGCGTAGGATTTTTGTACGAAATATAAATACTCCTCCGTAATACATTTTTTATCATCTCTCTTCTTCCCTTATCTCCTCTCTCTTAGACTTTCTCTCTCTACTTAGTTCTCTCTCTCTTAAACTCTCTCTAAACCTTTGTTCTTAATTCTTTCTTTTAATTCCAGATTTATTTTGGTAACGATTTCTCTTCCCTTAATCTTAGTTATTTATTTTATTCCTTTGATCATGAGTTATTTTATTATTTTGATTAGTTTAGTTTTTAATATGTGTGAGTAGTTTAATTTCTAGGGTTTATGGGGATCTAATAAATAATATGAAGGGGTAAATTATTGATGTTGATTATCAATGCTAGATTAATTTTCTATTGATTGATTTAATGCTCTGTGACTAGATTAGGCCGATCTTTTATGCATGAGTTTGACAATATTGATTCAAGAATCGAGAGATGAGGATTAATGTTTAGGTCTAGTTTCAATAGGCAAGTTAATTTATAAATGGTTAAGTCAAGATTCGAGAGATGAGATTTAATACCGATAAATTAATTGTGTGATTGTAATAAGTAGCGAGAGCCCTTTACAATCTGGTTAATTGATGCATTGATGATTGACTGTTATTGATTATTGGTATTGCATGATAATTTCTTATTGGATTGTTTTAATGTTTTACAATTGCGGCTTGTAAAAATATAGCAATATTAAATTGATGAATCGAGCAGATGTTAATTTGATATTAAAGGCTATTTTCAATGAGGACTTAGATCTAGTAAATTGCGAGAGCCTGTTAGATCTATGTTGATTAATAAATTGCGAGAGCCTATTAATCATGTTATTTATGCAATGTCAATGATTGATTACTATATTTTACCCTGGAGTATTATTTATTGGTGAACCTATACCCTAGATCCCTTTATATATTGTTTTCTCCCTACTCTTATTCTTTGTAGTTTAGTCTCATACTTAATTATAAATATTGGTTACTTAAATAATTTAAATTATAATAATTAATTGGAAGTAAAAAGACTTGTTTCCCTGTGGAGATCGACCCTACTTCCCTATCTACCTTAGTTAGTGATTTAGGTATTTATTTTTGATTAGGGGATACGACTTTACCCTGTCAATGAGTAATCACCACTACAATGTTAGTGTTTTCTCCCCAATTGCATGATTTAATTTTGTTTTCGTCCCAATTACTTGTTTAATTGTCTAGCTATACGTTCAATTTACATTTCATAAACCCTAATTTTTTGAATTTAGCAAAACCCCCAAATTGATTACCCAAACCCTAATTAGTTACACTAATCAATTCAATTCTTTGAAGGTTAGATTGTAGAATTTATACCTAATTTGCGAAATTTGTGTAATTGAAATCAAATTTGAGAGTTGACATAGAAAGAAGGGAGTAGCAGAACAGGGGGAAATCGAGGGAAGAGAGAGGGAGAACGCAAAAATAGGACCCATGACGATGTCATTTGTAAAAGTGGTGGAGTTTTAAAAGTTTTGGAAAAAACTACTCCCTCCGTCTCCTTTTGATAGTCCCTAATGGGAATTTTTAACGGGAATTAATAAACACAAAAAAAAAAAGAATAGTTAAAGTACATTGAAAAGGTATGACATTGGTTATGCAAAAAACTAGAGAGATAAAGTAATTAAAGTACATAGAAAATTTAAATTTGCACAAATATTATTGCAAATTGGAGAGAATTTTGGTAAAAAAAAATTAATACCACGTATTAATAGTTGTTGGAAAAAACAAATGGGATGAATATTTTGGGATTAAAATTTGTCCATATGGGACTATCAAAAGGGGACGGAGGGAGTAGGTGGTAAGATTTAAAAAAATATAAAAAATTGAGGTGGTAATGTCAATTTTGACTACTATACGGGGTAGTAATTACCAAATTTTCCTTATATATAGAGGTTTTCAGATCAATTCAAATTACCCGCAAAAGCAGCATCAACATGTAGCCAAGCACCAAAGTCTCTAGCAATCTTGCCAAGGCCATCTAAAGGGTCAACAGAACCTGATGCTGTCGTCCCAATAGTAGCACAAACATACAATGGTACCAAACGTTGTGGATGAAGTTGGAAGTACTCGAAAATTTTGAGGGGGGATCCCTACGAGTTTAGCAGCTTTCTGGAAAGTAAAATGAGTCTGATCTGATGCATACACCACTAGTTTCGTTATCTTCTCTTCGCCGTGAACTTCCAAGGCCCAATCCCTTGCTACTGCTAGAGTACACACTACTGCTTCACATGTACTACCTGTAAAAATGAGTAAAACATTTGCGTCAATTGGTAAATATCTAAGGTATTATTGAGCATTATTGCAATTATTTTCATTACAATTATTGTATTAGCCTCTGCATGAATAGTTGGGGTAACATAATGTAATGCATTAAATGTACGTTAATTATACCAGATGACTCAATCCATGATATGTAAGGCTTGAAATTAACGACAAAGAGTCAAAGGTCTTTGCCTACAAGGAAACCCAAACCATTTAAATTGTAAGACTAGCTAATATTTAAGAGATTTAGAAATGCCTCAACTACAAATCGCTGTTCAAGTAAGTCTATGCCAATAATTACTATTGTCATTGATAGGTCCATTTTATATAGTATTTTACCCCCGTCCCTTGGTCATAATTAGTAGTGTTTTTGGCTCTTTAGAGATAATTTTATTACTAATTGGTGTATTCTAGTGTGTTCGTAGATTTGGTTGACTTTTGTAGAGATTTGCACTTTTGGAGAATTTTCCCGAGATATTATGGAGTATCTACGAGCATTGTAGATACACGACCAGTTTTTATAACCCAGGGCCAGTTGGAGCCATCGAACCGGTGATTAAGGGCTTGGTATATGTGATACCGGGACATTTAGACCAAGTATTGGAGCCCAATCGAAGTCCAAGGAGTAGCACAAGAGTGCCGCCTGGCCATTAGAGCCCCCGCCCGAAGGCGCGCCCGGTCGGGCGGGGAAGAGTAGCTGACGCCCAAACTCGCGCCCGGCCGGGCGCAAGAAACATTCACTTGAAGAAATAGGCGCGCTCGATCGGGCGTTGCCTCGCCCGATTGGGCACGTGTCAGCATTAGGAGATGATTATCGTCGTTTAAATTTGTTTTAGTTTATGATTCTTGCTTAATATAAATACTTTTGCGTTAAGCAAGTTTAGTATCTTTCTTTTTACTCTTTCTTACCTCTTCTCTTAGGCTCTCTCTCTCTCTACTTAGCTTTCAGATTAGTTTCTCTCTCTTAATACTTTGTTCTTAACTCAACTCCTTAATTCAGATTATTTTGGTAACGATTTCTTCTACTTTAATCTCAGTTATTTACTTTAATTCTTCCATCATGTTTTATTTTATTGCTTTGATTAGTTTAGATTTAATTATCCGTGAGTTGTTTTCTTTCTAGGGTTTGTGGGGATCCCTAAATAGTATGATGGGGGAATTTATTGTTGTTGATTATCAATGCTAGATTAATTTCCTATTGATTGATTTAATGCTCTGTGACTAGATTATGCCTTATCTTTTATGCATGAGTTTGACAATATTGATTCGAGATTCGAGAGATGAGAATTGATGTTTAGGTCTAGTTTCAATAGGCAGGTTAATTTATTAATGGTTAAGTCGAGATTCGAGAGATGAGATTTAATACCGGTAGATTAGTTTTGTGATTGTAATACGTAGCGAAAGCCCTTTATGATCTGATTAGTTGATGCATTGATGTTTGATTATTATGTTTTACCCTGGAACATTATTTGTTGGTGAACCTATGCCCTAGGTCTTTTATTCATTGATTTTCTCTATTCTTGTTTTTCTCTACTTTTATCTCCGTAGTTTAGTTCCCCTTTTATAATAACAATTTGGTTACTTGATAATTTAGATTGCTTTTAATTAGTTAGAAATAAATTGACTTGTTTCCCTATGGTTCGACCCTTCTTCCCTATCTACATAGTTAGTGGATTTAGGTATTATTTTTTATTGGGTGATACAACCTTAGCCTGTCAAATTTTGGCGTCGTTGCCGGGGAAACGATTTTATTTTTATTTCTGATTGTTTTCTGTAGTCTAGGTTATTTCTTCTTGTCTCAGAGAACGTTAGTTCTTTGAGGCAAGTCTCATATTTGCTTTTAGTTCTTTGTTTATGCCAGGTGTTCCATATTAGGTTATATCCCATTCGATCTTGAGATCGAACGATCCTTCCATAGACAAAAGAATTTTTACAGGCAAATCCTGGCAGGTTCTGGTGAAAATAATAATCCCCGAGACCCTCCAACTGATTCTAGCGATTCAGAGATACTTTCATATCTAGAATCAGAGATGGCGGTATCTAAGAAGCTCAGTGATTATTCACAGCCAAAGCTTACAGATTTTCCATACCTTACTCCCACTCCGGCTCTTGATGGGGTACAATTTGAGATTAAACCCCAATTTATCACGATGATAGAAAGAAATCAATTCAGTGGAGCTAAGGGTGAAGACCCAATTCTTCATATTGCAGACTACTGTCAGTACTGTAATACCATCAGGCAAGCTGGGTTCACACAAGACCAAATCAGGGAGATTCTCTTCCCTTTCTCTTTATGTGGAAAAGCCAAATTATGGTTTAATGGATTAAATAGAACTGCACTTGGTATAACTGACTGGGAGACTCTTGTTTTAAATTTTTATAATAAATATTATCCTGCAGAGAGAACAGTTGTACTACGGAGTGCTATCCAGAACTTTGCCTAAGAGGCCGATGAAACTCTATATGAGGCCTGGGAGAGGTTCAAGGACCTACAGAGAGAATGTCCCCACCATAATCTGGCACAATGGCAGTTGATCCAAGCCTTTTACAATGGGATTGGAAATTCATCTAGAATAATATTGGATTCTGCAGCTAATGGGAGGTTTATGAACCTTAATGTTGATGATGTAGGTCAAGTTGTTGAAGATATGGCAATACATAATTCCCAATATGGGAATCCCAGAGGCTTTGCTAATAAAGGGAAATATAGTGTCGACTCTGTATCCTTTTTACAAGCTCAATTAACTTCTATTTTCCAGAAACTAGATAATCTTAGTACTGCAAATGTAGATAATTTTTCTGCAATTAATAATAACGCTAATGAGGCTTTCTGTGAAAATTGTGGAATTTTAGGTCATTGAGAGAAAGATTGCAGGAGTTCCTTGGAGCAAGTCAATGCCTTTCAAGATTATAGGCAGAATGACCCATACTCCAACACCTAAAATCCTAGGTACCGGAATCATCCGTATCTTTCCTACCGGAGCACCAATGTTCAAAATCCTCCACCTCCACAAGAATCATAGGCGCCACAACAAACTTAGCAGAAATATTACCACCCCAATGATGGCCAGAAGAACCAACCACAACAAACCTCCTCATCTTCCGACCCTGATTTGGTAGAAATTAGAGCAATGGTGGGTAGTATGCAGAAGCACATGGAGAATGTAGATGCCCAAATTGATTCTATCATAGCACATAATAAAATTGTAGATAATCAAATTGCGTAGATTTCTGCTACTCTACAAGCCAGTCAACAGGGAGCCCTGCCAGCATAGCCAACCAGGCCTACGAATCAAGCTTATGTAATTACTCTAAGGAGTGGTTCACACTATGAAGGGCCCCCTATGCCCAGAGATGATGAACCTATTTTAATAAATAATGCTAATGTTGATTCCATTAAACCTGACAATGTAGCTAATAGCCCTGCAGGGCTAAAGAGTAGTACTAATATTTCTGATTAAACATTGTAGGGTACAACTCTAGGGAAGGTAGCAGCTCCAGATAAGAGCAGTAATGCTCCTAAGCCAATTATCAAACTTCAATTCCCCAATCGTCACTTGAAAACAAATTTGGATAAGCAGTTTGGTAAGTTTCTAGAGATGGTTAAAGATTTGCAGGTAACAGTTCCCTTCACTGAATTAATTACACAAATTCCTGCATATGCAAAATTCATGAAGGAAATATTGACAAGAAAAAGGTCTATTAGTGAGATAGATACAGTAGCTTTCACTGCAGAATGTAGGGTCGTACTTCAAAATAAATCTCCACCTAAACTGAAAGTTTCGGGTAGTTTTTCTATCCCTTGTCATATTGGCAATCTAATGATTGATAATGCATTATGTGATTTGGGTGCTAACGTTAGTGTTATGCCATTGTCTGTGTGTTTCAAGCTAAATATGGGTAAATTAAAAGCTACTAGTATTACTCTACAAATAGCCGACCGTTCTTTTAAATACCCCTTAGGTGTTTTAGAAGATGTTCCTGTTAGAGTAGGTAAATTTTAAATACTTGTTGATTTTGTTGTTCTTGATATGGCTGAGGATATGCAAACCCCAATTATTTTGGGTAGACCATTCCTTATCACTGCAGGAGCAATTATAGATGTGAGATGTGGCAAATTGACACTATCAGTAGGGGACGATAAAATCACTTTTAATTTGAATAATAACCCTAAAAGCCCCATGATAGAGTAGAAGTGTTTTAGTGTTAATCTGGTTCACAATTATTCTAACAAGCCTCAAGCTCTTGTAAAAGATCCCTTGGAGGCGGTATCTTGTGTTGCATCTTCTACAGATGAGATAGAAAAATGGAAAAAGGAAGTTGATGCAATAGAAAGAGCCTTCTACAGTGTCGGTCTTGGCTTTGAAGATGATAAGGTGGAATTAAACAAGCAAGTTGTGGAAATTGAGCTTACAGTACGTGTTCCGCCAGATCGAGTTGCGAGTGCTAAACCAAGTGACAATCT
This sequence comes from Chenopodium quinoa, assembly GCF_001683475.1. Classification (NCBI taxonomy): domain Eukaryota; kingdom Viridiplantae; phylum Streptophyta; class Magnoliopsida; order Caryophyllales; family Amaranthaceae; genus Chenopodium; species Chenopodium quinoa. The sequence goes on from NW_018742345.1 coordinate 174,638, forward strand.
AAAGCAACCATCGATAGAAGAGGGGTCTCTAGTGTGTAGTATTAAAGAACCCCCAGTCTAAGTCAAGGAGGATCCACCAGATAAGGTAAATTGACGTCCCATAGGGTATGTCAGGAAGCCGTGTCGTTAGCCTAAACACCGCTCGACCAGGTGAGAAACCATCCGACCAAGCGTTAGGCCAAGGGTCCTAGTTATTAAACTTGGTAAGAAGGTCGTGCGGGACCTAGATAAACCAGCGCTTTGCGGGAGGCAACCCGTATTTTCTTACTTTTTAGGCTAATTTTTCTTTCTTTTTCTTATGAGAGGAGAGAGGAGGGGAATTTAATGAATTTATTGAGTTGTACAGGTTTGGAAAGAGATAGGGACTGTTCTCTTATGTTGAAATTCAGTTCAGTTCAGTTCAGCTCAGTTCAGTTCAGTTCAATTCAATTCAGTTCAGTTCAGTTCAGTTTAGTTCAGTTCAGTTCAGTTCAGCTCAGTTTAGTTCATCTTAGTTCAACTCAGTTCAGTTTAGGTCAACCCAATTCAGTTCAGTTCAGTTCAGTTCAGCTCCTAATTTCCTTTTCTCATAAAATATTCATTTCATTTCAGTTCAATTCTGTTCATTTCAGCTCAGTTCAGTTCAGCTCCATTCATTTCAGTTCAGTTCAGTTCAGTTCAGCTGAGTTCTGTCAATGAGAACAGGCCCTTAGTCAAATTTGGAGAAAAGAAAAAAAATTCAAGTGTCAAAAGTTGCCTCAGGCCCGACCGGGAGAAGCTCGCCCGATTAGGCGCTAGAGTAAGGTTAGAAAAATCGCCAATTTTCGCCCGATTGGGCAAATGGCGCCTGGTTGGGCGCGAGATTTGACGTATACGGTGATTTAGATCGCCCGACCGGGCGCGAGGGTAGAAGACAATCTGGGCAACAAATCGCCCGATCGGGCGAAGCTCTCCCAACCGAGCACGAGAGTAAGAAAAAAATAAAGAAGCAGATCGCCCGACCGGGTGCGACACCAGCCCCGCCTAGTTTCTTCTTCTTCCTTCTTTCTTTTCTCATTTATCCCTCCTTCCTCCATAACTTTCTCTCTCTAAAACCTTAAAAGAACGGCTAGAACACCTCGTCGGGCGTGAGGTAATTCCTTCACGGTGGTTACACCGCTCTACCCTTGAATCTTATGGTTTTTATGATTTTGTTAAACGTTTTTTGAACGATATAGGAATGAGAAAATTTGTTGACTTGCATTATCCTACATATCGTGAATTAACGTGCGAATTTTTGTCCACTTTGAAAGTTGTAAATAGTAGAAATGGACCGAACTTATATTATAGGTTGAACAATAGGAATATTAGTTTGACTTATGTTGAATTTTGTCAATTATTTGAATTGAATTCTGAATTACCTCATCAATGGCATGCTGATTATAAAATGGGTGATATTTATCATGCATTAACTGGTTTACCGATCCCTCAACATGCTAATACGAAACCTATCCATCACCCCATCCCAAAAATCTGGCAAAGATTTGCAGGATTGTGTTTTCTTGTTAGGTACGAGCCTCATAACGCCCAAACCAACGAATTAGCTGTTATTGGACACTATGCATATGGGTTTGGTAAACTGAACATAGGTAGATACATCATCCACCATTTGAGTAGAAATGCCACGGGTAGTACCCAGTCTAGTACCCCTATTCGCATAGGAGGCATGATCACTAGGATAGCAATTAAAAGGTCGGTTTTGTTGAGAGTAGACCCCACCAGATGACCAACTGTGGACCGGATACCTATATGACTGCTAGGTACTTTGAGGAGTTGGGTTGGGTACGATTGGATAGTGAGCAAAACCCCCATTGGTGTATTAGGACTGGGACGAGCAGTCATTTCCTATCTTTCCTTTACCTAGTCCTAACTTGACCGCTTTTCCCCCCAGGCAAGCGTCCTACATGTACGACCTATTAGTTGGCCATGCTAGGGGGCAAGCACCACCAGTGCCACCAATAGTTCCACCACCCCAGCCTGAGCCCGAGGTAGTGCTTTCACCACCTCGCATGTCTCACTCTGTCCCCCATGCTGACTCTGACCCAGTTTGGGACCTCCAGAGTATAAGTCAGGCTTTAGGCCGTATTGAGCATTCCCATACTGACCTTAGGAGGATGGTAGGCTCCATTGACCATAGATTAGGGTACCTTGAGAGGAACCAGGGTAGAGCTCTCTACATATGTATGACGATTATGCTCGTCGAGGCAACATTCCCGACGATGCCATCTACCCTGACTGGTTTCAGCCTCCACCCCAGGGATACGATAGGGATCCCACTGCCCATGGTATTTATACTGACTATTATGCCTTCTATGGGTACGGCCAGGATATTCCTTTCGGGGGACCGCCGAGGGGGAGTTTTCACGCTGACTATTTTGATGGTAGCTCTTCTGGTGTAGGTGGTGCAGGTGGAACCGGAGGTGGAGGATTCGGCTCCATGGATGAGGATGATGAGGATTAGCCATGCGGGGCCAGTTCCCGAGCCAATGAGAACATTTTCTAGTTCTGGCTTGGGGGAGATTTCGGATTTGGTATCTTTCTTTTTCGCTTTTCTTTTGTTTTTGGTGTGTTTTCTTAGATTAGATTTATTGCTTTCTAGGTTAGTTTTATTGCTTTCTTCTATGAAAAATACAAAAAAAAATGAAAACTAAAAAAATCTAAAAATACGTTCCAATGAATTATAAATCATGCTTCCCTATGCCCCATACATGGAAAATATTGTTTTGATTCTTGGTATATGATGATAAGCATTGTGGATTTGTTGACCATGAATTAAAGTTTGATTACTTAGGTGTCCTAACATGCGTCAATTTTGTCCAACTGCTTGTGAATATAGTGCTTGACTAGTTGATTTGGTTAGGAATTGTGTGATAGTTCCTAGTATGTCAATGAATTTGAGTATTGATTTGCAACTATAAGTAATGTTTATATGACTCATTATTATGCACATTTTGGAGGATGAAGGCATTTGTTCTTTTAGGTAGCCTTCAGATGATTTTAGATACATTTGTTCCCTTCTTGCTACCCATGTTGTTGCCTTGACCTTTTTGTTGTTTATTAGCCACATTACAAGCCTATTTTTCCCCATTGGTTACTAGTCCCAAGCTTGGCTTGGAGGAGCTATCAGTGAGTGGCGCGAGGGAGTTCGTAGTGTGCTTATTATTTGCACAATTTGGCGAGTTTTGAGAAGTTATTTTGTTCTTGACATTGTTATTTTATATGAGCTTGAATGTTTAATTTTCTTGATAAAATAAAGTATGATGTTATGAAATAAAAAAAAATAAAAAAAAGAGAAGTTCAAGAAAAAAAAAATAAGTGAACTTCAAAAGAAGAAAAAGAGCAAAAGAAAAAAATTGTTTGATGTTCAAATGTTCTAGTTGGAGTTTAATCAAAAGAAAAAATCTTTGAGTTTTAATGAAATAAATCAAGAAAGAAGAATTAAAGTTTGTTATTCGCTCAAGTGTTACATTATTATTTCTTTATGAGTGAAATTTGTAAGTGTTGGGATTGTTTGATATGTTTGGAGTTGTATTTGGTGGATTTTTGTTGGAGTTGGTTATGTTGGAGATGTTGATCATTATTTATTTTGATCATGGGTTTTATTAGGACTGGCTCGCTTTAAGAATAGCTTTTATCTCACTTATTCCCAAATGTTTCCTGCTCTTTATCCTAGCCTTACATTACAAGCTTTAAAGACCTTCCGACCTTTGTGCATAGAGTTGTATGAATGTGAAAGTGTTGTTTATCAATGCAAGTTATGATTTGACATATTTTGAGTCGACTAGTAGGTTGAGTGTATATCCTTTTAAACACATGAGAGTGTGAGTTGGGAGGGCATTGTTCACATTAAAGGGATTGGTTGGAGAGCGATCGAGTACATCTTTCACTCGCTACATAAATGAGAGTTGAGTGTGTGAGCACTAGTCTTCAATTCTATATGATCTTGTGGTTTGCTCTATTTGAAAATTTTTAGGGAGGAAGAGTAATTGGATGGATGAGATTGGTTGATGTTGAAGCATGTTTATTAGATTTACCTTGAATTGTTTGTGCTTGATTTTTACTTTTTGGGGTGAAGCATATTTATTTATTCATTGATGAGATCTTTTCTTAGGGACAAGCAAAGGTTTGGCTTGGGGGAGTTTGATATGTCCATTTTATATAGTATTTTACCCCCGTCCCTTGGTCATAATTAGTAGTGTTTTTGGCTCTTTAGAGCCACTTTATTACTAATTGGTGTTTTCTAGTGTTTTCGTAGATTTGGTTGACTTTTGGAGGGATTTGCACTTTTGGAGCATTTTCCCGAGATATTATGGAGTATCTTCAAGCATTGGAGATGCACGACCGGTTTTTATAGCCCAGGGACGGTTGGAGCCATCGAACCGGTGATTAAGGGCTCGGTATATGTGATACCGGGGCATTTGGACCAAGTATTCAAGACCCGAAGAGGAAATCCGGATTGGCCCGAAGAATTGGAGTCCAATCAAAGTCCAAGGAGTAGCCCAAGAGTGTCGCCCGGCCATTAGAGCTCCCGCCCGAAGGCGCGCCCGGCCGGGTGGGGAAGAGTAGCTGACGCCCGAACTCGCGCCCGGCCGGGCGCGAGAAACATTCACTTGAAGATTTAGGCGCGCCCGATTGGGCGAGGCAGCATTAGGAGATGATTATCGTCGTTTAAGTTTGTTTTAGTTTAGGATTCTTGCTTAATAAAAATACTTTTCCGTTAAGCAAGTTTAGTATCTTTCTTTTTACTCTTTCTTATCTCTTCTCTTAGACTCTTTCTCTCTCTCTCTACTTAGCTTTTAGATTAGTTTCTCTCTCTTAATACTTTGTTCTTAACTCAACTCCTTAATTCAGATTATTTTGGTAACGATTTCTTCTACTTTAATCTCAGTTATTTACTTTAATTCTTCCATCATGTTTTATTTTATTTCTTTGATTAGTTTAGATTTAATTATGAGTGAGTAGTTTTCTTTCTAGGGTTTGTGGGGATCCATAAATAATATGAAGGGGTAATTTGTTGTTGTTAATTATCAATGCTACATTAATTTCCTATTGATTTATTTAATGCTCTGTGACTAGATTAGGCCTGATCTTTTATGCATGAGTTTGACAATATTAATTCGAGATTCGAGAGATAAGAATTGATGTTTAGGTCTAGTTTCAATAGGCAGGTTAATTTATAAATGGTTAAGTCGAGATTCGAGAGATGAGATTTAATACCGGTAGATTAATTCTGTGATTGTAATACGTAGCGAAAGCCCTTTATGATCTAATTAGTTGATGCATTGATGTTTGATTATTATGTTTTACCCTGGAATATTATTTGTTGGTGAACCTATACCCTAGGTCTTTTATTCATTGATTTTCTATATTCTTGTTCTTCTCTACTTTACTCTCCATAGTTTAGTTCCCCTTTTATAATAACAATTTGGTTACTTGATAATTTAGATTGCTTTTAATTAATTAGAAAAAATTGGCTTGTTTCCCTATGGTTCGACCCTTCTTCCCTATCTACATAGTTAGTGGATTTAGGTATTATTTTTGATTGGGTGATACGACCTTATCCTGTCAGTCATGAATGACAATAATAGGTATTTGTTGGTACATTTATACTTTATGTTGGCGTAGTAATTGTATTAACATAAAGTCTAAAAATACCAACAATCTTTTTGGTATAATTAGACCCCTCATCTTGGTATAGTAATTATACCAACATGTGATCTAAATATCAGGGAACCTTGTTATTGTCATTGCCTCATTGGGATGATAAAATTTGAAACATCAAACTCATTGGCCTATGGTCAAGATGATTTCTCTATCAATGAGTACCCACATGATTCTCATGGACAAAAATGTATCAATCCATTTCTTTTTCATTCTCTGATTTATTGTACTAGATCGAACACTAGGAGATTTATGTTCTATATGCCCCTTTGTTTAAATTTGTTTGTTCTTTATATTTTTTGGGGTCAAAATTTTGAAATTTTTAATATTATAATCCTCTCTAATATAAGTAATAATATAATCAACTAGATCTTGACCCATGTTTAGTAATTAGCTAAGTAACTAATTGATATAAATAGTTATATTAACTAGTTTGACTACATTGTAGTAACTAGTTTGACTAGTTGGTTTTATTTAACTAGTTTGTGTAAAAGTGTTTAGTAAATGCCTCAAAAAAAAAAGTGTGACTGAAAAGGTGGGACACCCCACTACCCAGGTATTCTGATTTTAACTACCAGATTTTGTGCTAATTGCACATTGCTTCTGTCCAGCTTTATGCATACTAGATAATCCCTTTTCGCTGCTTCAAACATGATGTCCTTGATTATGTGCTTGATGTCTTCTTCTGCAGTCTCTGGCCTTTGAAGTGCACTCACCACCTGCAACGAGTCTGATTTTATGATTACATTGGCAAAGAAAGTGGGCACTCTCTGGATAGCTTCAAGCACTGCCATTCCCTCAGCTTGGAGTGGAGTTGCTGCAAAGACACGAGTTGATCTCTTAAAGTGTTTGAATGGTTCTTCCTCTGCAATCCAAGCTATTGCTGCTCTCCATGTCTTTCCTTTATCTCCACGGCGGTCCGTCCAGGCTGCATCCACCACGATACTTACGCTTGGCCTTGGAGAGGCTCTTCCCATTTTCCAAACTATAGGGGGTTTTCTTTCCATCACACTCTGTAGCTTAGATTCCTGTTGTTGTTTCACTCTCGTTGTAATTCTTCCCCATCATTGAACGTGTAATTGTGCCACCTCAATGATTCTTGAGGGATTGACACTTACGTCTTTGAAAATGATCTCATTTCGATGCAACCATATTGCCCATAAAGTTTCCACAAAGTTAAGCAATGTTATAGCTAGGATTATCCTGCATAATATTCATACAATAGCTAATAAAGTTTGTTGCCCATTCCCTGCATGATAAATGGTTAGAAGAAGAGGAGTTGATTCCAAGAAGGGATGCTAGCCAAACTATTCTTGAAATCTTACAGTGCATGAATAGATGTTCCACACTCTCGGGCTCCTGTTTGCAAAAACCACAAAATCCTCTTGTATTCATCCCCCTTTTCTCGAGGTTTTCCCTTGTTGGGGGGATGTTTTGTGCCATTTTCCATAGGAACATCTTCACCTTGGGAGGTACTAAAGTCCAGTGGCGGAGCCACATTGTGTCCTGGTAGGGCACGTGCCCTACCAGGTTAAAATAAAAAAAATTAAAAAAAAATTGTTTAAATAGAATACAAAGTGCAATATTATGTTTGGGCTTACTGATAGCCTAGTGGTTAGAGCATTACCTTTTCAACCAAAGATCATGGGTTCTAACCTCTTGCCTAACATTCTTTATTTTTTTCCCTCTTTTTTTCTTTTCTTTTCTTTTCTCTTAATGTTCTATTCATCCAATTTCCCAAATAACACAAAAACTTACCAACATAATAGTTTGATCACATTGGGCAAGATTACTTTTCTACTTAAAATAAAGAAATTGATGATATAATGATATGCTTTCAAAACTTGAAAACTAGAAGTTTTATTTTAATATTAATTTTTACATGTATGAGTATACTTGAATTATTACTTATAAATCCTTATAATTAGTATTTTGGATCATCCTATTTGATACGAAAAATCTATCTAGTGATTCCAAACATATTATAACGATCTAAAAAATACGAGGTTATTGTTTAAAGTCTTGAATAGGGGTAACATTTGATGTATTTTTTGAATAATAAAAGTTTGACAAATACAATTGCTAAGTAATTTTGAATCTTGATATTATGAACATTCTTTCACAAATGTGTCTGGATTTTTTTTTTTGTTTTTTTTTTTTGATAAAATGGTTTTAGATAGTACAGTGCCCTACCATCGGAAAAATCCTGGCTCCGCCACTGCTGAAGTCTTCCACCATTTTTTCTAGAAATCTTTGTTGCTTAGCATCCATGTGTTTTTTTCTGGTTTGCTATCTGCATCCAATATCCAGACCTAAATCTGTACTCTCCCTTTTTTTCTGGGATACATCTAAACTCATCTTCCTTGTTCTATAAAGATATATGTGGACAGCTAGGATGTCCCTAGCTGTTTCCTCATCAAAAAAATTCCAGATTAGGCTTGCATTCCACCTTCTATTTGAAGTCATCAGATCAAAAACTCATTCTGGAGAAGCCACTAAGCCACCCTTTAGTTGGACCCTATTCTGTTTAACCCAGATGTCCTGTTCAATGGAAGTGGTTCTCCCATTTCCTATTCTTTTTCCAACTCCAGCTTTGAAAGAGTTTACTACTCTAATCAGACTCTTGGCAGCCCACGATCCTTTTTGTAGATTTAATGTTCTCATTCCCAGTCTCACTAGATCACTTCCATACTTTGCTGCAAATAGTCTACTGGATAGAATATTAGGATTTTTGTACATTCTCCAGCTTTGCTTTATAAGGAGCTACTGTTTATATGTTCCAAGTTTTTTTAGTCTAATACCTCCTTCATTTTTATGAAGTTGCATCACTTGTATTCTCCTAGAACTTAGATACCTTCCTTCTGAGCCTGAACTCCACCAGAATCTAGAGATTACTGAGCTTTCCTGTTTTAGTATTGCCCTTGGACACCAATAGAGTGACAATACATGTTGTGCCAAATCTAGCAGAATCCCATTTATAAGTAAAAGCCTCCTTGCTTGGTTTAGCATTGTGAATTTCCATGAAGTAATCTTCTCCTTGATTCCATCTATAACTGTTTTGAATTTTGAGCTTGTTCTTCCATTCACACCCATTTGGCACCCTAAATATTTCCCAAGCTCATTGCAGCTCTTAACTCCTATTGGGTTTCTCATGATTCTAACAAATCTAGATGGTGTATTCGGGCTAAACATAATTGATGATTTCTTCTCATTTACTACTTCATCTGATATGATGCATAACTCATTTAACTTTTTTTATAAGTCTGCGTGATTCCGGAGTAGCCTTGAAGCAGAAGAAGGCATCATCTGCAACAAACTGAAAGGAATAGTGTCCTTCGAACAAGTGTATTATTCTGATAGTGGGTTCAGAATTATTAGAAAGCTAATATATTCAATAAGGTCAAGTGATCGGAATGCCTGGGTGGAGGCCGCTTCCGATCAGTAATATTAATACATAATTAATATTACAGCTTAATCTTGACTGAACCCTTTGGCACCCAAGCAACCGACAAGCCAAAGCGACGAATTAATCCAAAGGAATTAATGAGTCAACCAAGTAATATTTATTTAGACGTTAGAAATTTGAGCTTAGAGCGTTGAAATCGAGTGTCGGAAGTCGAGTCGAAAATAGTAAGACGAGACGTGCAAATAGTAATAAATCAACGTATTTCCCAAAATACCCCTCGCATCGGAGTGCCCATGCAATCCGAGTGCAAGGGGCACAATGCGTAGCATAGCGGCTAGCATGCGCACCAAGCCGAGCCTTAGAAGGCTGGTGCGTGCTAGTAGCCAAGGAAAGCCTCGGCACCAAGCCTTGGAACCAAGCCTTGGTAGCAGCCCGCACTTGGAGTGCGCGGCTTGCTGGCCGAGAGCTGCAGTAGCACCCAACTCATGGGTGCGAGAAGCTGGGCCGAGACTAAGGGAGGAACAAAGGGAAGCCCACTTGGGTGCCTTGATTCCCAAGTGGAAGAGGACATGTCGTGCAAGGTGAGGGAGAGAGTAGGGAGCAAGTTTGGTCCCCCCCCCCTCTCCAAGTGATCCTCACTTGCTCTCTCATGTATAGTTGACACTTGTTGATTTATTACTAGCTTGCTTAAATAATTTTATATTACCTTTAAAATAAAATGTGAAAATCTCACTATCCCACATTGGTGGGAGAGACAATCATACTCTCATCATTTCCTATAAATACCTAAGTAAGGGTATTGGAAATGATGCTTGAGTAAGAGTTAGAAAAGGTATCACATTTTGTGAAAGTCTTTGAACTCAATTACTCGGGTTTATCAGCCGGGTCTTGCTAACCCCAAGACATTGGACCTAGTAGGTGATCGTTGTTATGGGTGGATCATTGGTGGAGGCTTTGTAATTTCGGAGCTAGCTTTCAAGTAAGAGCCCTAGCGGTCGAGCGAAGCACGCTCCAAAGGTAATCTTATTATCTTAATCTTGTTGTTAAGTTAATTATGCTTATGGTTTTATTTATTGCGAGTGCGGTCTTGTTTTTGGGTTTGATTCTGCGGTGAGTCGGACTCACCAAACCCCAACAGCAGTATCGGAGCCTCGCTTGTTTATTTTTAAAATCATAATATTTTTTCAAGGTGTTTTTATGGCTTAATTTTTTCTGGTTTGAAGTTGCTAATTAGATTAGTAGCTCGTTTTATCCATTTTAAACTCGTATTAAAGTTGACTTCAGCTCCCGGACCCAGATTTTGACCCAAAAATAGTGAATTTTTGGTGACAAAGGTGTTTTGGAAATGGTTTTTCCCTTTTAGGACTCGGCTTTTAGCCAAAAAAACGACCATAAATGCACTTTTCGAGGGGTTTTTCGCTTTTTTGAAAAATTTTAAGTCTTTCTAATCATGAAAATTAATTGCATATTTATGGTGGTTATGTAATTTGTTCAATATATATTTTATATGCAATTTTAAACCTCTTTAGGCATGATTACTTGGTGGTAATTTTTGTTTAGAAGCTTGGTTTTATTTTTCACAAAATTGCAAATTAATTGCATTAAGTGTGAAATTGTTGTTCTTTGAGGCTTCTAAGTACTAAAGATTCAATCTTTAATTATGCTAAGTGATTGAATCTTTTAGTTACTAAATTCCATGAATTTTTGTTAAACTTTGTCTATTTAATCATTTTTTAGTTAATTGGAATCATAAATTTGAAACTTGTGATAGAAATTTGTTTTATCTTCATATTAGAAAATATAATTTTCAAGGATTCACAAGTATTAAAGTTGGAATCATTATTGAACTTATGTTCATTTTTCCGACTCCCTTTTATTTTGTCAAAATCTCAAGATTAATTTAAATTGATTAAATGAATAGTGAGTAATTGCCCTCTTATTTTTGTTGCACCAAGTTAAACCAATTTTATTAATGAATAGTTCTTGGAAATAATTTTGGTTAAATGCTCTTGGATGAATTTTAATTTGAGTTAGACTTGCCTAATTTTCATTTTGCACATTACATTAGTTTTAAAAATAATTTAGAAGTAATATTTAAGTCACGCGAAACTCGGGTTCAAAAACCCAAGAGTATGGTACGCAAACCAAGACAATACCCTTCAGCTAGCCGGGCTGCTGTGCAGCTCGCATGTGGCTGCCAAGGGCTGATGCTTGGTGCGCACCACTGTTGATGTGTGGCTGGTGCGTCCGAGGCAGCAAGCACCATTGCCAAGCAGCAGCGTGCCGCAGCAGCATAGCTGTGCGCGCTAGCCACTACTTGGTGTGGGCTTGCTGCTCGTGTGTGGCTTGGTGCGGCAGTAGTGTGCTGGGGATGTGCTGCAATGCTTGAGGCATGGTGCGCATAGCTAGAAAACTTGTGCGGTCTCGTGGCTTGTGTTCTTGCACGCCCCATAGAAGAGTCAATGCGTATGAGGTATTCTAAGCTATGGGTGTGATGCTTAGCATGAATCACGGCTATGTGAACCTCCCCTTAATTAGCACATATACCACGATTTTAAGGCGATATTATTATTTTGCATTTTAGCAGTTTTTATTTTAATTAATCTTGTTTATTTTAATTAAAATTAAATTTTGGAGGCTGAGCGTCGGTTATAATGAGCGGCATTTGCAAAATTTTATTTTGGCAAATAATTAGGTTTTACCGGCTTAATTAATTGGATTAATTAAGATGGATGCGGAATTTAGTGGGAGTTTCAAATATTAATTGCGCTTATTTACATAATCGGTTAAAACAACTTTGACTAGTTTTAATTAGGCGTGTTAATTGAATTAACCACCTAGATTAGTTACTAGTTATCGCGTGTTTATGCATTATTACTTGTTTTTGTTGTAAAATGCATAGGCTATTCACAAATAGTGAATGGATGAATGGAATATTGTATATTCTCTCACGGGTTTTATAAAATGGCAACTAGTGGGGCCCGATTAGGATAGAAAATACGGACTACGATCCGTGATGTATTTTTGTAAATCTAAATACGGTCTGCGTACCGTTGAGTATTTTTGTACCTTAATATTTAGATTAGTCCTAATCGTAGATATTAGTAGTTGCATAATTTTGGTCAAGTCTTGAAGATGGAGGTTCTTGGAAGACAAAGCCATGAAGTTGCAAAAGAAGACCTTTTGAAGACTTGAAGAATTCAAGGGGTCATGCTAGTTGCCAATATGCATCAAAATGCTTATTCTTTACATATTTATGATCATTATATATGAATTATATGTTAGATGCATGTTTAGGATTTCAAATGTTGCGATGATTAATTAAGTTCAGTTAAATCAACCAACATAGAAACCCTAGGTACCTAAATATTGAGTAAAATTGTCATTCCAAAACAACACTTATCGACCTATTGAGAGTAGTGATGGGCTACGCCAAAGCGAGGCATCACTACTACTCCCTAGACTCATAAGGCATACTGGGTATGCAAGTTGGTTTTGGTTTTACTCAACGATATGAGTGATGGAATTCTAACATGTCGTGGAAAAGTGGATAAATTGTTGAGAGAGCATTAGATGCGACGATTTATTCAACCAAGAGTGGCTTGGAGCCATTAGCAAAGCGTTGCTTACCTTGGGAGATTGAGTGCTAAGACAAGACAAAGCATGCTTAATTAGCCACTCTTTGTTTCCTTGGATCTTGGAATTGACTTATTTTCACTAAAAGGGGATAAATTTTAAGTGTGAATAAGACGTTAAATAAGTTTGAAATATGCAAGAATTAAATTCAATATTATTTAAGTATTATGAATGGTTTTTCATTAAGAATTCTTTTAATTGTAGAATCATGTCTTCAACTATCGACTATAATCTAATATCCCATATTTTCCCGAGAGTTACCATTTAGCTTGAATTTGGTAAACTTCAAGGAACGGGAGGAAGAACTCCGTTTGACCCTCCGTAATATAATTGCTACCTAGAGCATATCTTGGATACACCCATCCCGAGTTTCTACTCAAAAGGGGTTATGATCGATGAGGCTCATGAGGAGTGGAGTTATGATTGCAAGAGTGTCTCTCGACTCATGGAAAACTCCATTCCGGAACAGTGGAAGAAGAAATTCTCCAACTACCTTCCGGATGTACTCCTCAAGGGTCTAGAAGATGTGGTCAATCTGAGGGTCACAAAGATTAACAGGGGCAACTATGATGGACTTGTGGAAGAAGTGACTAGGTCACTGTCTAACATGAGGATCAAGCCAGCGCAAGATGGGTGTCCTAGGAAAGAGAGGCAAGAAGTATGGGCCAGGGTCTATAGTGCAAGACTTAGACCTGGGATGCCACTTCAAGCCCATGTGCAAAAGATGACAAGGTTATTTAACCATCTGGAACTGATTGGTAGACCGGTGGAGGATAAGCATGCAGCTCATATGCTTTTAAGCTCACTCCACTCAGGGTACGTTGCAATTAAGATGCGACTTACCAATAATCGGAACAAACTGTCCTATAAGGAAGTTGTCCAACAGCTCCAGAAAACCTATACTTGTAAGGCATCATAGTTTGCTCTAAGGCCCGAGAAGAAGGAGTTCAAGAACAAGGCTAAGATGTGTTGCTTCTATTATAGTAAGCAAAGTCACTACAAAAGAGAATGTACCGATTATCTGGAAGATGAGGCTAGAGGAAAACAATCCTCAATCTCAGGTATCATCTTGACAGTTGAATACAAGCAATTTATAAGGTATTAGATACCGAAAAATTGACTCACTTTATGCTCCTATTTCAGGAACAAAGTGAGCCGTGCTTTTCAAGTGGACATGAGTACACAAGTGGAAGATGAAGATATTTTATCCAAAGAAAGCTTGTAATCTCATGTGTTTTGTCTAAATTCTAAAACTTGTTGATTTTTATCTACCATACTTTGATCTTGTGACGTTGGACGTCATTTTAACCTTGATCGCAAGACTTTTATCTCATGTCTTGTTTATATTTATGGAAATGGCACTTTTGTGTGTTTAGACAAAATTCTTTATTATGATACCAAAAGAGATAAGACCATGGAGTCAAATCAAACTTACTTATGGCATTGTCATCTTGGTTACATTAACATCAAACGCATCAAGAAGCTTCTTCAAGAAGGCGTTCTTGACTCTTTCGATTTAGAATATTTTGAGAATTGCGAAGGATGCTTATTGGGCAAGATGATAAAGTAGCCATTCTCCAAGTTGGGAGAAAGATCATGTGACTTATTAGGTCTAATACATACTGATGTATGTGGACCAATGAGCTCCGCCACAAGAAACGGACATCGATATTTCATCACTTTCACATACGAATATAGTAGATATGGCTATGTCTACCTAATGTCGCACAAATCTAAATCGTTTGACAAGTTTAAAGAATTTCAGAGTGGAGTGGAAAATCAGCTTGGCAAGAAAATCAAAGCCCTTCGATCGAAACGAGGTGGTGAATACTTGAGCCAAGAATTCAATGACCATCTGAAAGATCATGGTATACTTTCAGAGCTGACACCTCCAGGAACTCCACATTGGAATGAAGTATCCGAACGAAGAAATCGAACCTTGTTAGACATGGTACGATCAACCATGGGTCTTAGTAATCTTCCTATCTCTTTCTGGGGACACGCACTTTTAACTGCGGCACTAACACTGAACCGTGCTCCATCGAAAACTGTAGAAAAGACTCCATACGATTTATGGACGAACAAACCTCCTAGGTTGACTTTTCTAACGATATGGGGATGCGTAGCATATTTCAAGAAATTGATTTCTGACAAACTTCATCCCAAATCTGATAATGTTTACTTTGTGGGCTACCCAAAAGAAACCAAAGGGTATTACTTCTACAACAAATCGGAGAACAAAGTGTTTGTTGCTCGCGATGGTGCCTTTTTGGAGAAGGAGCAGCTTTCCAAAATGACAAGTGGGAGGAAAATCGAACTCGATGAAGTTTGTAAGGATGAGCAACAAAATCAGAATGACAGTCAAAGTGCTCAAAAAGCATCTGTTGATGAAGGCCAAAGTGATCAAAATATGCAAAGTCAAACCGACAATGCAAATGCTCAATCCAATACCCTACATAGGTCTCAGAGGCCGAGATCTCAACCTGATAGATATCTTGGATTGTTTTTACTTGAGAATCAGGACATCCTAATCATGGATGGAGATAAACCGGCAACCTACAACCAAGCGATGGCAAGCACCGACTCTGCTAAATGGCAAGAGGCCATGAGATCTGAAATGGATTCCATGTTTGAAAATCAAGTCTGGGACTTGGTTGACTTACCCGAAGGCTACACACCTATCGGATGTAAGTGGATTTTCAAGTTGAAAACCGACAAAGATAGAAATTTATTCATTTACAAAGATAGATTGTTAGCAAAAGGTTATAGACAAACTCATGGTTTTGATTACGATGAAACCTTTTCTCCAGTCGCAATGCTTAAATCCGTTTGGATCCTCTTAGCAATTGCTGCATATTACAATTATGAAATATGGTAGATGGACGTTAAGACCGCCTTCTTAAATGGTATTTTGGAAGAAATTGTGTGTATGACACAGCCTAAAGGTTTTTTCGACCAAAACAACGCTGGAAAGGTATGCAAGCTTAAGAAATCCATTTATGGATTAAAACAAGTAAAGCAAAAGTTGGAATCTGCGATTTAATGGAAACATTAGTAAGTTTGGTTTTATCAAGAATCCAGATGAGTCTTATGTTTACAAGAAGGTCAGTGGGAGTGACATCGCCTTCCTAGTCTTATATGTTGATGAAATTTTTTCTCATTGGAAACAATATTCCATTTGTTAGAGTCTGTAAAGGCTTGGGTCGAAAAATGTTTTTCAATGAAAGACTTGGGAGAGGCTCAGTACATATTAGGCATCAAGATCTATAGGGATAGATAAAGAAGGATGATAGGATTGAGTCAAAGTACTTATATTGATAAGGTACCAGCTTGATTCTGCATTGAAGGAGCCAAGAGAGGCCACCTACCCATGTCACATGGCATAACCCTAAGCAAGAAGAAATGTCCAAAGATACCTAATGAGCGAGAAAGGATGAACCAGATTCCATATGCTTTTCTTATTGGATCGATCATGTATGCCATGATATGTACTAGGCCAGATGTGCAGCCAAGAATATCCTAAAGTACCTAAAAAGGAACAAGGATAAATTCCTAGTCTATGGTGGTAGAGATGAATTAGTTGTTGAGGGTTATACAGACACAAGCTTCCAAACAGACAGAGATGACTTCAAGTCACAGTCTGGGTACATATTTTGTCTCAATGGAAGAGAGTTCAGTTGGAAGAGTGCTAAGCAAAGCACAACTGCAGATTCTACAACTAAAGCAGAATACTTGGCAGCATATGAGGCAGCTAAGGAGGCAGTTTGGATTTGCAAGTTAATTAGATCTCTATTGTACCCTCCATCAAGGGACTGATAGAGGAATAAACTAGTCGTTAATTGCCTATCCCAAAATCAAACACTAGTTATAAAATCCTAAACCAACCTAAAACAAGTATAAGTAAGTATAGGGTCGAACCCAAAGGATTTAGTTGGTGTTATCTTTAGCCTAAATCAAGCTATTTTGGAGATTGAAGTGAGAAAATGGTTGGTGTTATGATAGCAAAATTAGACTAATCAAGTAATTCAATAAGCTAAATGCTAGGGATATTGGTTCCAGATGCTAATTCAATAATCGTGCTAATCGATAATTTCTTCGTTTGATTCAAGCATTGCAAAGGACAAACAATAGTAGCAATCAAGAGAGTTCAAGAGCTATCTCCTAGAGGCCAAACTAGGGGTCACTATGAATGGCTAATCAAGGAAATTCACAATCAAACTCAATCAATTAAAGCAATTCTCAAATTGATGGGTCATGTCATTAAGAAATGCAATACAATCTAGATTAATCTTATAGGTTGATCATTCCTAATCTAATTAATCACATGCAAAACTATGTCAACCAATTTAATTGCAACAATTCAATCAATCAAATATCATCAACTAGCACAAATTATCAATCAAGCATGCTTCCCCTTCTCCCTAGCAACTAATCTACTCACTAATCATGGTGTAACTCAAGAACAAATCACTAGAATTAGCATTGATCATCATTCTAAATCAAAATCAAGAGAAAGAAATATCAACTACAATATCCAATTCAAATCCAAGCAATACAAACAATCAAAGATGAAACTAAATCAATCAAGTAAGAGATGAACTAGAAGAAGAAAATCTTACTAACATTAATGATTGAAAATGAAGAAATCCAAGCACAATTAATCCAATGTTCAAATACAAATACAATACCAAGAACTTCTCTCTAACTTCTCTCTCTAGAATTAAGCTAATGAAAATTATCTAAAAGTTATCTTCAAAAAGGAATTACAAGTATATTTATAGGGAAAGAAGAAAAACGGGATTCCCACGCCCTCTCCAATAAACCCCGCGCCCACGGAAAAATGGGTACGGAACCCATTAAAAACTCCGCGGGCTTTCTGGGCAACACCCGCGCCCGCGGGTCTTCTAGCCCACGACCGCGGCAAAAGCACCCGCGCCCGCGGCAAAAGAACCCGCGCCCGCGGCAAAAGCGCGGCGAATCCCCTGCTCCCAAAGGGTGATCAGAGGGTCGCGGTCTCTCTGGTACGAGCGGGCTCTCCAAACTACCAGCGCCCGCGGCAAGCCCGCGGCCAGACCGCGGAGAGTTCCTGGTCAAAATCTGCCAATTTGGTCCATAAGAGCCCGCG
The DNA here is from genome assembly GCF_001683475.1 of Chenopodium quinoa. Lineage (NCBI taxonomy): Eukaryota > Viridiplantae > Streptophyta > Magnoliopsida > Caryophyllales > Amaranthaceae > Chenopodium > Chenopodium quinoa. The sequence goes on from NW_018742345.1 coordinate 192,484, forward strand.
CCCGCGGCCTTCATACCCGCGCCCGCGGCAGACTGGCAGGGCTTGATGCCCTCTCCATGCCCTCTGTGAGCCGATTATTTCCTCCTTGTTTAGTAAATATATCCCATCTTGATTCCCTTGCAGAGACAAATCCTATGTACCTACAAAAACAAACAATGAAAAGGAATAAAAGGGAAAAAGAACCAATTAAATGGGAAACACGAGGAAAACACGAAAAACACAAGGAAAAAAAGAAAGAAAGGGATTAAAGGAAAAAGGACCAAAAATAAGATAAGAAAGCATAAAAAGGAAGATGAAATCATCCTAAAAGACTACTCTATGAGTGCCATAAATGACACTCATCAGGGACCAATAGATCTCTATTGTGACAACAATGGAGCTATTGCTCAGGCCAGAAAGCCAAAAGAACATCAGAAGGTCAAACATGTCAAGCGGCGGTTTCACATGATTCGAGAATGGAAATTAGAAGGTGAAATAAGAATTTGTAAAGTTGGAACGGATGACAATGTAGTCGATCCACTAACTAAACCTTTAACTCAAGTAAAGCATAACAAGCAAGTTGAGGCAATGGGAATCAGGCACATTGGAGATTAGCTTTGATTTCCTTAATTAAGTGTTTTTAATTAATTTTGGACAATTTTAATGTAAAGCACTATGATTAACCATTCAGTTTTGGAGTAATTAAATTATTCATGCAATTTAAATCACTCCGTCGATTATTTAATTGTGGTTTAGAATTAAATAATGAGTCCATTTGATTCTTGGAATATTCAAAATAAGGTATCAAGACCAGTCTAGGTAAGGAAACACCTATTAAGTGAATGTTGAACATTATAATCGAAAATTATCCCTAATAGAGGTCATTTAAACGATGGACGATTAATGACCATTTGAGATTAGTGTGTAGTTTGATTTGTAGCACCGTTTCTTGTGCTACAAGGACATGACAGTCATGAATCATTTGCATAGGTATTGGTTTAGAACCATACTGTATCGACCTATGAGAACACTTTAAGATATTAAAAATTTTCATAAGTATATTTCTCATTATTGCTATCGGAACCTTTTTCCTTAACCATGAGTATTATGAGATTTCTTGTTTGAGCACTAATCCGCTTTGATGATTGTCAAACGTCTGCCGTAATAGGGTATTATAACGGCATCACTCGGGCGGCTAGGTCCTCTTAGTAAGATAAACTACATTACAAGACTGGAAATGTCCCTCTACTAAAATAAGGAAGATGTCTTTGTTGTTTACAAGGCCTCTCGTAGAGCAAGACTGTAAAAATTTATGGTTGTGCTCGGATGGATTTGGAAATGATGCTTGAGTAAGGGCATTTGAAAAGGGATCGCTAGTAGTAAAAACCTTTGAACTCAAGAGTTGGAAAAGGTATCACATTTTGTGAAAGTCTTTGAACTCAATTACTCGGGTTTATCGGTCGGGTCTTTCTAACCCCAAGACATTGGACCTAGTCGGTGATCGTTCTTGCGAGTGGATCATCGTTGGAGGCTTCGTAATTTTGAAGCTAGTTTCAAGTAAGACCCCAAGCAGTCGGGTGAAGCACGCTCCAAAGGTAATCTCATTATCTTAATCTTGTTGTTAAGTTAATTATGTTTATGTTTTTATTTATTGCGAGTGCGATCTTGTTTATGGGTTTGATTCCGCAGTGAGTCGGACTCACCAAACCCTAACAAGAACAAGTGGATTACAGTTGGAGCATTCCTTCCTATTTTTATGCCGTTTAGCTCTTCACAAGCTTGGAGTTTAGACAGTCTTCTTGACAGAGTTTCCATAACTAGAATGAAAAGGTATGGGGACAAAGGGTCCCCTTGCCTTAAACCAACTTTTGGAGAGAAAAAGTTTGTTGGTTCCCCATTCACCAACACTGCATAAGAGACAGAAGAGATACACTGCTTGATCCATACTTTCCACGATGGAGGGATTCATCTGAGAAAGGATATTTTCCACCAAATCCTAGGCCACTCGATCATATGCTTTGCTAAGATCTATTTTCAGAATAGCTTTAAAAATTCCACATTTTTTCCTTGCCTTTACTTGATTCAGAATCTCATGAGCTACATAGCAGTTGTCAATCATAAGCCTACCAAACACAAAAGCATTCTTAAAATCTCCAATTATAACAGGTAATATTGCCTTGAGTTTGTTTACCATTCACTTGGAGATGATTTTGTAAAGAGAGTTGCACAGGCTTATTAATCTAAATTCATCCACCTTTGACGGTTGCTTCACCTTTGGGATTAGGGTTATAAAAGTTTTATTTGTCTCTTTGAGCAAGTTGCCTGTACAAAAGAAATGTTGGACTCCTTTGATCACTTTATTCTTTATAACACTCCAATTTTCTCAGAAGAAGAGGGGTGGGGACCTATCTGGACCAAGTGATTTAAGGGGATTTGGAGCAAAAACTGCAGGATTTAACCTGAGTTTAGCTTTGGGAGGTCTTGGATCCAGGCCTTGAGCGAATCATCTCTTTAATGAACCTCATCTTGGGATATAGGAGATCCTTCATACATCAAGGCAAAGTGTGAGTAAAACTAGGCCTTTATGCTTTCTTTATCTGTGATCCATTCATCTTGATTATTCTTTAGAGCTCAAACCTCCATCCTATTTGATCGTTGCTTCACACTCTTAGCTTGAAGAAGAAGGTTGTACACACATCACCATATATGTCCCATATTGATTTTTCTCTCTGCTTCCAATATAACCACTTCTTGGTAACCTCCTCTTCCAGCCTCTTCCTCTATTCTATTTCTAACCCCATATGGAATGTGATGAGCCGTATTTATATAGAGTTTATAGGCACGTTTATGCTAGTTTTATAGTTGCTTCTTGAGTCTTCTATTGCTTTGTAGGTTACAATTGCATGAGTTTTCCTTTTTGTGCTCTAATATGCTCCGTTTGTGTTTTCTTAATGGTTTCAGGTAGTTTCTATAACTATTTGGACGATTTCGGAGTAATTTTGGGAAAACCGGACAATTAAAGGATGAAAAGTCGATGAATCGAGATCTCTCAATGAATGTATGTGTTTGTGGAAGATTAGGTTGAGATTTGTATGCATTAGAAATGATAATAACTTCCACCGGAGTCACTATGCACCTTTGGGAGATGAATTTGAGAGACAAGAGGAAAAACGATGGTTTACAAACTGTCAAAACTAACTTTTGTTCACTCTTTTGATCATAATTTGAGTTCTATAGATCGGATTGAAGTGATTCAAGTTGAGTTGGAAACTAGACTGGAAGAGCTTTCCAATGATCACACGCCCCAAGAAGCTTCCTATAACAGAAGTTATAGGCATTTGAATCCAAGTGATGTAGTCATCTACTCGCGGGATATAATAATTGTTGCGCCCCTATCCTACGACCACTCGACACCAGCGGGTGCTACAGCCAGGCCGCATGATGTGCCTGCGCCCACAGGTTTTGGCGAGCAGCCCACAAGCATTAGTTGATTCACGTCCTTCGACCTCGCTTACGGTTTTATGCCATGTCATCATCTATCGCCCAATAGTAATGCAACTTGTGTAATTTGTATTTTCTGATTTCTTTTCTTTAATTAGTTTTAGATAAGTTTTAGGATATTATAAATACTTCAAAGGATTAATATTTTTCCCTTAGGACATTTTTACGTTTGTTTTCTTAGCCCTAATTTTCTCATGGGCAACTCCATGGATTCTCCATGGATTGTTCTTGAGTTTACTATTTTAATTCATTAAATATTTTATTCTCTCTATTAATTATGCTTTCTTTATTAGATTTTGTTTTGATTATTTATTTCGTGCTAGAGTAGTTTATTTCTAGGGTTTTGGAATCCATGTTTATATAATGAATCTTGTTTGATATTTTGATTATTGTTTCTCTAATTGATAGTGTTTTATTGTTAATCTTGCAACCTGGTCAATTGTTTGATTAATTATTGTTAATAAGAGTTTGAATCGAAAGATCTTACTTTTAGAGGCTTACCTACATTTAGAAATTCTAATTATGTTAGCGACCGAACTACATATGTTGAATTGAGAGCGTTAAGACCCGACCGTAGGCTTAGAAATTGCTCTTGATAGTTGATTGATTGAATTGTTATTGATATTTGATAGATTTAGAACTATAAGCATGGTGAACCATAACCCTAGGTCTTTTTATTAATTGTTTTATTCCTATTTTGATTTAGATTACTCTTTTTATCCAATTTTGTGACATAGTTTAGTTCCACCAAATTCTTAGGTGTTAGATTAAATAGCCATCTCTCTGTGGATTCGACCCTACTTACCCTACTACATTGTTAGTTGGTTTTTTTAGGAATTTATTTTTGACAAGTGTACGAAAACCTATCAAAATGATACTTGTTTCTCAGGCTTTTGAGCATCTTCGAACTCCTCTTGTATCTTCTGCTAGTTCACAGCATCATGGCTATTTTTGTAGCTCAAACACCAGTTTTCCACTTCTCATAAGCATCTTGACACTTTCCTCTGCGCAATGTACATTAGAGACCCTTTGACATTATAAGCCCAAGCAGAACTTATTAGTTCATGCGCTTCGTCTAATTTCAGACTCCAGGCTTCCATTTTATAAGGTGTGTATTTTTTGTCCCTTTGTTTTTCCAACTGAAGAATTAAGTGCCATGGTCAGATAACATTATGGGTAAATTCCATAGGAATGCATCAGGGAAAATTGTTCTCCACTCATCATTTTCATATGCACAATCCAATTGTTCATATATTGGATCTTCTTTTATGTTATTACACCATGTATATTTTAGTCCTACAGAAGGTATACTAGACAACCTATTTTCAATTGTCCAATTTACAAAGTGATTCATCCTTGGGACGCAATCTCTTCCACCCAACTTTTGTTCTAAAGAATCCAGTTGGTTGAAGTCACCAATAAGCACAAAATTCCCTTTATGTGTGTTCATGAGTTCATGCAGCTTGTTCCACACACCTATACAATTTTGTACATACGGACTACCATACACACAGGAAATATTATAGCTAATATCTCCTACTAGGTTAACAGAGCACAGAATAACAAAAGTGTGGACTTCTACCACCTACACAGTACACACACCCGATCTGACCAGCATAGGAACAAACCTCCTTTGCTGGTATTTGCATTGCACCCCGTACTACCTACAAATCCCATTTTACTGAAAATAGGGATTAAACAGTCATAATTACACTTTGTTTCGCTTAAGAAAATAAGATCTACATTAAACCTAGCCGCTAAAGATCTTGTTACCAGGAAAATTGGGGAGTTAAAATCATTCACTCCCCTACAGTTCCAGCTTAGCACATTCATTTTCCACCCGAAGGTTGTTGGCTAGTCGTGCCTTCAACTTTGATTTCAGGATTTTCCTTGCTTGACACTTCACTATCAGAATCCATCATGTCTTCCTTTGCTGCTATGCGTAAGGATCCTAGTAGTATACTTCCCCTCATCTACTTCCATAAAATTTTCCCACAAGTCATCTTCTTTACTAACCCCATACCTGAACTTTTCACACACCTGCTGCACAAACTCTAGTTACTTCCCTTTCCTAATTCTCCCAGCTCTCTTCCTCAACTGTTGTTCTCTTCACCTGCTTCCCATCCATGTTGAAAACCTTCTTAAGATCATCTTCTACACAAGGGCTCCAATCCTTCTTTCTTGGTCCCTTGTCAGTAAACCTCCTTCCCTTTCTCCTTTTAAACAGCATTTTCTTTTCCTCATGAGTGTAAAATTTCTGCTCAAAATCAGAAGACTCCTCACTAGACTCAATCTCAAGTTTACTTAGGTTTAGCACATGAGTCATTTACTCAGAAGAGATCCACAAAGGGGCTGTATTGAAGGACTCCACAGAGGTGGGAGAGTTCAAAGCACCGTCTAGGTTAGGATTCTCCTCTTTTGAGTCAGCTAAAATGGAGGGTGAGATAGCTACTTCCAGGCCTTTCATTTTAGGCCACTCGTGAGCTGGGTTTTTGTGGGATGGTTCAGGAATGTCTAGAGCTTTTTTTGGTGGAGATTGTGCCATAAGGGTTTGAAGAGAAATATAGGAATGGGAAGCTTGGAGACTACGGTAGGTTTTTAGTTCCTCTTCATTCATCATTTCCCTAGGAAAAAAGAACTCAATAGTTCTAATTATGGGATCGATTAGGATACTTTTGGGACGAAAGGGGTCTAGAAAGGGATTGAGAGTGTAGTTTCTGTCTGTGGGGCACAAGGAGACTTTGTAATCTTCTTTCTTTTCCATATTTGTAGTAGACATAAAGGGATTGGAAAAAGCAGTTGGTGGTTGGGGTTTAAAAAAGAAATGAGATGAGAATCTAGAGGTGGGGCTTTCAAACAAAAGATACGGGGGTTTACCATTCTTTAACAGAGAATAAACGAATATCTCTGTGGAGTTTAACACTGAGTTGTAATTATTCCAGGTGGTTGGGAAATTTATAACAGGGGATAGCTGAGTAGAGAAAATAGGGAGGGTAAAGCAATGAATGAGGGGGCAAAGATGATTAAACTTCCAGTTGGGGGACATAGCTGGATGAGAAGGTTTTGAGTCTACAGGTTCCTTATGTGGCAATATAATAGCCTTATGTACCAAAAAGTCTATAGGATTCAAACTTCTTTGGTCAACAAGGCCTGAACCATAAATAGGAAGCAATAAATCGGTAGTTCGAGGGTAGGAGAAGAGATTAGTAACTCTTAGGACTGAAAAACGCAGTTCCTCCGTTAAAGCGTTCTGATGGTTTTCGACGTTGTACCGCCTTCTGCTGTAGCTGAATCCCACACATTGATCAGATTCCTCCGTGCAATTACTTGTCTTTGTGGAGTGCCCTTTTCATTCGATAGAGGAGAAGCCTAATCCCCTAGCTTCCTTCTCTGTTTTTTACTCTCAGTAGTAGTGGGAGGGCTAGTTCTTGTACACCATGCAGTAGTATATTTCCTTTTCTTCTGATTTCGATCAAAAGGAACCATGATCTCTTTTATCACCTCTTCTCTGTTCTTTCCCACTTGTAAGCTTGGAATGATTACCGGTGGGAGGTTTGGTAAGCCTCTTCTGCCACGAAGCGAAAACATGTTTATGACCTTTCCCTGCTCCCTACAGGAGGTCAAAAGGGCTTGAGTTTCTCTCACTAGTATGTTTGCCCCTAGGTCTACTCTGGTTCTCTTCCCACTGCGATGGTCTTCATATTGGGACATACTCCCTTGGACTTGGTCTGTTCTTTCCAACCTCTTTGGGGCTCTATTACTTGGGCTTGGATTGTTTGAGTCATTGGAACTTGAAGAAGATGATGAGCTTGAGTCAGGACTGGACTCCCTACTGCTCAATTGAGAGTGTTGCACTTGATTACTCCCTTCGAAACTCGGTTGAGGAGATTTGAAAGGGAGGGTGTGTGTTCTGAGGAGACTGAAGCAGATATACCCTTAGATTAACTCTAGTCGTTCGGAGTTGATCTTTATCAACTAACCCCATTATCTTCTTTATGTATAGGGGGAATGGTTGGCATGGCCAACAGGAGATCATAATTTAACCCACGCAAGTTCTTGATTCTGTTTGTAACTTCTCGATAAGCTATTTCATGTGGGAGTTTGCACATCGACCTCTGATGTCAGATCTTTCCACAACCATGACAGTATATGAATACTCCTTCATATCTCAAGAACACCCATAGCGCTTTTTGAGGTGTGATTTCATTATAAAAAAAACCAGGAACAAGAGGTTTATCCACTTGAATTGAGACCTTTGCTCTCATTAAGCTATGTGATCTGTCATCCATGGATTGTTGGTCGAACCTGATGATTCTTCCTACCCTTTCCAGCACTCTTCTAGTCGCTTGGTGTTGACATTCTTCCGTTGGGAGTCCTTCCACTCTTACCCAAACAGATGCTTCAGAGACGTCCAACTTATTCACATCAGTTTCCATATGCCACTCTTTGAAGCTATTGAAGGCCCCCTTATAAGAGGCAAAATCCATTGATAGAAGATTGTCCCTATCCTCCAATGAGGTGCAATAAAAGAAGAACAAATCCTTTGAATGACTCACTTTCTGCACAATTATGTTGGTGTTTGATTTCCATAGAAATATAGACTATCACCCCAATTTTGAAGTTGAATTTCGCTAAATACCCTAGCATCCCACACCTTTGCAACAACTGAGATATAATATTTATCAACATCTTTCGGGTAATCATAAGGTGTTTTTGAGACTCCAATCCCCATTCTATTCAGATGTGATTTTACATTAAGATTCATATTAAAACTATTTATGGAAACGAAAGATCTTTTTGTTTAAGGAATAGGAGAGGAAACTGAAAAGGAAGAGCTTCTCTAGGAATACTAGAGAGAAGAAACCACTCTCTAGGTTAGAGAGAGAATTTGTGTATCTAATAACTAAAAAGCTATATGTTCAATAAACTAGTTTCCGAAAGATTCTATTATGAGCTATTTAAAAAAAGAGTTTTTTGAGCCAACAAAAACTCTCAATAAGTTTTTTACCAAACTAACAAATTAAATTATCTTATTAAAATGGCCAAACCACTAACAAGCCTCCAAAAGCTCTTACCAAACAAGGTCCTAATAAGATTTGTAACATGGCCTAGTTTAAAATATCAAATTTTTATAATTTTAGATTAGCACATATATTAGTGAAGTTATTCATGCTTTAAGTCAAATAGAACTGAATAAACAAATCAGAACAAATAAAGTAGATGTATAAGTATATAACTAATGATATGATTATAGTGTGAAATAAAACAACGAGAAGCATAATGTACCATGCATGACACCACCACCTCCACCAGAGAAAAGAAATACTTGAGGAAGGTTGAGCAGTTTCCCAATCCAATCCATAACAATGGATTCAAGCTCGGTCGCAGCAGGTGAGGATATCCAATTGAAACCGACTACATTAAGTCCCGAACAAAGTATCTCTCCCACCAAAGCAGCATTGCTTGCACTTGCTGGGAAATATGCAAAGAAGTTGGGACTTAGCCAATGGGTTAGACCAGGCATAATTTTGTAATCAACATCTTCTAAAATCTTCTCTAGTGACTCAGGGAGGGTTGGGGCGTTTTCGGGTATGAGGTCTCGAAGATAACCTGGTTCGACTTGGCTTCGTACTGGGTAGTCATGTACGTTTTCATAGTAACGGGCTATGTAGTTGATGGCTTTAGAAGCCTCATTTTGTAAAATTTCTGATATTGGATGAAAATTCATTGATGTTGTGTTGAAAGTTAGTATCTATTTTTGGCTTAGCTTAGGAGCCTCTATTTTTAGTGCATTCAAGAGGAGAATTTACTAAGAAGGGTTGATTGTTGGTAAGTGAGACGTATACCAATTTATAGACAATGTCACAAGTGGAATGAATTACTAAAAATGATAGAATGAGAAGGATGACATATTGACATGAATTTTTATGGACACAAATGGAGCTGCAGTTAGCAATTAGAGCATTAAAGGATGCATCATTTATCCTCGGATATATGGTAGTCAATACAACAAAATACTAGGAAATGACACGATTTGTCAACAATATATTAAATTTACCCACTATCATCATATTTGAAGTCTATAGTCATTTAATATTTGAAGGATACAATAAAATTGCCTAATGCAAATCGTTTGAGTTTGGAAATATCTGGCAAAAATGTGGATGGAAATAATGCACTACAATCATAACTTGTATATTCACATCAGATTGTTAATAAGCACTTAGTATCCATTTTTTGCACGCAAAAAATGGAGCCAAGAACGTATCCAAAAAGACTGCCCTTAAAAATGACAATGACTAAACAAATCTGGGTCATGTATTGAACAAACCAGTTACAGTGAAAGATTACTAGCTTACTTGGTTTCAAAAAAAAAAAAAGTTAGACAATTAAAGAAACTAATCTGGTTGATTTATTGACTTAGCTACAGGCAAATCGCCGTCCCCAAACAGGGATCACATGCATGCTGAAGCCTCGGGTGCTGTGTTATCCATATTCTGCGTAGACCACTGGTACAAACATGCCCGCAACATTGATCACAGATACGAAGTATTTTAATGTTGTTGATTCGTCTTCTGTTAACAATCTGTAATTTTGTTTACAAATATTGATCAAAGCCAATGCAAAAGAATAGATAAATAAATAAAAGGGACATTGGGTGGTTTTGATTACACAGATCATTTCAATCTTTTGTATACTCTTAATAACCACGTCAAACCAGCTTCATCAAGAGACCAGCAAATTGACCTTTTGTGACATCTTGTATAGGGCACATTGTCTCACAATGCTACTAAACAGTGCCAGTTCCACTATTTAGGTAACCTGTTACACACAATACATACCATTTTCAAACAGTAAGAGGCACCCAGACCCATAAACCAAGGTAGAATTAGAACTACTAGAAATGAGAATGTGGAGTCTGGGACAATAAATTGCTGCGACAAGAGAAGAGTGTGTCCAGCAAAAATTCTTTCAAGACATACCTAAAATGGCAACCTTTTATCAGCAAAAATTAGAATTGAATCATCTTTGTTACTCAGATCTGACCACTACTGTCAGATATGACAACATGGGTATATCTGCACAGATCCTAGGTTCTCCTAGTAAACACAGACACTTTAGCAGAAGAAACAGCCAGCCTAAACAAAAAAAAATATGTCGCTGACCAACAAAATAATACGGACAAACCAAGCAATAAACCTGGGCAACACTCCAGATACGCAAGAATTATTTCTCACAAATTATGGTCAAACAAGCCTTATGTTTTACCTTAGATACAAACTCCCCACATTCAAGAATAGTTACGTATGTTGATGATGATGATGATGAGAGAGAGAGAGAGAGATGGAGCCCACGTGAGGAGAGAATGAGAGAGCAAAAACTATTTCAAAACACTCATACAAGGTAAAGTGTTGTAGCTGTTGGAGGGAGTGTTATAAGAAGAAAGTAGTCAATTACAGGATTGAGAAGGGGGGGGGGGGTTAAGACATGTAGCGTAGGAGCGCAGCTTGAGGGGAGTTAAGAGGGCAGTAGAGCATCAAGATGAAATAACTTCTTTGTTATTGACTGCCAAGATTTTCCTTAAATTCACTTAAGCCCCAACCTTACAATCTCAATACAATTCCTACCCACTTCACCCGAACCATGATTTCCTGCCACAATGAATTGCTGCACTTTGCTTTTGGAGATGGATCACTTACACGCAGCCCAACACTCACCAATGAGGAACTACAACTTGCACTAATACAGACCCTTAATTCAGTCAGTTCTTGAAGCAGAACACTACCCTAAACTGTCAAGTCCAAAAGAAAGTTGCTGATTACAATCCACCTTGAAGACAAGGTGGAAGTTTGGGTGGCAGGTAATGTTGTGAACTAATGGAGTGGAAGGGTAGTCTAGGAATGCTACACTAAGTTGGTTAGTACTTAGTAGTACCCTGAGCCCAGAGGAATAAGTAAGCAAGTTAGTTTCTCTATATATAGAGGAGAGATAAATGTTTAGTGGGAGAAAAAGCCACTTGAAAGCTCATACTTGGGAGAGAATCCACCTCTCAAAAGTAGAATTATCATTCACATTTACTGTACTATGCATCCTAGTAAAACCATCTTCTTCTTTTTTTAAATCTTCTTCCTTAGTTTACTGTCGTTTATGGTGATATAAGCAAGGAATTACTGATTTTAACAGTGATACTACGTATAGTGATTGATAAGGTGGAAAAATTACATAAACTAAGATATAGTACAACATAATCATCGTCATACATCACAATTACTCTCTCCCTCCTTGGCTTTATTTATAGAGAATTCCTGCCAAACAAACTCTAGATTCTTCTACAAGCTCCTCATATTGTGAACTACCCAAATAGCCCTTTTCTTAATAATATTGAGTCATAACACTCTTCTTGTGCCCAATATGCTCACTTCATGCAAAATTACAAATTGAATTAAAAGTTGGACTATAGTGGTACTTGCAAAGAATGCTAGCAATACCCAATTTCCATAAAGAACCTTGTTCACCATCCTTCAATTAAGCACAAATAACACCCAAAACCATTCCATAACTTCAAGAGGCAATTCAACCACTTAAGAAACCCACCCTTAATATGTTTTGAAATCAATAAAACTTTAGTTGGCAATTTAACCTATGCTTTAAGATTTGAAGGATGCATCAAGTATGACTGCAATAAGTTCTCATTCAACTTAAATGAAACTCATCAACTCACCAACACGGCAACACCATGTCACCCAAAAGGGCCAAAACAGAAAAAAGTATCTTTACAATGAAATTTTAGTAATTTCCATGTATTCATTAGGGTCACTTATCACCATATCACCGAAATGGGCCAAAATAGAAGTACAATGTAATTTTAAGTACTTTCTATTTATTCATTAGGGTCCCTAATCACTCTACCAGAAAGAACATACACATCAATAGTGCTCGATGAGAACCCGTCCTTATTAAATCAACATGCACATCAGGCGTCTAAACAATCAAAAGTTCTAATTACTTCTCACTACAAATACCAGCAAGAATTTAAAAAATAGTGATCTTTCCTGTATCTGCTACCAGCCGGATGCCTTGCCTATAGTATTAACCCCAAAGAATTCTCTTTTGTCAGAATAGAGGGGCGCAGGGATGAGAAGGATGGATTTTATTACTAGATGAACTCTCCTAGTCTCCAAAACTTGCCACACAATCACTTCAATTCATTTCAATTCCAAAAGTTTTCCATGAATCACTATGTTTCATGAGTAATTAAATATGCCTAAGCCAAAAAGAAAAATAATGAATTGTGAATGGACAATCAACTTTCAAACAGAAGGTACGAGCCAAGAACAGCAGCATGAATTTAGCATATAAAGTTTGATAGTAAAGCAGTCTGAATGAGATTACCAGGAAAGCGTTAGTCAGTGAGTTGCAATCAGGTTTATAGCTAATATCATAAACTAGCCAAATGACATAAAAACTATCAGATCATCATTTGGTGAGAAAAAAAGCTAACAAATCTGAGTTATAACATACTACAGAAAAGGCTATGATTTTATATGGCAGTGTCATAAAAAGGAAGCCAAGAAAGACCTTTTTTGCATTTGCGGATTACATGAAGATCAAGCTGTTGCCTGTTCAGAGTCAAGACTTTTGGACCCAGATTCATCTGCTGTATTGCCTTCTGGTACAATTTCTCCACTGCCTTGTGTTTCATCATTTGAGACTGTATCAGTAATTCCAGAAAACACTGCAGACTCTTTGCTGTCTTCTTTGTTTCCAAATAACTTAGAAGGAAGTAAAGAAGCAACTGCAGCTTTCGCACTGGCCTTGGCCCTTTCTGCTTCTTCAATTTCCCTTCTCTTAGCTTCTTCCTTCTCCTTTTCCTTTTGCTCAATCAACGTGTCCAACTCCTCCTCCTCTCGCGCTTCCCTTTTCAATCCATCTTTGACAATTTCCTGCATGTCTTTATTAAGGTCAATACTCCCCTCGTCCAAAATGTCATTGACAATCTTGAGCACATCATCAACCCTTCCAACATCACACAAAGCCTTGAACATAAACTCATAACTAGCATAATTGAACTTGAGCTTCTGAACCATCAAGTCGAAAAATGACTTAGCTTCATCAATCTTTCCTACTTGAACCAATCCTTCAACCAGCTTGTTGTAAGTAGACAAATTAGGTCTTAAGTTCTCACCAACCATTTTCGTAAAATACCCAGCTGCATCATCATGCCGATTCTCCTTCAAGCACGTACCCATCAACAAGCCATAAGTCACCTCATCCGGACTAACCCCCTTCTCACTCATCCTTCCACACAATTCTTCTGCTTCAGGAAGCAAATCATGGTTACACAATAGCTCAATCAAATTATTAAATGATATAATATCAGGATTACAATTCTTCTCACCCATACTCATAAAAACATCAACCGCTTCCTTATACCTCCCTTCCAAGAAATACCCCTCTACCATCACATTATAACTTCCTAGATTCACAGTCAACAACCACGGCGGATTATGCAAGTTCTTCATCCTCTCAAACAACTTCAACGCCTCCTCAAACTTGCCATTCTTACAAAACGCATCAAGAACCAAATTATACGCCGTTTCATCCATCTTAACCTTCGAATTTTCCCCCATTATCTCCTCAAACGTCTCCATCGCCTTATCCTCCATTCCCTTCAAAAAATACCCTTTCATCAACGGCCCAAACACAATCCCCTTGGTCACCTCCCCACCTAATTTCTCCCCCAACTCTTCATAAAGCTCAAAAACCTTATCCCCATCCTTATCCTTAGCAAACCCATTCATCAAAAACCCATACACAACCTCATCCGCCTCGAACCCTTTCGACAGCATCTCATCCTTAACCTCAACCCCCTTATCAACCCTCCCATTATCCACCAACCCCTTGACCAAAACCCTGTAGGTAGCCTTCGACGGCTCGAAAGGGGCATCCTCAATCAACCTTTTATAATGCTCTAAAGCAGTATCAACTTTCCGACACTCACAATACAAAGTAATCAACAAATTATAAGTAATCAAATTGGAAGCAATTCCAGCCTGAGTAATAAACCTATGAAACGACAAGAAATCAGAGTACCTGGATTGGCGCAAAAGCGCAGACAAAACGGCATTGCAAGTGAAAATAGTAGGCCTACAATTGGAGTAAACAGAATGACGAGTGTACAAAGCAGCTTCATCAAGGTCATTCTCGCGAATAAGCTTGAGAATCTTGTTGTGCAAATTGAGGCGATTACCAGTGAGAAGGAAGACATGATCAGGGATTTTGGGGGAATTAGGGTTAGGGATTGAAATAGGGGATTTTCGTTGCTGTTGTTGTTGGTTGTTGTTGTTGTGGCGAGTAGGAGACAAGGGGGGTTGCATACGGAGCTGGCGCTTGCGTTTGCGGCGCTCGGCGGCGATGTCGTCGGGTGTGGCGAAGGAGAGGAGGCGGAAGGAGAGGGAGATTGGGGGTTGGCGCCGGAGAATCCGGTGGTGGTGGTGGTGGTGGTGGTGGAATGGGAGGGTTTTGAGGTGGTGGAGAAATGAGGAGGGTTTGGAGAATGCCATTTTTGTGGTAAAAGAGAGTGGGAGGAAGGGAAATAGGGAGGGTTTTTCGAGGGTTTAAGATCAAACAACTTTACTTTTGGAGAATGTTATGGTAGTGGGGATATGGACCAGTGGTTGGGTCGGGTTAATTAGGAGACCTACCCCATTTCCGCCTCATTGGGCGGGGATGGAGAGAGTTTTGGCGGGTGATGGGGCGGGGATGAGTATAAAATGTAGAGGAAGTAAAAAGGCTGTGTTATGAGACAAATTAAAGTGTCTCACAACTATTAAAAAAATAAAAAGGTACAATGAAGAGAGAGAAATGTGAAGAGAGATAGGAAGAGTGGAAAAGGTAGTGTGGGCCTCACTTTACATGCAAACAGACAAAAATTTAACGGGATCACTACCACTGAGTCTATATTTTGTTCAACTGAAACTCTAGTTGAATCTTTTTTAGTACCACTGTGACTACAATTTATACCACTGAGAGTGTATTTTGTACCACTGAAATTCAATGGTATGATTTAACTGTTCAATTAGACATCTCTAAAATTACGTGTGAAATGCCTATATTGCCCTTACGAAACATAATTTCATTGTCTCACAACCCTCTGTTTGGAACGCCTCTAAAATGTACCCGCCATGGGTGATGGGGCGGGTATGGATTTTAGAGTAGACTCGCCCCATATCCGCCCCACCCCGTACCCACCTTATACCCGCACCATATTTCTTTTAGAAAAATTGAGAATTTATGAAATTTGATACCTCCTAAGACCCAATAAGCTTGAATAGTGAAAGTCCCAATTTTCTTAACCTAATTTGATATAATCGTCATTAATGTGATACAATAGAGCATCATGGCAAAGGGTTTTAGACCATTTTGAGGTGGGTATGAGGTGGGTATGAATATCCAAGTGGGTGATGGGGCGGGGATGGATCTGATGAGTCTACTCCCTCCGTGTTTTTTTAAGTGATACATTTTTCATTTTCGGCCGTGTTTTTTTAAGTGATACATTTCCTTTTTTGGCAAAACAATACATTAAAATATTATATCTCTCCTCTCATGACCCCCACCCAAACCCACTACTACTTTTTTATTATATCTTTCCTCTCACATTCACTACTTTTCAATAAACTATTAACCCCACTATCTTTCTTTAACAATTTTTTAATACTCCATTACCCCACTTACCTCTTATTTTATTTAAGTTAATTAAATTGCCTAAAACTATGTGCCGGTCAATATGTATCACTTAAAAAAACACGAAGGGAGTATTTTATATACTACCTCTGTTACATATTATGTGCAACAAAAACATCGACACAGACTCCTAGACAAAATTTGTATGTGATTGGTAAATGGAGAGAGAAATATAAAAAAGCATGTGATGAGGAGAGAAATAGAGAGAAATGACAACCAATAAGAGCAAAGAAAACATTTGTTGCAAATAAACTGTAGCATCTATTTTTAGTAAATGTTGCACATAATATGAAACGGAGGTAGTGTATTTTTATTCCCCGTCCCACGGTCATATTTGTGTTTATTTGAGCTCTACTGAGCTATTTTTATTACTAATATATATATTCTAGTGTATTTGTAGATTTTGTATTATTTTATAGGAATTTGTAGATTTGTTACAATTCCAGAGCTAATAGACTACTACAAAATTATTGGAATTTAATCGTATTTTATGATCGTATATTTAAAACCCAAGACCGAGTTAACGAAATTTAGTTCGGTGAATAAGAGCTCAATTTAAGAAAGAGGTCCAAAATTCCCGCAAAAAATACAAAACAAGCTATTTGAGAATTGGGACTCAAGTTAACAAGGTTCAAGTTAAAGCCCAATCCGTGTAAAAGAAGTCTAGCTCGCTGCCACCAGGCCCGATTGAGTGCGTTACGAGTATTGCTGATTAATCAAAATATGTCGCCTTTGATTTCATTGGGAGTGTTTTGTCAGTAATGGGATTTATAAAAAGCCCATTAGAGTAAGTTTAGCCCCAAGTCTTAAATCGTGGATGTGTCATTATTTTTTGTGGTCCCCATTAAAAATGATGTCATCAAATTCTTGTTAAAACTCACTAAGACTTACACAAATTTATTACTTTAGCCCTAAGACTTAAATATTTGAGATATTATATATATATATATATATATATATATATATATATATATATATATATATATATATATATATATATATATTTCCTCCGTTCTGTTAATATTGCAACAATGGACTTTTTGCACTATTCAACACTCTTGTTTGACCATATAATATGATTTATACGTTAAGCAAAATATAGTCGTGTGAGATCTTGTTGGATTCGTCTCATAAAATACTTTCACAATATCAAATTTTTATAATTTTTACTCTTACACAATTATAGATATTTAGCATATAAAAGGTGCATTGGGATGCGTAATTTTCTCCTTGTTGCAATATTAATAGAACGGAGGAAGTATATATAAAGGGATAATAAAAATAAAAGTGAGGTGAGTGAAGTGGATCTCAATCTCAAGTTTTAACTTGAGTCTTGGAATTTCAAGAGTCAACTTGAGACTTGTTTGAGATTTTTGAAGAAAAATGGTAAAAATCTTAAGCAAATGTCTTAAGATTCAAATTGATGATGTCACCCCAAGTTTTAAGATGATGACTTGGGGCTAAACTTACTCTTAGCTTTGTTATAAATGGGAGAATAGGTAGCAGTAGTAAAGGATCAGCTTTTCATTGTTTTTAGGGCAATTAGCTTTTAAGATAGTTCTTGATTTTTACTATTACCTTCGTTAAATATTATGTGCAACTTTAGGATATTATTTATGAGATATAAAATAATATAAAGTTGCACGTAATATTTAATAGAGGTAATATTAGTTTTGCTTTTGGAATTGTTTTTAGTGGCAGCTTTTCATTATTTTGCAGAACTTAGTTTTAATTCCTTTAGTTCTTGATAACGCTACTTGGAGATTCATTAGTTACGTATTAGCTTTAGAGTTATTGTTTTAGTTAACTTTGTCACTTTTTATAGTTTATCCCGTTTTTGTTTTACTCTTATTTCTTTGTTTTCAATAGTTTATTTGTTTTATCATTGCTTTCATTATTCTTGCTTTTAATATGCTTACTTTAATACTTTTAATTATGTTTGAATAGTTTATTTTTTTAGGGTTGTGGGGATCCATAGATAATATGAACGGGTAATTATTATTGTTGATTATCAATGCTTTATTAATTTCCTATTGATTGATTTTATGGTATGCAATTAGATTAGCGCTGGTTTAATTGTATGAGTTACGCAATATTGATTCGAGATTCGGAGATGAGAATTGATGTTTAGGCTTAGTTTCAATAGGCAATTAATTTATAAATGGTTAAGTCAAGATTCGAGAGATGCGATTTAATACTGGTAGATTAATCTTGTGATTGTAATACGTAGCGAAAGCCCTTTTTGATCTGATTAATTATTGCATTGGTGATTAATTATTATGTTTTACCCTGGAATATTGTTTATTGGTGAACCTATACCCTAGACTTTTATTAATTGACTAGGTTAACTCCCGTGCCATGCACGGTAATAATTAAATTTTATAACAAAAATTATAAAGAATGATGTTAATTTAACAATAATTTACCAAAAAAAATATTTGTAACAAATTAATAGTCTTTAATTAAGGTTATTGATGGTTAAAGTTGTGTCTTGGCAAATGTGCAAATTCAGCTATAACATAAAAAAAACGGAGGAGTATAATATAATAAAATAATTTTGTTTGGTTGTTCTTATAAACATTATGCATAATTTTAAGATTTATAGAAAGTATGCTACCAAAATATTTTTTTTCTATTTTTAATTAAAATAAATTTTAAGTTGGAGGAAAGAAATTGATATTATTATAATAATCTTGAATAATGATATACGAAGTATTTCAATACCTTAATTTTAATCTATGTTACAACTAGTATATTTGTAACTTAAAGATTCCTTATATATAAAATATATGCTAAAGAAATAATAATAAAAAAATTAATTGAGTATGATTGGATTAAATATGTTGTCAAAATGAAAATAAGTATTATTGTAGGTTAAAAATTGAAAGTTGTTCAAATTTGGCAAAAAAAAAAAAAGGCGGGAAATTTTTTTAATGACATCATGACAAGTGTCACTTTAGATTCGCTTTTAGTATAGGTTAATTGATTTCTTCCTACTTTTATTCTCACTAGTTTAATTTGTTTTAGTTTATTTATTTTCCTTAGTTTATTTATTGTACCCGCCACGAGTGGTGGGGCGGGGATGGGTATAAGATTTTTAGGCGAGTATAGGTATTGAGGTACCGTCATTCACATCCGACCCGCCCCATTGCCATCCCTGGTTATAACTTGTTTGGAAGATGGGATTTAAATGGAAGGGCATCTATATTTGAGGATTTTTCAACCTCTACTAAGTTTTGTCTTTTTAGACTCTACCTATCGACACTTTTAACGGTATTCATTTGGTATTATTTTTAATGTCATTTGTATACCAACAACAACCAAGATAAATCTAGTTGGTATTCTTATTTGACACTAACAAACTCTAAATTGGTATTTCTTTTTATACCAACAAACCTTTATATAATACTATTTATATATTAATATTAGTTAATGTTCATTCGATTCTTGATTAATGACTTTAAATAGTACTAGTTATCATAACCCTACTACTTATATATCGAAATAAATTATCTTAACAGTTTAATAGTCCAATATGATTCGCAATAATAATTATTTAACTAGAGAGATTTGACCAATATCTAAACTTAGTCGACAATGGAACCTCCAGCGTTCTGAGCTTCCGGCTTTACCAAGGTAAATTACCCCAACCCTGTCTTCCTTAGATCAAGCACAACACACATCTAATTTGTTTCCTACCTTACACCGTTATATCTAATCAAACAATTCTTATAGTGTTTATGAAGGAAATTAATAAGAAATATAACTCATTTGATATATAAGGTTTTAATGTTCCCTTCTAGAACGAAACTTTTATTTAAGTTGAAAAGATTACAACACTCATATATTACAACACACAAACTGAAAGCTTAAATAGACATAAATTGAACTAGAGTTTTCTCTACTTTAAGAGAGACGGAGAACCAATCTGTCTCTTAAGGTGAGTATTTTTCTCTAAAGGACTCTCTAATCCTTTTAGAGGAATTTTCTAGCTAACTCTTCCAACTCTTTGTTCACTTCTTTGCCTAATGCCCTTTACATAGAGGAAGGCTCACAAAGGTTACAAATACTTTCTATGGGCTTACTAAAAACCATGACTCGGCAAGTGAATACCATTCACTTCTTTTCTAAAGATACTTTAAAACAAATAAAACGTGCTACTACAGTGAAAGTAGAATTCATTATTGTCGGTGTAGGCTCAGGCTCTATTATCTCTTCCATCATCATAACTTGCAGACCACTCTCATTGTCCTTACTATCTTCATAATGAACATACATTTGGTTGCCTTCTTCTTTACCAAGATCAATCACACCGTTGGAAGCATAGAATTCATCTCATGTGACAAAGATCTCCAATAAGTGCTCTTTTCCCTCTAAGGATAAATATCTCCTAGCTTCAACTTGTTCAAGATAATCATATACCGATTCATCATGTAATACTCTTTCTTCTAAATAATTTCTTAACAAATTCTGGCACTACTATTGTAGTATATCCCCACATGTATTATGAATAGCGATTCTTCCTTTATTGCTAAAAATTGGTTAATATACTGAGAAATCTATAACCCTTAATAAAAATGGGAACTTAGTAACAATAACTTTTGGTGTTATTACACTAACACCCCCGAATTTAATGGAATTTCGAAATTGCCCTTTGAATTCTCACCGACTTTCCTGCTCCCTTTGCTCTGTTTCTTCTCATCTCAGAAAAAAGGCTGAGAGTATTTAGGGCAAACAAGGAGAGAGAAACCTATAGAGAGAAAGTATGTCTTCCTTCAACAACGATGGCGACGAGCTCAAAACCACCGATCATCGATCCCTTTGACAATGGTTATCGGGCTTCGATTATTCTCAGTGTTTCGATTTTTCCGATTTCGGCGATGGACATGAAGGTTGTTTTGTTTAATCCTGGGCTTGCGGTTGCTAAGGTTACGGTTGTGGAAGATGATTTTCCGATCTCCAAGGTATAATTATCTCTCTTCTCTCCTTCTTGTTCTAATTGATCCAATTTTCATCTCTTTTCTTCAATTAGATTTTACCTTTTATATCTGAATGTTGACTACTTTTTTGTTTGTTTATTTCTCCTTTTATTTTCCCCTTTTTTTTCTCTATTTTCGCTCTAAAATAAGCGAAAGGAGAAGATGGAGCAAGGTTTGGTGGACTCGAGTTTGAGGCGAATATACTCAGGTATTGTTGGATGTTCGGTCTTTTTTTTTTTAATTTAATTTCTACAAAAATTTTCTTGATGTTGTTGATGTTTGTTTGTGTTTTGTGGAATTGATGGAATTTTACTTTGATTGATTGTGAAAATTGAACTGTAAAATTCGAACTGTTTTTTGGTAAATTGGCAAGTGAATTGGTGTGAGTTTTGAGTGGTTATATTACACATTGATGAAGTGTTTTGTTGTTAGTTACCCTTTATAATGGTTATCACTTATCAACAAGTAAATTTTTTTTATTTTCCCTCTATAATCATTAAACGCCCAATGCAAGGAGTCAAGAGTTGGTTCACACTGAATTTCCAGCACCCAAACTTTAAAGGTTAAAATCTGAAAACCCATTGTCCTCGTTCTACACACATGATTTAGTTACCTCAATTTAATCTTTCTCTAATTGCATTCATAAATATTAAAGCACTACAATTCACTTTAATGGATACTCCACCAGAAGTATTGATGAGCAATTTCGTGTCTATGTTCTCAGCTTGCTTTAATTTATGTGTGTATTATTTCTACATTTTCAATTTCCTAAAGGTTTTGAATTTACAGTCAAGTAGAGCATATTTCCCCCCATTTTCTGAACTTAACCCCCCCATTTTTTTTTCTTTTTAATCAGTGTGATTATCCAATCTTTTATGTACTTCTGTATTATTAAGTCCAAAGTATTATTTTCTAATTTCTTTGAAAGACCTAATAAAGACAAAGACATACTTTCCTTATCTCTAGAAGTTCTTCCAGTTTTGACTTCTGATTGTGTGACAATCATTGTCCAAGTAAGAAGAACCTTTAGAGACAAAGGGAGTATCTTATTGGGACTATTATGGGTTGATGAATGAACTTGTAATTCTTCATGTCAACGGTATTTCTTCTTGAAATCATTGTGGTCCTGAGTGGTAAAAAAATCAGCAGCAAAGATGTTAGAGAATATTTTCATTTCCAAATATGCTTTTTACATCTTGTCCAACGTCTAGCAATTGGTTCTGCGCGGTAACTGCCATGTATTTCATTCAACACTAATAAAGAGATCAAGATTGATAATGCTGGGCCTAATGGACACCTATTGCATCTGTAAATATATTGTTTAAGCTGTAAACACGTTCAATTTGCTCATGCTTTGCTTAAGATCATAATGGCCAGATTCGTTAATGTTAGATGTATGATCATTAGGATCAGGTACGGTCTTGTGCTATTTTGATCTTAAAGGGGCTCTTTTTAAAATCATTTGCTTTTTATGCAGTTGCCAAAATTTTGTTTCTGGGTTTTCCTGCTGGAATTGGCTTTTCATATTTCGACACTACATCTGATTTGATATCTCATGGAGACAAAAGAACAGGTATTACTCTGCCTTTAACATATACGACGTGGAATTTTATATTTTTTAAAAATAGAATCATTTATGGTTATATACTGTTCTTTCTATGGATTTCAGCTTAGGACTCCTTGAAGTTTCTGCTGGATTGGATCAAACGGTTCCCACACTATAAGCGGAGAGAATTTACATTTTAGGAGAGAGCTATGGAGGTATTCCTTAAATTAGGGTTTATTTGCACCATTATTGTTGAATTCGATTTGGAATTTTGTTTATTATTATGTATTCTTTTGTTAAATCAATTGAAGCAACTTCTGAACTTCTTTCTCCATTAAAGCAGCTTGACAGGTTATTTGTTGATTCTACGATGCCGTTATCTCTGATCTCCAGGTATAATTTTCTCTCCTTTCACTTTCGTGCTCTAATTTTAATTAGTATTATTAATTTGGTTGGGGGGGGGGGGTTGATTGATCTGAGTTTAGTGTGATTATGACTAATTTTATAGTTGTAATAAGATTGAGTTAGTGATGCTTGTGTTATTTTAGATTTCTTTCTTACATTCAATAATATTGATAATTAGTGGCCTATTTTAAATTCGGTTGAAAATTTGCTATTTATTTTATTACCTTTTGTTCTTCTGACATTGGGTTATTGTTCTAGAAAATAGGAATATATATGTCAATGAATAAGTGAAATGTTAAAGTTTGAATCTATTTGATTGTTGTGTTTGTAGGATTTTGTATAGTTTGTATGCAAATGGCTTTTAAATTTTTTTATGCACAGTTGCTCAAATCTGTCAGCCCAGCCCTGATACAACTGAGTTGTAGTTCTCGGTGTCTTGCCTGCTCGCCCTGCTTCGTTGAGTTCCAGGGGAAAAAGAGGAGGAGATCGAGAAGATCAAAGATAATCTCAGAGAAGTTCTCAAGCACTGTGCTCAAATGCTTTCAGAGCTCCGAACTTCATAAGTATCTTGAACTCTGTGAGTGACTTCTTGCTTTTATGAGAAATAGAAATGTTACCAGAAACCTAATTCTAATAATTGTGATCCCGCCTAGACGATTGTTTGGCTAATCAATGTATTTGAGATCCAATGTATTGATCATTC
This sequence comes from Chenopodium quinoa, assembly GCF_001683475.1. NCBI lineage: Eukaryota > Viridiplantae > Streptophyta > Magnoliopsida > Caryophyllales > Amaranthaceae > Chenopodium > Chenopodium quinoa. Next base: position 216,341 of record NW_018742345.1, read on the forward strand.
TTTATATTGATTTATGGTTGTTGGATTAATGTTAATTTGTTTTCTATTGTGCAACTTAACAATGATAAGAGCCCTTTTCAAAGAACATTTGTGATTCAGGTACCTTTTAAATGCCTAGGTAGCTTTTTTGTTTTTGCGTATGTACTTTAGAAGGCTTCTTTTAAGTAATGCTCAAGCGGCTAAGCTTATGAAAAGATGCAAGAAGCAAGGAGCTGTCTACTTGGGGGGAATTTTCCTTTTAAGCTTATTCTAGGCATTGATAGTTGAAAATGAATTAAAATTTGTCATCCCCACTTCGCTAATTATCATTTGTGGCTATGTGTTACATAGTATGTTTATATACCCTTGTTTTATGATTTACGAACCTCCTTTATTATATTTACTTATTTATTTTCTATTGCGAAGAAGGGATGGAATAAGATAACAAGGTATAGTGCTGAGAGGACCATCCCAAAATTTCATTGGCTAGGCCTATAGAAAAAAAAATAAAAAAAAAATAAAAAAAAAATATATTTTAACGATTGCGATGTGTATTTGATTAAGAAATCTAATCCTAGAGTAAGAAAGAACATATTTTATTTCAATTTTATATAATATATTTGTGTAAATATCTTTTAGAATAGGGATTATCCTCATTTCAGTTTCCTAAGATTTTCTTGATTTGTCTGCTATATGCATGCCTTGAGAGGCTGAGATTCATACCCTATGACTGACTAACATAGATTTCAGGCTACTGTTCTTTCAAATTTCTAATATAGACACAAATGGTATTTCATATGATTGGGTTATGATTGCACGTGAAGCAATGTGCAGAGATGTCAAGATAGATAGGCAAAACGAGGTTAGATGTAATGTTACTACATTTCTAGATAAGTCACACAATCACACTTGGTTTGGAGATTAAGGACATTTTTTTATCGTGAATTAAATTTTTAGAAATGGGTGTAGACTATAGAAACAAACGAAAGGGATAAAGCACATAGAAGGCTCATGATATAGGGCGAGAAGAGGAGAAAATAGAAGTGTGACTGTGTGAAGATTATATTGGGTCTTACATATTAAATCAAATATTACAAGTATCCTTATTAAGCTTAAAGAAAGAATTTATAGACTTGCATATTTCAGAACATTTAGACTAATATGAATGCTATAATAATTAACTTTGTTTTTTCCTTCATTGTTTCATGAAGATGGTTGGGCTTTATAGTTACTTTGATGCATGTCCTTAACAATAAAATTAAAGCTATAGAAAAATGAAGTTAATTACTTCTATCAGTATTAATGTTGAGATAATTTTTAGTATAGTCATGCGCAGGAAATCTTTGGAGTGCCAAGATGCTTCTCTAGCTCTTTATAAATTCCTATCCCCTTTTTTTTCCCCCCAATTCTAGAATAATGATGTTAGTGGGTTGTATGGATTGGTTTTGGGTTTATTTCTTAAGATATACTGGTTTGGTAAAACCACACATCTTCTTATGCTTTGCTTTATACAGTACATTTATATTTAGATTAGAGAAATTGGCAGCACATTATTCTTTTCAGCAAACATGATAGATAATGAACTTGGTTATTGCTTGTATATGTTAAGCCTTTTCGGTTAGTTATTGACATGCATTTTTTTATGGCTGCTTGCACAGGCTCTCATGGGAAGACCCAAAATTTTCTATAGAATGCTTATTATGTGATTTCTTATAGTGTGCTACAGTTGTCTTTTGGAACATTTAGATGTCTGGATATGCTCTACTTATAATTTGTCTTGCAGCTGGTTGTATTAATGTGTTTAATATTTTAACCGGAAAATGTATCTATAGTGGTTAACATTAGTATTATCCAAAGAGGAAATTAATATTGGAGGTCTATAGGATATCGATAAAGAAAGTTCAACAATACAAATTTTTGGTTAGAATGTATGCTTTTTTTAAAAAAAAAAATTATTTATTTTTTTGTGAATCCACTTGTAGCTCCACCACTTGGCCCTGGTATCCATTCTATGGTGGATAGGGTTGGTCACTGTTTTCATTTTTTACCTCAGGCCCAAGTGTAGCAGTTGGCATTGGTGGTGGATTTGACCTCCTTGTCTTGTTCATGGTTATTGGAGCGGTTTCAGCTGTTGTTTGGAGGTTACTTAGACCCAGCTGTTGTTTGTAGATGATTATTAGAGCAGAAGATAGCCAACCAAAGGACTATGTGAAGTTAATGTATTTGTGTCTAACTAATGTTTTTCTACTCAAATAGGCAAATTACATTGTATGCAGGTGTAATTATTCCTGAAATCCGATTATTATCCAAAGATTATAAAATACGAGTATTGTTTTAATTCCATTGTTTTGACTTTTATTGCTTTGAGATGAGCTCCTAAAAGGAGATTATAGGCATACAAATCCATACCTTTTGCAAGGCACTTCCAATGGGCTCATATATTCTTATTTTCGTTTTTCCCTTGCATACATATTTTCCATGCAACTTTTATTATTTGTAAAAATGCTTATACCTACTTATAACACAAGTAATCCTATTATAATTTTTTTTAAAACAAGTAATCCTATTATAAATAGTAATATAAAAACAAAATAGAAGTCATATAAATAAGGTTTTGAGAGTCAATTTGGACCTTTGAGGGTTTAGTTTTTAGTCAAAATTTGCATAAAATTAACAAAAATCTTCAGCTTGCATAATAAAAATACCTCATGTGTTGAATAGTTCTACCCATAAAATAAAAGTTAGAGAGGAGGAAATGGGAGTAAGAAGGTAGTGGTGATAAGGATAAGTTTAAATTTTAAATATGCCTTTTGGAATACCTTGACTTTTATAGTATGTTTTAAGAGTAACATTTTAGGGATATTATTACAAAGAAAAGTATTAAAGGTATAGAGTAGCATCCACTGTATGTCTGTATCCACTACATAGGTTAGATAAAACTACTAACCTTATTAATCAAATTTCAAATGCTCTTTCATCTATCAAATTACATGATCAAATTAATAAGATTGATGTGATTAGTTATTTGATATAATCATCTAAGCTACTTAGATAACTAGATGTGATCAACCTAACATATATAGTATGGTTATATCATGTTTCTTAAATGGAATTTTTTTTAATTTGCATCGGGATTACAACAACTAAGAAGTTTTTCACCAGAGTTCTATTCAACGTGTCCTTTCACAGTTTTTATCAAGGATTATTATATAATAGTCTAATATTTGTATATTATTGTAAAACTATTTAAAATTAAGGTTGATTATTGTCTCAATATTTGACTTCAACTTAGGGCCTGTTCTCTTACGTTGAAATTCAATTCAGTTCAGTTCAGTTCAGTTTAATTTAGTTCAGTTCAGTTCAGTTCAGCTCCTAATTTCCTTCTCTTATAAAATATTCATTTCAGTTTAGTTAAGATCAGTTCAGTTCAGTTTAGCTCAGTTCAGTTTAGTTCAGTTCAGCTGATTTCAGTCATTGAGAACAAGCCCTTAATCATAATTTTTTCGTGTAAGCACACCATAAACAAGTAAGATGGAGAGATGAGTCAAAAGAAAACATATATAGTATATTTTGTTATAAATTTATAATCATATATAGTATATTTTCTTTTAAATTTAATCATATATATTATTTTTTTAGAAATTTATAATGTTGTCGTCTTTAAGTAAGATGTTCAAAAGAAAACAACATACAATTCAATAATGACCCTAACACCTTGATTATATGTATATATGTTTACATTTTGATAAATTAGTATGTTTTGATTAAATATTTAAACAATTACAATAACTAGGGGCACCACCAAAATAACTTAACATTTGTAGCACTACATAGTACACAAGCATTTTACAAGGATCATGCTAGATCCATCAATAAGTGCTCTTTAAAAAAAAAAATTGTCTGTATAACCATAGTATGTAATTAGCTTTAAAAAGAGATGGGGGATGGAGGGAGATGGGAAGAAAGAGTGATAGGGAGAAAAAAATAACAAAAGGAGAAGGAGAGTATGAGAGAGGGATGGAGAGAGAAAAGGGAGAAATAGAAGTGAGGGAGATAGGGGGGAAGGAACCCGGGAAAAGAAGGGTCAAGAGATAAAACGCGGGCGGAAAAAATGACAGAGCGTGCCGGAAGAAAGAGCGAAAGGGAGGACTAGAGAGAGGAGGTCTAGAAGACAGTGAAAGAAAGTAGAGCCATGAGAGAGGAGTTAGGAGAAAAGAGAAAGAGAGTGAGAGTGAGAGTGAGAGTGAGAGAAAAAGAGAAAGAGGGCTAAAAGAGGGAAAGATGAGTCAAAAGAGGAAGCAGTAGCACAAAAATAGATAAAGGGGCCTAGAGAGAGTGGGGAGGTGGGAGAGAAAAAGAAATATGAGGGGCCAAAAGAAAGAGAGAGATCGAGAAAAGCTAAGAAAGATAAAGAGGTCAAGGGTAGAAGGAGAGCAAGTGCAATACTTTGTATAATTTTTCAAAGCCTTTTTAAAGATAGAATAAGGACAAGAGAGATTACAAAAGAAAGAGAGATTAAGAGAAAGAGTTTCGGCTAAAAGAAGAAATGAGTGAGACGAAATAAGGAGATAAGGCCAAGGGAAGGGAAATAGAGGACGGGCTGAAAAAGTGATAGAGCAAGTCGAGAGGGAAGGGGAGAGCGAAAGGGAGAACGAGATAGAGGAGGTCCAACAGAGAGAAAAAGAAAGAGGGACTATGAGATAGGAGTAAAGAGAAAAGAGAGAGAGAGAGAAGGGCCTAAGAGAGAAAGAAAGAACGAGAAAGAGGACTAAGAGAGGGAAGGAGGGGTCAAAAGAGAAAGAAATAGAACGATAAGAGACAAAGGGGGCCTTGAGAGAAAAAAGAGAGGGGGGTCTAGGAGAGCAAAATAGAGGTGGAGGCAAAAAGAAAGAGAGATGAAGAAAACTGGGAAAGATAAAGAGGTCGGGAAGAGAAGGAGGATTGAGAGGGAGAGATAAAATGCAACCTATAATTTTCAAAGCCTTTTTAAATATGGAACATGAACAAAAGAGATTAGAAAAGAAATAAAGATGTGAGAAAAAGTGTTTCGGCCAATAATAAAAGGAATGAGTAAAAGGGGAGCAAATGCGGCCTACGTATTTCAAAGCCATTAAAAATAAAACATTAAAAAAGAGGAAACGATGAGACAAGACCAAGGGAAGAGAGAGAGAGAGTATAGTCTCACTTCATTTCAAAACAACTTAACTCATCTCGCTCTCACTTGATTCTTTTCTTTTCTTCCTCATTAACATCTTTTCGTAATCTCTAACTAATACTTCGAACATCATTCATCAACTTTTGCTAGCCATGATCGATTAAGATACCGATCCAACCAATCTAGATGAATGTTGTACTTAATCATTGCCCTTTCTTTGCAATTAATAACCTTGATGTTAGAAGAACACCCTTCAATATTGTCTTCCATGAATAAATTAAAGTCAAGAATGAGAGAAATAGTTGCAATGTACAACTTACATAAATTTTTGTGCTTAATAATGAACGCTAAAACAGAATTATGTATAGAAATGTTTGTCAATGAAACAGGAGCTAAATAGCATACAAACTTATGTATTTTGTGAAGGGTCTTTCGATTCTCCTAAATTCTTCATCTTCAACTTTAAAAGCAACATATTTTGAAACAGTCAACACATTGATTTATTTGCTAAATGAGTGCCTTCTCATAAACTACATTTTCAAAACAACAATACAATTCTATATCTTTTACATTTAATTCATTTTACATAACCTTAATCTTTAATATTACATTTTCTTATTACTACTCCTTTTTATCACAGTCATTTTAAAACAAAGTTATTCGATAATTATTTAGGTAATAAGAAATCGTATTGCGTTTTAAAATAATTTCTTAAACAATGGTTTAATTTAATTCAAATCTTTAGATTCTAACAAATTCTAGATAACCTCACTTTTAATAATTGTTTTTTCATAGATATTTCCCCATAGAAAACTTATTACTACTCCTTGTTATCACTTACAAATTCATATATCCTTGTAATTATAAAACCCGAACGCAACCACGAATATTACAAAACCCAAGTACTACAACGATATTTACATATCTTACCGTCGGGGGGCACGCACGTAGCGCGTGCTCCAACGACTAGTATAAAAAAATCCATAAGCTCTTGCCTCCGTAGAATCTTTTACTCGTTTATGCTGGATACAAATCGGATCTTTGACCTTGCGATGAACATCTTCAAATATGATCAGGAAATGTGGAGAGCTAACTTTTCCTTCAACCATATAGATGTATGTTTACACTTAGACTTGCTCAACTCTTCCTTTATATCTTGTTGCATCGTAAATTCTTCTAAATACATACCTCTGGAATTTTGTGAGCTTCTAAAAGAACGTAGTTTGTTTATATGGAAATGATACAATAATATGAACCATTCCATAATTCCAAGCTTTGTAGTGCTCCGCCACTTATGGTGCCCTCCATTATTCCAGAGAATGTGGATGAATTTACACATTACCCACTCTTAAATTAGTGTTGAACATTATTCTACTTCCCCATAGGTCATAAACAACATACAACTTGTATGACCTTGATACAACTAAGTTGTACCAGAATCTAAACTGGTTATCTTTTATTTTATTTAGTATTATATCCTACATATCATGAATGAGTCGCAAGATAATGATCATTACTTCATACATTAGAAACCTTCAAACTGCTACATGACAACTTTTAATCAAACCATCTCGAGATCTCTTTTTTGATGAAACAATCATGGCCTCCATCAAGGCCCAAGTGGAGGGTCAAACCCACTCCATTGCTTTATCAGTTTCTTCAATAAGAGTTTTTCTCTCTGCCTCCATCTTTTTTAGTTGATGAGCAAGAGGTTTTTCAGATGTCTTGTGCTTCTTCTCCGTTGGCTAATTCTTTGGTCAAGCTATCTGCCAAAGAATTATTCGATCCTTGTATATGTTCAACAGTAAAAGAAAATTGGTTGAGTCATAATTGCCAATGTAGAAGTCTCCCTTGTGCTTGTATATTAGAAAAATTCTTTTTAACAAAACCAAGTTTCCTTTGCAATATGTTCTTATTAAGAATTGTTTAAGATTTAAGAAGATTAAGAACTTCTCGATCCTTCTAATGATTGCAATAATTTCCTTTTTCATTGTGGGATAGTTTAATTCAGCTTTATTAAAACTCTCAGTGTTATATCTACAAAGTCTTTCTTCTTCTTTGATTTTTTATACACCACTCTAGTGCTCATTACAAGCGTATGTTTTAGGGATCAAATCATCTTCACTAGTAGGTATCGTTAGTGCATGGAGATTTTTACACATAGCTTTTAAATCTTGAACATTTTTTGAATCACTTTCCTTCCAATTCCAAGTTACTACCTGCAGGGAATAATTCAAGCATCCCACACTTGAGCCCCACTGTGATCATACACTTAAGTATGGTGATGTCTAAAGGGAAGGAAGCTAGAGCAAAAGAGCCACTAACAAGTTTTAGGAACTTATAAGCCCTTCACAAGGTGGAGGTTACACCCCTTCACGATCCATGAGTTCGCCAACTCCATAGTGGTCCTGAACCATGATTGGATATTCGGGGATGAAGGTACAAATCCAACCTAAAAGAGATTAAATATGCCCTAAAAATAGATCTCTACTTTATTATTCTCATATTCATATGCACTTTCTGACTAACATACAATCAATATATTAATCCTAAACCTGTTTAATCTATGGTGGTTGAATATTAATGCACAAACAAATCTATTATTGGCAATCACTTGAATTAAAATCATGTTAGCCTAAAAAGAATTATTAATTATCTTATTAAGTGTGATTTCAAGTACAAATTCCCTTTAAACTTGCAAGAGAGGGCGTGATCAAGCAATAACAATAATATCAAGCAACATAATAACATTGATATAACAAACATCATCATAATAATATTCAATCTCATCAAATCATAATAAAATTATTAGCAAGATCTTAGGCATGATACTAACAACATTAATAATAAATCCTAACATGTCACTAAACATTAAAGATCAAAGCTTTAATCCCTTACATGATACTAACATGATAGAAGAAATAAGAAGCAACCAAAACATGATTCTAGAAAGCAATAAATAACATCCTAACATAATACTAGGAATTATAATAATATAAGCATGCTTTCTAAATATATATAGCAATAAAACTATTCACTTTGTTGCCTCATATCTCTTTCTATCAAAACAATACACACGTTAGTAACTTCAATAAAGGTATTAAATCAAACAATTAATTTAAATAATTAAAATAGGGATTTGGGACCAAACCCTCGGAAGTTATCAACCTTTCACGTCTGGGGTGAAGGTAACTTCAAACTTGGCTAGGTGTGTCTAACGGTGTGTTTGGATTGAAGGGAATGGAAGGTGTAGATACCTAAAAATGTCTCCCCAAAACCAAACCCTATGGTGAACAACCTTTCACAGCCATTATTGGCTAGGTTGAGTATTTAATCTTTAGAGTTCTTAAATCCATGTTTCCATTCAATACATTTCAGAAACCAATCCATTTCCTAGCTCATTTCCCTACACCATAAGTTGTTTTCCTCTTTTCGTGTCCACATCGCAAAATCGAGAGAAACTTATTTTGTTTACTTATAATTTTTATCCAATTATTATTTTGTTATATAGGCATTTTAATAATATTTCCAACAATATATCATACGCCCAATTCCGATTTAAAACGAAGAAGATATGAGCAAAATACTAAACTCGGCCCAAAACCGACATCCTTCTACTAAAACGGCCATATCTTAAAATATACAAATTATTTTAACCTGATTCTAATTGAATTGGAAATTAGACTTGATAATATTTCCAATGATATATTATATGCCTTATTCCGAGTTACAGATCAAAAGTTATGATAATTTTAAAAAGTGGAATTACCGCGCATTAGGTAAAACTGCCGTGTCACGACGCCTGATGACGTGGCGCGGCGCCTGGTACCGTGAAACGGTATTCTTCACATGTCACGATGCTGTGTTTTTTCCGCGTTACTTTTCTCACGTGCTTATGAACTTGGATGCAAAAATTGTCCCGCGTCACTCCAAATTTTGCCGCGTCACCCCAAATTTTGCCGTGTCACTCCATATTTTTCTGTGACACAGGAATTTCCCAGGTTTTCTCCGCGTAAAACCTAAAACGCATTTTTATCATTTTAGGGATGCTAATTCCCCAAGTCACACTATTTTTCCCCGTGTCACAACATAGTTTTCCGTGTCACAGCATAGTGTGTCGTGTCGTGGCATTCTTTTCCGTGTCGCGGCAATGTCTTTTTAGGGTTTTTATCTTTTTAGGGTTCCGTGTGTTCCCTAAGCTCATTTTCCCTATAAATACCCCCATCTTTTCTATAGTTTGGGGCATAAAATCATTCTCTCTCACCAAAAATCATTCTCTTCTCTCTCTCTCTCATACTCCAAGCCTTAAACCTATATTCTTAATTGCACCATTCTTCCCTCAAGCACTCCAAGGAGTCTATACGACACCCGAGGTTCCGTCCTTAGACCAAGGTGTGAAAGATACAAATAACTGAGGGTTTGGACCAAATAAACTCTACATTTATTTAATTTAATTTCAATTTGATTTATATTTTTATTGAAGTTACTAACATTTTATTTCATGATGTAGCAGTTCAAGGAAACGCGGAATGTGAGTAATTAATCACTTAATTACTCTTATTTTTATTCTTGTTGCTAGTATCATGATCAAGTTTATGATTTTGATTTGACTAACTATTTATTGTTGAATTTCTTCCAATATTAATATTTATTGTATTATTATTATGATCACCATATTGCATGTTTAAAGGGAATTTGTAATTGAAAATCACGACTAATAAGATAATTTGGACAACCGATTTAGGTTCCTTTTTAATCTTGCTGTTAATTAAAGTGATCACTAATATTTTAGAATTATGTGTTACATTAATATTCAACCAATTTAGCTTAATAATAGTTTGGAGCAAATTGAATATTTTGTTTGAATGCCTTTGAGATTGCAGGAATCACTTTTCGCTATAAGAATCGAGTAGAGGCCAATACGGGCGAATGTGACTCCATGACTCACTTTGTACCATCATCCCCGATCCTCCTTTCGTGGTTCCGAACCATATAGAGTTAGTGAACCATATATTATGTCAATTTCCACTTCCTATGAGTGCCAATCATATTCACACATGCTTTAACGTAGGCGTACTTTGAACGACGCCTACAGAGGGAACGCCTACAGAGGGAACGCCTACAGAGGGAAAGGAAGAGAAGATAAATGGAGAGATGGAGTATCTTTGATTTGGATAGCAAACGAGGAAGGGGTGGAATTGGAGGGGAGAGAAATGGAAGGATTAAATTGTAGAAAATTAATCCCTCCAACAATGGAGAGATTTGGAAGAAAAATTCACCATTATTCCCTCCCCTCCTCTTCTCCTCCCTCCCCTACTTTTCCTTCCCCTTTCTTTATCCAAACAAACTGTAAGTCTCGTGAATGTGGTATTGCATTTTGAAAAATGAAGGCTTAGAAAGAGAGAGAAAGAACAAGATATTATCTTTGAGAGAGAAAAAAAATGATTGTTGATGAGTGAAAAAAAGGTCACATGACCTCTATTTATAGGAAAAAATAGGGTCGAAGGAATTAAAAAGAATCCGAATTCTAATCGGAATAAAACTCGATGAGGACAACAATTTTTGCAGTTTTTGTTTTTATCATAAATTTTTATCCAGAGGTTGGAATAAGATAATTATTATTTCGTTAGAAAGCTCTTGAAGTCTACTTTCCAACCCAATTAAAATCAGATTAAAATATTTTTTAGAATAAAAGATATGGACGAAATAGTGGAAGGGTGTCAGCTTTGGATAGAGTTTCGTATTTCTTTCATATATTTTTCGTTATAGCTAGAAATTAATATTATAATATATCGTTGGAAATATAATTTCAAGAGCTATCCAACCATATAAGATTTGGATAAAGCTTAATAGGCAAAAAAAAATAATATCTGACTGTCTTTGGACGTCTTTCATTTTTAATAGAATTCGGACTTAAAAAAAAAGTTTTATTCAATTTAAGCTCTTTAATTTTATCTTTTAAAAAAAAAGATAATTAAGATATTTTAAAATTTTATAAAATATTATAATAAATCCTAATTATTTTAGGAATGGGATTAAACATTTGGATCCTCAAACATGATCGTTGGGTCGTAGGTAAAATCCAGTTTGGGTCATGTTTAGTATTTTGGCCATAACTTCCTCATTATTCATTGCGATTTTGCTTATAATATATCGTTGAAAAACTCTTTTCAAGCCCTATCCAACTAAAACATTATTGGACCCATGTTATGGACCAAACTAATCTGGACTGGGCGTTTTCATAAACAGGGTACGAAAACATAAATGAATTATTTTTATTAAAACTTATTATACAACCTATAGTGTCGCCTCCTCTATAAGGGGTGACTCCAAAGGCTAATGAGTCGCATATTTTTAACATGTGACTCTAAAAGGGCGAATTTTAAAGGTATTTTTGTAGTAGTGATCACGAGACTTTTTCACATTTCATTTTGTTCGATAATCAATGACGTAAAAGATATTCATCACTGGGTTTGGTTTTTGGGGAGACACAATCAAGTGTCTACACTTTCTCGGATTTTTTTTATTTGCAACTTTGGAATATTTTTTATCTCTCAAATAATACCCCAAAATTGCAACTAAAAAAAATCGGAGGTAGTATTTCTTTCTTGAGTTTTTGTTGTAATGGTTTCCTTAACAGAGCAAGATTTTCTATGAAATCAAAAGCATAGGTTAAACATCCTAGGAATCTTTCTAGATGTTTTCTATCTTTAATTTTATCTAGAAATTTTTCAATCTTTTCTAGGATATGTTATTGCAATATTATTTATGCTACTTTAATTTCTAATCCTACAAACTCAATTTCTTGTTTATCATAAACACATTGATCTTTTCCAAGGATTATACCATGCTCAACACATTTTTTTTTTTTGACAACAACAAATTAAAAAACAAACTTAACTAGTAAAACTAAATAAATCAACTCTACATCTAGTAGCAATGTCATGAGCCATTGCAACTTGGTCCCTTCCAACCTTCCAGATGAGACATGTTTTGAAAAAACCTCCATCATGTAGCATATCTTGTATAGTCCATAGTAAACAGACTTCCCTCCTTTTCGGCTGTTGGATTAACTGAACAAGGGCAAGTGAGTCAGCTCAACACATTTTTGAGTTACAACTTTAAGATCATTCTTATGTTGTTCTAAACCTTTTGAGATTAGTATAATATCATCCATATAAACCAGGAAACAATGATTAAGTTATGTAAAAGTATTATCCATTCTTCTCTGAAATATTCGTGGATCATTTTTTTAATCCAAAAAGCATCACCATTCATAATGCCCTTAAGGGGCACTAAATGCAATTAATGGAATTTTTTCTTCTTCCATTTTAATTTGCCAGTAACTACTTTTACAATCCATCTTAGAAAACCACATGGCTCCTTGTATTATATTAAATAAGGGAAAATAGAAATTAAAAATCCAACCTTTACACTTTCTTCTCTAAAATATTCAACCTTAAGTTTATTCCACTAAAAATCAACCATTACTCCCTATCTTCATCTATAGATCCATTATCTATAGATGAATGGTTTTTATAAGTTATATGCCACATGTTAGCTATTAATAGGTCAATTATTTTTTAATTATTATAAAACAAAAATAATTAAAAGATTTTATTTAAAAAAAATAAAAACAAAAAAATTTCAGAAAACCCAACCCCATTCTCCTTCCCTGACCACCCTATCCCTACCGCCCACCGGAAACCCAACAACCCCATTCCCCTCTCCACCGAAAAACTCACACCACACCACTGCTTATATACCTCATGAATCCCAATGCTACGAAGAATATACAAGGGGGGTCGAAGCTGGGTGGAGAAGGTAAGGACGCGACAGATTACACGGGGGACATAATGAGCTAGCACCTTGACTTCTCGAAGGAGGAAGGCGAAGCGAGAGGATCTTAGGACACATAGTGGTGACTGGTGATACGGCGGAGATGCGGTGGAGAAAAGCCTATATTTTGGGTTCGATTTTAGCTTAATTATTTTAAGGATAATTTTCTAATGTTATTTTTTTCTATGACGGCTATTTAAATATAATTGGGTAATTTAACAATTTTAGGGTTTAATAAGGGTTTCCTTATGCTATAAAACGACCCTTTAGTTGATCAATTAGATCATACCTTTTGAGCTATTAGATTTACAACTCCTTGTATTATTCTCTCGTTTTTTCTCCATTATAGTGAAAACCTCTCAAATCCCACACCCGTGGATGTAGGTCTAATATGACTGAACCATATAATAATGCTTGTGTTCTTTGTTATCTTCTTTATTGTTTTTCTCTTTCTTATTATTTTTCATTGACTTATTTAGCATTACTCAAACACAATACACCCTTATTTCCTAACACGTACACCTAAAAGCCAAGAACTATCACTTTCAAAAATGGATGGAAAACTATTTAGAGGAGAAAAAAAGGCACCATAATTAGAGGAAATGCAAGTTGATACATTCATTGGTGTTTAGAGAGTAAATCCTTCTATTTGCAATTGGATAATTTGTGAGCCTCTACCTTTTTTATTATTAAATTTATGAAAAAAATATCTTCAATATCTTCTAAGATTGTTTTTTCCTTTAGCAACTGCACGTATTCAAAATTTTATTTTATTATGATTATCACTATCAATTGATGAAATAATAAAGCAAAATAATTGTGCAAATTATGCTGACTAACAAGTTTTTCCTCCGTTTTTAAATATTTGCTCCATTTTTATTTTTCGTGCTATTCATTTCTCTTATTTTGACTATGTTTGTGATTTATACATAATAAAGATATAGTCTTGTGGGTACTTATTAGAATCGTTTTAATAAATAGGTTATTAATTTTCTATTGTTAGAATTTATACTTATTGATAATTAGATATTGTTGATTAAAGATTAACATCATATGTGTCCAAGAGAATTAGAGCAAGTATTTAAATATAATGGGAGTATATATCACCACGTGTGTAAATGAGTGATTTATTATCGACTTATAACTTTATAAGGCAAGAAGTTAAACTGGCCCTATCAGCCTATCTCTAGTGTGACAACTGATAAAAAAGGTCTCTAGGTCACAGTTAAAGGTGTTAAAATGCTGCTCGACTTATTTGATCCAAAAAATATTAAATTCAATTATTGGCTTGTTAGGAAACAATAATTTAACACGATTTAAGTTTAATTAAAAAATGAATTCAACCCTACCCAATTTCATTAAGTTCAATCTGTCAATTGGACATGCCAATTGACACCTGTAGTCAGATTACCATTTACAAATTTATAGTTGGGAGGTGTGCATATTTGACGTTTTATGAAATAAAGGAGATTAATTAAAGTCAAATGATCAATAAGCAGTAGGAGCCATTGCCCATTGTGTTTGAATTATGACGAATAGGGGTTTTTGAGTCTACTATTGGCGCTTTTAATTGTTGTTGGATTGACATGCCAGTGCCACATTGCTAGTTTCATTTATGGGGTGTGCATATTTGGGGTCACGTGAAGTAAATGCCACTATTTTTTTTTAAGCACAACTAAAGAGACATTTGTTTACACAAGTAAAAACATATCAACTCCTGTGTTTACCTAATTACATACACGACCGATATGTGTTTTTCTTAGTTTACTACGTATTATTTTTGTTAATGAATTGAAAGGAGTTACTTGATCTATTATTGTGAGTGCATAGCGGCGATAGCGCCATAGCATAAATTAATATGTAGAGATTGAAAAGTATTACTGTAATAAGGAAGAATAAGATTGACATACAATTTAACGTGGGAAATTTGGCAAAAATCTACAAACAACGACCACCCCAAAATAATCTACTACGAGTATCAAATCATCATATAATATCATAATACTAGTAATAAATAAAGCTAGAACTCGCAGTCAGGTCACGAGACATCGATATTTGGCATTCCAATTTGTTGTCCAGTGGCATTCAATATAGGTAACAAATAGATATTATTGTGACACTTTATGATGTTAAATAAGTGAATTTTAGATAGATTTGTTACTCTATAAATGTTCTATAGAGTTTTATTATCAATATAGTTCTAATATTTCATATATACAAAATTAATTATGACTTTTAATAAATATTTTGTTAAATATGACTTGAAATCTAATACAACGGAAAAGGGTAAACTTCAAACGCACATATCTCTCAACACAAAAGTGATCTTGAGAGTATTTAAATTTGAGGTGATAGCATGTTTCAATAGCTTTCAACAATAGGTCATATGCCCAATTTCGATAATAAACGAGAAAATCATGGTTGTTTTACGAAAACCTGACGAAGTCGGAAAATTACAACGAGCGAGCGAGCTATAGCTCAGCCCTATGAAGACTTTCAGCAGGCTTGAGATAGTTGTCGAGCTATAACTCGGTAATTCGGTTCTTCTAGGATAATTTATGGAATATCTCCTAAAATTATATCTTTTGTTTGACGGGCTTGAGTGTACTTGAGGAATAATTTAGGGTTTCTGTATGTTATATAAGGAGCCATTGGGTGGACAATTAGAAGTGATAAATATTGATTAATTAGCCTAGCCAATTCAAGCCGTTATGTATGTAACTCCACTTTTGTGAGATTTTGTGAGATGGAGAGCATTGTATCTCCTCTTTTGTTATCTCTCTTGTTTATCCTCCATGAAAGCTAATAAGAAAATACTATCCTTTCCCCGTGGACGTAGGTCTTGTTGACCAAATCACGTATATATGTGTGTTAATCTCATCTATTTTCTATTTTATTTCTCATATTTATGTTGTATATATTGTTGACTATGTTCCACACATATCAAATACAAATCTAAATCAATCCATCCACATCTATTTCCTAAATTATCTTATAACTCGATTATCTTTCAATCATAAATTTCATTTTAAAAGGTTATTCAAAGTAAAATCCATTTATAAAATATTTAATTTATTTAACATAAAAATAGAGAATCGGTAATAAATAAGCTTTAATTAGTAAAAATAAGTTATAGGACCTGTTCTCTTCAGCTTAATTTCAGTTCAGTTCAACTCCAATCAGTTTAATTTAGTTTAGTTCCTAATAAGTTTCTTCTCTCATAAACAATTCATTTCAGCTCTATTTAGTTCAGTTCAATTTAGATCTAATCAATTCGGTTCTATTCAGTTGAGTAAAAATAATTTATGCTCAGATCAATAAAAATTATTTAAGTTAATGATTATATAGATATCTATTTACAAACAAAACTAAAAAATCATATTATATAATATGATATCGTAGGTCTGAATATTTTGCATTATCAAAAAGGGATTATAGGACTGTATTCCAAATTCAAGACAAAAAGTTTATCCTAAATTTTATCAACAATTCGAGTATCACCCAGGAACAAAACTAGTCAATCATATAACTAATATATAAAGCTAAGCTTTTAGTCAGGCTATGAGACAATGACACTTGGCATTCTAACTTTTCGCCAAGTGCCGCGCCGCACGCTGGATAGATTTAGATAGACTTCATAGGATAAAAAAAAAATTAAGTTTAGAATTCTATTTTCAATTAAATTTGGATAGAATTTTAGGATAACATTGTTATTTATATATAGTTTCATTTTTGATACAATACCAATATTTCATATGTACAAATTGAATTATAAAATTATTCAAAAATATTTTAGATTATAATTCTAAAAAATTAACATATACATTTATTTTTTATATCATAATATGTTTTTGGAGCGAAAGAAATAGTTCAAAATGTAATAAAAACATTTGTAATATATATAATAATCGGTTAAATAATATACTTCTCAATCTAATATACTTTTATTACTATGTAGACCAATCAATAAGGGTTGGGTCATGAGTCATCTCAGATTGAGTCACTTCAAGTACAGGCCAAGAAATGTTCAACCCTTGCCCACAGTTTTGGGTTCAGGTCAACCCAATGAGCTTTGAACATTTTTTTGTATTTAATTTATTTTTTTTTGTTAATTTTTAAATTTTTTTTATATATTTAATTAAACATTTTCACCAATATTATTATTAGTCATTACATGTCTACTAGATATCAAATCGTTACAAATGTATATCAATTACTAACTAATTTTTAATGATATATTTTAAAATTGTTATATATATATATGTGTGTGTATATATATATATATATATATATATATATGTATATATATATTTATATAAATATATATATATATATATCAGCGAAAAAACATGAATCATATTCATAAAAGTACCTAATCCGAAGATCACATGCATAACACACAAGACACATAATCATACCTTTGAAACATGAATTCCACGTAGCAATTTAATTGACAAATTAGGGAGAGAATAGAGCCCTAAGTGTTGCTCCTCTACTTAGTCCACGAGCTTCGAACAAGCCGTCCATCAATACTCGATTGGTCGAGTAAAGAGGAAAACCGCGATCACCACCTTTAATGGACTAAGATGACCACCACGATCCACCACCACCACGAACCACCACACTGGCGCCGAGGGAGGAGAGAGTGCCGTGAGAGAGAGGAGATAGATTTTGAGAGGGGTTGGTGTGTGTTTGCTAATTCGGGTTTTGATCTTACTGATCAACTGAATTCAACTTACTACAAACCCTAGGCACCTAGTTTATTTATAATCACATTATAATTAGACTAGGGTTAGGAAGCTCAAAAACCCTTTAATCCACTCTATGTGGCCATCCATACTAGAGGATGATGCCCATCATGGGCCTTCTCTTCTCGTGCCCAATCTAGACCCTTTGTGTGACCTTATAGGATCCATCCAATTGGGCTTTGGGCTATTTTACTAGCCCAAAGATCGTTAGTACCTCTAGCTATGATAAAATGACGACCCAAAAGTCCGAACTTAATTATCTCCATAATTTGATCCATTTATAAATCTAGTAATTGCACACGACGAAGACATAATTCCTTCAATCTCTCACTTGTCTGAGACAAGTGTGCAATATTCAAATTTCTTAAGTCAATATGTGTCGATTTGATAATATGGTTGCATCACATGTTGAGATCATATTAATCTACAAATCGTTTCTTGAAATCTGAGTTAGAATTACAAAACCAAACGATTACTGAGTAATGCATTTGAACGCGGCCACATATTTTCTGAATTCTCCCTCTTCAAGCGGACATGACACATTTCCTAATTTAATTGGTAGACTCTATCCAATCTTGTGGCAACCAAGACTCCTACTCAACTTTTAAAATAACCGGGAAACACACTTTATAATCTCCAATTACGGGCAGACGTTTGAGTGTACCACAGTCACAACATCCATTAAATGAAATCAATGTTCCACTCATGTCAAAGGGATCCACTAATATATCTGGAAGCTCTATACTTGAACTTCAAGGTAGGTCATAAGTTCGATCCTGCATCATTTATGCATATCCAAGTGATTGACTGAGCATCTCTATGCCCATATAGCCCATGAAACTACGCTGTCCAATCAATCTTACATGCTAGTCCATTTAATAAAATCATTTATGTCCACTTTAATGATTTCGAACTAGAAACTCAAATAATATATGAATTTTGTTTACCTGTAAGGTTTCATTCACCAGGTCATCAACTCGATGAGCCCATTAATTCATAATTATTTTGGACATTTTTATTTAATTTCCAAAACCATAATTAAATAAGAGAAATAATAATTTCTATTTAAACATAATTTGGCAAATTGATGTATTCCTTATATAACATGTTTTCTCAAAACATATACAACTTGAATTACATAACTTACTTCAATCCAAGTCTTTAATATGACTCTCATATCTCAGTCCATGGAAGGGGTTTAATGATTTTTCACTCATAATAAAACTTTGCAGATCACTACAACCTGCTTGTCATTGATCTCATAAATGAGGTGATATCTCATATCTATTTTGGATTTGTGATGTGACCCTGATTCCTTTGTTAAAGCAAAGGTTTCCCTTTTAACACATGACAATTTGATCCAAACTTCCTCCTTAACTACTCTTATTGTAGCTAGTAGCTACATGTATATATTCTAACATTGGGTATGCAACAACATTCTGCTTTGAACTCTTCAAGCTTACTGTCCTTCTTCATATAGACACAAATATGAATCTAGATCATCATCTAAAGTCATCTTGCCTGTTTGGTAAATTTGCACTTTTGACAACTTATTCACTTCTAACACCATTAGCTAGAAAAATTCCTTTAGTTCTTCTTAAGTACTCAAGGATTTGTACTTTGCAACTTTTAGTACGCTTGTTCTGAATTTACTTGAAACTTGTTACACATGCACAAGTCATATGTAACATCTTTCTTTGTACATATCATGGCACATATAATGGACCCTTTTGAAAAAGCATAAGGTACACTATCCATACAACTCAACTCTATTAGCTTTTGAAGGCACTGAGTTTTACTGAGCGTACTACCATGAAACATGGGAAAACATCCTCTCTTAGAGTCTTGCTTCATGAACTTGTCAAGAACCTTATCAACATAAGTCCCTCGATTCATTCCAATCGTTCTTTAAGATTCACTTCGTGGATCTTGATTCCCAATATGTACTAAACATCTCTAAGTCTATCATATAAAAACAACTCCTTAACCACTGCTTGACTTATTCAAGCATTGATATGTCATTTCATATGAACTGTATGTCATCTACATACATGACTAAGAAGACCAATTGCTCCCACTAAACTTCTTATCTCTACAAGATTCCTTTTTGCTATTTTAGGAAATCAAACTGTTGGCATCGCTCGAAGTGCGCCTATGTTAAAGCATGTTGTGAATATGTTTGGCACTCATAGGAAGTGAGAATTGACATAATACGATTAGGGACAAGTAAAGTAGGGAGCCGCCAACAAGTTTTTAAGGAACTTGTAAACCGTTCACGGATCATAAAAGGCAACCACGAATAAGGGACAACGACAGGAAACAACGATTGACCCGTGAAGGTTACACCCCATTCATAATCCATGAGATTACTAACTCCATATGGTCCGGAACCACAAAAGGAGGATCGAGGATGATGGTACGAAGCGAGTCATGGAGTCACATTCGCCCATATTGGCCTCTACTCGATTCTTATAGTGAAAAGTGATTCCAGCGATCTCAAAGGCATGCAAATAAAATACTCAATTTGCTCCAAAATATTATTAAGCTAAATTGGTTGAATATTAATGCAACACATAATTCTAAAATATTATGATCACTTGATTAAACAACAAGATTAAAGAGGAACCTAAATCGGTTGTCCAAATTATCTTATTAGGCGTGATTTTCAATTACATATTTCCTTTAAACATGCAATATAGTGATCATAATAACAATAGAATAAACATTAATATTGGAAGCAATTTAACAATAATAGCGTTAGTCAAATCGAATAATAAATAAACCTAATCATGATACTAGCAATATAAAAATAAATAAGTAATTAAACTAATTAATTACTCACATTCCGCGCGTTCCTTTAAATTGCTACATCATGAATAAATTGTTAGTAACTTCAATAAAAAATATAAATCAAATAGAAATTAAATTTAATTAAATAGAAAGTAGAGTTGATTTGATCCAAACCCTCAGTTATGTGTATCTTTCACGCCTTGGTTTAAGGACGGAACCTCTGGTTAAGTATGGACTCCTTGGAGTGCTTAAGGGAAGAATGGTGTAATTAGGAATATAAGTTTAAGGCTTAGAATATGGGAGAGAGAATAGAATTGGTGTAAAAGAGAGGAAGAGAGAATGATTTGATGCCCCGAACTACAGAAATGAGGGTCTTATTTATAGGGAAATTTGAGTAGAGGGAACACGCGGATTCCTAAAAGATAAAAACCCTAAAAATTAACACCGCGACACGACAGAAAAACACCGTGACACGGTGCCAGGCACCGTCACACGGGGGAAAATCGTGACGCGGTGGACAACTGGAGTGACACGGGAAATATTTGACCTACGGGAAGTGAAAACGCGTGAAGGGTTTACACGGAAAAGACACAAGAAAATTCCGTGACACGGCACACGTACCATGACACGGCAGTGTCCACCGTGGCACGGTACAGTACACCATGTTACGGTATGGGAAAACGCGGAACCACAAAAGGAGGATCGAGGATGATGGTACGAAGCGAGTCATGGAGTCACATTCGCCCATATTGGCCTCTACTCGATTCTTATAGTGAAAAGTGATTCCAGCGATCTCAAAGGCATGCAAATAAAATACTCAATTTGCTCCAAAATATTATTAAGCTAAATTGGTTGAATATTAATGCAACACATAATTCTAAAATATTATGATCACTTGATTAAACAACAAGATTAAAGAGGAACCTAAATCGGTTGTCCAAATTATCTTATTAGGCGTGATTTTCAATTACATATTTCCTTTAAACATGCAATATAGTGATCATAATAACAATAGAATAAACATTAATATTGGAAGCAATTTAACAATAATAGCGTTAGTCAAATCGAATAATAAATAAACCTAATCATGATACTAGCAATATAAAAATAAATAAGTAATTAAACTAATTAATTACTCACATTCCGCGCGTTCCTTTAAATTGCTACATCATGAATAAATTGTTAGTAACTTCAATAAAAAATATAAATCAAATAGAAATTAAATTTAATTAAATAGAAAGTAGAGTTGATTTGATCCAAACCCTCAGTTATGTGTATCTTTCACGCCTTGGTTTAAGGACGGAACCTCTGGTTAAGTATGGACTCCTTGGAGTGCTTAAGGGAAGAATGGTGTAATTAGGAATATAAGTTTAAGGCTTAGAATATGGGAGAGAGAATAGAATTGGTGTAAAAGAGAGGAAGAGAGAATGATTTGATGCCCCGAACTACAGAAATGAGGGTCTTATTTATAGGGAAATTTGAGTAGAGGGAACACGCGGATTCCTAAAAGATAAAAACCCTAAAAATTAACACCGCGACACGACAGAAAAACACCGTGACACGGTGCCAGGCACCGTCACACGGGGGAAAATCGTGACGCGGTGGACAACTGGAGTGACACGGGAAATATTTGACCTACGGGAAGTGAAAACGCGTGAAGGGTTTACACGGAAAAGACACAAGAAAATTCCGTGACACGGCACACGTACCATGACACGGCAGTGTCCACCGTGGCACGGTACAGTACACCATGTTACGGTATGGGAAAACGCGGAAATTACACGAAAAAAGCACCGTGACATGGTGGAATTTGACGCGAAAAAACTTCAAAAATGGCACCGTGACACGATGTACAGTACCGTGTCACGACACTAGGCACCGTCAGACAGGGGATACTCCCGTGACACGTTTCGTTTGCACTGTGCGCGGTGATTCCAGTTTTTTTACTCGTTTTTAAAATCATCATAACTTTTGATATGCAACTTGGAATAAGGCATATAATATATAATTGGAAATATCAAGTCTACTTTCCAACCCAATTAGAATCAGGTCAAAATAATATGTATATTTTAAGATATGGCCGTTTTAGTGGAAGGGTGTCGGTTTTGGGCCGAGTTTAGTGTTTTGCTCATATCTTTTTCGTTATAGCTCAAAATTGGGCTTATGATATATGGTTAGAAAGCTTATTTCAAGGCCTATCCAACAAAATAATAATTGGATTAAAATTATAAAGACATAAATCAGTTTCTCTTGATTTTGCAATGTGGACACGAAAAGTGGAAAATAGGTTATGGTTTAGGGAAATGATCTAGAAATTGGATTGGTTCATGAAATATATTGGGTAGAACATGGATTTAAGCACTCCAAATATTAAATACTCAACCCGACCAATAATGGCGGTGAAAGTTTTTTATCATCGGGTTTAGTTTTGGGGAGTCATTTTTAGGTGTCTACACTAATCAAAACAAATGTTCCAACTCCCTGATGCTTACTTCAATCTATTAAATGAATTTCTGAAGTTTGTAAGACTTTCTAGGATTTATGGATTTCTAAACTCTTAGGTTGTATCATATACATATCCTCCATCAAGAACATTTCAAGAAGGAGATTTTTATCTCCATAACTAGAATAATCCGAATAGGCTTACCCAACTAATAGGTTTGACCCCATTTGTAAGACTATAATGGACTAGCACATCTTTACAGAAATGGAGTCCATACTAGATTTCTTGGCTTTAAGCCATTTCCTGAGTTGGCACTTATCCAAAGCTTGCTTGTAGGTGATGTGTCTATTTTATATAGTATTTTACCCCCGTCCTTTGGTCATAATTAGTAGTGTTTTTGGCTCTTTAGAGCCACTTTTATTACTAATTGGTGTTTTCTAGTGTTTTCGTAGATTTGGTTGACTTTTGCAGGGATTTATGCTTTTGGAGTATTTTCCCGAAATATTTTGGAGCAATCACGAGCATTGGAGAAGCACGACCAGATTCTATAGCCCAGGGCCGGTTAGAGCCATCGAACCGGTGATTAAGGGCTCGGTATAGGTGATATCGGGGCATTTGGACCGAGTATTCAAGACCGGAAGAGGAAACCCAGATTGGCCCAAAGAATTGGAGCCCAATCGAAGTCCAAATAGTGGCCCAAATGAGCCGCCCGGCCAAAGAGGCTGGCGCCCAGAGGCGCGCCCGGTCGGGCGGGAGAAGCTTAGGCTCGCGCCCGGTGACGCGCCTGGCCGGGCGCGAGATTAGTATTAGGGAGCAAAAAGGCGCGCCCGATCGTGCGGTGCCTCGCCCGATCGGGCGCGTGTATTTATTAGTGGACACTTAACGTCGTTTTAATTTGTTTTAGTTTAGGATTTTTGTACGGAGTATAAATACTCCTCCGTAATACGATTTTAGAATCTCTTCTTCTCCTTTTTACCTTTTTTTTACTCTCTTAATTATTCTCTTAGAATTCTCTCTCTAAACCTTTGTTCTTAATCTACTCTTAATTCCAGATTTATTTTGGTAACGATTCCTCTTCTCTTAATCTTAGTTATTTACTCTATTCCTTTAATCATGTCTTATTTTATTGCTTTGATTAGTTTAGTTTTTACCATGTGTGAGTAGTTTTATTTCTAGGGTTTATGGGGATCCATAAATAATATGAAGGGGTAATTTATTGTTGTTAATTGTCAATGCTAGATTAATTTCCTATTGAATGATTTAATGCTCTGTGACTAGATTAGGCCTGATCTTTTATGCATGAGTTTGACAATATTAATTCGAGATTCGACAGATGAGAATTGATGTTTAGGTCTAGTTTCAATAGGCAGGTTAATTTATAAATGGTTAGGTCGAGATTCGAAAGATGAGATTTAATACCGGTAAATTAATTGTGTAATTATAATACGTAGCGAAAGCCCTTTATAATCAGATTAATGTATGCATTGATGATTGATTACTATGTTTTACCCTGAAATATTATTTATTGGTGAACCTATGCCCTAG
The DNA here is from genome assembly GCF_001683475.1 of Chenopodium quinoa. NCBI lineage: Eukaryota > Viridiplantae > Streptophyta > Magnoliopsida > Caryophyllales > Amaranthaceae > Chenopodium > Chenopodium quinoa. The sequence goes on from NW_018742345.1 coordinate 240,840, forward strand.
ATCCTTTTATATATTGTTTTCTTCCTATTCTCAATCCTAGTAGTTTAGTCTCTTGTTCGAATATTAATATTGGTTACTTAGATAATTTAGATTATAATAATTAATTAGGAGTAAAAAGACTTGTTTCCCTTTGGAGATCGACCCTACTTCCCTATCTACTTTATTTAGAGGACTTAGGAATTATTTTTGATTAGGGGATACAACTTTACCCTGTCAGTAGGGCAATTCCAACCATTCCAATAGGAAAATTTTAGAATCCACCTTTTTCTCAGAATTTCAACAAAATGTTTGTTTTTATCCCAAGTAACCTACAATAGGTATGAGCAACAATAGAATTATTCTCTTCAACTCTTTCAAGCCTTTCATTCAATTGGGAGGATAGAAGTCTCGCTAGTGGAATTAGCTTTCTTCGACATATGGTTTATCAATTTAGCTGATTTCATATGCCTTTGTCTCTTATGTAGTGTTATCCACATCCATTTGTTGCTCGTCTCGAATCTTATCGAGATCTAAATTTACTCCCACTTGGCTTTGTAGAAAGATATTTCTTTCTATAAAGACATTATGGCGAGCAACAAACACTTTGTTTTCTTCGTGATTGTAGGTGATTAGGGGATTTTGCTCCCACCAATCGGAATGCGCCACGTGGGCCAATCAGGTCCTGCCAAGTGTCCCCCAGTTGGAACTGTCAGGGCTTGCCACGTGGCACACACTTATTCATCCACCTTGGACTTATTATGTCATGACACGTGGCATACTCCATGCCTAATGGAGAAACCGGCCACCCAGGCCCAACCTCTGAGGGAAGCCCAATCAGCCCTAGGTTAACCTAAACCTAGGATTAGCACGTTTCCCAAGGTTATAAATACCTCCCTTAATCCTCATTAAGGGAGATTACATAGAGAATAGAGATTACACAGAGATAACAGGCTGATCACGCTAACAAAGCAGATTACCTACATTAAACACTCTCACCTAGAGAGACCCAATCACTTTAATTTCCGCATTAATTACTCCTTAATCGAGTACTAACTTGACCGTTGGAGGCGGAGCTCCCACCACCAGGAGTCTCCGTTGTTTTGCAGGTACATGCGTATGGTTCCAGTCTCGGAATTGTAACTCCCCCGCAGGACATCAGAAAACCCCGAAACATTTGGCGTCGTCTGTGGGGAGAGTACTTCTGAGATGGCATCCAAGTCTGTACCGACTCCTGAAGAGAGGCGTCCCCTAGACGACCCTCAAGTTTAGTCGGACCACGATACTGAGAGTGAATTTGAAGTTGGAGCTCACACAGCTTCAGACGGGACCCTAAGGGCCCGACGTACCCGTCATACCGAAAGGAGGGAACGAGAACATCTTCATACAGGAAGCGAGCCAGCAGGCGCACCGCCTGTTCGGCAGCAGCCGACTGATGGATCTTCTCCCATCACAAGAAACGAACTCATGACCTTCATGAGGGACTTCAAGGGAGAAATTCAAGAGTTGATCAACAAGAAGCCGCCTGCTCTGGGCAAGGAGCAGTCGGCTAAGAAACCCTCCTCTTCATAGAAGAGGAAGCCAGTTCAAGGGCTAGCGGCGAATCCTCATCCTAAATCTAGGAAGCGGGAGCCACCTGCCCTTGATTTCACAAAATATCGTTTTCCTACTCCAGGAAATAGGAAACCTGTTTGTCATATTCAGGCGGACGGGTCGAGGAAATCATACACAGACGCTCGGCTACTGCTAGAGCAGAAGAAGAGTGACCGATTGTCAGAGTCGGCCTCTACTTCAAACTTCCAAGACAGTCTGCGAAATACCTCAATGAGGCATACGCAGTTGTATCATGAGAGTCAGTCAGGCGGCACCTCCCGTCAGTCCGGCTTTCATAGCGACCAGGCGGTACCAAACTTACCGTTTATGCCGCAACAACAGTATTTTTTAAAGCCACCTCCGTTTGGTGGACCTGCAGCAAAAAATGTCCAACCTATGGACTGGCAGCTACGGTTGCTTAGACTTGGTGAACAGCCGTCGGCTTTCTCCAAGGAAATTACTGAAGCCGCTCAGCCGGCCAAAGTGAAAAATGTATTAGTAGGCGCCTATGACGACACTACTAACCCAGAAGACCATCTTATGGCCTTCACCAACCTGATGTACCTTCAAGGGTTGGATGATCCCCCTTGGTGCAAGTGTTTCCCAGCGACTCTCAAAGGAATTGCACAACAATGGTTCGGCAACCTGCCGACTGGTTGTATAAATAGCTTCAGGACGCTTGCTTACCTATTCACCTCCAACTTCGCCATGAACATCCCTGCGAAGAAGACGACCCTTGATTTAGGAACAATTCAGCAGGGCGAGAAGGAGGGGCTTCGTTCTTACATCAGGCGTTTTAACCTGATGAGAATACAGATTCAAGGGTTACCGGATGAGGTAGCCTATACTGACTTTTTCAGAGGTCTCAAAGACGGGTCGACCTTCAAATTTGATTTGGTCCGAAAGAGGGTGGCGACTCTTCAAGAGGCCTTGATTGAAGCGGAAACCTATATACAGGCGACTGATCTTTGTACGGTAAAACAGTCGGACGGGAGAAGGTCCGACAAAAGAGAAGGACGACAGAAACAGTCGTCGAACAAAGATGAGAAGAGAAAAGAGGTCTGTGCGGCTGATTCCTCTAAACAGCCGGCCCAGAAAAAGAAAAAAGAATTCAAACCATACTCCCCAAAGTATGCGTTTAACAAGGATAACCAGTTTATCCTAAAAGAAATCAAGGGACGGATCTCAATTGAGAAGCCGGTCCCCATGAAGGGTTCTGCAAACAACCGGAACCAAGAAAAATCATGTGCTTATCATGAAGACGTTGGTCATCACACCAATGCCTGCATCAGTCTCAAGCGGTATCTGGACCGCCTGGCTGAGCAAGGTGATCTTGACACTTATGTCAAGAAATCTACGGGGAACACTTCCTCAAAAAAGCAGTCGGCCAAAAAGAATCAACAGGCCGACAGCTCCGATACAGATGATGCAGTCGTCTACACCATTGCAGGCGGCTTCGCAGGAGGCGGCCCCACTATTAGGGGCAACAAAGACAATATCAGGCGGTTAGATGTAAATTCCGTTCACCAAGAACGACCGTCCAAATATTCATTTCCTGAGATTGTCATCACTGAAGAAGATCTAGGAGGGGTACGAGGGCCGCATGACGACCCTATCGTTATTGAATGTAAAGTGGCCAACCAGAGAGTTGGCCGAATCCTCATAGATACCGGCAGCTCCTCAGATCTCATCAGTAGCAAATGTCTGTCAAAACTAAAATATCAGACTGATTGCATACATCCGGCCTCCCACCCTTTTGTAGGGTTTGGAGGAGGAGTCGTCCACCCAGTGGGACGAGTGGATTTACCCATCCGTCTGGGCGAAAAAGGGGAAGGACGACACATGGTAGTCCGGTTCCTGGTAGTAGAAGAAGTCTCGGCCTACAACATGATTCTGGGACGATCAACCCTGAATAGTTCCAAGGCTGTTATAATCCCATCTCTTATGTTGCTCAAGTTTGAGAGGGATAATGGAACAGTCGGCTCCCTAAGGGGAGATCAGAGGATGGCCCGAGAGTGCTATCTCTCGGATGTCAAGCCCACTGTTATGGCCACTGGGTCGACTGGTGGAAAAACAGACCTTGACAAAGTCAAGGAGAGTGCGCCTGTTCAAGAAGCAGGCGGCAAGAAGAGAAAGACATGCCAGACAGGGGCTGCAAGAAAAGACAAAAAATAGCAATCATTGGCAGAGGAGCGTTCGGATGAATTCAGCCCTCAGCCGGCTGGTGAGCATAAGGACTTGATCTTAGACGACTCACGTCCTGAGCGAACAGTCAAAGTTGGGACGACTACTCTGAGAGACCTTGGTGACGACTTTCACAAACTATTGAAAGAATACAAGGACATCTTTGCATTCGAAGTCCATGAAATGCCAGGCATTAGTCCTGATCTGGCGGTTCATAAACTGGCCGTGGATCCGAAGAAGAAGCCGGTACGGCAGAAGAAGCGGAACCATGGCGAAGAAAGAAGTCAGGCGGCAGCCGCCGAAGTTAAAAAATTACTTGATGCAGGGTTCATTCGACAATATTACTTCCCAGACTGGGTTGCAAATGTGGTGCTTGTTAAAAAGCCGAATGGCACCTGGCGAATGTGTGTAGACTACACAGACTTAAACAAGGCGTGCCCCAAAGACAGTTACCCTCTGCCTAAAATTGATAACCTGGTCGACTCAACAGCCGGCCATGCTTTGATGAGATTTATGGACGCCTACTCTGGTTTCCATCAAATTCCTTTATGGAAGAAAGATCAGGAAAAGACGGCTTTCGTCACTGATCAGGGATTATACTGTTACACGGTCATGTCGTTTGGTCTTAAGAATGCCCCGGCTACCTTCCAGCGAATGATAAACACTGTGTTCTTTGATCAGATTGGGAGAAACGTCGTGGCATACATTGATGATATGATTGTCAAGACTAAACTTCAGAAAGATCATCTGTCGGACCTCCGAGAAACTTTCGCCACACTCAGGCGGCACCATGTCATGCTCAATCCCAAGAAATGTGTCTTTGGAGTTGAGTCTGGGAAATTTCTCGGATTCCTTATCAATCAGAGAGGAATAGAGGCGAACCCTGAGAAGGTGCAGGCGGTCATTGACATGCAGTCGCCTTGTACCATCCGAGAGGTTCAGAAGTTAACAGGTTGTCTGGCGGCCTTGGGAAGATTTCTAAGCCGATCAGGCGACAAATGCCTATACTTTTTCCAGGCAATTAAGAAAAAGGCAAGGTTTGAATGGGGGCCGGATGCTGAGGCCGCCTTCCAGAAATTGAAAGTTCACTTGCATTCCTTGCCGAGGCTGGTCAGCCCTTTGCCCAAAGAAGTACTCTACATGTACCTGGCCGTCTCTGATCATGCGTTAAGCGCTGTTCTCCTTGCTGAAAGAGACGGCTGTCAGCTCCCGGTCTACTTTGTCAGTCACGTACTGAAAAATGCCGAGTTGAGGTATCCCTTAGTGGAGAAATTTGGTCTTGTACTCTTCATGGCTGTTAAAAAATTGAAGCCCTACTTTTTGGCACATGCAGTCGTCGTGTATACAGACCAACCTATCAAGCGGCCACTGACCATCATGGAGTCGTCAGGCCGAATGATCAAATGGGCCATAGAAATTCAGAGCCTCGAAGTTACTTTCGAGCCTAGAAAAGCAGTGAAGGGGCAAGCCTTTGCTGACTTTATTGATGAGATGACTCGTCCCCCTGACTCTCAAGTTCCAGACCAAGTCTGGAAGGTATATGTGGACGGAAGCTCTACTTCAAATGGTTGTGGAGCAGGCGTCATATGTCAGTCGCCGGAGGGCGACAGGTACGAGTATGCTCTATGCTTCAGTTTTCAGGCCTCAAACAATGAGGAAGAATATGAAGCTTTACTAGCCGGAATCCGCATGTGCAAGGCGGCAGGGGCTAGAAAAATAGACGCCTGTTCCGATTCACAATTGATAGTGAGTCAGTACAATGGCGAATACGAAGCAACCCATCCGACCATGATCAAGTATTTACAGGCGGTCCGACAAGCAGTCGGCTCCCTTGAGGATTTCCATCTGATCCAAGTGCCGAGATCAGAAAACAACCAGGCGGATGCACTGTCAAAATTAGCATCATCCGCCTCCTCTGATACTCCTCAAACTGTTTTTTGGGAAGTAATGGAGAAGAGAAGCATCAAGGAAGACCCTATTGGAATCCTAGACAGAAGCTCAACCTGGATGGATCGAATCAGGGCATATCTGATAAACGGTACCCTGCCGGATGATCATCAACAGGCGGCAGCACTGAAAAAACGAGCCGCCAGTTTTGAAATAATAAAGGGAGAACTTCACAAAAGGGGGTACCTTCAACCCTTCTTAAAGTGTGTTACTCCAGAGAAAGGACGAGAGATACTAGACGATCTTCACTCTGGTTACTGTGCTTCTCATATAGGCGGTAGGACGCTTGCTCAACGGGCAAGGCGGCAGGGCTACTTTTGACCTACTTTAGAAGCAGATGCAATGGAGATGGTGAAAAAATGTGACAAGTGCCAAAGGTTTGGCAAGCTAATTCACCGTCCGGCTACTGACCTCACTACTATTCATAGCCCACTACCGTTTGCTAAGTGGGGCATGGACATTCTGGGTCCATATACGCCTGCTACAGGCGGAAGGAGGTACATACTTGTTGCCGTCGACTACTTCACCAAATGGGTAGAGGCGGAGGCTGTAAAGGGAATCAAGACGAAGGATGTAATTTCATTCATTTGGAAAAATGTCATCACTCGTTTCGGGGTTCCCATGTCTATGGTTTTTGATAATGGTCCCCAATTTGAGACGCCTGTTCTCAAAAGCTGGTTGGGTGACCAAGGAATTGCACACTACTTTGCATCTGTCGGCCATCCACAAGCAAACGGTCAGGTAGAAGCCTTTAATAAAATCATCTCAGACGGTCTCAAGAAAAAGATTGAACAAGCAGGCGGCCTATGGGCGGATGAATTACCACATGTTCTCTGGGCCATTAGGACGACTGAAAAAGGGGCGACTGGAGAAACTCCATTCCTCCTAACTTATGGTGCGGAAGCTGTTCTTCCAATAGAACACTACGAGCCGACTCTTCGAGTAATGCTATATGACGAAGAGGCAAGCTGGGAAGCCATGCGCCTGGCATTAGATTCACTTCCTGAAAGGAGGGGCAATGCTGTCTTGCGCCATGAAATTTACCGCCTGAGAATGACTAGATCATACAACAAAAAAGTACACAGGCGTCCACTCAAAGTGGGGGACTTTGTACTTAGAAAAATGGAAGCAATTGGTAGGGCTAATGAGTCTGGCAAACTAACTCCCAACTGGGAAGGACCCTACCGAATCTGTGAAGAGGTCAGGGACGGTACCTACCGGCTGGAAACACCAGACGGACGACCGTTGCCTCGAACTTGGAATGTAGATAATCTTAAGAAATATTTCTTTTGAATGATGTAAATAATCAAGAGCTACTTAATAAAAGTTTGCACTTAATATTCAATTTTGTACTAAGAGGGGCACGCCTACTAACAAACAGTCGGCTACTCTCCATAGTTTTAATTCTTACTTAAGAGGGGCATGCCGCCTGTACCTTTACAGTCGGTTACTCTCCATTGAGTATTTTACTCTATCTTCAGAGGGGCATGCCGTCTGTACCTTTACAGTCGGCTACTCTCCATTGAGTATTTACTCTATCTTCAGAGGGGCATGCCGTCTGTACCTTTACAGTCGGCTACTCTCCATCGAGTATTTTACTCACCATAAGGGCATGCCGTCTGGACATATAGTCGGCTACTCTCCATAGATGAGGGCCGACTGGTTCCAAACACACAGCCACCCCCCTTATACTTAGCTAAAAAATATTAGGGCCTGGCCGACCCTGTGCCTAACAGGCGGCTACCCTCCTTTTACTTAGCACCTACGTTCACCAAGAACTAACCAAGGCCACAGGCCGAATGATCAGACCAGGCGCCAAGCCAACTGATCAAATCTTCAAAACTAATACGACCTTTCCCAACATCATAGCAGGCGTCCGGCGGCATCCCTCCGGATGAAATTCGTCGCAGAGAGCAGCTCCCTTTTGGGTGGAACATTGCTCTATAAACTAATTACACGGCACCTATACGACTGCCCCCAAGGGCAACCACGTAGCCGTTTTTGAGACAAGGATAACTCTATCACTAACCAAACCAGTGGTAGCAGTTGACATCTGAGTCAGATGACCGCCTGTATTACTTGGGATAAATGCAGGGGGTACCTCTTGAGTTAATAGCCAACAAACATTGGCGAATCAAGGGGTCTAGCTGGCCTCCGCCGCCTGGTACCTCTACTTCTCAAGCAAGAGTGACGGAGACTGAGTAACACCAACGTTAACTCATAGTCACTCCCTCAAACTTGGTATGGAACCTAAAAGGTTTGAGTAGACCGCCTGTTTTTTGGCAAACAGGGGCACTCAAACCCCTATTCCTACTAGGTAACCACTCGGGTTAATAGCCAACAAACATTGGCGAATCAAGGGGATCAGCCGGCCTCCGCCGCCTGGTACCTCTACTACTCAATCTAGAGTGTGACGGAGACTAAGTAACTCCTATGTTAACTTATGGTCACCCCCTCAAACTTAGTATGGAGCCTAAAAGGTATGAGTCGTCTGCCTGTTTTTAGCAAACAGAGGCTCTCAACCACTACTCCTGCTAGGTTAACGACTTATGAGTTAAAAGCTAACAAACATTGGCGAATAAAGGGGAACAACCGGTACCCACCGCTTGATACCTCTACTACTCAGTTCCTTGGCAACTAGGTAACAATCATGTTTACTTGGTCAGACCACTTTCCTACTTGGTTAATTTTACAAATGACAGGACCGCCTGCCTAAAGGGGATCCAGTCTTTAAAATGGTTCGAATATCGATTGGATAAAAGGCCGACTGATCGTCTATCCTGGAAATCGACAACCAGTCGTCCAGGGGCATAGGCGGCGTGACTAACTATCCGTACCTGTCTGCAACTATCGGCCATGTAAAACAGTCGGTATAGTGAACAATTGGATATCAGAATAATCAATACTTAGACAAATTCGAAGCAAAACAAAAAAATCATTAAAAAGAAGCCGGTCATTGAAGACCGGCAAAATATTCAGAGCCCCGGCCCCCTGGCCGGGTAAATACAAAACAAACGGCACGCAGGCCGTGGAAAGAATACATAAAGCTTAAGAAGGGGGCAGATCTTCAATATTAGCAGCTGCCGCCTGGTCAGCAGTCTTCTTGCTGGACTCGGCTTCAGCTGCATTCTTCTTTGATGCATTACCCCCAAGCGGCACAAGCACCACTACCGGCTCCTCCTCCTCCTCCAACGCTTCCTCCAACGCCTCTTCCTCAACAGCCGCCAGGATCTCTTGATTATATGTATCAGAACACTGGCGGTACGTTTTTTCCCAAGAGGCAAAGTCGGCATTGGGGAAGAGGCGGCCCCAAGTCATGCGCTGGATTTGAGCAGAGTCTTCCATCATCTCCCGGACCAGCTCTTTCTTCTCTTGCTCGGCCTTTTCCGAGAGCTCCTGAGTAAGACTCTTCTCCTGGGTCACCAGACGTTCCTTTACGTTGGCCAAGGATTTCTCCAAGGCTTCGTATGAGTACATCTTTAGGCGAAGAGGTTTCAGCTCGGCCTTGAGATTGGTGATGGTCGCCTCCAGCTCGCCATTCCTCTTCTAGGCCGCCTCTAACTGAGCCCGAATAACGGCGGTAGCCTGCGCCTGATAATAAAGAATATCAATGGTCAGAACTTCATTTTGGGCAATTTGAAACATTGCCTTATCACAGTTGGAGGCGGCCATGGCTCTTGCAGCCTTTACCTCTTTGTTCTTCCGGTCAAGCGGCTTGCGAAGGCCGTTCACTCGGAGCAGGGCCTAAGTAAAAAGGAACAGGCGTCAGTTTCCAAACAAAAAAGAAAACAGGCGTCCAGGAATTCAAATACTCAAAAATATGCTAAGTATACCTCAGCAAGGACCCCTGCAATCCCGTCTAGGTCAAGGGTGTCGACACCCCTGACCGCCTCCCTTTCAGCTGGAGGAACGGCCTTGATCATAGACTTGGCCACCTCGACCAAGTCAGGCTCCTGAGGGCCGGCTGCATCAAGCATAAACAAACGGATTAGACCTAGTAAAAAAGGGATCAAGTCTAAAATTTACAAGGACAACTTCATTCTTCTAGGCGGCCTAGCTGGAGTTTTAGAAGAAGTGGCCGGCTGTTTCTCAGCCGCCACATGTTTCCTGGCAGAACCAGGAGAGCTCGCAACAGTCGTCCTCCGGGCCTTGGGGTCCCGCTGTTGGGAAGAAGAAGCTCTTGGAGCACCCGTCTAAAAAAGAAGAAAAAGTCAGTATATGCATAAACACAACTCCAAAAAGAGGGTGAAAGGTTCGAAGCCCACCAAGGGTGCCCCCTTCTTGGGGGAGTCGGTTGAAGCTTGTTGCATGATGGAGGCCCGCAACATGGCCGCCGCAGTCTTGGAGGCGATAATTTTGCTCATGGCGTCCGCTGCAAAAACAAACAGCAAAGTTAATAAAAGTTATAACAAAAATGCACGGAACAGCAGAGTATTCGACAGGCCGACTACCTCTTGAGGACCGACTGCTGAGGCCACAGGCGGCCAAAAAGTACTCGTCGTAGAGCCATTTGAAGCTCGGGACGCAGTGCAGGGGTACTTGCTCTCGTACCCCTGAAGTAGAGTCGACCCTCGACTCTACTTTAAAGAGTCCTTTATCTAGGATCTCTTTCTTAGCCTTGGGGGGAATAGGCGGCATGCTGCGGCCGCCTGCAAGAAGGGGCGGATTCCTGTTCCACCTGTTGAGGCGCTTGTTCAGCTCCGTGTCTGAACTCTCAATGATGAATAAGGTGCACCGCCAGTCCTTCCATTTGTTTGCTTTACCTCTCGTCATGAGGTAGCCCCTGTGGCTCGTCAATTGATACCAGCCGGTACCGCCTGCCTTAGGGGTCCGGCTGAGATAGTTCATGTGGGCGAAAGCCTCGAAGCTCGGCTCCACCCCGTGCAGTTCGCACCCGGCCACATAGCCGAGTACGTTGACCCAGGAGTTCGGGGCTAACTGCCATAACCCTAACTCATACACATCCAAGATCCGCTGAACAGCCGGATGTAGTGGGAAGCGCAGCCCAGCCTTGATGGCCGCCTCGTAGCAGCCAAAGCAGGCGTTATCATAACTGGTACCAGCCGGCCAGACGACTGTGTCTTCTAGATCCGGCACAAACACTAAAAAGCCGGGGCCCATTGTGTGGTTTGCGATAAAGCTCTCCACTTTCTCTTGCATGGCCGTGATCCGGCCCCGGGGTACCGTGCAGTAGTAGGGGGTATTTTGCTCTCGGTAAGAGGCGGATGGCTCCGCCCAATTGTCCCCCTTCCCAACTGCGTGAGAAAGCCTCGCCTCTTGCAGGCGACTGTTTTTCTCTTCTGTGTCCAGAGAAGCATGGCCAGAAGAGCTAGACTCGGAATCGTCCTCTGACGAGTCCGAAGAGGACGACTCCTCCCCTCTCCCGGAGGGGCCCGCCTCCTCTCCTTTAAAGGGAGCAGGAGAGAATGAAGAATTGTCAACTGAGAAATGGGAAGGGGTCACTTTGATTCCTCCCTTAGAGCAGCCGGCTTTCAAGCCGCTTTGTTTCACTTCCACATCTGGCGCCTGGTCAGATGTTTCACTAATCGGCACCCTGCGGGAGGAGCCGTCTGAATTTGAGATCCTGGCAGTCTTTTTTGTTCTGGCCATCATGCTCTGCATAGACACATATACAGTCGGACTTTGTATAAAGGGCAAAGATGGGTCCGGAAAAGGGCAGGCGGCACTCCTAGTCCTAGATTCAGCCGTCCCCGGTGACCGACTGATCACTAACCTAGGTCGTGTCGTGTGCTTCCGTGGTGCCATTTCAAAAAAAAGAATAAAATAAAAAGAAAATTAAGAGTAAGAGAACCGACAGTTACCTGAACGAGTGACGATTGATGAAGTTCTGAAAATCCTTTGCAGTCGGCTTGTCAGAGCAGGCGGTAGGCAGAAAAGTCTAAAATGTCAGAGCAAGTTCAGGGGTCCGAATGTTCTCTCACAAAGTTCTCAAGTGTGAAAATGACTGAAGTCAACACTCCTTTATATAGGCGAAGTGAGAAGGCGAAGGGTCACTTCCAGAATTCAAAATTTGGGCGGGAGAAACTCTCGGCCGTTCGCCGAGTGACACCTGTAGCAGGCCGTCGCCTGTTACAGTTCGACACCTGTCACAGGTAACACGTGACCAGTCACGTGCCACCTGAGAGGGGCAAATGATTAGGGGATTTTGCTCCCACCAATCGGAATGCGCCACGTGGGCCAATCAGGTCCTGCCAAGTGTCCCCCAGTTGGAACTGTTAGGGCTTGCCACGTGGCACACGCTTATTCGTCCACCTTGGACTTATTATGTCATGACACGTGGCATACTCCATGCCTAATGGAGAAACCGGCCACCCAGGCCCAACCTCTGAGGGAAGCCCAATCAGCCCTAGGTTAACCTAAACCTAGGATTAGCACGTTTCCCAAGGTTATAAATACCTCCCTTAATCCTCATTAAGGGAGATTACATAGAGAACAGAGATTACACAGAGATAACAGGCTGATCACGCTAACAAAGCAGATTACCTACATTAAACACTCTCACCTAGAGAGACCCAATCACTTTAATTTCCGCATTAATTACTCCTTAATCAAGTACTAACTTGACCGTTGGAGGCGGAGCTCCCACCACCAGGAGTCTCCGTTGTTTTGCAGGTACAGGCGTCCGGTTCCAGTCTCGGAATTGTAACTCTCCCGCAGGACATCAGAAAACCCCGAAACAGTAGGAATAATACCTCTTAGTTTCCATGAAAAAACCCATGAAGAACTATTTGTCTGATTTAAGGTGCATTATGTCATCTTGTAAACATTTTACATTGATTTCATAACCCCACAGGTGAGTTCGATTCTCGCTCTACCTTATTCCATTAAGCTAAAAACTATAGATTGTTGGATCTCGTTGGTAGTGACAAGGACAGAATCTCCTATAGGCCGTTCCTGTATAGCAGTCTCATCAACCCGATAGGCCGAAAGAGACGAATCCGTTAAAGACTGCATTGAGTATGTCGCATTGGATACTGACTCCTGAGAGGGTGACTCATCACTCTTGCCTTTGGTCAAAACCTGTTAGTTGGATTGCTTGTTTGAGAGATAAGTTCGAAGATATTAGCCCTATGTAGAGTAGAGAAGGAAGCAGTTACAAGTTATATATAGACTTGAGGGGTAAGGAATGGGACAGGCCTTACGGTGAGAAGGATATGAATGAGAATTCCAAACAACACTAGAGGATGTTGCTCTCAGCACTAGCGCTTGTGCTAGGTTCCGATCCCGCTTCTTTGATCTATAGGCCATGTGTACCTTTCTGCTTGCTAGGAATTTTTCTTTCAAAATGAGATCTATTACCGCTACCGCTTTCCCCATAGCCACTGGCTCACGACCTTTCGACTCTCGCTAAAGAAGAGAAATTAACCCTTAACTTCTCATACCGGATAGGCTATTGGACTTGGAGCTCACAAATGCGCCGTTTGAGTGAACGAATGCGCTGTTATGAGCTAACGAGTTTTCCTTTTTTTTCTGCTGAACTCGGAGAAGAGGAGGTAGCGGTTCGTGCTTGAGTTGAATCACTTGACTTTGGCCCTATCTTTCTATTTAGATAAGTAGTAGATCTCTTCTCTTATTCCTGAAAAGATCTGCAGAGCAATTATTACAAAAAGACTAGCATCTCTAACGGGAAAGCAAAGACCTCCCCTTTGTTTGGTGGCCTCCTTCCAAAAGCATAGCTTTTGCTATTACAACCCTTGACAGCAAGAGCAGCCGGACGGACTAGTATAGTGAGTCTAGTGACTACTAGAGTAGAGTTAAGTCAAAAGGTATAGTATAGCAGCCTTTCCGAGCGAGCCTCTGGGATCTTCCCCTATCACTTAAAGCCAATCCTTACCAAAGGAGGAAATGAAATCGAACAGCCTGGCTGCCTTCTTTTTTTTTCCTTCTTTCTCCTCGACAATCAAGCTGCACGTCTTTCTAACAAGTGGCTGAGAGTTAGCAAGCAACCTTTGCCTCTTGGCAGGAGGTTCGTTGTCCCCCTCCTTTCTGGTCCGGCCGCGGTACGGCACCTGAACTCGAAGCTACGATCAGATCCGATTTGATTTGATAGGCTGCCTGCAGAAATAGTTTACCGATCGCATAAAATCCTGTTTAGAAGAGATAACTTTTGGAACATTTCTAAATCATAACTCGTATGACATCTTTTCTACTATTTTGGTTAAGTTTATGTTTAGTATATTCGCAATTGTTGTTGTAATGCATATCCTCAAAACGATATTTGTAAATCATTAAATTTTGGATCGAACAATAGCAAGCAAAATTTGATTCCTTCTTCATAAACATACGTTTTAATTGTAATGGATTGTGAACTAATTCAACAATTCCCTTTAGACGATCATTGATTTCGAGTTAAATATTTATCACAGCAATCACATTGTGGTGGTAAATTTCTTATCTCAAACTGATTTTACATTTCATTTTGGAATTCTTAAACATTTCAATGGTTCCAAGCTTTACTTCATTAAGTAATTATCAATATATTTACTTAAATCGTCAGTAAGAGCAATGAAATAGTTAAATCTCTTTGCTAATTCTTGAACTTATGGTCCACACACATCATATGTTTGTGTCCCATTTATATATATATATATATATATATATATATATATATATATATATATATACATACATACATATATATATAATATATACACATACATATATATATTATTTTAAAAAATTCAAACAAACCATGCATCGCACGGGCTTCATCTAGTACTATACGAAAATGATTCTTTTATTTCCCTCAAAAAGACTTTAAAATCCCGCACATTTTCTTTGTGTTTTTTTAAAAAAACCTTTATCAGTTTATCACGTACCTATTTTTTTCGATAAGAGATATTTATTGTTTTTTTGACTAAGTACATTATGTTTTGAAATAATACACGTTAAGAGATATTTATTGTTGTTTGACTACATACAATATGTTGCTTCAAAAAAAAAAAAAAAAAAAAAGAGACTATGTACAATATGTTTTGAATCAATACACGTTGGGATACCTTAAATAGTTTATTTATTTATTTTGAAAGATATTCATTTATTTCATTACCTTTATCACCTACTTATTTTTTTGGTTAAGAGATATGTGTGATTGCCTTTATATATATATATTTTATTATTATTATTTTTTTTATAATCACCTACCTTGTTTTTATGTTAAGAGATTTCTATTGATGTTTGTAGATGTCGTATAAATTTAAATTAATAAAATACTTTTTCTATTAAAAAAAAACATTACTGTATCATATCAACTAAAACTACAATATTTCGTTAATATCTCCTAGCTGTACACATTTCAAGCTGTGGTAGAAAATTTTCCCGCCTAAAATAGATGTGATATCATCATTTTATTGTATATTTTTTAGTTAATTTTTTTTATCATTTATTTCACTATTTATTTTTTTTATAATTTGAAATTTTAGTGTTTTAAAAAAAAAAATTGTTTAATAACTTTGTAATTGTGACAATATAACAAATGTATTTGCCAAAATCATACATTGCACGAAACTAATCTAGTAGATGTACTAAGTTAATAACATCCCGAGAATCGCACACGTACTAGCAAGTAAAGTAGTAAAGTATGAAGGAAGTGATGTTGGTGTAAAAACAAAGTATGAAAGTTGGGAGGAGAGGGAATCGAAAAAAAACTCCATCCGTTTCATAATATTGGTAGATTTTTATCGCAAATATATATATTTAATCTCACATTAGCATCAATTGTAAAAATTAGATATTAATTATGTATTCACCAAGACGAATGAAATAAAACCTTATAAGAATATGTTTGTTTTTATGTAAAACGAGATATTTAGAATGTCCCTTCTATTTTTAATAGTCAAAAGATTTTAAATGAAACTAATATTATGAGACGAATTGAGTTTAAAAATTATGATAGTTAGGGGTCTAGAAGGAGAGATTTAGTAAAATATTGTGAAAGGTTTCAAAAAAGGGAAATATAGCAAATACGATAGCAAAAAGAAATTGAAGCAAATAGTAAAAAAAGGAGGGGTATTATTTTTTTTTGTAAAAAAAGGAGGGGTATTATTTTTTTTTGTAAAAAAAAAAATTTAAAAATTAGCAGAAGTGGGTTTGGGTGAAAATCATGAGAAGAAAGAGATGTAATATTAAAGTGTTGTTTTTTTTATCAGTATATTTATATAGAGGGAGTAGGTTGAGAAAATCTAAGTTACTCAATATGGGTAACAATATATATTACTCAACTAGATTAATCCCATGCGTTGCACGATTTATATAGATTTTATTTGTTTAAAATTGTTGTCAATATTCTTTATTCGAGAAAGTGTAATCATAATCTTATTTATTAATTTTGAAAGAAATATTGTAATTGTTTAGTTTTAGAACTTAGGAAAAAAAATAGAGAAAAAAATGATGATGTCAAAAATAGTTTTGGCGGAAAAAAATTTTATAAGCATTTGACAAGTGTCCTTAATAATGTCAGCATGTTTTTATTTTAGTAATAGTTAATAGATCGATATGAGTATCAAAATTTGTTACTCAAATGGGTAACCCTTAATTTTTATCTTCACCTTTTTTTTTTTTTTTTTTGTTTTTGTTTTTTTTTTTTTTTTCTCATCTCAAACCTTGTGAGTTATGACGCGCGACAAAACTTCAATATTGTGTTTGGGAAAAAAAAGTTCAAATAAGTAACTCATCAGCAATATAAAATAAGCGTTAAAATGTTACTCCGTATAAAATACGTTTTCGTTGAGTAGTTTGGGGGGCTTTTTTCGCTCCACGCTCCTTTTGAGACGACACAGTGTGTTATTGATATTGGCAAGTGAACGGAGTAAGTAATGTATTGGTACGTATACAAAATTGTGTGGCAATCGATAACGTACACTGTTAACACAATTTACAAACCTCTATAAATTGAAGAAACAAACTTTTTATTCATCAGTAACAACCAACTCATACTCTTGTCAAAAAAAAAAAAAAAAAAAAACTGACTCATTGCTTCACAATTCATACATATTAAAAATAATTCAAGCTCAATTATTACGCCATGAATTTAAACCCACTAAACACAGAAACTTTACAAAATGATGCATCTCAAGCTATAAATTATTTATCCCACTATTATGAAAACGTACACAAATACCCGGTTCGATCCGAAGTTGAACCAGGTTACCTTCAAGAGATCATTCCTCAAACTGCCCCCTCTTCGCCGGAGTTACTCGAGCACATTCTTGAAGAGGTTGATACAAAATTATACCTGGCTTAACTCATTGGCAAAGTCCTAACTTCTTTGCATATTACCCTGCAAATGCAAGCAATGCTGCTTTGCTAGGAGAAATACTTTGTTCGGGACTTAATGTAGTCGGCTTTAATTGGATAGCGTCGCCAGCTGCCACTGAACTTGAAGCCATTGTTTTGGATTGGATGGGAAAATTGCTTAACCTTCCTCAACAATTTCTTTTCTCTAGTGGCGGTGGTGGTGTCATGCATGGTACGTACATTATATAGTTGTTGAAGTGTGAATGTTAAACTTTTGAAATTAAATATTAAATATCAAATATCATAAAAGATCAAGAAGTGGAGAGAATGAGAGATGGTTAGACCCTCAATCTTCCCCTAGTGTAACAAGAGTTCGATCCTCACCCCCACCAGCCACCAGGGGTATACTGGTAAACAATGAGGATGACTCTATGATTTTTTTGTTTTTTTTCTTTAATAGCAATTTATGTTGAATATAATCACAGGTAGTACATGTGAAGCAGTAGTGTAACAAGAGTTCGATCCTCACCCCCACCAGCCACCAGGGGTATACTGGTAAACAATGAGGATGACTCTATTAGGATTTTTTGACGGCATCTTGATTCTTAAATCATGCCAAAAATTTCCTCTGCATAATTTAACACGCACCAATTAACTTTTGCCAAATAAACCGTTATTAATAAAAATAAATTAAAGTTTAAACAACTAATAAGTAATTAATACTCCCTCCGATTTTTTTTTATCTTTACATTTGGAATCTTGTAACTCGTATGAGACAGAATGATCAGGTGGAAAGAAAAAATGAATCGGAAG
Organism: Chenopodium quinoa; assembly: GCF_001683475.1. NCBI lineage: Eukaryota > Viridiplantae > Streptophyta > Magnoliopsida > Caryophyllales > Amaranthaceae > Chenopodium > Chenopodium quinoa. The sequence continues at coordinate 258,609 of NW_018742345.1, forward strand.
GAATACCAAATTACTTGCACAAGTTTTACACGTTTAACGAAATTGTTACAATGATTTTTTTGTTTTTTTTTCTTTAATAGCAATTTATGTTGAATATAATCACAGGTAGTACATGTGAAGCAGTAGTGTGCACTCTAGCAGCCGCAAGGGATCGTGCCTTGGACACTCATGGTGAAGAAAAGATAACAAAATTGGTTGTGTATGCTTCAGATCAGACCCATTTCACGTTCCAAAAATCTGCTAAACTAGTTGGAATTTCCCCTCGAAATTTTCGAGTTCTTCCAACTTATTCCTCTAGAGACTTTGGTTTATCACCCACTAAATTAACGGAAACAATTGAGGCTGACATATCACAAGGGCTAGTACCTTTGTATGTTTGCGCTTCTGTTGGGGCAACAGGATCTGGTGCTGTCGATCCCATCGATGGCCTTGGCCGAATAGCTAAGGAATTTGGTGCTTGGCTTCATGTTGATGCTGCTTTTGCAGGTAATATTTCATCATGCATCTAATCGCGCTCTATATTATCATTTTGGTCATTGTAGATTTAGGGGTGGTACCGTGGTAATTTAGATTGATTATTACATATTTGAATTACACAAAATATTGTATCACTATGAGATATAATAGTACTACAAAGACATACTATGATCTAATGGTATAAAATACATGCATAATGATACACATAAAATACCAATGCAAGTGTAACCATCAAAAAATACTATTATGAATGTGGAATGACCATTTATTCTCCTATGTGTTTCCAAAGTACATGGTAGCTATGCACCAAGATGCACACATTTTTTTTACATTGTGTATCACCGACGAATTCAATTCAATGTTAACTCTTTCGGAAGAATTTAACATTTACTTTTACAATATAAGTAACATTTAATTAATTTTTTCATAACTTATTACAAAGTATAATAGTATAACATTTTTATAACTTTTCATGGTCATCAAGTATTCAACTTTTGTCTTATTCTATAAATATCTCCATTTCTATGTACTTGGATATTCAAATTTTAATACTGTAGTATAATTTTATACCCTAAATAAGATATGGTAAAAACAAAAATATGGATAAACAATAACTCTGGTGGCCATAAATTGGGTGGATGTGAAGCAATATACGTACAATTTAGCAAATGCATACATTCATTACAGTCTTGAGAAAAGATTTTCCCAACTTCGAGTGTACTTTTCTTATCAAATAAAGAAACAAGTCATAAATTTCGGCTGAACACTTAGTGACAAACACAGACTTGCATCCACTTTGTATACACATCGTATATTTGGTTTAGACATGTATAATCATATTATCGTAAATTGGGTTTAGACATGTATAATCATATCATCGTAAATTTGGATTAGACATGTAACATGTATAAATCATATTATCGCGCGTATTTTGACTTTAGACATACATATAAACCAATCCTGGGAGGATCATGGAGTGGATGTCCCTCCATCTCACCCAAGAGTGACTTGGGTTCGATTCTCAATCCACCCCTCGATCTTGTCCAACCCTGACAGTATAATCATACTATCATAATTTAGGTTTAGACATATATAATCATATTATCATATTTTTGATTTAGACATGTATATAATCATCATATTATCATAATTTGGGATAGACATGTATAACATATTTACTGAATAAATTTACAGGAAGTGCTTGCATATGCCCAGAATATAGACACTATTTGAATGGAGTGGAATTTGCTGATTCAATTAGCATGAACCCACACAAATGGCTCTTAACCAATATGGATTGCACTTGTTTATGGCTAAGGAACCCCAAGTTACTCGTCGATTCTCTTTCTACTAACTCTGAAATCCTCAGAAATAAGGCTTCTGATCTCAATGAAGTAATAGACTACAAGGACTGGCAGATTGCTCTAAGTCGTCGTTTTCGAGCCCTTAAACTTTGAATAGTCATTCGTCGTTATGGTTCGGATAATTTGATGGCTCATATACGTAGTGATATAGAGTTAGCTAAGCATTTGGAATCCTTGATTCAGAAAGATAAGCAGTTTGAGTTGATCGTGCCTAGGAAATTTTCATTGGTTTGCTTTAGACTTAAGCAAGTTAGTAATGATGGGAATTTGAATGTGATAAACCAGACATTGTTAGAAGTTGTGAATTCGAGTGGCCAAGCTTACATGACTCATGCAGTTATAGGGGGGAAATTTGCTATACGTTGCGCAATTGGAGGTTCAATGACTCAGAAGTGTCACATTGATAGCCTTTGGAAGTTGATTCAAGAGAAGGCTAGAACTATAATTTTCAAATGGATGGAAAACTATTTAGAGGATAAAAAAAATTCATCAAAATTAGAGGAAAAGTAGGTTTATTCATTCCTTAATGTTTGAGAATGAAATTCTTCTTGTAAAAGTTGTAATTGGATGGTTTGTGAGACTGTACTTTCATTTTTTTTTGTAAGAATAATTTGTCTAGAAGGGACATATGTATTTACTTATTTGTCTTAAAAACCTTATATATTTAAAGTGGTCTAAATAAACCTTATAAGTTTGTTTTGTTTTTTGGGGGATCCTTGACATCGAAATTCGGTCATTGACTTATTTTTTCCGACGTTGACCTCGCACGTGACTGTCACATTACTAAAAAAAATGTCCCTCCCCTTTTTTTTTCCACGTTTCTCCCCAATTCCTCTTTCTCTCTCCTCTAATCCCCAATTTCATTCTCTCTCCTTTAATCCCCAATTTCTCTCCAGAATTTCCCCAAATTCTTTCTCTCTCCTCAAGACTGTGGCTTCCAAACCCAATCCTCTTCAATATTTTTGACCAAATTCAGTCCATCTTATTTCAATTAACTACTTTCCGCACCTGGTAAGATCAATGTTTGCGATTTTTGTCTTCAATTTCTTTGTAATTGAAATCATTTGCAAATTAAGTTTATAATGGAATTGGTTATGAAATTATGTAGTTTTTTGTTAAAGCGTAATTTACAACATGTTTTTCCTCTATAAGGAAGATATCAAAGTGCAACTGTGGGCTTTCTCTTGCACAAAGAACATCATGGACTCGTGAAAATCCACACAAGAGGTTTAAATCTTGCAATTTTAGGGCATGCAAAAAACTTTTTCCTAAATCTTTAGCAGAGGAGAGAGAAAGAAATAGGGGATTAGAGGAGAGAAAACAGAGGAATTGGACGAAAACATGGAAAGGGGGGGGGGGGGACAACGATTTGCTCGCATGTGGGTAGGGATGTCAATGGGGTGGGGCGGGGCGGATGTTGACATTCCCATCCCCATCCCCGCGGCGGGTCTAAAATTCATCCCCATCCCTGTCCCGGCGGATACAATTCCAAAACCATCTCGCCCCACCCTTCACTTTGATATCCACCCCCACCTAATCCCCGTCAAAGACCCGCCTAATCCCCACCCAAGACCCACCTAACCTCCACCTTTCAAATACACAATCCTACATAATTAATAGAAAAAATTAGAAATAATAATCCCAACTTTCATCAATTTTGGTAGAATAATCCCAACTTTAGATTATACAGGAATAATCCGAACTTTAGGGGGTGTTCTTTTTCTTCAATCCCAAACCGGTCAACAAAAGTCAATGACCTACTATATCAGGTCATTTGACATTTGACAAGCTCTGATTGGTCCAAAAATTTTAAAAAAAATAATAATTAAAAAAACTAAAAAAAATAAAAAAACAAAAATAATAAAAAAATAAAAAAACCAAAAAAAAATCAGAAAACCCAGCCAACCCCCCTCCCCCACCGTCCCCTTCCTCTTCCCCCACCACCATAGCTAGACCGCCACCTCTCCCCTCTCCTGACCGCCGCCTATCCCCCACCCCTTGCATCGCCGTTTCCCCCCCTTCCCGAAACCCCTTCCTATTCCCCCCACGCAACCATCGAAACCCCAATTTCGCAGCCAACGAAACCCCAAAACGCAGCCGACGAATCCCCTGTATCGCAGCCACTGATACCCTAAATCGCAAATTCAAGGCTGTTTTGCAAATTTAGGGGTGATTTTTAGGTGATTTCGGGATTAAGGGAGTGGTTTCAAGTGAGTTTCGTGACAGGTGCCGACCGGCGTTCGTGGCTGGGAAATTGAGAGGAGAAAGAAAATGAAAAGGGGTTGACGTTTGGCCGGATTTCGTGAGTGGTGGCCAGATTTCGTGGCTGGTGGATGAATTTCGTTGATGGTGGTTGGGTTTCTTGGCTGGCCGGATTTCTTCTTAGCGGTCGGATTTCATGGCTGGTGACCGGCATCCATGGTTGGTGGTCGAGTTCAAGGATCTTCAGTTTTTTTTTTTTTTTTTTTTTTTTTTTTTTTTTTTATTAAATTTTTTTTACCACTTAATTTGTGACACGTGTCACTTAAAAAAAAAAAAAAATTAACCCATTCGACCGGTAACCGGTATTTGGGATTGAAGAAAAAGAACACCCCCTAAAGTTCGGATTATTCGAGAATACTTTAAAGTTGAGATTATTCTACCAAAATTGATGAAAGTAGGGATTATTATTTCTAATTTTTCCTAATTAATATAGATAACATTAAAAAAATATATATTTTAAATATTACACATTTTTTGTTTATAATATAAGTGTATTACAAAGTATTATAATTAATATTTTATGTTACATAAATATTTTATAAAATAGTACTCCCTCTGTTTCATAATGTTAGTCCCACATGTAATTAGTCACATAAAATAAGAAAAATAAATATATTTGGAATCTAACATTAAAGTACAACATAATTCATAATTAGTTTACCTTATTTAACTTTTTTGATTTTTTATTAGGAAAACACAAGACATAATTGCATAATTTAAGGTAAAAATTTCCTTACTTAAAGTCGTGTCATCAAATAAACAATCAATTAATTCCAAAAAAATCAAATAATAAATTAAATATATTCAATATGGGTAAATCTTTTTGAAACGCCCAAATAGTATACGGGACTAACATTATGAAACGGAGAGAGTATAAAAATATGAAATTTGTTTTAAAAGATATATAAATGTGGGTATAAGGTGGGGATGGGGCGGGTACGAAGTGGAGCAGATGGGGCGGGGCGGGGATGGGGAGGGTACAACCTAAAATCCACCCCCGCCCCATCACCCATGGCGGGTATGGTTTTCATCCCCATCCCCGCCCCACCACCCGTCAAACAAAGACCCATCCCCGCCCCACTGGGGCGGGTCTCCTACTAGACCCGCCCCACTGACATCCCTACATGTGGGTGTTGACCGTGTTGTAGAGCTAAAACCAAAAAGTAGTTTCTTAATGTTTTTCTCGCATTTTTGATAAAGTCTTCCCATTAAATAACTTTTATAAGGTTTTCAGTGAGTACATTTAAAATATTTATGAAGGAGGATTTGCATCAGTATATTAATAGAAAGATCATTATGAAACAGAAGGAGTGTCATATAAGGAAATATAATACTAGTAACTCATTATCTAACTACATGACCTAGGGCACTTGTTTGCAAGATCCTAATAATACCCCAGTGCACTTCCTCTCCTAAATTTGTATTTTTTTATTTATTTTTTGAAATAAAATTGATTCATAAATAAGCCATACGACATCTACAAAGAGATTTAGATCTAACAAATACATAATAATTGAATCAAATAAAAACATTCTGTAAGCAAAGCTACCATCGTTGTTGCAAATCGTACATTCTTCATACCCTCTTTCATATCGCTATGATTTACAGCCTTCTTCGGCGAGGGGGTCTATCGATCTGTTGTAGCCGTGCAGAAAATTTCCGTCTGATTCGTTCGATTGTTGTCGAAATATTAATCTCTTTTTCAATCCCGCACAAAACTTTACCCATGAAACAACTGTATAGCAATTCATGAAATAAAAAAGCAAATCTTCCCTCAAAAGAGAGAAGAAAAACCCGATCTTTCGAAGGAGCCAAATCCTTCTAAAGAGGAAGAAAAACACTGTCTTTCGAGGGAGAAATGTTCCTCCTAGAAGAGGAAGAACTATTATAAACCTAAAGCAAGAGAAAAGGCACAAAAGAAACAACGATTGAGACTTTCCACCGGTTGGAAGCCCCTTCAAAATTCAACAATGGAGGCTAGGGTTTTAGAGAGAGAACAGAGGAAAGAGTCCTAAATTTGTATTTATGTGAACGAGAACTGGGATTTTTATTTGGGGATGAATAAATATAATTGTATAACTCTCAGCTACTACTATTATTCAATGTTGTATTAGCAGAGGTAGTTCCTCTCTGGGTTTTTTTTTTTTTTTTTTTTTGAATGGGAGGTAGTTCCTCAATCGTCATCCCAGATATGTAATCCATACCCTAAAAATGAGATAATTTTAGCTCAGCTGTAGTAAACAAAGGCTTTGCTTCAAACGATAAATATGTAAGATATAGGCAATTTATATCAGTAGCAGGGAAATGTATCTGCCAGGGAAAAACTTGAATATTGCTGTCCTTAGATATTCAACATCACACAGTTTACAATACTATCTACTGTACTCAATGTATCTTTGTTGATGCAGAATTATGTAGTCCACTTCACAATGAATTCAAAACGACGACTGACAATGTGATCTAGTCTTATGCTGACCACCATGGTTCATCACCAGTTCTGAAATCTGTTTCGGTCCATGGAACGAACACCACCTTTCCATCATCAACATCACAATGTGCCAATGCCAACGACTGTCACACAATTACAGAACAAAACAGATTAGGAAATTTAAGATTTATCTACAACTGTCGTCAAAATTCACTATACTGAATTATACCCATCCTTCCCAAAGTAAAAGGCTTATTTGATTGTAGTCGTTTATAAGATGTTACGTTAATATACCATAACTATCACTCATTAGAAAATGTTTTGCAACTTCCAGGAGTCCTACCTCACCAATGTCTGACGTTTTTGGAATTTTTTTGGATATCATTTATGATGGTAGGGAACTTACAAAGTCTACCTTCTTTCTAAGGTGTCACGGATGTTATTAATGGAATTAACTTGACTTAACATATTTAACAAAATGACCTCCAGATTTGTTAAGGAAATGAACAAACTCCTTTCATCCTTTCCTACAAACAGTTACTTCCAAAGCACAGTAAATGACAGAATGAGCACTAGATGATGTTTATTTAGCTCGTTCTCTTTAATATACAGATGGGAGATGACAAGCTCTTTACTTCATCATAAACCCAAGGTCACTAACTACTCCAGTTAGCTAGCTAACGAAAGAGATGTGCAACAATATTTAGGGCTTACCAAAGGGGCAGGTCCTCGGACAACTCTGCCTTGGTTATTGTATTGGGATCCATGGCATGGACAGATGAATTTGTTCTCCGCAGCATTCCATGGAACCACACACCCAAGATGTGTGCAAACAGCATTGATTCCGTATGTTGCAAGAGTTTTGTCGTTCTCCACAACCAAGTATGTTGGATCTCCCTGATGCAGCATCAGTAAATTGTAACATTAAACTCAACTCCACCAGCAGCTGACTGATACCCACTAAAATTTTGTTTTCTTCACTTTAACACTTACAAATTGTTACTTATTCAGATCAATCAAGATAATTCAAAACAGACCAGACTAGGAAAATTCAAGAGCTGATTAAACCAGATAATAAAAACATCTTAAGTAAGGTGAAGTGAACATAGCGTCAGTATCATACTAGGTACATGAACATCATGCTGAATAACCAGTAATATAGTTGCTATAAAGTCTATGTACAACCCAAAACTGTTTATCAAGAATCACATCCTCAATAACAAACTAAACCAAGAGAAAGCCAATAAAAATAATATAATCTGCAATGACAGCAGGAACGGACACCAGTTCTGTTCTGGTCCATTATGCATAGCAGTATAGCACATAAGCACCGATTATAATATAATATACTTGTACGGTCCAAATAACTAGACTGCTTTGTAGAAAATTGTTTGCCTATGCTCACTTTTTACGTACTTATCCATACTGAGCTAGCGTGCAATAGAGAGACCAAGAGAAAAGGCAGATTATGAAGGATGGCAGAGATACCTTCAATCCTTGGGTAAGGGTCCGGTCCCCTGGTGCGTGTGTCTTAAGCCACTCAGCAGCAATGACATCATTGCCAAGAGCATCCTTAGCGATGGTACCACCAGCACCACCTCCTCCACTGTTGTTCACAGATTAAATTTAGAGAATAAAACTCGAATAGCATCAGTATGTTCAATGACTACAATGTACAAAGACATCATGAAGGTGCAGATATTAAACCAGAATGCAATAACAGTTTAATATTTTCCCAAAGAAAAGTATCAAATGAAACAAATGAATTTTTACTAAACTTTATTCATCTAGATGCCCTTATTACAAGAAAATAGATACAAATTGAGGAAAAAAGACCATAAACAGGACACGTTTGCTGAATATATCTGCCTCACCTAACAAATCCACACCTAGGAAATTCAAGTTCATCTTGAAGATAAATGAAGTATGTGATATACTTGTTACAACATCTCATATCATATCAATAAATTTTGATTGCTTAGTAAATTTAAACCAAAATTCGATGACAAATTCAATTTTAATCAATTTGATTTACAATCGAGGAATTATAATATCAAATGGCTTATGTTCATTTCAGAGTAACTAACAAAGTCAATAGTAATGAACTAGACTCATTCTGAAGGGTGGTCTTACTCAATGTTAGTAACACTTACTAATTTACAAATAATAAAAAGGTCAATGATAGTACTATATAACTCTAATAAGTATAAGAAGCTTATTTAAACTGAAATAATAAGCATTAATAACACTGATTGATACATGATTTTGTCGACATTTTAAATTGAGACGAAGTAGCTTACCCAGGTGGGACAAAGAAACCTGCATAAGGAACCAACATGAAACCAGTAGGAAGAGAAATGGCACCCAACAACAACAAATTCATTAATTCTCTTTTTTTCATGTCAGGCACATCATCTGCTGGAATGCTAGTAGCTTGGCATGTTAGCTTCATCCCTCCTACTCTTTCCTTTCCAATCAAAACATTAACTCTACCCGCTTTCGCCAAAGTCAATGATGGCGCGAACATTCCACTCTTGCTCGAACATAGCTAAACATCCAACGCACAAAAAAAGAGGGTCAGTAGAAAAAAGTCGCAATAATGCTGACTGGATTTAATCACATGTTTTTAGTATCACCCTTCGAGACTTTAACAAGTAATGAACATAACATTGTGTCGTGTCCTGTCATATGGAAGAGTACATACCTGAGATGGGGTGGCAGATGAGAGGGTGGAGGATGCCATAGGAGCTTATTGTTGTGAAAGATGCAATTTGTTGAAGATTAAGATGATGGGGTTTGAAAAAGGGTGTTGATAAATCGAAGGCATTGAGCGTCTAATAGTAAGTTGATAAATATGTGGTGGGTTAAGCCACGAACGATTTTGTGGATAAGGTAACTCGATGGGTTGGAGTGGGATAATGTGTTTTATACTATAAGGAGCCACACGTTCCTTCTTATATTCTTTTTTGAAATTTTTTTTTTTTTTGAACATTTTTGTAATGATGTAATTCAAATAGCGAAAATTGAAGTTCATAAACACAAAATGCAAATTTCTCAATCAATAACATATTGTTTAAATAAATAGTGTGAATGACATGTGTCACTTATTAGTGATGTTTTTTCCTTTACTTTTAAAACAAAATCTATTACAACCCCTAAACATATGATATTGTGATGAACATATGGAAAACAAAATAGTTTCGCTTAACAACTCAGTTGAACCCGTGCGATGCACAGTTTATATAAAACCTAATTTTAATTTGTATATTTAAAAAATAAATCGCTATTATACATGAATATAAATAAGAATTACGTATATTTTGTAATTTTAAAATTTTTAATTTTCATCAAAATTATGATATAGTATATGTTCAACATTGTCTAATTCATAATTCAATGTAGGAGGTCATTTATTAGTGTACTGTTTACAATTGTTTCAATTTTCTATGATAAATTGATAGGTTTTAGTTGTAATGTAAAAGCTTCCAATATTTAAATTTCAAAAATATTAAATGTAATAGCTCTACACAAAAAAAAAAAAAAAAACAAAAAACAAAAGAAAGATGACATCATTATTGCATTTGTGTTTCAAATTTGTGCTGAAAAATTTCAAATTTGGGCATGGAGATGACCTCGATCAAAGCAAAACTAGAGAGTGCTTCATCACAAGCACCAATTCTTATATTTCTATAGTTTGTGTTTTCCTTAGTTAATTTTCTATTTTCATGCATTTCTTAGTTTATTTTACCTTTTCTCCTTTATTTATTTGCTTATCTTTGATTTTCAGGAGATTGGTGATGTTCAAGGAGCTCAATGGCTTTTTCTCAGGATTTGTAAGGCTCAAGATGCATGCCGATCTCTCCTTTTGAAGCTCTAATGTTAAGGGGTGCAAAGTCCAAGTATTCTAGGCCGTGCTCTCAAGCTGCGTGGGCATAAAAAATGGTGTTGAACCCACCGTGGAGGCCTTCGGAAACTTCTACCCCCAAGATTCATCAAGTGGAGTGCACGGAAGCATCAATGGTCGCACAAGAGGAGCTCCCCTGCCCCTAGGTGCGGGCGTGCACGAAGGTGGCACGGGCGTGCAGAGTAGGGGCCACGACCGCACAGGGGAGTGGTGCGGCCGCACATCTCATCTTTCTTCGTTTCGTACCCATTTCTTCGCAGCCGCGCATGATGAGGAGAGGGCGCGCCTATTGGGGTTCGTTTTGGATGTCTAACTAACTTCTCGTTTGTTAGTTTTACTATATAACATGAAGATTTTTATTTAGATTGGAGTTTAGAGAGAGAAGCTCAAGAATTTGGGAAACTTTGTTCTTAGATTTTAGAGAGAGAAACTTGGTAATTGATGATTGCTACATTTTGATCTTCATTCCTTTTTATATTGATAAAAGTTTTGTAAGAATTGCTTTCTCTTTAATGCAATTTTAGTGTTTGATTTTTGATATATTGTTGAATTTCCATAGTTTGTTTGATTTCATCACTAGGTGAAAAAAGGCATTTGGCAGCGGTTCAAACCCGGTCTAAGGCACCGGTTTGAACCGCTGCCTATGTGAGGGGTGCCAAAAAGGGGGCCAAAAAGGCACCGGTTCAAACCGGTGCCAAAAACCGAAATTGCCACCGGTTAGCCGGTGCCAAAAAGGCCCACAAAAAAATATTCCAAAATTTTTGGCACCGGTTAACCGGTGCCAAAAACCCCCCAATAATCATTTTTTTTTTAAATTTAATAAACTAGAATTAAATGAGAATACCAAGTATGAATCGAACATCACAATCAATATAATTCAATCTATTCAATATATATATATGATCAAAAAAAATTACAGTATAGATCAATAAAAAAATTACAGTATATAAATCAAAATAAAAAAATTACAACATATAAACAAATAAATAAAATTACAATATAAATCACAAAAAAAAAAATTACAACTTCACAATATACTTGTATCTTGATTCTTCAATTTAAGATCTAAATCCATATACCTGCACCAATTAAAACAACCAAAATGAATCGATTAACATGATTTAGCTGCGAAAAAAATAAAAAAAAACCCCAAAAAATCAGAAAAAAAAAGAAAAGAAAATCAATTTAAAACCTAGAAATAAACCCAGAACATCAAAATCAAAAAATAAAAATATATAAAAAAACTCAGAAAAAAACTCGATTAAAATCAAAATTAAAATCGAAAATCAGAAGAAAAAAACCCAGACAATTAAAAAATTTCGAGAGAAAAAACCCAGAAATTAAAAAAAATCAAATTAAAATAACTTTAAAAATCGATTAACCAAACCAGAAAATTGAAAATCACTTAAAAAAATAAATTAAAATCGATAAAAATAACAAATAAATCGATTAAAAAAAAACAAAATTCGAAAATCAATTAAAACCCAAAAAATAAAAAATAAATCGAATTAAAATCAAGAAATAATACCCTAATCTTGCTCATGCATGTGTTCGTGGTGGATTAAACCAAAAAAAATTCGAAGAAACCCATAAAAAATTTCGAAGACACTCATAAAATCAATTAAACCCAAAATTAACTTCGAACAAACCCAAATCAACTTGTATTAACCCAAAATAATCAATTTCGAACAAATCCATAAAAAAAAACACCCAAAAACGCATGCATTAACCTAAAATCGATTATTGTAGCCGAAAATTAACCCAGAAATCGAAAAACAAAATCAAAATCGAAAAAAAAAACAATCAAAATCGAAAAAAAAAACCCAGAAATAGAAAAAAAAAATCAAGATCGAAATCAAAAAAATTAACCCAGAATAACCCACAAATTGAAAACACCCAGAAATCAAAATAGTTGAAATCGAAAGAAAAATTGAAATTGAAAGAAAAATCAAAAGCCTAGAAAAAAATTGAAATCTTAAAAAAAAAAAAAAACCGAGAAATCGATAAAAAAATGCAATCAAAATTGATGGAAAGAAGGGTTTGAAAGAGAACGAGAAAGGGATTGAAAGAGAACGAGAAAGAGATTGAAAGAGGAGATGAGAATGAGAGCAGATGAAAGAGAAAGGGATGAGAGAGAAAAGATGAGCGGCAAACATAGAGTGTTTTGTGAGTGAATTAGCTTTAGGGTTTGAGACTTAGAGTGGTATATAACCTTATATATAAATGGAATAAAAAAAAGCCGTTTTTTTTTTTAAAAAAGGATTGAACCAGTGCCCTTTGTATTTTTGGCACCGGTTTGGTCTGAACCGGTGCCATTTCTCTTTCTCTAACCCGCCCATTTTTAGGCCACTTTTTGGCACCGGTTTGGCCTGAACCGGTGCCATTTGGGGGTTGCCTTTTTGTATTTTTCTACTAGTGCATTGTTGATATTTTGATTACAATGTTGATGATGAAATTGATGATTAGTTTAGTTATGCTTTTCAACTTTATAATGTGTAGTGAGTAGTTCCTTTGCTAGGGATGTGGTGAAACATGTATGAATGATAAGCTATAGCTAATTTGGGGGTTTTGATTGATTTGATAATGTGATAAAATTGATTGATGGAATTCGTGCATGTGTTTGATTTGATGAGGAGTATCTAACCTTGATTGTCAAGTTAGATTGCATATTAGTTTTCATTGATACAACACATTGATTAGGAAGCTATTATTATCGATTGATCTTGTTTTGCGATTTTTCTTTGATTATCATTCGTAGAGATCACTAGCTTGACATTAAGAAATAGCTCTTCAAGTGATTTTGATTGAAAATATCATTTTCCCTTGGATTGTTTGATTGATCAACTTCCCGTTAAATTAGCACATTTTTCATGAATGCATGTGGATCCTAAATCCCTAGTACCTTGATATTGATTTCTAGTTTTAGCTTTGATTGTATTGATTTGATTGTTTTGACCAAACCATTTGCTTAAGATTTCAGAATAGCTTAACTAGAGACCATAGCTTATACCTTATTCCCTTGGGTTCGACCCGGACTTACCCCTATACCTAGGGTTGGGTTTGGTTATAATTTTTGTTTGATTGGGGGGATTCTTAGAACTCAACGACAAGGTTTTCCTGCCATCAAAATGGCGTCGTTGTCGGGGAATGGCATGGTTATTTTCCATTGTTTATTGAGTCTATTCCATTTTATTTGAAAATACAAAACGATTTTATTTCTTGTAGGCTACACTTGTAGCCCTGTTTTCAATATTTTCCTTTGAGATTTGTATGCATAGGGCACGAGATCAAAATTTAGTGTCATTTGATGCAAAAATTGAGAGGACCATAACAAAGATACGGGTTGCTAATCGTTCCTTCAGTTCTATCTTCAAGAGGGGAAGATCAGCAAGAAGAAGAATAAGAACGAGAAAGCATGGGTGTTAATCCGAGAGTGGCATTAAAAGAGTTAGGAGCTCCGGGAGCCTACAAGTTTGAAAACGTAATTGCTCCTCCCACGACACCGGCAAATGACTCTGAGATTATACTGGCGATGATTACATTGATAGTGAGGCGTCAATCTAGTGGAGGAAATCATGAGAGTCCCCTCAATCATTTCAAGGAGTTTGAGAAATATTGCAATATTATCATGGTGCAATATTATAAAGGTGAATGGGGATACTCAAGAGTTCATTCGACTTAAAATTTTCACTTTTTCTCTTATTGGACGTTGTAGGGAATATTTCAAGGGTTATCCCTAGCTTGAACCCCACTGTGATCATACACTAAAGTATGGTGGCGTCCAAAGGGAAAGAAGATAGAGCAAAAGAGTCGCCAACAAGTTTTTTTCGTAGGAACTTGTAAACCGTTCACGAGGTGAAGGTTACACCCCTTAACGATCCAAGAGATTTTCAACTCCAATAGGTCTTGAACCATGAGTGGTAGTTCGGGGATGAAGGTAAAAATCCAATCTAAAAGAGATTGAACCTGCCCTAATAATAAGCCTCTACTTTATTCTGATCGTATTCATGTGCGCTTTCTGACTAACATACAATCAATAGGTTTAACCCTAAACATGTTTATCTATGTTGGTTGAATTTAAATGCACAAATAAAACTATTATTGGCGATCACTTGAATTATAATCATATTAACCCTAAACAAGATTATTAATTATCTTATTAAGCGTGATTACAAGTACCAATTTCCTTTAAACATGCATAAAAGGCGTGATCTAGCAATAACAATAAATAAGCATCAAGCAACATAATAATAAACAATAATAAATAATAATAAAAATAATAATCATAATAATAATCATAATATTCATAATCATGATCATGTTAAAGCATAACAACAAGATCATAGGCATGATACTAACAAGATTAATAACAAATCCTAACATGTCACTAAACATTAAAGATCAAAGCTTTAACCATAACATGATACTAACATGAATATTAGGAAAGAAAATAGGAAGCATCATAGAAATCATAATTGACATTATATTCTTTACCCTAAACATGATACTAGGAATTTATGGTTGTCATTCTAAACATCAAGCATCCTAACATAATACTAGGAATCACAATAACAACCTAGACATGATTTCTATATTATAATATCAATAAATCAATTAAAGCACTTACTTGGATGCCTCGTATCTCTTTCTAATAACAAAATAAACACTTTAGTAACTTCAAGGAAAATAATAAAACAAAACAATTAAATCAAATAACTGAAATAGAGATTTGGGACCAAACCCTCAGAAATTAAACCTTTCACGTCTAGGGCGAAGGCAACTTCAAATATGGCTAGGTGTATCTAAGTCTTGCAAATGCGGAATTTTGTATTTTAGAAAAGGCTAGTTTAGAAAAGAGAGAGGGAGAGAGAGAGAAAGAAAGAGTAATCAAGAGAATCTTGATGAGAGTTGGTGAATGAAAACGGAGTTTTTAGGAGGCTATTTATAGAGAAAATCATCCAAAAAGATAAAAAATCAAAACAGAGTTCTAACGCGTAAAACGAGGTTAGCCCTAGACGCTGACAATAGCGCCAGGCGCTAATGCTGGCGTTTGGCGCTGACTAAGATATTGACGCGTTTTCTAAAAATCAGATAGAAATTGCCGTACAGGAGAATAAAATCATATTTTCCTCAAAAACATTCTTTTATTCTGATAAAAACTCTAAAAAGTCAACAAAAGTCAATTTATCAATGCTCATTGAATTAGGAATGAAAAGAACCTTCTAGAAGAATCTAGAAGACTAAAACCATTCCTAATTGCATTAGGAATGATAAATCTATATTAGGCCCTCCTCTAGATCATTGGGACGCATTTAAGGCTCAAACCGGGCCCAGTTCAGTAATTTAGCCACAACTTCCTCAATATTCATCGGAATTGGGCTTATAATATATCGTTGGAAAGCTTTTTTCAAGCCCTATCCAACTACACTACTATTGGACCCATATCATGGACCAACCAAACTGGATTGACTGTTCTCTTAAAATAGGTTTTCAAAAACAGAGAGAGGAGAAAAGAAATTAAAATTATCCGCAACACTAAACTTTCCACACTTTCACTTCATTCGATTATGATTTGACGTGAAAAGTAATCATCATTGGGTTTGGTTTTGCGGAGACACAAATGGGTGTCTACTGAAGCCCCTACTTTGACTGAGTTTGGAGAAACGCACGTTTCGAAAACAAAAGTCAAAGTATCGATAGAGACGGAGAATGATTCAGAACGTTCAGCGATCCTAAATCGCTCTGTAACGCCGATACTTTCAAACTAGCGTTATTTAAACAGATAAAAGAGTTAAGAAACGCGTATCTTGCACCGTCGAGCACACGTCTCTAAAGTAACCGATTTGTTGCTGCTTTATTGTTTTGATGACCTCCTGCAAGCTAGAGAATGTCATCCTGCTTGAAGACCGCTATGCTTGTAATTACCTCCAACTCTGCCATGATAATTTTCCACAAGCCAGGGAACACTATCGAAGATTGCTTTGCTTGAAACGATCCTCTTCCGCTTTGTGACCATCTTTCACATCTTAGGGAACACGATCGAAGAAAATTCGCTTGAAATCACCTTCAGTTGTTTGTGACAACTCTCCGCAAGCTAGGGAATGCTGCCGAAGATATCCTCGCTTGAAGCTATCCTCATTTGTTGCGATATTTTCTCAAAGAAAATTATCAAAGACCTCCGCTTGTCGATCTTTAAAAGCTCGCTTGAATTTTGCTTCCGCTATGCCTGTACGTCGGCGCTTTTGCTGCTTTTGAACATGTATTTCGGTGCCTTTTGCTGAATTATAAACCAGTATGTCGGTGCCTTTCTAAATGAACCAGTATGTCGGTGCCTTTTGCGATGAGCCAATGCTTAGGCTCTTTAAGCTAAATGAGACGATCTTTCATCAGGTCGATCACTTTATGTAATCAAGCCAATTACCAAAAATCGTGTCAAATTGCTCAAAGGGGCTAACTGGCGTACCAAGGAACCCAAAAATATACTGTATAAGGTTGGACCAACCGTACTGAATGGATGAATGTTCTGGCGCCGCTGAAATAACATCAGCGCCACTTATCTGGCTGTAGCGCCAGACGCTGGAGCTAGCGCCAGGCGCTAAAGCCTATCGACTAACGCCAAGTTCTGAATCTTGGCGCTAGAGTCGGGTTTTCCTTAAATAACCTTCTCTTCCTCATTTCTGCTGCTGTTGTTCGCGTTTCTTACTCGAGAATTCTCAGAACTTCATTTGATTCGTTCTTGCTCGTTTCTCAACCAAATTTGCTCAAATTTGTTGCAAATCAAAACTTATTCCATCCATTTTCTTGATCTATGTAAGTTTCCTTCAAAATCATGCCGGTTTTAATGAATTTTGTATGTGTTTATCCACGAATTTCTTGAAAAAATGAAATTTAGACGGCTAAATTCTCTTTTTCTGTCAAATTTTATGCCATGAAATTGCTTAATTATGTTTATATATTTCCTTGGGAGTAATTTGAGACTTGTTTGACTCAATTTGGTAAAGAAATGAACAAATCATCATTGTTGAACCTCTTAAGGTCAGGAAAACAATGTGGCTTGTTCTTGATGTTTTTGCTAGCAATTTTTGTCTAATTTGTCACAATAATTACTATAGTATTGCAAGAAATTGTTTGATTGCTTGAAAATGCCGTGCATGCTCAATTTGAATTTGTGCTCTGTTTTAGTACTACGTACTCTGTTTTTTTGCGAACATAGTATCATGCGGCTAGGCGAAACTTAGATATCATAGAACCTTAATTTATGATAATTCTGCACAACGTAGCATGGCTAGACAGCGAGGCTCCGGTTCACGGTCCCAAGACGTTCGACGGGAGCACGAGCCCGTAGAGGACGATGCCAAACCGTCCACTTTGCTCAGCCGACTCCCTGAGTGGGATGAGCGGACCTTGTACTTTTCCCCCGTCCATCACATCTCTGAGAGGGTGAGACGGGGCATCACAGTTGGGAGGACACGCTGTCATGGTTCCGGTTGTGATGGCTTGGGCGATCTGTACAAGATGTACATCGCCAGAGACAATCAGACGAGACTTCTATGGGAGTCTTGCGGGCTTACTGCACTGTTCGAGACCTCCGAGGCCATGGTTGCCTCCAGCGGGGGTCATCATGTAGTCCGTGCTCTGGTGGAGTTCTTTTGGGACACCACCAACACTTTCCACTTCCCCTGGGGTGAGATGATGGTCACTCCTACCGACTTCAGTCTCATTACGGGACTGGAGTTCAGCTCCGTGGCACTGCCGTTTGATAACGGGATCGACGTCTTTCCTCCTGAGGTCGAGGAGCTGTTGGGTCCGATTGTTTTTCAGGCTCGAGCTGAGGTAGAGTCGACTCAGTTCAGTGCTAGGGGGATTCGCCGCTCGACTCTAGCAGCGACTTTTGATGATGGTGCGACTACCCGAGAGCAGCAGGTGCGCATCTTTGCACTTATCTTGCTGTCAGGGACGTTCTCCCCTGACAAGGGTAGTAGGGCGCTGCTTTACTACCTTCCTGCCGTCCGGGATCTACACTAGATCGGGACTTACAACTGGGCTAGCTTGGCCTATGTGGATTTCATGCAAGCGTTGCGGGACTCGTGTTGGCATCGGTCTTTTGCGGGAAACATTGCTCTATCCGGCTTTTGGAGGGTTGTAGAGGTATGCTTTATTCCCTATAAATTTTAGCTCTACATTTTATTTAGCACTTGCTGATAATTTTAGCTTCTTGTAGATCTGGTACTACGAGTACTTCCCCTCATATGCGTCGGCGACACCGTCGCCGCGTAGGCTTTCTGTTAGCGCTTCCTGGGGCAGCAACCGTGTGGGGATGTCCACTGCCTATGTCCGAGATTGGATCATCTCGGTATGATTCATTTCTTATTTGACATTTTGTGATGCCTTAGATAGATTTTTTTTTCTGATAGACACTCTTTGCAGGAGCCTGAGGTGTTGTACCGACCGTGGGTCGACCCGGCATTCCCTGGGTTAGCCGCGCAGTATTCTGCTGAACATCGCTATTTCTTGAGGACTTATGGAGCGGCTGCGTATCTTGGAGAGAGGGTTGCTATTCAGCATTCCTCAGATACCTTTGTCGTTCCCGCTCCTCCACCACGTCACATGTTTAATACCACGAGGTTGGTGAGCATGTCGGAGGGAGCCGATACCCCTTGGCGATCTTACACGATCCCTGGGCGATGCTATGGGGAGGAGCTACTGCCGTTGTTAGCTCCAGTTCATGTACCTGCTGAGGATGTGGCGGTATGATTTTCAGCTTTTACCTTTCGTTAAGTAGCCCCCAAGTGATACTTACTGATTTTGTTTTGCTTTGTCAGGAGGATCCTGCTGAGTTAGTGCCACCCCGTATGTCTATCCATTATCAGGGGACATATGGGCCGATTGAGGAGATGATTCCTCTGGCTCTTGAGGACGAGCGCTTTGTGGAGCGGTCGATTCCTCGTCACCAGACTCGGGTAAGCTTATTTGTTTACAACTTTTTGTCCGTATATGTTGTGCATGTTTACTGACTTATTTCTTTGTCAGTTCTCATGCGAGGTGGTTTCGGCGATGGCACGATGCATAGATGCCTTCCAGCTCGTTCGGATGAGGAACGTGGCTACCTGCCGTCGAGACGACGCCGTTCAGGAGGTAGTCTTCCCTTCTTATGTTTTTGTATTACCACTTCTATTTTGCATGTTTATGATTTTAATTTCTTTTGCAGGGTCAGCCCATTCCTTCTTGTACCCGCACGAGACCTGAGGTGCGGAGGGATCCGACGAGGTCTAGCTCGAGACGTCGCCGCACTAGTTCGGGAGGTCGGGGCGGTCGTTCTGAGGCCACCCGTACCGAGGCGGTAGAGGGCTCAAGCTCTTCTTCTGAGGGTGCACATGCCGCGCCGGTAGGCCAGGGAGAGGCTACCTCGGCTGTTAGAGGTGGTGGGATGCATGAGGTTGGTTCGTCATCGCAGCAGCCTCCGCAGCCTCAGCCTCAGCCTTAGGCTGATCTTGGGTGGACGGGTCCTGTGTTGAGTTTTCCTCCTCCCGAGGATACTGGAGATGGAGCCGGAGCTAGTGGAAAGGTTACTCCTCGTACGACGCAGTTTTATAAGATGATGGGTGTACGTCCCCCGACGCCGTAGCTTGTTCCTGTGCTTTTTATTATTTTATTTTGACTTTGTATAGAACTTAGCCTTTTAATTAGACTCATTATTTAGACATGTTTTGTATATACTTACTATTATGAGTTTATTCTTTATTTATCATGTTTTTTTCATTTTTATTATTATGTGCATGTTTGTGTGTGCTAGGAAATGTGAAAAGTAATTTTGCGCAAAAATTCCATCATATTTATTTTTGATGGAGGGTATCTGACTTTCTCCCCCAAAAAAGGAAAAATGAAAAAGGAAAAGTCAAATAAAATATTGGATTTATAAAAACTTAGAAGTTATTCTAAATAAAATTAGAAAAATGATATAATTAATATAATAGCTATATTAATTAAGAGGGAGGAATAAATGAATATTTAGAAAAAGATAAGTAAACCGTAAAGTCATTAGCAGACTCGAATCATGTCAAACGCGGTTTTTAGAAAGCGCCTACGATGAGACATATTAGCGCCAGCTGGCGCCACGCGTTTTGGTGTAGCGCCAGGCGCTACACTTAGTGTTTGGCGCCAGGCTCTGGCGTCAGGCACCAATAGTTGGCGTCTGGCGCTAATGAGCGCTGACTCCGAATCCTTCCTGGATTAAAACTGCTCCAATTTTGTGCATAAATAGCCCCTGCCCAGCCGATTTTCTTCATAATTTCAGCAGATAAATTATTTCTTAGCTTTTAGTAAAATAACATCATGTCTCTAGTCTCCAAAAGTTTTACCAACTACACCCATGAATGGTGTCGGTCTCTTAATGCCAAAGAGAGAAAAGAATTAGATATGTTTCACTTGGGGGGTATTTATGGTATCAAAGGGGTAGATCTTGATTCAGATTTGATTCATACTGCTCTAGAATATTAGGATGTAGATACTCATTGCTTTAGAATAGGGTATGATGAAATTAGCCCTTTGCCGGAAGAATTTGGTGCTATTTTAGGCTTCCTTGCGCTAGATCTTGTAGTAATCCCTAGAATAAATGAATATTATTATAAGGATTTTGAACGCTTCTTCAAGTTAAAAGACAAATATTTATCAAAAATAGTAGATGGTAGCATAGTTAATTAGAAAGAATTTTCTGCCCATTATTTTGATAGGCCTTATTCTGAATCTTTCCATGTTTATAGAAGAAGGGTTTTCCTGTTTTGCATGATTAATCAATTTTTCTTGACTAGTGGTAAAAATAATGAGGGTCAATCAATTATATCCATTGTTTTAGAACAAATTGAATCAGGAAGAAATCCAATGCCTTTAATAGTTGGAGAGACTATGCTTAGTCTTGATGAATTAAAGAAAAATCCGAAGGCACCTTTTCGGGGCTCTCCAATTTTATTACAGGTAGAAAAATAATATTTTTAATTACAGAAATAAAAAAATATATTTTTGTATAGTAATAATAATTTATTTGCATTGCAATTTTTACAGATGTGGCTAATGGAAAGACTGGAATTAATTAGCCCTTCGGACAACATTGAGAAGTATACTCCAAATTGCTTCGTGAGGAGGTAGAAATGCTTCTCTAAGATGGGGCGCCATGAATGGAAGAAGGTCTTCGAGTCTTATAATTTTACCATCAAGTGGGTCATTCCTTGGTGGAAAATAGAAAAGATGGTTGGTGTCAACAAGCAACCTTTCTGCCGTCTTCCAAGCTTGTCCCGTATGACTTTTTATTATCCCTGCAGGGTAAAAAGATAATACGGCTTACTTCAGACTATTCCTTCCGGTGATCTTCGTCGTCCCTACGAGTTCCATGTCTCCCAGGAAGTAGAAAAATTTGATGCTTATTGGAGCGCTACACCTTTATGGGAGGTAATTACCCAAAAGGTTCCCCCTTCTTTGCCCAATGATGTAAAAAAATGGCTTCTGAAGAAACCCTCAAAGGACTTGAAGAAAAATCAGAGTAAAACTGATGTGAAGAGCCGTCTAGGTGACAAGGTGATTCTTGTTAAGGAACTCTTGGGTGAAAGGATCGAGTTCAAAACACCTATAATGCCTAAGAAGAAGAGTACTGCAAAAGATAAAGGAAAAAGGAAAGCTGACACCACAGAGAAGAAATCTTGGGTAGAAAAGAAGCATGGAGTTCTAGCTGAGGGAGAGACTATTTACTCCAAGATTGAATGTAGGTCCTCTTAAGGATGCCTACTAGCTAAGGTTATGGATGAGGAAGAAGAAGCAGAAAAAAATTGGAAAAGGGCTAAGAAAGAGAAAAAAGATTCAGAGCATTGCTTAATTTCCAATTATTAGACTTAATTTTCAAATTTAAACTTAATTTATTTAAGCCTTATTTAAATTCCTTCAATAATGTAATTTATTTTATTAATGAAATGCTAGCTTTTTAATTAAATTATTTACTTTAAATTTATTTTATTAAAGCAATGAAAACCGAAGAATTAATTTTCCAGAAATTTTTTCGAGTACGGAAGTCAAAAATTTTCCGAAAAAAACCAAAATATTCCCAGACATTTAACGAAAAATTGGCTCCACAATTCTGCGATTGGCGCCGGCTGCGGCAGTCTGGCGTCAGGCGACAGATGCCGTCGTCTCGCGCTCACGATCATCGGCTGGCGCCAGAATCTTTTCTGTGACGCCGATGTTTAGTCGATCTTCTGTTGAATTGTTTATTAATTCTGGAATGCGAGATTTTAGGGAATAAAGTGGCCGCACCCGTAAAGGGTTGCCTAGGTATCCTTTCTTAAGGAATCAGGCCAAACGTAGCTCTCTTGAGTATCCTACTCAAGTAATTATGGGTAGTATTTCTTAAGTTGGTCAAGATTGGTCATGTTTGAGAACTCATTGCCATCCATATCAGTTATTTTTGTTGCACCTCCTGACAGGATTGTTTTGACAATGTAGGGTCCAGACCAATTAGGTCTGAATTTTCCCCTTGGATCTAAAATATTTTTCCTTAATGCTTTTAACACCAAGTCTCCTACTTTGATGTTTCATGTCTTGACCTTCTTATTAAAATGCCTAGCCATACGAGTTTGGTAACATTGAGTGTGATGTAGAGCTTCTAGTCGTTTTTCATCGAGTAGAATTAGCTCTTCATATCTTACTCTAGTCCGTTCAAATTCATCGAGTTTACTTTCTAACGCGATGCGTAGAGATGGAATTTCTAGTTCGATAGGTTGTACGACATCCATTCCATAAACCAAGGAAAATGGTGTATTTCCTGTTGATGTGCGAATTGACGTGCAATAACCCCACAATGCAAAGTGAAGTTTGTCAGGCCAATCCTTATAGTTTTCCGTCATTTTCTCGATGATAGTCTTTAGATTTTTATTAGCTGCCTCGACTGCTCCATTTGCTTGAGGCCTATAAGGGGAGGAATGATGATGTTGAATGCCATATTTTTGTAGCAATTCTTCACATTCGGCTGAAAGTGAGTTCTATTGTCACTTATCATTTCATGTGGGACTCCATATCGACAAATAATATTTCTCTCGATGAAGAGTGCTACATGTTTTGCAGTGAGTTTAGCTTATGATTGTGCTTCGACCTACTTTGTGAAGTTATCAATTGCCACTAGGATATAATCGTGGCCTCCTGTTCCTGGGGGAGTGATTTTGCCGATGATGTCAATTCCCCATGTAGAGAACGACAATGGCGACGTGTAGGTGGAGCAAGGATGGAGGAACATGTTGTAAATTGGCATAGATTTTGCACTTAGGGCATCTTTTTACGTATTGATGGCAATCCCTATTCATTGTAGTTCAATAATATCATTCTCGCATTATCTTTTGGACTAACATTTTGCCATTTATGTGAGTTCCACATATTCCTTCGTGGACTATCCTCATTGCTCTTTGGGCATCCTTTTTTCCTACACATAAGAGAGCTCGACCCTTAGGTACCCTTTTATGTAGCTCGTTGTCTATGAGTACATATTGGGAAGCCAAGAGTCTTAATGCTCGTTTTGCTCTTTTGTCAGCATGGGGAAGGTATTCTCCTTTGGTGATGTAGTTGAATATATCCATGTACCACAGTTCTTCTTCTTATTCGTCTTGGACTACTTCATCGTCTTCTATAGCTTGAATATGTGCTGGTTGTGCCTTTTTTTCTATGGTTAGAGGCATTTACTCGATTTACGTAAGAATCCTAACCATCGAGGCTAGTCTTTCCAAGGCATCAACAAATTGATTTTCTTCCCTAGGTAGATATGTGTATTCTACCTTCTCTAACTGATTAGTAAGAGTTTCTAGATACGTTTGGTAAGGGGCTAGACTTTCTCTCCTTACTTTCCACCTTTTGGATATTTGATTGATGGTTAATGAAGAGTCTCCGAATATCCGTAACTTTTTTACTGCCAATGCCAAAGCTGTTTCAAGGCCTACCACGCATGCTTCGTATTCAGCAGCGTTGTCAGTAACGTCGAAATCAAGCTTTATGGAGATTTGAACATGCTCTTCTTTGGGTGATACTAGTAATACTCCAACGCCACATCCCTTTTGGTTTGAGGCTCCGTCGAAGTATAAGGTCCAGGTATCATCTTCAGTGACCATGAAGTCTTCATCAGGAAATTCATTGTCTTGTATTGGCGTCGAGTATTCTATTGGAAAGTCCGCTAGAAAGTCTGACACCACATTTCCTTTGATAGTTTTTTGCGGCATAAACCTTACATCAAACTGGGCTAAATTGACTATCCATCTCGATATGCGTCCATTGAGTGTAGATTACTCGAATAAATACTTGAGTGGATCTAATCGGGAGACTACAAAGACGGTATGCACTAGCATGTAATGTCTTAACTTGATTGTGGCCCACACCAAGGCGAGGCACAATTTCTCAAGTGGTGTATAACGTTCTTCATATTCGAGAATTTTCTTTCTTAGATAGTAGATTGCGTTTTCTTTGCCTTCTACTTCTTGTGCTAGCATAGCTCCCATTGTCTCTGTGGTAAGTGTTAAGTACAACCTAAGAGGTATTCTCGGAAGTGCTGGTGCTAATACGGGAAGATTTGCGAGATATGCTTTGATCTTTTCAAAGGCTTTTTGACACTCGTCATCCCATATTACTGGTACATTCTTCTTAAGCTTTTTAAAGATTGGTTCGCATATCGTTGTCAATTTTGATATGAACCTACTTATGTATTGCAACCGGTCAATAAATACTCGAATCTGCTTCTCGGTTTTGGGCGGTGGCATTGACATGATTGCTTTGATCTTGGTTGGGTCTATCTCTATTCCTCTAGAGCTTATGACATAACCCAAAAGCTTTCCGGAGGTGACTCCAAAAGCACACTTAGATGGGTTCAACCTCATATTATATTTTCTTAGCCTTTCGAAAAAATTTCTTAAGGCTACTTGATGGCCTGGGCGGTCTTTTGATTTTACAATCATGTCGTCCACATATACATCGACTTATTTATGCATCATGTCATGGAGTAAGGCAGTCGATGCACGTTGGTAAGTGGCAACCGCGTTTTTAAACCCGAATGGCATTACCGTGTAGTAGTAAGTGCCTCATGGTGTTACGAAGGTTATTATCGCCATATCTTCTTCTGCCATGAGAATCTTATTATAACTTGCGTATCCGTCCATGAACGAGAGAAGTGCATGATTTGCTGTGTTATCCACCAGAATATCGATGTGTGGTATAGGGAAGTCGTCCTTTGGACTTGCCTTATTTAGATCTCAATAGTCGACACACATTCTTACCCTTCCATCTTTTTTCGGAACTGGGACGACGTTTCGACCCATTCAGGGTATTTTGATACCTTGATGAAACCTGCAGTTATTTGTTTTTGGACTTCTTCTTTTATTTTAAGTGCTACGTCGGGTTTCATTCGACGTAATTTTTGTTTTACAGGTTTCATTCTCGGAATTAATGGTATAGTGTGTTGAGCTATTTCTCTATTAATTCCTAGCATATCTTCGTATGACCAAGCAAATACATCGATGAATTCTTTAAGTATGTTAATTAAATCGGTTCTTTCTTGTTCATTAAGTGTTAGTCCGATTTTAACTTCTGTTTTATTGGTTGAACCATTTGAGATATCAACCGTCTCAATTTCTTCAATTATCGGTGTTTTCTTTTCAAGTGTTTCCATTACTTTAATAAGTTCTTTGTCTTTTTCATTGTTAGTTAAGCAATGCTCGTCATCTTGGGTTAAAAAAGAACACAAGAAGTAAGGAGAAGAAATTATATTATTATACTCTGAGATCATTACATCAAAGAGTGATATGTCCTCAGGGACTTGATCACTAACTATTCCAGGAGAAGAGAAAGTAGGGAAAGGTGCTACTACTAAAGACCTAGATGACTCTATAGGGAGAGACTCTGACTCTGACTATAACGACTCTTCGAACATCGGTCCTTGCCCTGTCGTGATGGAGATCTTTCTTCCACTTTGAGTAGTCACCTTGACGATCTTGCGCCACCCTTGTAGTGATCCTTCCGCTGGAGTGATTAGCTTCGAGGGATCGAAGTTTTCACTTTGTAGGACTGTTTGAATGAGCGACGAGTTATCCTCTTTGCATGTCGGCTCATCCTTTTCTCTCCCAAATAGTAATCCCATGACTTTAAAGTCAAAGCATGGGGGTGCTTTCTCCTTATGAACATGAGTTGGGATTTCATCTGTGAAATAGCAATCCAAGAAAATTTCAAATCCCGGTTGCCTTATGCCATTTACGAAAAATGGTTCGGGAAATTCGTAGCATGGATAGTCCTCTCCTTATTTTATGAATTGACCATTGAGTGTGAGAGGGTACTAATCCATTAGGATTGCTTTCTTTTGAATGCGAGCGTTCCTACGTGCTTTCGATTTTTCCTTGGCTCGCTTAAGATCTTTGTCGGTTCGAAACCTAGTCCGAAAGTATCTAATTTAGGGAGGCCAGGTGACTCCAGCGATTTTTCTATTCCTTTTTTCTTTCCCAGGGTCATCCCAGGAAAATGTCCTTGTTTCTTCAGAATAGCATTCACGATCATGTTAGAATGGGGGTCGTGGCAGAGAGGGGTCCTTTCATCCTCCTGGATTAAGGAGACCTCTTCATTAAATCCCCATAAATCTTCATCATCCTCATCGTGCTCCACGTTAATTATTGGATTTTCTATAGACTTGATTCTCATAGGTGAAGCATCGATGGTGATAGGAATTCCCCCAACTATGGCTTTTACTTGTTGGTGGAGAGATGAGGGGACGACCTTTAGGTCATGAAGCCAAGGGCGTCCCAACAATAAATTGAATGAAGCTTTGATATCTACTACTTGGAAAGTAGTAGCATGTTCTATCGCTCCCGCCGTTACATTCATGGTAATTTTACCAAGAGCTTAACGACGAGTGTTGTCGTAGGCTCTTATTCCTTATGTTGACGGGGTTAGGTCTTCATCCCTTATGCCTAGCATCCTCGCAGTTCTAAGTGGACAGAAGTTAATGGCTGATCCATTGTCTACAAGAGTCATAGGGACGTTCATTCTCTTGCAAACTACTGTGAGGATTAATGCCTTATAGTGTTTGTCACCTTCTGGGGGTAAATCCTTGTCAGAAAAGGAGATCAAATTGATGGGACTAGGTAGATCACTCGTGGGGAAGTTAGCCAACCCCTCAGGAGTGGTGTCTGAATCTATCCCTATTTTGTCCAAGGCATTCATTACAGCCAACCTATGTTCTCGAGATGTTGCCAGAAGCTTCCATACATTCATTTCAACTTTTTTTTTTTCTTGAATTGTTTGACGATGTCATTATCTTCAATGATAGGTATGGGAACTTGTTGTGTGGTTGGCATGGGTTGTGTCGAAATGGGAGGTTGTATTCTCGCAGATCTTGTGGGGACGTCTATTGATGAATCTTCTTCAACCCAAAAGTGATCCATGGCATATGACACCAAAGGTGGAGGTCCTACCATATCTTTTAAGTAGACTTGTTCTTCGTCGCTGTCCCAAACTCCATTAATACTTACATCCTCTTCTTGTGGAACTTGGACTAGCTTCTTTTCATCAATCATTTTCTGAATTAAATACTTGAATTTAAAACAGTTTTCGATAGTGTGACCCCCTAATTGATGATACTGGCAGTAATATCTATGTGTCCTTTTCAATGATTTAAATGGTCTCGGTTCGAGAGGTTTGATCTCACCACTCTCGGAGAGAATTTCGAACATTTGTATATATGGGATCCCAATTGAATTGGAGTGTAGGGTCTATTACTCTTCTTGGGTTTTTCGGTGACTTGTAAAGGAAAACGTTTCGCTTCATAAGTCGTTCCCATGGGTGTAAGCTCTCTCTTAGATTCATTTTTCGGGAGTGGAACCTCGTCATATTTCTTCTGAAGTTCCTTTATATCCTTGAGAGTTTCACGTAGCAAGTGTGATCCTTCGATCATAGACAGTGTGAGCGATTGTATGCCCTCTTTACTTGCTAGTTCTAGAAGGTTATCCATGGCGTCGAAAAAGATCTTCTCCTCTTCTTCGATGGCATGGATTTCTTTAACAGGTTTGATAAGAGACGAGGGGTCAACCTCATTTTCCTCATCAGAGATAGCGAAGGAATGAGAGAGAGGCGCATTATCAATACTTGGCTTCTTACTGGCAGGGGGCAATGGCAGCTTGTTGTTGTCTATTAAGTCTTGGATAGCTTCTTTAAGCTTCCAATAGTTCTTAGTGAGATGGCCCCTACCTTGGTGATACTTGCAGTGTGCATTGGGGTTCCAGTTAGCCAACCTCTTTTTGACTGGTGGGTCCCCAAATGGTCCAATAGGAGTTATAAGACCTTTTACATTTAATCGGTCAAATGCGGTGTCATAACTCATGCCAATAGGAGTAAAGTTCCTCCTAAATGGTTTCTTTTGTCCTTGATTATTCATAGCAAGGACTTCACCTAGATTAAAAGTGCTAACATTGTTTGAGTGGGTGGTTTTGGAAGAAGAAGGATTGTCGTTCTTCTTTCCTTTCCAGCCACTGTTGGAGTTATTGTTGGCAGCTTTCAACTTAGCCAGGTCGTCTTCAGTATTAATTCCAATGTCGTAGACGGCCTTGAAGGTATGGAGATTATTCTGATATTTGAGATGCTTGGAGTATTTTTCTTGAAGGTTTTTGATGAATAACCTTACGGACTCTTTTTCACTTGGAACCTCAATCATTTTAGCTGAGGTTTCTCTCCATTTGTTAAAGAAGGAGGTGAAGCCTTCGTTCTCCTTCTTCTTGAGGATTTCAAGTTCCCTATGGTCAGTCTCAACTTGAATGTTGCATTTGTATCTATCAACGAAAGCGTTTGCTATGGAATCTCAGGTGGAGGTTTTTTCTTTTTCGAGAGAAAAGAACCATTGCTGGCAAACGGTCTCAAGAGATAGTGAGAACAGAGAGGGGAACACCTTCTTATCGATACCCTTAATACTCATTATTGTTTCAAAGGCTCTTAAATGAAAATAAGGGTTATTGGTTGCTTTTAATTTCGGGATGTTGTTGGCATTGAACTTCTGCGGAAGAAGATCTTTGTCCATCGAGACCCCTTGTGAACTAATCCCTTGAAACTTGTAGTCGCTAGATAGCTTGCTTAGACTCTCTTGCATGAGGTCCATCTGTTGTTGTTTCACGGGATCATCGATCTTAAGGGTTAGGACCTTTAGTGCTTCAGTCACGGTAACCAGTTGGTTCCTGAGCTCATTGACTTCTTCTTGTGTTGCCAATACTGTCCTTGCTTTCCTCTTACGAGCAATGGGTTTGTGAAAAAGTTGGACTTGTACGAAAAGATTGTCTTTGATTAACCGCCCTTCCTTTATTGACCACACGCTATAATTTAAACCATTTTTGTTTAATTACTTGACTCAAATCGACCTTGACTTTACGGTTTTAAAGAGGAAAAATAAATAAAAAAAATAGGGTATATTTTTAGGAACCAAGTATGTATTTAAATTGGAGGATTAATATCCAACTTACCCCCATAAAAAAATGACGGAAAAAACGCGCATACAAGACTTTCTTAGACATGGTCAAAGTATGTGTATTGGTGTGTGCGTTGAGTGTAAGTGACATGCTTGACCTTTTGTGTAAGACCATGGGACTTGGTGCCTAGACTTAATTAATGACTTAACAAGGTATTATTAACAGTAAAATTTAACCGAATTACTTTGCAAACTGGTTAATTAGACACAAAGTGATGACACGATTAATAATCTGAACTGTCATCAAAACGACAGGACTGGCGCCTCTCTTTGCAGTGTAGCGCCAGACGACAGCATTGTCGCTAGGCGCCACACTCCACAGAGTAGCGCTACAGTTCAAACTTTGGCGTCATTGCTGGAGCTTCGATCTGAGATTGTTTTCGGTATTATTAATCAACAGGGGTATGCCTAAAGTCGGACTAGGTCAATTCTGGTTAAAAAATTAGACTTTATTTACTCAAATTTATTATTTAATTAGGAAAATTTATTTTAGTCATTAATTTATTTAATCTTAGCACAAGTCAAACAAACGGTTAAGAAAAACATATACCATATGCACAACAAATAATGCGCAATTAGTCAAGTAGGCACAATATAATGCAATGAGTTTGCAACCTAACCATGGCTCTAGTTCTCTAAAGTTCGGGATATGGGTTAGTCAATAGAGGGTCCATGGTTAATTGTCCAGATGCATCGCACGGAAGCCTTACCATGAAGGGTTGGCGCGAGTTGATGGGACACCGCGAGTTTTAGAAAAAAACTCGCTTCCATGGTTTGGTGAATTCAACATTCTCGGATGTACCTTTTGTTGCTCAGAGCGTTCAATCAGGTAGATGGAGCATGAATTCCCAGGGGGCTATGTCCATATGTAGAACACATATGGGTTTCAAAAAGTGAGAAAAACTCAATCAGGAAGTAGGATCGAGCAAACAATGCTAAAAACTGGTCGAAATTAGAACGCATATTTCTGGCTCGGTATTGGAAGAATTTGGCACCAGCAAACAGAGGTTATCGCCAGCTTTGGCTTTAGCGCCTAGAGACAGGGCAGTCGTCTGGCGCTACAGTCAAATTTCTGGTGCTAACTTCTGTTCGCAGACGCTAATTCCTACATGCCTCAGCAGCTTTCTGTGCTCGATAAAATTTTCCAGTTTCGCGCAGTGTTATTTCGATCCTAGTTGTGAAAGATATTCCTCAAATTTCCTACGTGTAAAAATCCTATGTTTTAACTCATTACGGATGGTCTTTCCAATGAGATCTTTTTTATGCATATGACAATAATGTTAATCAAAATTACACACATGAAATACTTAGAACATTTCGAGTCTCATCCACTCATTCTAAATCATTGCCGAAATAAATTTCAGGAATTAAAATAGAAATCCTCCCCAGTGTAGTCGCCAAAAACTATAGGGAATATTTCAAGCGTTATCCCTAGCTTGAACCCCATTGTGATCATACACTAAAGTATGGTGGCGTCCAAAGGGAAAGAAGATAGAGCAAAAGAGTCGCCAACAAGTTTTTTTTGTAGGAACTTGTAAACCGTTCACGAGGTGAAGGTTACACCCCTTAACGATGCAAGAGATCTTCAACTCCAATAGGTCTTGAACCATGACAGGTAGTTCGGGGATGAAGGTACAAATTCAATCTAAAAGAGATTGAACCTGCCCTAATAAAAGGCCCCTACTTTATTCTGATCGTATTCATGTGCGCTTTCTGACTAACATACAATCAATAGGTTTAACCCTAAACTTTTTTATCTATGTTGGTTGAATTTAAATGCACAAATAAAACTATTATTAGCGATCACTTGAATTATAATCATATTAACCATAAACAAGATTATTAATTATCTTACTAAGCATGATTACAAGTACCAATTCCCTTTAAACATGCATAAAAGGCGTGATCAAGCAATAGCAATAAATAAGAATCAAGCAACATAATAATAAACAAGAATAAATAATAATAAAAATAATAATCATAATAATAATCATAATAATCATAATCATGTTCATGTTAAGCATAACAGCAAGATCCTAGGCATGATACTAACAAGATTAATAACAAATCCTAACATGTCACTAAACATTAAAGATCAAAGCTTTAACCGTAACATGATACTAACATGAATATTAGGAAAGAAAATAGGAAGCATCATAGAAATCATAATTGACATTATATTCTTTACCCTAAACATGATACTAGGAATTTATGGTTGTCATTCTAAACATCAAGCATCCTAACATAATACTAGGAATCACAATAACAACCTAGACATTATTTCTATATTATAATATCAATAAATCAATTAAAGCACTTACTTGGATGCCTCGTATCTCTTTCTAATACACACGTTAGTAACTTCAAGGAAAATAATAAAACAAAACAATTAAATTAAATAACTGAAATAGAGATTTGTGACCAAACCCTCAGAAATTAAACCTTTCACGTCTAGGGCGAAAGCAACTTCGAATATGGCTAGGTGTATCTAAGTCTTGCGAATGCGGAATTTTTTATTTTAGAAAAGGCTAGTTTAGAAAAGAGAGAGAGAGAGAGAGTAATCAAGAGAATCTTGATGAGAGTTGGTGAATGAAAACGGAGTTTTTAGGAGGCTATTTATAGAGAAAATCAGCCAAAAAGATAAAAAATCAAAACAGAGTTCTGACGCGTAAAACGAGGTTAGCGCCAGACGCTGACATTAGCACCAAGCGCT
Organism: Chenopodium quinoa; assembly: GCF_001683475.1. Taxonomy (NCBI): domain Eukaryota; kingdom Viridiplantae; phylum Streptophyta; class Magnoliopsida; order Caryophyllales; family Amaranthaceae; genus Chenopodium; species Chenopodium quinoa. Next base: position 291,267 of record NW_018742345.1, read on the forward strand.
ACCGCTAGCGCCAGGCGCCAAGCTTAGCGTCAAGCGCTAATGCTGGTGTTTGGCACTGACTAAGATATTGACGCGTTTTCTAAAAATCAGATAGAAATTGCCGTACAGGAGAATAAAATCGTATTTTCCTCAAAAACATTCTTTTATTCAGATAAAAACTCTAAAAAGTCAACAAAAGTCAATTTATCAATGCTAATTGAATTGGGAATGAAAAGAACCTTCTAGAAGAATCTAGAAAACTAAAACCATTCCTAATTGCATTAGGAATGATAAACCTATATTAGGTCCTCCTCTAGATCATTGGGCCGCATATAAGGCTCAAGCTGGGCCCAGTTCAGTAATTTGGCCATAACTTCCTCAATATTCATAGGAATTGGGCTTATAATATATCGTTGGAAAGCTTTTTTCAAGCCCTATCCAACTACACTACTATTGGACCCATATCATGGACCTACCAAACGGGATTTTCTGTTTTCTTAAAATAGGTTTTCCAAAAAAGAGAAAGGAGAAAAGAAATTAAAACTATCCGCAACACTAAACTTTCCACACTTTCACTTCATTCGATTATGATTCGACGTGAAAAGAACTCATCACTGGGTTTGGTTTTGGGAAGACACAAATGGATGTCTACAGACGTGCCCTAGAGTGGTTGGACAAAGAGGTAAAGCCAAATTCTTTGAGTACATGGGATGAAGTAACTAAGAAGTTTCTATCTCGATTCTACCAACAAAAGTAAACGGTCGAATCAAGAGCTCCCATTCAGAGCTTCAAGCCAAAACCAATTGAAAGTCTTTATGAGGCATGGGAGAGGTACAAGGAATACAAAAGAGAGTTCCCACATCATGGGATTCCCACCTATCAAATCATCCAAATCTTCTATGGAGGTCTAAGTCCTCAAGGAAAATCTTGTTTAGATGCCGATGTCGGAGGCCCTATCATGAACAAAACGGAGGACGAGGTGGTGGACTTAATTGAAGATGTGGTAAGGTATCACATGGATTGGAAAGAACGTGAGAGAGATTCAACAATCAAGAGTGGTTCTATGGTGTATTCAATCGACCATCTCAATGCCATCAACAATTTGTGCCGAAAAATTTCAAACTTGGGCATGGAGATGAACTCGATCAAAGCAAAGCTTAAGAGTGCTTCATCACAGGCACCAATTCTTATATTTCTCTAGTTTATGTTTTCCTTAGTTTTATCCTGTTTTCTTGTATTTCATAGTTTATTTTACCTTTTCTCCTTTTTTTGTTTGCTTTTCTTTGATTCTAAGGATATTGGTGATGTTTAAGGAGCTCATTTGATTTTTCTCAAGATGTGTAAGGCTCAAGATGCATGCCGATCTCTCCTTTTGAAGCTCTAATGTTAATGGGTGCAAAGTCCAAGTCTTCAAGGCCGCGCTTTCAAGCAGTGTGGGCATTAAAAATGGTGTTGAACCCACCGTGGAATCCTTCGGAAACTTCTTCCCCCAAGATTCATCAAGTGGAGCGCACGGAAGCATCGACGGTCGTACAAGAGGAGCTCCCCTGCCCCTAGGCGCGAGCGTGCACGAAGGTGGCACGGGCACGCAGAGTAGGGGCCGCGACTGCATAGGTGAGTGGTGCGGCCACACATCTCATCTTTCTCCGTTTCGTACCCATTTCTTCGCAGCCACTCATGATGAGGAGAGGGCGCGCCTATTGGGGTTCTTTTTGGATGTCTAACTAAAATCTCCTTTGTTAGTTTTACTATATAACATGATGATTTTTATTTAGATTGGAGTTTAGAGAGAGAAGCTCAAGAATTTTGAAAACTTTGTTCTTATATTTTAGAGAGAGAAACATAGTAATTGATGATTGTTACATTTTGATCTTTATTCCTTTTGATATTGTAGACACCTAAAAATGTCTCCCCAAAACCAAACCCGATAATGAACAACCTTTCACCGCCATTGTTGGTCGGGTTGAGTATTTAATCTTGGAGTGCTTAAATCCATATTTCCATTTCATAAACCAACCCAATTCCTAGCCCATTTCCCAAACCATAACTCATTTTCCTCTTTTCGTGCCTTTAAACCCAAAATAATTCATTTCGTGTCCTTTAAAATCATTCATTTCGTGTCCTTTTTATAAAAACCATTTATTTCAGTTTATTTTGGTCCATAATCTGGGTCCAATGATTAAATAGTTGGATAGGGATTTAAAAGATCTTTCCAACGATATATTATAAGCCCAAATCCGAGTTATAACGAATAAGTTATGACCAAAATATTAAACTGAGCCCAAACCGAAACTAAGCCCACCTTACCTACAACCCAATGATCATGTGGAGGGTCCAAATTATTTAATCCCATTCCTAAACCAATTAGGATTAATTGGAAGCTTCTATAATTTTCTAAAAGATCTTAATTATTCCTTTTGAAAAGATAAGATTAAAGAGTTTGACATTAATAAAACTTTTCTTTTTAGAATCCTATTTCTATCCAAATTGAAAGTTGTTCAAAGATAGTCAGATATGAAATTCGTGCCTTATATTTTTAATCCAAATTTTATATGGTTGGATAGAACTTGAAATTATATTTTCAATGATATATTATAATATCAATTTCGAGCTATAACGGAAAATATATGAATAAAATGTTTAACTCTATCTAAAACTGACATCGTCTCACTATTTCGGCCATATATTTTATTCTATAAAATATTTTAATCTAATTCTAATTTTTTTAGAAAGTAGACTTCATGAAATTTCCAATGATATCTTATTTATCTTATTCCGATTTCTGGATCAAAAGATATGATAAAAACAAAAACCGCAAAAACTGCTGTGTATCGCAAGAGATTTATCTGATTCGAATTCTTATCTTTTCTGGATTCTTTGACCCCTCTTTTTTCTCTATAAATAGAGTTCATATCTTCCCTTTTTAAACCATCAACAAGCTTGATCATTTAATCATTCTCTTCTCCCTCTTTAGCCTAAACATTAGCCTCCCTATTCTTCCTTAATACTTCCCCTAAGCACTCCAAGGAGTTCATACTTAACCTGAGGTTCCGTCCTTAAACCAAGGCGTGAAAGGTAGAATTAACTGAGGGTTTGGACCAAATTAACTCTACTTTTTAATTTAATTTAATTTAATTTTCATTTGATTTATATTTTTATTGAAGTTACTAACAGTTTATTCATGATGTAGCAATTCAAGGAAACGCGGAAAGTGAGTAATTAATCACTTAATTACTCTTATTTTATTCTTGTTGATAGTATCATGATTAGGGTTATTATTATGATTTGATTTGACTAACGATATTATAATTAAATTTCTTCCAATATTAATGTTTATTCTATTGTTATTTTTTATCACCATATTGCATGTTAAAGGGAATATGTAATTGAAAATCACGCCTAATAAGATAATTTGGACAAACGGTTTAGGTTCCTTTTTAATCTTATTGTTTAATCAAGTGATCACGATATATTAGAAATATATGTTGCATTAATATTCAACCAATTTAGCTTAATAATAGATTGGAGCAAATTGAATCTTTGTTTGTATGCCTTTGAGATCGCAGGAATCACTTTTCACTATAAGAATCGAGTAGAGGCCAATACGGGCGAATGTGACTCCATGACTCACTTTGTACCATCATCCCCGATCCTCCTTTCGTGGTTTCGAACCACATGGAGTTAGTAATCTCATGGATTATGAATGGAGTGTAACCTTCACGGGTCAATCGTTGTCCCTTATTCGTGGTTGCCTTTTATGATCCGTGAACGGTTTACAAGTTCCTTAAAAACTTGTTGGTGGATCCCTACTTTCCTTTTCCCTAATCGTATTATGTCAATTCCCACTTCCTATGAGTGCCAAGCATATTCACAACATGCTTTTACGTAGGCGCAATTCGAGCGACGCCTACAGATATTGATTTTGTAAGAATTGCTTTCTCTTTAATGCAATTTTAGTGTTTGATTTTTGATATATTGTTGAATTTCCATAGTTTGTTTGATTGGATTGTTGATATTTTGATTACAATGTTGATGATAAAATTGATGATTAGTTTAGTTATGCTTTGCAACTTTATAATGTGTAGTGAGTAGTTCCTTTGTAGGGAGGTGGTGTAACATGTATGAATGATAAGCTATAGCTAATTTGGGGTTTTGATTGATTTGATAATGTGATAAAATTGATTAATGGAATTCGTGCATGTGTTTGATTTGATGAGGAGTAGCTAACCTTGATTATCAAGCTAGATTGCATATTAGTTTTCATTGATACGACACATTGATTTGGAAGCTATTATTATTGATTGATCTTGTTTTGCAATTTTTCTTTGATTATCATTCGTAGAGACCACTAGCTTGACATTAAGAAATAGCTCTTCAAGTGATTTTGATTGAAAAATATCATTTTTCCCTTGCATTGTTTGATTGATCAACTTCCTGTTAAATTAGCACATTTTTCATGAATGCATGTGGATCCTAAATCTTTATTACCTTGATATTAATTTCTATTTTTAGCTTTGATTGTATTTATTTGATTGTTTTGACCAAACAATTTGCTTAAGATTTTAGAACAGCTTAACTGGAGACCATAGCTTATAGCTTATTCCCTCGGGTTCGACCCCGACTTACCCCTATACCTAGGGTTGGGTTTGGTTATAAATTTGGTTTGATTGGGGGGATTCTTAGAACTCAATGACTTAGGTTTTCCTCCCATCAAAATGGCAATGTTGCCAAGGAATAGCATGGTTATTTTCCATTGTAGATTGAGTATGTTCCATTTTATTTGAAAAATACAAAAAGATTTTCTTTCTTGTATGCTACACTTGTAGCCGTGCTATTAATATTTCCTTTGAGATTTGTATGCGTAGGGCATGAGATCAAAATTTAGTGCCATTTGTTGCGAAAATTGCGAGGACCATAACAAAGATAAGGGTTGTTAATCGTTCCTTCAGTTCTAGTTCCTCAAGAGAGGAAGACCATCAAGAAGAAAAATAAGAATGAGATAGAATGGGTGTTAATCCAAGAGTGGCATTAAAAGTGTTAGGAGCTCCGGGAGCCTATAGATTTCAAAGCGAAATTGCTCCTCCCACGACACTGACAAATGACTTTGAGATTATACCGGCGATGATTACATTGATAGTGAGGCGTCAATCTAGTTGAGGCAATCATGAGAGTCCCCTTAATCATTTTAAGGAGTTTGAGAAATTGCAATATTATCAAGGTGCAATATTATCAAGGTGAATGGGGTTACTCAAGAGTTCATTCCACTTAAACTTTTCACTTTTTCTCTTATTGGACGTGCTCTAGAGTGGTTGGACAAAGAGGTGAAGCCAAACTCTTTAAGGACATGGGATGAAGTGACTAAGGATATTCTATCTTGATTTTACCCACAAAAGTAAATGGCCGAAGCAAGAGCTCTCATTCAAAACTTCAATCCAAAACCCATTGAAAGTCTTATGAGGCATGGGAGAGGTACAAGGAATAAAAAAGAGAGTGCCCACATCATGGGATTCCCACCTATCAAATCATCCAAATCTTCTATGGAGGTCTAAGCCCTCAAGGAAATTCTTATTTAGATGCCGATGCTAGAGGCCCTATCATGAATAAAACGGAGGATGAGGTGGTGGACTTAATTGAAGATGTGGTAAGGTATCACATGGATTGGAAAAACGTGAGAGAGATTTGACAATCAACAGTGGTTCTATGGTGTATTCAATCGACCATCTCAATGTCATCAACAATTTGTAATGAAAAATTTCAAACCTGGGAATGGAGATGACCTCGATCAAAGAAAAGTTTGACAGTGCTTCATCACAAGCACCAATTCTTATATTTCTCTAGTTTGTGTTTCCTTAGTTATTTTCCTGTTTTCTTGCATTTCTTAGTTTATTTTACCTTTACTCCTTTATTTGTTTGCTTTCTTTGATTTGCAGGAGTTTGGTGATGTTTAAGGAGCTCAATGGCTTTTTCTCGGGATTTGTAAGGCTCGAGATGGATGCTGATCTCTCCTTTTGAAGCTCTAATGTTAAGGGGTGCAAAGTCCAAGTCTTCTAGGCCGCGCTCAAAAGCTGCGTGCGCATTAAAAATGGTGTTGAACCCACCGTGGAGGCCTTCGAAAAATTCTACCCCAAGATTCATCAAGTGGAGGGCACGAAAGCATAGACGGTCGCCCAAGAGGAGCTCCCCTAGTCCTAGCGCGGGCGTGCACGAAGGCGGCACGGGCATGCAAAGTAGGGGCCGCGACCGCACAAGTGAGTGGTGCGGCCGCACATCTCATCTTTCTCCATTTCGTACCCATTTCTTCACAGCCGCGCATGATGAGGAGAGGGCGCGCCTATTGGGGCCCTTTTTGGATGTCTAACTAACTTTTCCTTTGCTTTAAACAACCGGTTTAGGTTCCTTTTTAATCTTGTTATTAAATCAAGTAATCACAATATTTTAGAATTATGTGTTGCATTAATATTCAACCAATTTAGCTTAATAATAGTTTAGAGCAAATTGAATCATTGTTTGTATTCCTTTGGGATCGCAGGGATCACTTTTCACTAAAGAAACGAGTAGAGGCCAATACGGGCGAATGTGACTTCATGACTCACTTCGTGCCATCATCCCCGATCCTCCTTTCGTGGTTCCGAACCATATGGAGTTAGTAATCTCATGGATTATGAATGAGGTGTAACCTTCACGGGTCAATCGTTGTTGCCTTTCGTTGTCTCTTTATCACGGTTGCCTTTAATGATCCGTGAACGGTTTACAAGTTTCTTACAAACTTGTTGGCGGCTCCCTACTTTCCTTGTCCCTAATCGTTGTTCTTAATCGTATATGTCAATTCCCACTTCCTATGAGTGCCAAGAATATTCACAACATGCTTAACATAGGCGCACTTCGAACAACGCCTACAATGTCATTGTCGTTTCTCAGGTAAACTTGGTAGAGAACTACTCCGAATGGATTATTGTTGACACATGAGCATCCAAACTCTTTTGTGCAAACAAGTAAGGTCAACACGTTTATGTTGAGAGTTAAGTAGTTATCAGGAGTGAAGAAATTAAAGTCCTTGAGGAAATTTGAGAAGCTCCCTATTTTCTCTTGAAGAAATCCATTTTCATTTGGGATTGAAGGTTGGAATGATGGAGATTCACCTCTTCCTACTACTCTTGAACAAAAAGCTAACGATTTGTCATTCCCTTTGTTGTAGTATTTGTTAATTTCAAAAAAAAATTTTGGTTTAATGTCATACAATTTAATTTCATACATAGAAGTATTTTTAAGTAACTTTAAATTATTTTTTAACTGCAAGATTGTATTGTTGTGGTGGTTAAGGTTTTGATTCAATCTCAAGTTTGCTTCATTGTTAAGGATACTGACGAGAAAGTTCCTGATGTTAGTCATGATCAGATTATTCACAAGTTGAAGAAAATGCTTTATAACAAGAAGGGAAGAAATTTAATAGAAATGCTAACATGGGTCGCAAACAATGGTGTTGTTGTTTTGTTAGATTACGATCCTATTCGTTGCCAAATAAAACTGGTATGTAAATATAAAAAAAAATATTTATGATTAATATAATTGTTAAGTAATTTTTTTTTACATTATGAATAGGGTGCTCGTTGGTTTTTTATCAACCGAGAGCGGAGTTTGAGTTTTCAATAACTAAGAATCATTGTTTTGCTTATATTGTTGATAGAAGTGATCATTGGGCAATCCAAGCTGGGGACGATATATATATATCCCATTCCTCAAGCAAAGTCGAGTCGGGTCAAGCTTCACGCCAAAAATTGTGTGCCCAAACTAGCACGGCCATGGGGGTTTAGGCTTTTTAGGCCGTGCCAAAAAAATAACTAAAAATGCATAAAATTCCATTCCCAAGCCCATCCAAAACATTATAAAAATTAGACTTGGTCAGGCCCGATATGATTTCGGGCTAATTTTTTTTTCCCATAATCCCCCCAACCCCCAAAATCCGATCGAATTCACTTTGATCAGGTCTAAATGTTAAATCCTTTACATTACAACATGGTAAATCGAGTCACGATTGGTGAAACCAAACTAAAATGAATGAAAAGTTTGACTTTTGCTTCCAAATATGTCATTAGATGGACTACGTTACTTGAATGGAAAGTTACGTTGTCGAGTGTGTATGTGCAACATCTAGATTTGTAAAGAATCTCTATAAAGAAAATTTCAAGAATTTGGAAAGTAGAGGCAAAAAGCACTAATACATTAATTTTATTGATCATTGTTCAAGGTTCAACATAGTTTGCCTTTTGAAGACAAACGATGACGTTAATTTCCAATTTCTTGTGTATTCAGAATAAATTGAAAATCAATAGTTAAATAAAAAAACGCAAACTATTGGGTGCGGGCACCCGCATCCACGTGTTTGTGCATCCGAAGAACCGAAGACGATGATGAAGATGAAGACGATTATGATGACCGATGATTTAAACCCTAGATTTGAAGCAAATTACAATTAGAGGTTTCAATGGCACGACTTTTGTGGTTGGTGATTTGCTGCTGGTGATGTGGTGGTTGGTGGATTCGATGGTTAACAATTTGCGGCAGCTGGGTTTGGTGGTAGGTGGTTTCGGTGGTTTGTGGGTGTGGTGGCCTAGGTTCAGTAAAAGGCGGCGGCAAAAAACGGTGGCCGGACTTATTTGAGGAGGAAAGGGAAGTGAGGAAGGAAGGAGAAGGAGAGGGAGTAAGGGGTTGATATGTCTATTTTATATAGTATTTTAGCCCCGTCCCTTGGTCATAATTGGTAGTGTTTTTGGATATTTAGAGCCACTTTTATTACTAATTGATGTTTTTTAGTGTTTTCGTAGTTTTGGTTGAGTTTTGTAGGGAATTGTACTGTTGGAGAATTTTCCCGGGATTTTATAGAGCGACTACGAGCATTGGAGGGAACGACCACTTTTCATAGCCCGGGGCCGATTAAAGTAAAAAAAATCGGTGATTAAGGGCTCGACGTATGAGATACCGACGCATTTGGACCGAGTATTCAAGACCCGAAGGGGAAATTCGAATTGGGCTAAGAAGTGAAGCCCAATCTAAGTCCAAGTATAGCCGAGCTCGATCGGGCAATCCTTCGCCCGATCAGGCGGATACCCAGGACAAGAAGTCGAAGAAAAAGGCGATCCCGATCAGGCGCGTGTTTCTGAGGACATGATTTCGACGTTTTACTTGGTTTTAATTAGGATTAGTGAAGAGTTTGGTATAAGTACGTTTTATTGTTATGAGTTTTAGTACCTCTTCTCTTAGACTTTCTCTCTCTACTTAGCTTTATTTTCTCTCTCTATAACTCTATACTTTGTTCTTGATTCAACTCATTATTTCCGTTAACTTTGGTAATGATTTCTTCTCTATTAATTTCAGTAATTTTATTTCTTTAATTCTTCATGTCTCCTTTAATTGCTTCGATTAGTTTAGATATAATTATGTGTGAGTAGTTCTCTTTCTATGGTTTGTGGGGATCCATAAATAATATGAAGGGGTAATTTGTTATTGTTGATTGTCAATGCTTGATTAATATCCTATTGATTGATTTAATGCTATGCAATTAGATTAGGCCTAGTTTAATTGCATGAGTTATGCAATATTAATTCGAGATTCGAGAGATGAGAATTGATGTTAAGGCTTAGTTTCAATAGGAAGACTAATTTATAAATGGTTAAGTCGAGATTCGAGAGATGAGATTTAATATCGGTAAATTAACTTTGTGATTGTAATGCGTAGCGAAAGCCCTTTATGATCTGATTAATCGATGCATTGATGATTGATTGTTATGTTTTACCCTGGAATATTATTTATTGGTGAACCTATGCTCTAGGTATTATATTCATTGATTTTCCTCCTACTATTATTCCTTCCCACTTTTATTCTTAGTAGTTTAGTTCCCTTTATAACAACAAATTGGTTACTTGATAATCTAGATTATATTGATTAATTAGGAATATATTGACTTGTTTCCCTGTGGTTCGACCCTTCTTCCCTATCTACATAGTTAGTGGATTTAGGTATTATTTTTTATTAGGTGATTACGACTTTAGCTTGTCAAAATTTGGCACCGTTGCCGGGGAAACGATTTAATTTTTATTTCTGATTGTTTTTTGTAGTCTAGATAGATTATTCCCTCTTGTCTCAGATTACATTAGTTCTTTGAGGCAATTCGCATATTTGTCTTTTAGTTCTTTGTTTATGCCCAAGTGTTCCAAATCAGGTTATATTCCATTCGATCCTATGATTGAGCGCTCTTTCCATAGACAAAAGAATCTTTACAGACATTTCCTGGCGGGTTCCAAGGATAACATACTCTATAGCATTGTTGGTTGTTTCAAAATCCAGTCGTACTGATATGGGGATGTGTTCTTTGTCAGGAGATGTTAGGATGACTCCTGCACCACACACGTTTTGATTTGAAGCACCATCGAAGTAAAACTCCCACGAATCGGTATTGGTCGTGCACAAATGCTCATCCAGGAATTCATTGTTAACTTCCCCACTCTCACTTGGAAAGTCTGTTAGAAAGTCTGATACAACCGCTCCCTTGATCGACTTTTGAGGGATGAACTTAAGGTCGAATTCGGCGAGCATGACCATCCATCTTAAAATCCTTCGATTAAGGGTTGGCTTGTCAAAGAGGAATTTAAGTGGATCCATCTTTGATACCACATACATTCTGTGAGTAAGCATATAGTGGCGAAGCTTCTTTATGGCCCATACAAGTGCGAGACAAAGCTTTTCAAGTGTAGTATACCGTGTCTCGTACTCGAGTAGCTTTTTACTCAAGTAGTAGATGGCTTTTTCTTTCCCTTCAACCTCTTATGCTAACATTGCTTCAACAAGCAGCGGGTGATGCAAAAGCCTATCACAGAAACCTTCTAACTGATTCTAGTGATTTAGAAGTTCTTTCAGATTCATAATTAGAGATGACAGCACCTAAGAAGCTCATCGATTATTCGCAGCCGTCCCTGACATATTTTCTACACCTTACTCCTACTCCGGCCCTTGATGGTGTGCAATTTCAAATCAAACCCCAATTTATCACGATGATAAAGAGGAAGCAATTCAGTGGAGCTAAGGGTGAAGATCATAATCTTCACATTGCAGATTTCTGCCAATATTGCTACACCATTAGATAAGCTGGGGTCACGCAAGACCAAATCAGGGGGATTCTTTTTCACTATTATTTATGTGGAAAAGCCAAATTATGGTTTAATGTTTTGAATAGAACTGCACTTGGTATTATTGACTGAAAAACTCTTGCCTTGAATTTTTATAATAAATATTACCTTGCAGAGAGAATGACTTTATTAAGGAGTGCTATTCAGAACTTTGCCCAAGAGCCAGATGAAACTCTATATGAGGCTTGGGAAAGGTTCAAGGATCTACAGAGTGAATGCCCCCACCATAATCTGGCACAATGGCAGTTCATCTAATGGCCTTGGAAATTCATCTAGATCAATTCTAGATTCTGCAGCTAGTGGGAGATTCATGAATCTTAATGTTGAAAATGCAGGTTAGGTTATCAAAGACATGGCAATTTACAATTACCAATATGGGAATCCGAAAGGGTTTGCTAATAAAGGAAAACATAATGTCGATTCTGTATCCTTTTTGCAAGCTCAATTAACATATATTTGTCATAAACTAGATAATCTTACTGTTGTTCCTAACTCTGTGGCTAATGTTTATGTTCTTGCTAATAATGAAGCTTTTTGTGGAATTGTAGGACATTGGGAAAAATATTATAGGATTTCCATAGAGCAAGTTAATGCCTTCCAATCCTATAGGCAAAATAACCCATACTCCAACTCTTATAATCCTGGCCTCCGGAACCACCTATATCATTCCTACTAGAGTACCAATGTACAAAACCCTCAACCTCCACAACAAACAATACAACAACAACCCCCACCACAGCAAAAATATTACCATCCTAATTCTGTCTAGAAAAACCCGTCATAATCCTCCTCATCTTTTGACCCTGCTATGTCAGAAATTAGAGTAATGCTTTCAAGCATGCAAAAGCACATGGTGAGTATGGATGCACAAATTGATTCGATTATTTCTCATAATAAAATCATTGATAATAAAATTGCACAGATTTTATCTACCCTACAAACCCCTCAGCAGGGAGCTCTACCATCGCAACCAATCCATCCTACAGATCATGCCAATGCAATCACTCTAAGGAGTGGTTCACACTATGATGGGCCTCCTATGCCCAAGGAAGATGGACCTGTTGCTAATCCTGATTCCCTTGTACCAAATGCTAATCTTACTAACCCTGTAGGGCTACAAAAAGAAACTAACCCTTCTAATGTTTCTTTGTAGGGTAAATATCAGGAAAAGGGAGGAGATGTGCAGAGTCCAGCTATCAAACTACCATTCCCTAATAGACATTTGAAGAGTAAGTTTGATAAGCAATTTGGTAAGTTTTTGGAGGTTGTGAAAAACTTGCAGGTAACAGTTCTTTTCACTGATTTAATCACTTAGGTTCCTGTATATGCTAAATTTATGAAAGATATTTTGACTAGGAAAAGGGCCTTTGATGAGGTAGAAACTGTAGCTTTTAAAGAGGAATGTAGTGCTTTATTACAAAATAAATCCCCTCCTAAATTAAAGGATCCTGGTAGTTTTTCTATCCCTTGTCATATTGGTAATGTCTTTATTGATAAAGGATTATGTGATTTGGGTGCTAGTGTTAGTGTTATGCCATCGTCTGTGTGTGCTAAGCTTAATATGAGTGTTTAAAAGTTACTAACATTACTTTACAGATGGCAGACTGTAGGAAATATTTCAAGCATTATCTCTAGCTTGAACCCCACTATGATCATACACTTAAGTACGGTGGCGTACAAAGGGAAAGCAGATAGAGCAAAAGAGTCGCCAACAAGTTTTAGGAACTTGTAAACCGTTCACAGGGTGAAGGTTACACCCCTTAACGATCCAGGAGATCATTTACTCCAATAAGTCTGGAACCATGACTGGTAGTTCGGGGATGTAGGTACACATCCACCCTAAAAGAGATTGAACTTGCCCTATTAATAGACCTACTTTATTCTGATCGTATTCATGTGCGCTTTCTGACTAACATGCAATCAATAGGTTTACCCTAAACCTATTTATCTATGTTAGTTGAATATTAATGCACAAATAAAACTATTATTGGCGATCACTTAAATTATAATCAAATTAACCATAAACAAGATTATTAATCATATTATTAAGTGTGATTACAAGTACGAATTCCCTTTAAACATGCATAAAAGGCATGATCAAGCAATAACAATAAAATAAACTCAAGTAACATAATAATCAATAATAATAAATAATAACAATTATAATCATCATCATAATAATGTTAAAGAATAATAATAGCAAGATCCTAGGCATGATACTAACAAGATTAATAACAAACCCTAGCATGTCACTAAACAATAAAGATCAAAGCTTTAACCCTAACATGATACTAACATGATATTAGGAAAGAAAATAAGAAGCATCGCAGGAATCACATTTGTCATATTTGATATTACAAATTATAGTTATTACCCTAAACATGATACTAGGAATCATTGTTGTCATTCTAAACATCAAATTAAGGAAAACATCCTAATATGTTACTACGAATCAAAATAACAACATAGACATGATTTCTATATCATAATATCAATAAATCAATTAAAGCACTTACTTAGATGCCTCGTACCTTTTTCTAATAACAAAATACACGCGTTAGTAACTTCAAGGAAAATTATAAAATAATTAACTTAAATAATTGAAATAGAGATTTGGGACCAAACCCTCAGAAATTAACACCTTTCACGTCTAGGGCGAAGGCAACTTCAAACTTGGCTAGGTGTTTCTTGGTCTTGTGAATGCGGAATTTTGTATGAGAAAAGCTATTTTAGGAAAGAGAGAGAGAATAATCAAGGGAATCTTGAAGAAAGAGAATAAGAATTACAGAATTGTTGATGATTGAAAACAGAGATTTAGGAGGCTATTTATAGAGAAAATCAGCCAGATGGATAGAAAAACGAATCATAGTTTCGAAGAGAATAAAACGAATTAGCGCCAGACGCCAAGCATTTTCGCCAGGCGCTAATCCTGTCGTCAGGCGCTAGAAAACAATTCCACACGTTTTTTTAATTTTGATAAAATTTAACCGTACTGGAGAGAAAAATTGTATTTTCCTTAAAAACACTTCTTTTATTCTAATTAAAACTCTAAAAAGTCAACTAAAGTCAATTTTACAATGCTAATTAAATTAGGAATGAATAGAACCTTCTAGAAGAATCTAGAAGATTATAAACAATTCTAACTGCGTTAGGAATGATAAATTGATATTAGGCCCTCCTCTAGATCATTGGGTCGCATATAAATATCAAACCGAGCCCACTTTAGTAATTTGTTCATAACTTCCTCATTGTTCATCGGAATTGGGCTTATAATATATCGTTGGAAAGCTCTTTTCGAACCCGACCCAATTACGCTATTATTGGACCCTTGTCATGGACCAAACCAAACTGAATTGGATTTTTTCTAAAAATAGGTTTTCAAAAACAGAGAGAAAGAAAAGAAATAAAAACTATCCGCAGCACTAGACGACCATCCACACTTTCACTTCATTCGATTATGATTCGACGTGAAAGGTACTCATCACTGGGTTTGGTTTTGGGGAGACACAAATGGGTTTCTACAGAAGCCCCCACTTTGACTAAGTTTGGAGAAACGCAAGTTTTGAAAACAAAAGTCAAAGTATCGATAGGGACGGAGAATGATTCAGAACGTTATGCGATCATAAATCACTCTTGTAACGCCAATACCTGTAAACTAGAGTTAGTTAAAACAGATAAGAGAGTTAAGAAATGCGTATCTTGCACTGTCGAGCACACGTCTCTAGAAGTAACCGATTTGTTGCTGCATTGTTGTATTTGCCGTTGTGACAACCTTCCACAAACTAGGTAATGCCATCTTGCTGTTTGTTTTAACGATCTTCTGCAAGCTAGAGAATACCTCCTAAAGACTACTACGCATGTAACTGCCTCCAATTCTGCCGTGATAGACTTCTGCAAGCTAGAGAACCCCATCGAAGATTGCTTCGCCTAAAACGACCTTCTAGCGCTTTGTGACCATCTTCCGCAAGCTAGGGAACATGATCGAAGATAACTTCGCCTGAAATCACCTCTAGTTGTTTGTGACAACCCTCCACAAGCTAGGGACCGCTGTCGAAGATATCCTCGCCTGAAGTTATCCTCATTTTTTGCGACAATACCCTGAAGAGTATCACCGAAGACCAATGCCTGTCGATCTTTTGCTTTTGTATACCTGTACGTTGGCGCTTTTGATGCTTTGAATTGTGAACCAGTATGTCGGTGCCTCGGTTGTTTATGAACCATTATGTCGATGCTTCTGCTGTTTATGAACCATTATGTCGGTGCCTTCGATGAGCCAATACTTAGGCGCTTTAAGATAAGTGAGACGATCATTCATCAAGTCGATCACTTAATGCATTTGTAATCGAGCCGATTACTAATTCATGTCAAATTGCTTAGAGGGGCTAACTGGCGTACCAAGGGACCCAAAATTGCTGTAAGAGGTCAAAATAACTATTTTGAGTAGTTGAATACTCTGTCGCCGCTGAAAAGTTATTGGTGCCACGAATTCGCTCTGGCGCCAGACGCTGGAACCAGCACCAAATGCTAAAGCTGTCGTTGGCGCTAGAGTCGGGAATTCCATATATATCCCCTTTCTTCCTCATTTCGCCGCTGCTGCTGCTTTTTCTTCGAAAATCGCCGCGAAACTTCGTCTTGGTCATTCTTGCTCGTTTCTCAACCAAATTTGCTCAAATTTGTTGCAAATTGAAGCTTCTTTCATCTATTTTCCCGATCTATGTAAGTTTTCTTCAAAATCACTCTGGTTTTTGATGAATTTGACAATCTTTGTTCACGAATTTTGGGAAAATTCGAACCTTGAATTGCTTAATTCTCTTTGTTTGTCAAATTTTATGTCATGAAATTGCTTGATTATGTTTATATATTTCCTTGGGAGTAATTTGAGACTTGTTTGACTCAATTTTGTGAAGAAACTAACAAATCACCATTGTTGGACCTCTTAAGGTTGGGAAAACAATGTGGCTTGTTCTTGAGGTTTTTGCTAGAAATTCTTGTCCAATTCGTCACAATAATTACCGTACTATTGCAAGAAATTGTTTAGATGCTTGAAAAATGTTGTATATGCTCATATTGAAATTGTGCTTTGTTTTAGTACTACGTACTCTGTTGTTCGCGAACATAGTATCATGCGACTAGGCGAACCTTAGATACTATAGAACCTTAATTTATGTTGATTTTGCATGATGTAGCATGGATAGACAGAGAGGTTCTAGTTCACGGTCCCGAGACACACGACGGGAGCATGAGCCCGTGGAGGAGGATGCCGACCCGTCCACTTCTCTTGGTCCCCTCCCTGAGTGGGATGACCAAACTTTGTATTTCTCCCCCGACCACCACATTTTTGAGAGGGTGCGTCGTGGGATTACTGCTGGTAGAACTCGTTCCCATGGCTCGGGCAACGATACTCTAGGCGACCTGTATAGAATGCACATCCGGGGTCAACGGAGAGTTGAGACTTCTGTGGAAGTCTTGTGGGCTGACTGCCCTGTTCGAGGACGTGGATGCCATGATTGCTTCTGATGGGGGTCACTGCATGGCTCACGCCCTGGTGGAGCTCTTCTGGGACACCACCAACACTTTCCACTTTCCTTGGGGTGAGATGATGGTCACCCCAACCGAGTTCAGTCTCATCACGGGACTGGATTTTAGTTCTACTACGCTGTCGTTTGATAGCAACATCAGTGTCTTCTCTCCTGAGGTTGAGGAGCTGTTGGGTCCGATTGCTGTTCGGGCTTGTGATGAGGTAGATTCGCCTCAATTCAGTGCTAAGGTATTCACCGGTCGACTCTGGTGGCAGCTTTTGAGGATGATGCGACCACCCGAGAGCAGCGGGTGCGCATCTTTGCGCTTATCTTGCTGTCAGGGACGTTTTCCCTTAACAAGGGTAGTAGAGTGCTGCTTTACTACCTGCCTGTAGTCCGTGATCTTCACATGATCGGGACTTATGACTTAGCCAGCTTGGACTATGCTGATTTATTTCGGGCGTTACGAGACTCGTGTCGACACCAGTCTTTTGCGGGGAATGTCGCTTTGTCCAGCTTCTGGAGAGTCGTAGAAGTATACTTTATCTCGCAAAAAGTTAGCTATAAGCTTTGGTTAGCACTTGCTGATACTTTTTGTCTTTTGTAGATTTGGTTCTACGAGTACTTTCCTTCAGTCGCGCCGGCGAGACTGTCGCCACGCGGTTTTCCCGCGAGCGCCTGCTGGGGAGGCCGCCATGTTGGGATGTCTACTTCCTATGTTCAAGACCAGATTCTCTCGGTATGATTTTTGCATAGTTGAACACTTTGTATTGCCTTTGGTAGATTCTCATCTCGTAGGCATTCTTCGTAGGAGCCTGTTGTGTAGTACCGGCCGTGGAACGGCTTGGTTGTCCCTGGGTTAGCTGCGCAACACCCGTTGAGCGTCGCTACTTCCTAGGGACGTATGGAGCGGTTGCATACCTTGGAGAGAGGGTTGCTATTCATCACTCCTCGGATGCTTTCGTCGTTTCTACTCCTCCGCCGCGTCATATGTTCAATGACGCGAGGCTGCTGAGCATGTCAAAGAGGATTGGAACCCCTTGGCTATCTCACACGATCCCCGGGCAGTGCTATGAGGAGGAGCTGCTACCGCTGCTAGCTCCGGCCCCTATTCTGTCTAAGGAGGAGGCGGTATGATTTTCATTTTTTACCTTTTGCTAAGTAGCCCCCAAGTGATATTTTATTGACTTTGATTTGCTTTTGTCAGGCTGGGCGTACTGAGTTCGTGCCACCTCGTAGGTCTATCCATTACCAGGGGAAATACGGGCCCATTTAGGAGATGATTCCTCTGGCTCCTGAGGACCAACACTTCGTAGAGCGGTCGATTCCTCGCCACCAGTCTCGGGTAAGTTCATTTATTTGCAATTTGTTCTTAGTTGTTATGCATTGTTACTGACTTTTATTTCTTTGACAATTCTCGCGTGAGGTGGTCACGACGATGGCACGGTGTATAGACACCTTCCGGAGCCAGCTCGTGCGGATGAGGAATGTGGCTACGTGTCGTCGCAACGACGCTGTTCAGGAGGTAGCCTTTTCTCCTTATTTCTGCATTGTTATGCTTCTATTTTGATTTTTTCTAACTTGGTTTCTTCTTGCATGGTCAGCCCATTCCTTCTCGTACCCGGACGAGACCTGAGGTCCGGAGAGATCCGGCGAGGTCTAGATCGAGACGTCGCCGTACTGGTTCTGGCGGTCGGAGTGGTCGATCTGAGGCTGCTCGGATTAAGGCGGTGGAGGGATCATGCTCTTTATCTGAGGGCGCACGTGCTGAGGCGGTAGGCCAGGGAGAGGCTAGCTCGGCTCCTAGAGGTAGTGGGATGTACAAGGTCGGCTCGTCATCGCAGCAGCCTCTGCAGCCTCAGCCTCAGGGCAACCTTGGTTGGACGGGTCCTGTGCTGAGTTTTCCTCCTCCCGATGAGACTGGAGCTGAAGCTGGTGGAGAGCTTACTCCTCGTACTGCGCAGTTCTATGATATGATGGGCGTCTCTCATCATTTGCGTCCTCCAGCGCCGTAGTTTATACCTGTGTTTTGTTTATTTTGACTTGTATAGAACTTTGCCGAATTGACTCATTTATTAGACATATTTGTACATACATATTATTATCTAATTATTATGACTCTATCTTGTATTTATTTTTCATTTTTATGTGCATATTTGTGTGTGCAAAGAATTGTGATAATTAATAATTTTGCGCAAAAATTCCGTCATTTTTATTATTGATGGAGGGTATCCGACTTTCTCCCCCAAAACAAAAAATGAAAAAAATAATATTGGACTTACAACAAACTTAAAATTAAGTTTGAATAAAATTCAAAGACAAAAGAAAAAATAATTAATATATAAAATTAATTAAAAGGGTGTATGAAGGGATAAAATCATAAAGCCATTGTTCAGGTTCAAATCAGCCAAAAAAGCGGTTTTTTGAAAAGCTCGTTGATAAGATAACGTCAGCGCCACATGGCGCCACGCGTTTTGCGTTGGCGCCAGTCGCTACTACTGGCGATTGGCGCCAGACTCTAGTGCCAGACGACAGAACCGTCGTTTGGCGCTAAAGAGCGCTGACTCCAAATCCTTTCCGGATTAAAACTGTGCCGATGTTGTGTATAAATAGCCCCCTGGTCTGCCGATTTTTTTCATAATTTCAGCAGATTAAACATAGTATTAGATTTTGAAAAAAATAATCATGTCTTTAATTACTAAGTGTTTTACTAACTTCACTCATGAATGGTGTCGGTCTTTAACTGCCGAAGAGAGAAAAGAATTAGACTTTTTTCATATGGGAGGTATCTATGGTGTTAAGGGGGTAGATCTTAATATAGACTTCATTCATACCACCTTAGAATATTGGGATACATATACTCATTGTTTTAGACTAGGGTGTGATGAAATTAGCCCTTTACCGGAAGAATTCGGTGCTATCTTAGGCTTCCCTGCATTAGATCTTGGAGTAATTCCTAGAATAAATGAATATTATTATAAAGATTTTGAGCGCTTCTTTAATTGAAGAGACAAAGACCTAACAAATATTGTAGATGGTAGCATAGTTAATTTGAAAGAATTTGCACGCCATTATTTTGATAGACCTTAGTCTGAATCCTTTCATGTTTATAGAAGAAGGGCTTTTCTCTTTTGCATGCTTAACCAATATCTTCTCACTTGTGGTAGAACTAATGAGGGCCAAGCAATCATATCAACTGTTTTGGAGCAAATTGAATCTGGGAGAAATCCAATGCCATTAATTGTTGGAGGGACTATGCTTAGTCTTGATGAATTGAAGCGAAATCCAAAAGTGCCTTTTCGGGGATCTCCAATTTTATTACAGGTAAAAAAATACAGTTTTTAATTACAGAAATCAAAAACATATTTTTGTATAGCAATATTAATTTATTTGCATTGAAATTTTGCAGATGTGGCTAATGGAGAGACTAGAGTTAATTAGTCCTCCCGACAATGTTGAAAAATACACTCCAAATTTCTTTGTGAGGCGAAAGAAACGCTTCTCTAAGATGGGGTGACCATGAATGGAAAAAAAGTGTTTGCTTCTTGCAACTTTGTTGTCAAGTGGGTCATCCCTTGGTGGAAAATAGAAAAGATGGTTGGTGTCAACAAGCAACCTTTCTGTCTTCTTCCACGCTTAACCAAGATGAGTTTTTATTATCCCTACAGGGTAAAAAGACAGTACGACCTACTTCAAACAATTCTTTCTGGGGATCTTTGTCGTCCCTATGAATTCCCTGTTTCACAAGAAGTAGAAAAATTTGATGTATATTGGAGCGCTAAACCGTTATGGGAAGTGATTACCCAAGAGGTTCCTCCTTCCTTGCCCAATGATGTGAAGAGGTGGCTTCTCAAGAAACCTTCAAAGGACATGAAGAAAAATCAGAGTAAAACTGATGTGAAGAGTCGTCTCGATGAAAAGGTGATTCCTGTTAAGGAACGTTTGGGTGAAAAGGTTGAATTCAAAACCCATATGATGCCTAAAAAAAAGAGCTCTACAAAGGATAAAGGGAAAAGAAAAGCTGACACTTCAGAGAAGAAGGCTTGGGTAGAGAAGAAACATGGATTCCTAGCTAAGGGAGAAACTATTTACTCCAAAATTGAATGTAGGTTCTCTAAAGGATGCCTACTAGCTAAAGCCATGGACGATGAGGTGGATGCAGATAAAAATTGGAAAAGAGCAAAGAAAGAGAAGAAAGATTGAAGCATTGCTTAACTTTCAATTTATTAGACTTAGTTTTAAATTTTTAGTTTATTTTATTAATGAAATTTCAGCTTTTAAATTAAATCAACCCCTTTAAATTTAATTTATTAAAGCAATGAAAACAGAAAATTTAATTTTTCAGAAATTTTTTCGAGTACGGAAGTCGAAAATTTTCCAAAAAACACTGAAATATTCCCAGGTACTCCCAGAAGAAACGGCGCCGCTTCTTTACGGCTGACACCGGCTGCGGCCATCTGGCGTCTGACAACAGACGCTGTCGTCTAGCGCTATGGTTCATCGGCCGGCGACAGAGCTTTTTCAGTGACACCGATGCTTCGTCGAATTTCTGTTAAATTTCTTTTTACATCTGGGATGCGAGGTTTGCGAAAATTAAAGTGGCCGCACCCGTAGAGGGTTGCCTACGTATCCTTTCCTAAGGAATCATGCCAAACGTAGCTCTCTTGAAGATCCTACTCAAGTAATTATGGGTAGTACTTTTTAAGATGGTCATGATTTGTCATTTTTGAGAATTCATTGCCATCCATATTAGTTAATTTTGCTGCACCTTCTAATAGGATTGTTTTGGCAATATAGGATCCGGACTAATTAGGCCTAACTTTACCCCTTGGATCTAAAACATTTTTCCTTAATGCTTTAAACACCAAGTCTCCTACTTTGATGTTTCTTATCTTGACCTTCTTATTAAAATTCCTAGCCATACAAGTTTGATAGAATTGAGTATGATGTAGAGCTTCTAGTCGCTTTTCATCAATTAGAATTAGCTCCTCATATCTCACTCTAGTCCATTCAACTTCATCGAGTTTACTTTCTAGTGCAATGCGTAGAGATTGTATCTCTAGCTCTACAGGTTGTACGACATCCATTCCATAAACCAAGGAGAATGGCGTATTTCCAGTTAACGTGCGAATTGACGTGCAATAACCCCAAAGTGTGAAATGGAGTTTGTCAGGCCAATCCTTGTAATTTTCCGTCATTTTCTCGATGATAGTATTTAGATTTTTATTAGCTGCTTTAATTGCTCCATTTTCTTGAGGTCTATAAGGAGAATAATGATGGTGTTGAATGCCATATTTTTGTAACAACTCTTCACACTCAACTTGAAAGTGAGTTCCATTGTCACTTATCATTTCATGTGGGACTCCTATCGACAAATGATATTCCTTACGATAAAGAGTGCTACATGTTTTGCAGTGAGTTTAGCATATGACCTCCTGTTCCTGGAGGAGTAATTTTACCAATAATATCAATTCCCCATGTAGAGAATGGCCATGGTGAAGTGTAGGTGTAAAGTAGAGATGGAGGAACATGTTGCAAATTAGCGTAGATTTGGCATTTAGGACATCTTTTCACATATTGATGACAATCCCTATTCATGATAGTCCAATAGTATCCTTCTCGCATTGTCTTTTGGACTAGAATTTTTCCATTAACATGGGTTCCACAAATGCCTTCGTGGACTATCCTCATAGCTCTTTGAGTATCTTTTTTCCCTACACATAAGAGAGCTCGACCCTTAGGTACCCTTTTATGCAACTCGTTGTCTATGAGTACGTATTAGGAAGCCAAGAGTCTTAATGATCGTTTTGCTCTTTTGTCAACATGAGCAGGGTATTCTCCTTTGGTGACATAGTTAAGTATGTCTATACACCACGGTTCTTCTTTATCTTCCTCTTCATCTTGGATCACTTTATCATCTTCTATAGCTTGAATATAAGCCAGTTTATGCCTTTTTTCTATAGTTAGAGGCATTTGCTCGATTTCCGTAGGAATCCTAACCATTGAGGCTAGTCCTGCCAAGGCGTCAGCAAATTGATTTTCCTCTCTAGGTAGATATGTGTATTCTACCTTTTCTAACTAATTGGTGAGAGTTTCCAGATAAGTTTAGTAAGGGACTAGACTTTCGCTCCTTACTTTCCATCTTTTAGAAATCTGGTTGATGATTAATGAAAAGTCCCCGAATATTCGTAATTTCTTCACTCCCAATGAAAAATCTGTTTTAAGGCCTACAACGCATGCTTCGTATTCAGCAGCGTTGTTGGTAACGTCGAAATCTAGCTTTATGGAGATTGGAGCATGCTCTTCTTTAGGTGATACTAATAATACTCCAACTCCACATCCCTTTTGGTTTGAGGCTCCATCGAAGTATAAGGTCCAAGTATCATCTTCTGTGACCATCAAGTCTTCATCTGGAAATTCATTGTCGTGTATTGGCGTTGAATCTTCTATTGGAAAGTCTGCTAGGAAATCTGAGACCACAGATCCTTTGATAGCCTTTTGAGGCATGACTCTTACATCGAACTATGCTTAGTTGACTATCCATCTTGATATGCGCCCATTGAGTGTAGATTTACGAATAAATACTTAAGTGGATCAATTCGGGAGACTACAAAGACTGTATGCACAAGCATGTAATGTCTTAACTTGGTTGTGGCCCACACCAATGCGAGGCACAATTTCTCGAGCAGTGTATAGCGTACTTCATACTCGAGCATCTTTTTACTTAGATAGTAGATTTCATTTTCTTTACCTTCTACTTCTTGCGCAAGCATGGCTCCCATTGTCTCCTTGGTGACTGTTAGGTACAACCTAAGAGGTATTCCTGGAATTGATGGTGCTAATATGGGAGGATTTGCGAGATAGGCTTTGATCTTTTCAAAGGCTTTTTGACATTCATCGTCCCATATTACTGGTACATTCTTTTTAAGCTTCTTCAATATTGGTTCACATATCGTTGTTAATTTGGATATGAACCTACTTATGTATTGCAACCGGCCAATAAATCCTCGAATTTGTTTCTCGGTTTTGGGCGGTGGCATTTACATGATTGCCTTGATTTTGGTTGGGTATATCTCATTCCTCTAGAGCTTATGACATAACCCAAAAGCTTACCTGAGGTGACTCCAAAAGCACACTTGGATGGATTCAACCTCATGTTGTATTTCCTTAGCCTTTCAAAGAATTTTCTCAAGCCTACTTGATGGCCTGGGCAATCTTTGTATTTTACAATCATATCGTCCACATATACTTCAACTTCTTTGGGCATCATGTCATGGAGTAAGGCAGACGCTGCTCGTTGGTAAGTAGCACCCGCGTTTTTCAACCCGAATGGCATTACCGTGTGGCAGTAAGTACCCCATGGTGTTATGAAGGTTGTTTTCTCCATGTCTTCTTCTGCCATGAGAATCTGATTGTATCCCGCGTATCCATCCATGAACGAGAGAAATGCATGATTCGCTGTATTATCTACCAAAATATCGATGTGTGGTAAAGGGAAGTTGTCCTTTGGACTTGCCTTTTTTAGATCTTGATAGTTAACACACATTCTTACCCTTCCATCCTTCTTCGAAACTAGGACGACGTTGGCCACCCATTCGGGGTATTTGGATACCCTGATAAAACCTGCAGTTCTTTGCTTTTGAACTTCTTCTTTTATTTTAAGATCTACGTCGAGTTTCATTCGGCGCAACTTCTGTTTTACAGGTTTCATTCCTGGAATTAGTGATATAGTGTGTTGAGCTATTTCTCTATTAATAACTGTCATATCTTCATATGACCAAGCAAATACATCGATGAATTCTTTGAGTAGATTAATTAAATCGGTTCTTTCTTGTTCATTAATTGTTAATCCGATTTTAACCTCTCTTTTAATGGTTGAATCATTTGAGATATCAACCGTCTCATTTTCCTCTATTATCGGTGTTTTCTTTTCAGGTGTTTCCATTGCTTTAATACTTTATTTGTCATTTTCATTGTTAGTTAAGCAATGCTCGTCATCTTGGGTTAAAGAAAAGCACGAGGAGTAAGTAGAAGAAGACATATTATTGAATTCGGAAAACATTACATCGAAAAGGGAAATGTCCTCAGGGAATTGATTGCTAACTACCCTAGTAGAAGAAATAGAAGAAGGAGGGGTGCCACAATTAGGGACTTAGATGACTCTACAGGAAAAGACTCTGAGTCAGACTCTAACTCAGACGACTCTTAGAACATTGGTCCTTGCCCTGTCGTTATGGAGATTTTCCTACCACTAGGAGTAGTCACCTTGACCGTCTTGCGCCACCCTTGTATTGATCCTTCGGATGAAGTGATACGCTTCGAGGGGTCAAAGTTCTCGCTTTGTAGGACTGTTTGGATGAGCGAGGAGTTATCCTTTATGTATCTCGGCTCATCTTTTTCTCGCCCAAATAATAATCCCATGACATTAAAGTCAAAGCATGGGGGTGCTTTCTCCTTGTGGATAGGAGTTGGGATTTCATCTAGAAAATAGTAATCTAAGAAAATTTTGAATCCCGGTTGCCTTATGCCATTTACAAAAAAAGGTTCAGGAAATTCATAGCACAGACAGTCCTCTTCTTATTTTATGAATTGACCATTGAGAGTAATAGGATACTGATCCATTGGGATTAGTTTCTTTTGGATGCGAGTGTTCCTAAACGCCTTAGACCTTTCCTGTAGGTTCGAAACCAAGTCCGAAAGTATCTTACTTAGGGAGGCCAGGTAATTCCAGCTGTTTTGCTATTCCTTTCTTCTTTCCTAGAGTCATTCCAGGAAAATGC
The DNA here is from genome assembly GCF_001683475.1 of Chenopodium quinoa. Lineage (NCBI taxonomy): Eukaryota > Viridiplantae > Streptophyta > Magnoliopsida > Caryophyllales > Amaranthaceae > Chenopodium > Chenopodium quinoa. The sequence continues at coordinate 316,725 of NW_018742345.1, forward strand.
CCTTGTTTCTTAAGAATAGCGTTTATTGTCATATTGGAGTGGGGGTCGTGGCAGAGAGGGGTCCTTTCATCTTCCTCGATTAAGGAGATCTCTTCATTAAAGCCCCACAAGTCTCACTACAACAATTTGACACTTGTGCCACGAATTATGCCTTGAGAATTTAGAATTCGTGGCATAATTTCATCTAGCAACTGGAAAAGTGAACTATGATACAAAACCTAAATAAGAAGAATAATTATGCCACGTGTATTTATTTCCCGTGGCAAATATATCACTTGTGCCATGAGTAACACTTTTCTTGTGGCAAACTTTACATTTGTGCTACGAATACCTTTTTTCCCGTTGAAAACTTTACATTTGTGCCACGAGTACCTTTTTTCTGTGACAAACTTTACACTAGTGCTACATACATTTTATAATTTTCCCGTGATAATCATATAATTATGCCACGGTTTTTGCAACAAAATAAATTTTGTAGCTAGATCTACTCATCCCATGGAAAAGGAGGAAATCATTGCATACAATAACTTTACTAATAATATATATTTGCATGACCAATCCTCCTTGTATCTTTGTTGGCATCAATCATTTGCTTGGTTGCACAAGGACAAGGGTTAGTGAGAAAGGGGAGGGAATGAGAACAAAAATGTATATATTGACATGATAATTAAATTAGTTACCATGAATTAGCCATGTTACAACATTTTCTTAAAAAAAACTTGAAGATATTAGAAATTCGTTAAGCATTAATTGATACAAAATAAAATATTAAACATAATACAAATTAGTCACTAATAAAAATTATTTTTAATGAATGTACTAGTTAAAAAAAACCAAAAACAAAAAATCAACCCCTATAATATTTAATTATATTATAAAGCTACATGATTGGAGATCAAACCCCATTCTCCATGTCTCTTTTACAAAAATAGGTACCCTTGTAAAGTTGTAAGTAAAAGGGCACCTGTTCAAAACCCCATTATCCATGTCTCTTTTCACAAAAACTGGTACCCTTGTAAGTAAAAGGGCACTAGTTCAAACCGGTGCTTTTTATTTTTCTTTTTCAGACAAAGTGATGCTTTAGGGCCTGTTCACATTTACTGAACTGAGCTGAACTGAACTGATTGGAGTTGAACTGAACTGAAGTGAACTGAGCTGAAATGAATATTTTATGAGAGAGGGAAATTAGAAGCTGAACTGAACTGAAATGAACTAAACTGATTGGAGCTGAAATGAACTGAACTGAACTGAAATTAAGTAAATGTGAACAGGCCCTTAGTAATTAATGACTTTATTTTACAATAATTAATGACATTTTACAATAAAAAAATAAAAAAAAAATAAAAAAGAAAACAAAAATTAATAAAAAGACCCAAGTAACAGTCGCCTAATCGTAAGAGTTGTGACTTAATTTTTCAAAATTAGAAAAGTCCCATCCTTCAAAAAAAAAGTAAAGTCCAAAATTCCCTCATTCTCACTTCTCACTTCTCAACACCACGTACAACCGCCACATCCACTGATGCCCATGATACACTTGCCAGCATGGAAGCCAGCATGGAAGCCGAGGTGGAAAAATATGAGCTAGAGGATGCACAAGAAAAGTCAGGGAAACCAACAGAAAATGAAGAAAAGGAAGCTGTACAAGAAGGAAGCTTCACAGAAAGAGAGGAAAGGAATGATACAGGGAATATGTCAAAGAATAATTAGCTGGAGATAAAAGACGTATTTTTCTTTTAGCAAATTATCCTTTTTACCCTTGTTTACTTGTATTTAGTACTAAGTTAGTCAGCATTCTTGAAGGCTATTTATGCCAAGTCCTTGTAATGAATCATTTTTTCTTAAGCTTTATGAATTAAATCCTCTCTTTACTGCCTATACTCTTTCTCTCTCAAAACTTTGCATTTTATTTTCTACAATTATCACCAACAAGCTGCTCTACTTTCTCCTGGCTAGCTCACTGGGATAGTTGTTCAAACCTCCATTTTGCTGTCCAAAATCAGGTTTGATAACCATACTCTATCATTGGTACCAGAGAAGACCGTTCCTCGACCTACACCTTACTATGCCTATGACAAGATCCTCTTCTGATTCTGCTAATCTGGGAAATATTGAAATGAAGAAGCTAGAGCAGACTATGAGGAATCTGTTGCAGGACCAAGGTAAGAAATTGGATAATGCCTGCAAACAAAATAGCTTAAATATTGATAAGAGTTGTAAGTCCATTTCTGAGCTTAATGACTTGTTGTTGGGATTATCTGTGCAAATAACAAAATTAGTCTCTGATAATACTCACAAATCTATCCTTGAAATTGTATTAATCAAGGATCAGGAATCTGAACCCCCTCCTAAATACTCTCATTACTCTGCTAGGTTAACTAAGGTAGAGTTTCCTAAGTTCAATGGCTCAGATTTGAAGTCATGGATTTTTAAGTGTAATCAATTCTTTGACCTAGATAATGTTAAAGATCCTGATAAGGTGAAACTAGCTGCCATTCACTTAGAAGATAAAGCTTTGTTGTGGCATCAAACATATATGCATAGGAAGAATCAGATTCTGCCAAAATGGGAGGATTATGTTAAGGACATCACCGTTCGATTTGGGGATTTGTATGATGATATTATGGCAGATTTAAAGGATCTTAAGCAGTCTGGAAGTGTCCAAGAATACCATGACTCATTTGATGCATTAGAAAGTAGAGTGGAGCTATCTGAGGCTCATTTTTTTGGCTGCTATCTAGCAGGATTAGATGAAGATATCCAGCTTGCTGTGAGGATGTTTAATCCCTCCTCACTTCAATAGGCCATGTGCCTAGATAAGCTTCAGGAGGCAGCAACAAAGGCAAAAAAACCCAAGCTACCACAAAAATAGCCACCCTTACTACCCATACCCAAACCTTTCAAACCTCTCCCTCAAATTCCCCCATACAGACCTAACAGACTACCCACAAACACTCACTAGAACCCTAACACCCTAAACACCAACAGGAGAACACTTACACCTGCTGAGTTCAATGAGAAAAGATCCAAAAACCAATGTTTCTGGTGTGATGAGAAGTATGAGCCTGGTCATAAGTGTAGGGGAAAGAAGCCACAGTTGTATCACATAGAGGTAGAAGAAGTAGAAGAAGAGGAAGAGGTGGTGGAAGAAGTGGAAAAAGAAGGTTCTGAATTTGCTCACATATCTATGCATGCAATAGATGGAATGGCTTCATTTCAAACAATGAGAGTGGAGGGCCATCATAGAAAAAAGAGGCTACAGCTACTTCTGGATAGTGGAAGTACTCATAATTTTATTGATGCCTCAAGAGCATTGAAGCTTGACTGCAAAATAGACAACATTGATCCTCTTTATGTCAAGCTTGTTGATGGCAATAAAATGAAATTTGAGCACATCATTAAGAAGTTCAAATGGAGAATGCAAGGCATAGAATTCTCTACAGATGTATTCTTACTGCCCTTGAGTGGCAGTGATTTAGCGCCAAGTATCCAATGGTTTGCTCACTTGGGTCTTGTACTTTGGGATTTTAAATCTCTGACCATGGAATTCAAATATCGACGATATAAGGTCAAGCTCAGGGGATCTCAGCCCAAGAAATGGAAATAATTTCAAGCTCACAAGTTGCAAAGGCTCATGAGTCAGGAAGGTACCTTGTCAATGATGTAACTCTTACCAGCAGAGCATGACTACTCTCCAACTGGTCATGCCAGCACCTATCAACATCCTTCTCTATTGACCTTGTTGAGTCAATATGACATGGTTTTTCAACCCATTCAAGGCCTATCCCCATATAGGGAAGGATTTGACCATGGTATACCCTTGAAAGAGGGCACTGATGCTGTTAACCTGAGAGCATACAGGTATCCTTCTTTGCAGAAAAACATCATAGAGGAAATGGTGCAGGAGCTGTTGGAACAAGGTGTTATTAGACCAAGTAATAGCCCTTTTGTTGCCCCAATTGTCTTAGTCAAAAAGAAGGATGGTGGGTGGAGAATGTGTGTGGATTACAGGAGCTTGAATCAAGCAACCATCAAGGATAGGTTTCCTATTCCCTTGATTGAAGAGCTACTTGATGAACTACAAGGCACTAGATTTTTCTCAAAGGTAGACTTAAAATCTGGTTATCACCAGATTAGAATGCACCCAAATGACATACAAAAAACAACATTTAAAACCCATTCTGGTCACTTTGAATATTTAGTAATGCCATTTGGCTTAACTAATGCCCCATCCACTTTCCAAGCTCTCATGAATACCATCTTTAAACTCTTTCTCAGGAAGTGTGTCTTGGTGTTTTTTGATGATATATTGGTGTATAGTCCTACTTGGGAAGATCATTTGAGTGATATAGAAGCTGTCTTGGAGGTCATGAGGGTGAATCACTTACATGCTAACTTGAAAAAATGATTCATTACAAGGACTTGGCTTAAATAGCATTCAAGACTGTTGACTAACTCAATACTAACAACAAGGAAAATAACGGTAAAATGGACAATTTGCTAAAAGAGAAATACAACTTTTATCTCTAGCTAATTATTCTCTGACATATTCCTTGTATCATTCTTTTCCTCTCTTTCTGTGAAGCTTCCTTCTTGTACAACTGCCTTTTCTTCATTTTCTGTTGATTTTCCTGACTTTTCTTGTGCATCCTCCAGCTCATATTTTTCCACCTCGGCTTCCATACTGGCTTCCATGCTGGAAAGTGTATCAATACCTGGGGCATATTATATCACAACATGGAGTAGCAACAGATCCAGATAAGGTGCAAGCAATGATATCATGGCCTAGACCTAAGACTCTCAAGAAATTAAGAGGGTTCCTAGGTTTAACTGGGTACTGTAGAAGATTCATTAAGGATTATGGGACAATTTGCAGACCTCTCACTAAGATATTGAAAAAAGATAATTTTTGGTGGAATGAGGAAGTAGAAGAATCCTTTACAGCTCTTAAAAGGGTCATTTCTTCTCCTCCAGTTTTAGCTACGCTTAATTTCTCCAAGGCATTCATCATTGAAATTGATTCCTCTGGAAAGGGCATAACTGCAGTGTTGCTACAGGAAGGACACCCAATCAGTTTTTTAAACAAAGCACTCAGTGAAAAGGACATGCATCTCTCAACTTATGAAACAGAGTTGCTTGCTGTTGTGATGGCAGTTAGAAAATGGCAACATTACTTGATGTTTCAAACTTTCATCATTAGAACTGATCAACAAAGCCTTAAGTATTTACTTGAGCATAAACTTGGCACTCCATTCCAGCAGAAATGGTTATCCAAGTTAGCTGGTTTTAATTACACAGTTGAATACAAGTCTGGAGTTTAGAACAAAGCATCTGATGCTCTATCCATATTGCTTGGATATCAGTTGAATACCATGACTGCCTCAAGTATTCACATAGATCTCATGGGACAGATCACTCAAGCTTGGGAACAGGATGATGATCTCAAAAAAATCATAGCAGATCTGAAACAGAATACAGACTCCCATAAGCACTATTCATGGGATGGTCAGTGTTTAAGAAAAAAAGAGAAGCTGGGGATAGGGAATTCCTTGTCCCTAAAGATGGATTTATTAAAATGATTGCATGATTCACCTCAAGGGGGTCACTCGGGCACAGAAGCAACATACCAGAGAATGAAAAGTCTGTTTTATTGTAAAGGAATGAAAACAGCCTTAAGAGCATATGTGAGGCAATGTCAGATATGTCAGAAATGCAAGTATGATCCCAAAGCATACCCAGGCCTATTACAACCCATACCTGTACCAGATTCAGTATAGGAAGAGGTAATAATGGACTGCATTGAGGGGTTTCCACCTTCTTTTGGGAAGGAAGTAATCATGGTGGTCATTGATAAATTGAGCAAATATATGCCCATTTTATGGCCCTATCCCACCCTTTTTCTGCTATGGAAATGGCATAAGCTTATCTGGATAACATCTTCAAATTGCATGGTTTCCCTAAATCTATCATTTTGGACAAGGATAAGGTTTTTGTTAGCCAATTCTGGTCTGAATTCATGAAGCTACAAGGTGTTCATCACAAAATGTCAACTTCTTACCATCCACAAACAGATGGTCAATCTGAGGTTTTAAATAAATGTTTAGAAACCTACCTTAGATGCATGAGCTTTGAAAAACCCCACGAGTGGTCAAAGTGGCTATCCCTAGCTGAATTTTGGTACAACACCAACTACCATACAACAAGCAAGAAGACTCCCTTTGAAATATTGTATAACACCCCACCTCCAGTACACAGACCATACTTGGCAGGATCTTATGTGATTGACACAATTGACAGAAGTCTACAGCAGAGGGATGCCACTATCAAACTGCTTAAAGAGAATTTGCACAAGGATTGACACAGTTGACACAATTGACATAAGTCTTATGTGATTGACACATGTCAGAAAGAAGGTTTGATGAAGGAGATTGGGTTTATTTGAAGTTGCAAGCCTATAGACAGTCAACAGTGCAACAAAGGAGCAATGAGAAATTATCTCTAAGGTACTATGGACCATACAAAGTATTGCGGAAGATTGGATAGGTTGCTTATACACTGGACCTACCAGCATCTTCAAAAATCCACCCCACCTTTCATGTATCTCTCCTCAAAAAACACCATGGCCCTGTTCCAAACACTACAAACACATGTCCAATTCATGCTATGCCAACTGAGAAACCGATCTTAAGGACTCCTATAGCTGTACTAGATAAGCACAGTGTAAAAAGAAGGAATCATGCTGTGGTCCAATGGCTAGTTCAATGGAATCAGTTACCTATGGAAGAAGCAACTTGGGAAGATGCTGCAAGGATTGAGGAACTCTATACTACCTTTGATCCTTGGGGTCAAGGATCTGTGAATGGGGGAGGTATTGATACACTTGCCAGCATAGAAGCCGGGGTGGAAAATTATGAGCTGGAGGATGCACAAGAAAAGTCAGGGAAATCAACAGAAAATGAAGAAAAGGAAACTGCACAAGAAGGAAGCTTCACAGAAAGAGAGGAAAAGAATGATACAGGGAATATGTTAGAGAATAATTAGCTGGAAATAGATGTTGTAATTGTCTTTTATCAAATGATCCTTTTTACCGTTAATTTACTTGTTTTTAGTACTGAGTTAGTCAGTAGTCTTGAAGGCTATTTAAGCCAAGTCCTTGTAATGAATCATTTTTTCATAAGCTTTATGAATGAAATCCTCTCTTTACTGCCTATACTCTTTCTCTCTCAAAACTATACATTTTATTATCTGCAATTATCACCAACAAGCTGCCCTTCTTTCTCCTGGCTAGCTCACTGGGATTGGTTTTCAAACCTCCATTTTGCTGTCCAAAATCAGGTTTGATAACCATACTCTATCATCCCACTCCACCGTCGTTGACTCCACGACGCCTCCTCCGCCTTCGTCCGCCTTCGCCCTCCAAGAACTCCATCTTCGCCACGCTTCCTCCCTCAATTCGCCGCCGGCGCTTGTCTCCTTTGAAGACTGACAACTTCCACCGCTAACCGATCGTATCCACCTCCTCCATCACTGTAGAATACAACCAAAGCAAGTCAAATCCTTCTCTATATCTTCCTTTTACAACAATTGAGCAAGGTTTGGGTTTCATTAATTTTTTGCCCAACTTGTATCTTTAATTATCTATGTGTCTCTCCTCTTTTGTTATGGCTGGTTTTTCGGTTGTTTAATTAACTTGGTTTGTTATTTTTGTTTAATTCAATTGATTGAGGGGATTTTTGGTTTAGGTTTGTGTTTGGGGATTTTCAGATTTTGGGAATTTTAGTTCTTGCTTTATAGGTGATTTGTTGATTTATATTAAATTGCTTAGTTTATTTAAGTAATGAAGTTGATAATTCTGCAAAGTATATATATGTAGTTTTTATTAAATTTGATTTTTATTGTTAAGAATTTTATAATTAAAAACCTGATTATTATTAGTGTTTATCATGTGATAGCTTAAATTCAATGCTATTGTATCACATTTTACTTTGGGGGCTTGCCTAGTTGATCTTCATGATTAACATATTTTGTTAATCTAGTGCTTACTCATACTAGCCAGCTCATACTTGTGCTTTTTCAGCCGCTTAATCACCAAGAACGCAAGCCTAGATCCTAATTCCGTTTACTAACGGTAACAATAGTAGTGTTCAAGCTGCTTCCTCCATTGAAGCTACCATACCACAATCTTCATCATCTCCAAGCTGCAACCAATAAACCGACCACCGACACCATCAATACCACCATTTCCGGCGGCTTCGCCGCCGAATTAAACGAAAATCCTAAGAAGAAAAGGTGAAATTAAGGGCTTGGTTAACCCCAAAGGTTAAAGGTGACCATTTTTCATTGAAATTACTAACCTAGGAAGCTTTTCCAAGAAGCTCTGGGACATAATTCTTGCCGACGTTGGGGGATGAAAGATCGATTGAAGTACGAACACCACCACCACCCGTTGCCGGAGCCATAGCTAGTTGTCGCCCAACACTAATTTCAGTTTCATTGTCACCGCTACACCCTCCATCACTAGAGCTACTACACACCCACCATTGTTGGGACTTTGAGAGAGAGGAGAGAGAAGGAGGGTGGGGACTTGGGGCTTTGAACTTAGTTGTTAACGTCGTTATATTGCATAGCTGGCAATATGAACATGTCATTACATGTGCAATGACATTACTATCCTAACTTAATGAATGAAAAGACACTATCACCCCTATGATTGACAAATTATGTTAATCATGAAGATCAACTAGTATTTTCCCTTTTACTTTATAATTGCCCTACTAACTGTTGTTATGCTGTCAAACATGTGATTTTATTCGTTCTTTATTTCTTAGAATCGTTACAGGTTTGCTTGAGAGTACGTGTTTCTAGTTAGAGTAGGAACCAAAGTTTTAGTTTACTCAGCCTTCTCTTAGTTGTTCAAATATTTTTAGAATATGAGAATAGCCTATGTTTACATATGTAATTTTATCTTAGCTTGAGATATGTGGGGATTATAAAGTTTAATTTTTTGTGTTAGTAAATGGTCGTAGGCTTTAACTAGTTGTATGACTAATTGAATTATAAATCTAGTCATATTGCCTTTTCTTGTGCTTTGGTTGTGGAAATAAATTTGATGTTGTTTGATCAAGCTAAGGTTAGAATTCAATGAACAAATAAATATTATAGTTTTTGGTCTATTTAGTACACCATCCAATTTAATCCTGCTGAAGTGGGATGGTCGTATTCAAATATTCAATGACATCATTTTGCTTTTAATACAGGGGATGCAACCTCTGGTATGGTTGTATGGACTAGGAAGCATAGGTTTGCTGCTGAATTTTAGCTTTCAGTTGAATTTTCTAGTTCTGCAAGTATAGGACTGTTTTTGAATTTTGATATTCAACCTTTTTTTTGCAGCTACAGATATGCTCACATTTCTAGTGAATTGGATGGTGAAGTTTCTTGAATTCATAACTAGGAATCTATTTCTTATTTATGCAGGTTCATTAGTAGCTTGCTTGCAATTATATAGTAGTTGTTTCTGATTTAGGAAAGAGCTCACTTAATTCTTTGTATGTAAATCTTGTATTGTCCTAGTCGGAATTAGTTTAGGTATGATTTATGAAGCTTTGTGATAATTTTGTTTCTGATTGGAATGCTTTTCCTAAGGCCTAAGTAAGCCTAAGTGCCTGAATATATGGAGAAACAAACCAATTATTTAACAAAGAGAATAGATTATAATATGTACATAACTATTTTCCAAATATAAATTTGTTATGAGACACTGGTCACTTTTATGTTTGATCTTCTTTCTTTATTAAGGTTTATAGGAAGTTGATGGCTTCTCGTTATTAAATTCAATCAAGGCTATTATATATTAGTGTGCTTTTTGTAATAAAGGTCGAGTCATCGAATTACACGAAATATATTGTGTGAAATAATAGTATTGTTGACTCGTGCAATACATAATTTATAAGAAATCAATGATGATCTCTGAGGAGTTCAAGCCAACTATTTTGACATTTGACCTAACATTTTAGGCCCTATTAGGGTTGAGATTTATGTATGTCATAAGCCCACACTGCTTTAATAAACTCTCATGGTTTTGAATGTTGTTTTGTAATCTTTTAGTGGTTCTTGCATTCGTCTTAAATACCATTGGCTGGCATAATGATTTGCATAAAGCTATGCTTAAAGCTGAAGCCTCTGGAACAGAAGACTGCCCTGTGAAGATAAACTAATTGCTGGACACTGGTGCTCTTGGTTGGACATTGCTGCTACTTCTTATGAGTCTTGCTGTTCCAACTATAGCGTACTCTAATTGTAATTTTTTCATTTTTTTTTGATGAGATGATAAGTGTAAATTCACAAGCTATTAATAAAAATATCTAAGTTTTGTGTATTTGTACTTGTAGGGAATAGTTTCAAGCCTTAAAATCCCACTAGCTTGAACCCCACTGTGATCATACACTAAAGTACGGTGGCGTCCAAAAGGGAAGAAGATAGAGCAAAAGAGTCGCCAACAAGTTTTTAAGGAACTTGTAAACCATTCACGAGGTGGTCAACTCCATAAGGTCATGAACCAAATAAGGGTTCGGGGATGAAGGTACAAATCCAACCTAAAAGAGATTGAACCTGCCCTAATAATAGGCCTCTACTTTATTCTGCTCGTATTCATGTGCGCTTTCTGACTAACATACAATCAATAGGTTAACCCTAAACCTGTTTAATCTATGTTGGTTGAATTTAATGCACAAATAAACTATTATTGGCGATCACTTGAATTATAATCACAATTAACCCTAAACAAGATTATTAATTATCTTATTAAGAGTGATTACAAGTATCAATTCCCTTTAAACATGCATGAAAGGTGTGATCAAGCAATAACAATAATAAGCATCAAACAACATAATAATAATCATGATAATAATAATAATCATCATAAAATTATAATCATAATCAAAACAATAATAATCATAAATAAAATAATCATTATCAAAATAATAATAATAATAATAATAATATTCACAATCATCATAAATTATAACAATTATAATCATAATCATGTTCATGTTAATATTAAAGCATAATAATAATAGCAAGATCCTAGGCATGATACAAACAAGATTAATAACAAACCCTAGCATGTCACTAAGCAATAAAAATCAAATCGTTAACCCTAACATGATACTAACAATCATAAATATTAGGAAGAGAATAAAAGGTATCATACTTTTAATCATACTTAATATTAAAGTTACCCTAAACATGATACTAGGAATCAAAATAACAATCTAAGCATGATTTCTATATCATAATATCAATTAAACCATTAAAGTACTTACTTGGATGCCTCGTACCTCTTTCTAATAACAAAATACACACGTTTGTAACTTCAAGGAAAGTAATAAACAAACAATTAAATTAAATAATTAAAATAGAGATTTGGGACCAAACCCTCAGAAATTAAAACCTTTCACGTTTAGGGCGAAGGCAACTTCGAACATGGCTAGGTGTTTCTAGATCTTGTGAATGCGGAATTTGGTATGAAAAAGTAAAGTTTAGAAAAGAATACTAAAGAATTAATATTATTGAGAATTGATGAAAGAAAGATGATGAATGAATGAATTGCGAAGAATTAGATGAATGATAATTGGTGAATGATGAAGACTTCAGAATAAGGAGAATTGGTGAATGTTGGTGATTGAAAAAGGGGAGATATGACCTCTATTTATAGGAAAAAAGTGGGTCGAAGAATTAAGAAAAGAATCCAAATTCGAATCGAAATAAAACTCGTAGACAACAGTTTTTGCGGATTTTGTTTTTATCATATCTTTTGATCCAAGAATCGGAATAAGATGAATAAGATGTCGTTGGAAGGATCTTGAAGTCTACTTTCTAACCTAATTATAATAAGATTAAAATATATTTTATAATAAAAGATATGAACGAAATAGTGAGACGGTGTTAGTTTTGGATAGAGTTTGATATCTTATTCATATCTTTTCCGTTATAGCTCGGAATTATTATTATAATATATCATTGGAAAGATTATTTCAAGATCTATCCAACCATATAAAATTTGGATAAAAAATATGAGGCACGAAAATAATATCTGACTGTCTTTGAACATGTTTAAATCCGAATAGAATTAGGACTTTTAAAAAGGAAAGTTTTATAAAAAAGGAAAGTTTATATTTAAATCAAATTCCTTAATCTTATCTTTTCAAAAAGGATAATTAAGATATTTTAGAAACTTTTAGAAGATTCTAATCAATCCTAATTAGTTTAAGAATAGGATTAAACCTTTGGACCCTCCTCATGATCATCGGGTCGTAGGTAAAATCCGGTTTGGGCCCAGTTTAGTATTTTGGCCATAACTTCCTCATTATCCATCGGAATTGGGCTTATAATATATCGTTGGAAAGGTATTTTCAAGCCCCATCCAACTACACCATTATTGGATCCTTATCATGGACCAAACTAAACTGGAATGGACGTTTTCATAAAATAGAGTGGGTTTTCGAAAACAGAAAGAAAGTATTTTAACAAAAACTAACCGCAACACTAGACTTTTAACACTTTCACCTCATTCGATTATGGTTCGACGTGAAAGCTATTCATCACTGGGTTTGGTTTTGGGGAGACACAAATGGGTGTCTACAGTACTTTAATTGCTACATTAGTTGCCAAGGTGATATTTGTGGGGAAAAAAGCAGCTTATTAGCCATGGCAATATAGTTTTTTAGCCACGGTAGTTATGACTATTTGTGGCAACAAAGTTTATTAGCCACGGTAGAATTTGTGGCAAGTAATTTGTTAGCCACGTAAGTATTTGTGGCAAGAGAATTTGTTTGCCACGTGAATACACGTGGCATAAAAATTAGAATTTTCCACGTGTAGACACCTAAAAATGTCTGCCCAAAACCAAACCCGATGATGAACAACCTTTCACCAACATTATTGTTTGGGTTCATTATTTAATCTTGGAGTGCTTAAATCCATATTTCCATTTCATAAACCAATCCAATTTCTAGCTCATTTCCCTAAACCATAACCTATTTTCCACTTTTCGTGTCCACATTGCAAAACCGAGAGAAACTGATTTTGTGGCTATAAAATTTTTATCCAATTATTATTTTTTTGGATAGGCCTTTAAATAAGATTTCCAACCATATATCATAAGCCCAATTCCGAGCTATAACGAAAAAGATATGAGCAAAACACTAAACTCGGCCTAAAACCGACACCCTTCCACTAAAATGGACATATCTTAAAATCTAAAAATCATTTTGACCTGATTATAATTAGGTTGGAAATTATATTTGATAAGCTTTTCAATGATATATTATATGCCTTATTCCGAGATACGGATCAAAAGGTATGATTATTTTTAAAACGGGTAAAAACCTGAAATTACCGCGCAACAGCTAAAACGTCGCGACGCGGCAAATGCTGACGTGTCACGGGATTTTGCACCGTGTCACGTGATTTTTCACCGTGTCATGGTGCCCATTCCGTGACACGGGGATATTTTGTATAATTTTCGCATACTTTTTACACCGTGACACGGCATACTGCACTGTGCCACGGTGGACAAAGCCGTGTCACGACATTTCTTCCCGTGTCACGGTGCACATCCCGTGACACGGGATTGCTCTGTGTTTTCGCCACGTAATCCGTCAACACGTTTTCACTTCCCGTAACCTAATTATTTCCCGTGTCACTCAGTTTTCCCACGTGCCACGGGATCTTCCCCCGTCTGACGGTGCCTGGCACCGTGTCACGGTGCTCTTTGCCGTGACACGAAGTTATTTTTTAGGGTTTTAATCTTTTTAGGGTTCCGCGTGTTCCCTCTGCTCATTTTCCCTATAAATAGGACCTCCCTTTCTGCAGTTCGGGACACCAATAGTCATTCTCTCTCACCTTACACCAAAAATCATTCTCTTCTCCCTCTTTAACCTAATTTCTAGCCTCCTTATTCTTCCATAATAATTCCCCTAAACACTCCAAGGACTCTATACTTAACCCGAGTTTCCGTCCTTAAACCAAGGTGTGAAAGGTACAAATAACTGAGGGTTTCGTCCAAATCAACTCTCCTCTTTATTTAATTTAATTTAATTTTCAATTTGATTTATAATTTTATTAAAGTTACTAACAATTTATTCATGATGTAGAAATTTAAAGGAACGCGCAGAATGTGAGTAATTAGTTAATTTAATTACTCTTATTTTATTTTAATATTGCTAGCATCATGATTAGGTTATTTTATTACTTGATTTGACTAACAATTTATTGTTAAATTGCTTCCAATATTAATGCTTATATTATTTATTGATCACAACATTGCATGTTAAAGGGAATATGTAATTGAAAATCACGCCTAAATTAGATAATTTGAACGACTAGTTTAGGTTCCTTTTTAATCTTGTTGTTTAATACAGTGATCACAAATATTTTAGAATTATGTATTGCATTAATACTAAACCAATTTAGCTTAATAATAGTTTGGAGCAAATTGAATATTTTGTTTGTATGCCTTTGAGATCGCAGGAATCACTTTTCACTATAAGAATCGAGTAGAGGCCAATACGGGCGAATTTGACTCCATGACTCACTTCGTACCATCATCCCCGATCCTCCTTTCGTGGTTCCAAACCATATGGAGTTAGTAATCTCATAAATTATGAATTGGGTGTAACCTTCACGGGTCAATCGTTGTTTCCTATCGTTGTCCCTTATCGTGGTTGCCTTGTTATTATCCGTGAACGGTTTACAAGCTCCTTAAAAACTTGTTGGCGGCTCCTTACTTTCCTTGTCCCTAATCGTATATGTCAATTCCCATGGGAAAGTTCACCGTGTCACGACATTTTCCACCGTGGCACAGTGGATTTCCAGCAAAAAAAAAAAAAAAAAAAAAAAAAAAAAAATCCCATGCCACAGTGAACTTTCCCGTGACATGTCAGCATCCACAGTGCCACGAGAAAGTTCACCGTGTCACGGCAGTTTCCACCGTGGCACGGTGGAATTCCAGCAAAAAAAAAATCACCGCGTCACGGCAGCTTGTACCGTGACACGGTATAATTTTATGTGTCACGCTGCCTTTGAAATAAGTCTAGTCAGCTTTTTTTAGTCTTCCGTGTTAATTTGGTCCTCGCGTCAGTCATTTTGGTTGTTGTTCACATGTCTAGCCATACGATCATACCACGAGTCTTATAACATCACTTAATCACTCACGAGTCAAGTATAGTCCACACACTTTCTTTATTTTTTTTTCCTCGAGTCATACACCATGTCGTTTATGATCGTATACTATTCATGCACCCCTATTTCCGTCATAATAAAAGATGACTGGATCGGAGTTATTGTGGGGAATATTTTCAAGCCTTTAAATCCCACTAGCTTGAACCCCACTGTGATCATACACTAAAGTACGGTGGCGTCCAAAAGGGAAGAAGATAGAGCAAAAGAGTCGCCAACAAGTTTTTTAGGAACTTGTAAACCGTTCACGAGTTGAAGGTTACCCTCCTTAACGATCCAAGAGATCGTCAACTCCATAAGGTCAAGAACCAAATAAGGGTTCGGGGATGAAGGTACAAATCTAACCTAAAAGAGATTGAATCTGCCCTAATAATAGGCCTCTACTTTATTCTGATCGTATTCATGTGCGCTTTTTGACTAACATACAATCAATAGGATTAACCCTAAACCTGTTTATCTATGTTGGTTGAATATTAATGCACAAATAAACTATTATTGGCGATCACTTGAAATTATAAGCAAATTAACCCTAACAAGATTATTAATTATCTTATTAAGCGTGATTACAAGTAAAAATTCCCTTTAAACATGCAATAAAAGGCGTGATCAAGCAATAAAAATAAATAAGCAAGCAACATAATAATAAATATCATCATAAATAATAATCATAAAAGTAATAATCATAATAAAATAATAATAATCACCAAAATAATAATAATCATCATGAATAATCATCATCGAAGTAACAATAATAATAATATTCATAATCATCATAAATTATAACAATTATAATCACAATCATGTTCATTTTAAAGCATGATAAAAATAGCAAGATCCTAGGCATGATACTAACAAGATTAATAACAAATCCTATCATGTCACTAAGCAATAAAAATCAAATCTTTAGCCCTAACATGATACTAACAATCATAAATATTAGGAAGAACATAGGAAGCATCATAACAATCATATTTAATATTAAAATTACCCTAGACATGATATCATAATAACAATGTAAACATGATATCTACATCATAACATCAATTAATCAATTAAAGTACTTACTTTGATGCTTCGTACCTCTTTCTAATAACAAAATACACACGTTAGAAACTTCAAGGAAAATAATAAACAAACAATTAAATTAAATAATTGAAAGAGAGATTTGGGACCAAACCCTCAGAAATAAAACCTTTCACGTCTAGGGTGAAGGCAACTTCGTATATGGCTAGGTGTTTCTAGATCTTGTGAATGCGGAATTTTGTATGAAAAAGCAAAGGTTTAGAAAGAAATAATGTTGAAGGGAGATGAATGATTTAGAGAATGCTAAAGAATTAATGATTGTTGATGAATGAAAACGATTGGTGAGAATTGGTGAATGATAGATGTAGATGATGAATAAAAACGGAGTTTTTAATACGATATTAATAGAGAAAATCAGCAAAAAAGATAAATTAACAAAACAGAGTCCGACGCTCAGAAAACAGGGCTGGCGCCAACCCTGGCTAGCTAGCACCAACACCAGCGCTAGGCGCCAATGGCTAGCGCCAGGCGCCAGGCCTGGTTCCAGGCGCCAAGGCCTGGAGTAAGGCGCCAAGCCTGATTCCAACGCGTTTTCAAAAATCCGATAAGTGTACCGTACTGGAGGATAAAATAATATAATTTCCTCAAAAATGTTATTTGATTTTGATTAAAACTCTGAAATGTCTACAAAAGACAATTTATCAATGTTAACTGAATTAGGAAAAAGAACCTTCTAGAGGAATCTAGAAAACTAAAACCATTCCTAATTTCATTAGGAATGATAAATCATTTTAGGCCCTCCCCTAGATCATTGGGCCGTACATAAAGCTCAAACCGGGCCCAGTTTAGTAAATTGGCCATAACTTCCTCAATATTCATCGGAATTGGGCTTATAATATATCGTTGGAAAGGTCTTTGCAAGCCCCATCCAACTACACTACTATTGGACCCATATCATGGACCAAACAAACTGGATTGACTGTTGTCTTATAATAATTTTTCAAAAACATAGAGAAGAGAAAAGAAAATAAAACTTTCCGCAACACTAGACTTTTCCACACTTTCGTTTCATTCGATTATGATTCGATGTGAAAGGTACGCATTTGGGTGTCTACAGAAGCCCCCACTTTGATTGAGTTTGGAGAAACGCAAGTTTCGAAAACGAAAGTCAAAGTAGCGATAGGGACGGAGAATGATTCAGAACGTTCTGCGATCCTAAACCAATCTTGTAACGCCAATACCTACAAAACTAGCAATAGTTAAAACAGATAAAAGAGTTAAGAAACGCGTATCTTGCACCGTTGAGCACACGTCTCTGAAAGTAACCGATTCGTTTTGATGACCTCCTGCAAGCTAGAGAATGCCATCCCGCTTGAAAACCGCTACGCCTGTAACTGCTTCCAAATTAGGAAGATTGCTTCGCCTGAAACGATCCTCCTCCGCGTTGATAATATTCCGCATCCTAGGGAACACTATCGAAGATTGTTTCTCTTGAAACAATCCTCATCCGCATTGATAATATTCCACATCCTAGGGAACACTATCGAAGATTATTTCTCTTGAAACAATTCTCATCCGCATTGATAATATTCCACATCCTAGGGAACATCATCGAAGATTATTTCTCTTGAAACAATCCTCATCTGCATTATGATCATCTTCCATGCCTAAGGGAATATGATCGAAGACAAATTCACCTAAAATTACCTCCAGTTGTTTGTGACAACTCTCCGCAAGCTAGGGAATGTTGTCGAAGACATCTTATCTTCTCCTGAAGTCATCCTCCTTTGATGCGATAATTTTCCAAAGGAAATTACCGAAGATACACGTCTTTCGATCTTTAAAAGTTCGCCTGAACTTTGCTTCCGCTATGCCTGTACGTCGGCGCTTTGCTGCTTTGAACCAGTATGTCGGTGCATTTGCTGTGATGACAATCCTCTTTTCTTTGGGAATATTTGCCAACACAACTCTTGTATGATGTATGACAATCCGATTTAGAGAAAGTTGTCAATGCTTCGTAACAATCTTTCATAAGAACTTTGCTACGATTGACAATCCACATCTTGGAATATAACTCTTGAAAGCAATCCATCTTGGAAATTTGCCAATGCTATGCGACAATCCTTTTGGGAAAATATTGCCGCTATTGACAACCCGCGTCTTGGAACATTTGCAAAAAAGAGTCGACCGATAATCCTCTTTGGGAAAATTTGCCACTTACTGAAATGAATGACAATCCACGTTGAGGAACTTTGCCAAAATTTATGATGAATAGAGACTTACAACAATCCATTGGGAAATTTTTCCATAGAGAACTAGGTGTATGACAATCCAATCTCGGAAAACTTGCCAAAGATCCATGAATGTATGACAATCCGAACTTGGAAAAACTTGCCAAACAAAGAAGGAGCACAACAATCCACGCTTGGAAACTTTGCCAGAGATGACAATCCAAACTTTGGAAAAATTGTCGTTGCACGACAATCCATTTTCGCAAATATTATCAGTTGTGGATGACAATCCAATTTTTAGAAAACTTTGTCGTTTAATCAGAATGCGTGACAATCCATATTTGGAAATATTATCGTTTAAGTGCTTGCTTTTGAACCGATGCTTTGGTTCTTGTAATGAGCCAATACTTAGGCGCTTAAGCTAAGTAAGACAATCCTTCATCAGGTCAATCACTTATTGCGATTGTAATCAAACTGACTACTTAATCATGTCAAATTGCTTATAGGGGCTAACTGGCGTACCAAGGAACCTGAAATTGTTGTGTGAGGTCGAAATCACCTTTTGGAGAGGCTTCGAGCTCTGTCGCTGCTGAAATATCTCTAGCGCCAAGGATTGACTCTGTCGCCGAACGCTGTGATAGGGTCTTCCCTGTTCTGCTGCACCTGTATTTATTTTGACTATCGAACTTTGCCAATATTTTTAATCATCTTAGGGTTGACCTAAGGTTTAGCATTGCTTGACTCATCGACTTGACACGACTCAAGGTATAAACTTGACTCGCTGTGATTGACTGACTCGAGGTTGACTCGACTCAAAGTGAAAAGACACGTGTGACTCATGACCCGTGTGTGCATTGTAATGTGATCGTGCGACTCGAAAATGCAAAAAAGAAAAAATTTTCCGTCATTTTTGTGGAGGGTACCGACTTTCTCCCGAAAAAGAAAGATGTGAAAAAGAAAATCAAAAGTTTGAAGATGCATGTTGAATGAGCTTAGTCAAATGTTGTTTGATACTATCTCTCAAGGTTCAAGGATTAATTCATCCTAGGCTATCTCAACTATTGACTCCATGATGAAAGTATTTGGGTAACTTAGGCACGGAGGCTAAGAACTTCATACTTCGTGATGCAATGACAATTATGAGTGATTTTGACGAAGCATGCTTCAGCGTTAAGATTTCATGACAAAGGGTTCTTAAGGGAAATATATTTATTCATGTATGTGTGATGTGTGTGATAGTGACACTAAAGTTAGGCCGCAAGAGCTAAGTGTGTGGAAAAATATATTATTGAAAAAAGTCAAATGGTGGTGACTCTTAGGCTAGGTAAGCTGATGATGTAGGGATCAAGCCCCCAAGTCTAGCTCTAAATGAATTGGAATGAGCACAGGGGATCTCTTGATATGATCATGGTGTAAGTGTGTGAATGTGAATATGAATGCATTTTTATTACGGCCGCACCTCGATGTAAGGTTGCCTACGTATCCGTTAGGAATCAGGCCGAACGTAGCTCTTGCCGAACCTCGCACAAGTGTGTATACCTCAAAAAGGTCTTTTTAAGGGTTGTAACGTGGTTAGGCTAAAGGTTTGAAGAAGAAGGGGATAAAGGCTCAAGACCCTAGATAAGCCCCCAAGGTGTGCAACCTTGCTTTTGAATATTTGTATTTTCATGCTTGAGGTTTTCTACTCTTTTTTTAGCTCTTTCTTTTGCTTTAGCATTTATTTCATTTTTATTAGTGTGAGCAATCTCGATCATGTGGTCTATCACTCACTTGGCATTCATGTTTCTCAAGCACGGTACCGAGCACTCGATAAGAGACGCAATCCGAGATGTGTTCTTATCGAAGATACTTTCATATCAAAGACATTGGAACACTTACCCTTTTGTACACTTGTTTTCGTTTTTTATTATTTCTTATTTTTGGCTATTGATTTCTTTTGAATTCGCTCAAGCTTTCTTTAGAATTGCATAAGTTGTACACCATCCCATCCCAAGGTTAGGTAGATGTAGGTTGAAAAAAGAAGGGTCTATCGTTAGACGAGGCTCAAAGTGGTTTATGAAGAAAGGATTGTAAATTTGGAAGATGAAAGGAGATATGATGTGGCTACAAGGGGTGCCTCAAATCATTGGTATACCTTGTGCTTAATTCGACATGGATTTATATATATATATATATATATATATATATAATGAAATGATCATATATAAGGAAATAAATGCTCATTTTATTAAAAAGGGAAAAAGGAGAAAAAAAAAACTAACAAAATTAATCTAAAGGAAAAGAAAAGGTGCCTATGCTAGACTTATTGGGAAAGGAAAAAATGAAAAATAAATAGAAAAAGAGGTCATGAAATCCTGTCGTTGAAGCTCGCCTCTGTCTTGTGTTGTTTGCTCCGACATCATCTAGTCTTCTCGCTAGCTAGAGGTAATGGGATCTTATTTGCCTCTATGAGATCTTGAATGAGGTTTTGAAACCTGTAGCATTCATTAGTAGTATGACCGCGCCCTCGATGGTACTTGCAATAGGAGTTTGGATTCCATCTCGAAGATCGATTTTCTGGTGTTGGATCCTCGGTAGGCCCTATAGATTTGATTAATCCTCGATCATAGAGACGATCGAAAGCAGCATCGTAGGTCATTCCAATGGGTGTGAACTCTCGCCCGGGTTTCCTTTTAGATCCTTGATTGTCCATGGCTAAGACACCATTATGGTCGAAGGTAATAACATTATTACTAGAGTGGGCGTTTTCGGAAGAA
The DNA here is from genome assembly GCF_001683475.1 of Chenopodium quinoa. Lineage (NCBI taxonomy): Eukaryota > Viridiplantae > Streptophyta > Magnoliopsida > Caryophyllales > Amaranthaceae > Chenopodium > Chenopodium quinoa. Next base: position 337,972 of record NW_018742345.1, read on the forward strand.
GAAGGATTGTCGTTCTTCTTTCCTTTCCATCCACCGTGGTTACTATTGTTAGTAGCTTTTTGCTTTGCGAGGTCATCTTCGATTTCAATACCTATGTCATCGATGGCTTTGAAGGTATTCAAGTTGTGTTGATATTTTAAGTGCTTTGAATACTTCTCTTGAAGATTCTTGATAAACATCCTCACATATTCCTTTTCGGTTGGGACCTCAATCATCTTGGCGAAAGTTTCCCTCCATTTATTAAAGAAAGAAGTGAAACCTTCATTCTCTTTTTGTCTTAGCATCTCAAGTTGTCTATGATCGGTTTCAACTTGAATATTGCACTTGTACCTATCAATGAAAGCGTTTACTATCGATTCCCAAGTAGAATTTTCTCCTTGTCAAGGGAGAAGAACCATTGTTGGCAAACGATTTCAAGAGATAGTGGGAACAGAGAGGGGAAAACCTTCTTATCGATACCCTTAATGCTCATTATAGTTGCAAAAGCTCTTAGATGGAAGTAAGGGTTATCTGTTGCCTTGAATTTAGGGATGTCAGTGGCGTTGAACTTATGCGGAAGAAGTTCCTTGTCCAGCGAGACCCCTTGTGAACTCATGCCCTGAAATTTATAGTCACTAGATAGCTTGCTTAGTCTCTCTTGCATGAGATCCTTCTGTTGTTGCTTCACGGGATCATCGACCTTAAGTGTGAGGAGCTTCAGTGTTTCAGTCATGGTAACCAATTGGTTCCTAAGCTCATTGACTTCTTCTTGAGTTGCCATTATCTTTTTAGCCTTCCTTTTTTGACGAATCGGTTTATCAAAAAGCTAGACCTGAATAAAGAGGTTGTCCTTGATTAATCGCCCTTCTCTCCTCGACCAAGTACTGTGGAAAAGGAAATTGGGGATATTCATTGTTAATTATTTGACTCAAACTTTATTCAACATGCAATGGATGGAGGAAGTGAAGAAAGATTGGAATAGAATGTGAAAGAAGATTTAGATGGAGCGATATGAAGAATTAGGAATAAAACGTACCCCCAGACTCAAATGACGGAAAAACAACCGACTCATGCATGAACCTAAGACATGGTCATGGTGATGTGTACTCAAAGTGTGTGCTAAGACTAGTGAGTGTAGGTGACATGTTGAGACTCGTGTCATGACCATGTAGCTAGACTATGTGACTAAGACTCGATTAATGACTCGACAAGGTGTTATTAACAGCGAAAATTAACCGAATTAATTAGCAAACTGGTTAATTAGACATTAGGTGATAACTTGACCAATAATCCGAACTGTCGGCCAAGCGACAGGACTAGCGTCACACAGTGGAGCTTGGCGCCAGAAAACATTGCTGTCGTTAGGCGCTACACTCCATAGTGTGGCGCTACAGCTCAGACCTTGGCGCCAATATTGGAGGTTCGGTCTGGGACTGTTTTCGGTGTTATTAGTAACTGGGGTATGCCTAAAGTCGTACTAGGTCAATTCCGATTAGACTTTATTGACTCAAATTAATTAATTAATTAATTAGGCAAAGTTCTTTAAGCCATTAATTTATTTAGTCTCAACACAAGTCAACCAACGGTTAAGAGAAACATAGAATATATATGCACGGAAAATAATGCACAATTAGTCAAGTAGGCACAATATGATGCAATGAGTTCGTAACCTAACCATGGCTCTATTTCTCTAAAGTTCGGGACATGGTTTAGTCAATAGAGGGTCCATGGTTAATTGTCCGGATGCACCGCGCGGAAGCCTAACCGTGAAAGGTTGGCGCGAGTGGATGAGACACCGCGAGTTTTAGAAAAAAACTCGCTTCCATGGTTTGGTGAATTCAACATTCTCGGATGTACCCTTTGTTGCACGGAGCGTTCAATCGGGTAGATGGAGCATGAATTCCCAGAGGGTTATGTCCATATGTAGAACACATATGGGTTTTAGAAAAGTGAGAAAAAATTCAATCAGGAAGTAGGATCGAGCAAACGATACGAAAAATTGGTCGAAATTAGAATGCATATTTCTGGCTCGGTATTGGGGGAAATTGGCGCCAGCAATCAGAGACTGGCGCCAACTTTTAACTGTAGCGCCTGGCTCCAATACTGGCGTCTGGCGCTATTGCTAAAAGTCTGGCGCCAAGTTCTGGCCCATGACGCTACTTCCCACATGCCTCAGCAGCTTTTTATGCTCGATAAAATTTTCCAATTTCGCGCGGTGTTATTTCAGTCCTAGTTGTGAAAGATATTTCTCAAATTTCCTATGTGTAAAATCCTATGTTTTTAACTCATTACGGATGGTCTTTCCAATGAGATGTTTTTTATGCATATGACAATAATGTAAATCAAAATTACGCACATGAAATACTTAGAACGTTTCGAGTCTCATCCGCTCATTCTAAATCATAGACGAAACAAATTCAGGAATTAAAATAGAAATCCTCCCCAGTGGAGTCACCAAAAAACTGTGGGGAATATTTTCAAGCCTTTAAATCCCACTAGCTTGAAATCCACTGTGATCATACACTAAAGTACAGTGGCGTCCAAAAGGGAAGAAGATAGAGCAAAAGAGTCGCCAACAAGTTTTTTAGGAACTTGTAAACCGTTCAGGAGGTGAAGGTTACACCCCTTAACGATCCAAGAGATTGTCAACTCCATAAGGTCTAGAACCAAATAAGGGTTAGGGGATGAAGGTACAAATCCAACCTAAAAGAGATTGAACCTTCCCTAATAATAGGCCTCTACTTTATTCTGATCGTATTCATGTGCGCTTTTTGACTAACATGCAGTCAATAGGATTAACCCTAAACCTGTTTATATATGTTGGTTGAATATTAATGCACAAATAAACTATTATTGGCGATCACTTGAATTTATAATCAAATTAACCCTAACAAGATTATTAATTATCTTATTAAGCGTGATTACAAGTACAAATTCCCTTTAAACATGCAATAAAAGGCGTGATCAAGTAATAAAAATAAATAAGCAAGCAACATAATAATAAATATCATCATAAATAATAATCATAAAAGTAATAATCATAATAAAATAATAATAATCATCAAAATAATAATAATCATCATGAATAATCATCATCGAAGTAACAATAATAATAATATTCATAATCATCATAAATTATAACAATTATAATCACAATCATGTTCATGTTAAAGCATGATAAAAATAGCAAGATCCTAGGCATGATACTAACAAGATTAATAACAAATCCAACCATGTCACTAAGCAATAAAAATCAAATCTTTAGCCCTAACATGATACTAACAATCATAAATATTAGGAAGAACATAGGAAGCATCATAACAATCATATTTAATATTAAAATTACCCTAGACATAATATCATAATAACAATGTAAACATGATATCTACATCATAACATCAATTAATCAATTAAAGTACTTACTTTGTTGCTTCGTACCTCTTTCTAATAACAAAATACACACGTTAGTAACTTCAAGGAAAATAATAAACAAACAATTAAATAATTGAAAGAGAGATTTGGGACCAAACCCTCAGAAATTAAACCTTTCACGTCTAGGGCGAAGGCAACTTCGAATATGGCTAGGTGTTTCTAGATCTTGTGAATGCGGAATTTTGTATGAAAAAACAAAGGTTTAGAAAGAAATAATGTTGAAGAGAGATGAATGATTTAGAGAATGCTAAAGAATTAATGATTGTTGATGAATGAAAACGATTGGTGAGAATTGGTGAATGATAGATGTAGATGATGAATGAAAACGGAGTTTTTAATACGATATTTATAGAGAAAATCAGTCAAAAAGATAAATTTACAAAACAGAGTTCAACGCTCAGAAAACAGGGCTGGCGCCAACCCTGGCTAGCTGGCGCCAGGCACCAACACCAGCGCCTGGCGCCAATGGCTAGCGCCAGGCCTAGGGTTAGGCGCCATGCCTGATTCCAACGCGTTTTCGAAAATCTGATAAGTTTACCGTACTGGAGGATAAAATAATATAATTTCCTCAAAAATGCTATTTGATTTTGATTAAAACTCTGAAAAGTCAAAAAAAGTCTATTTATCAATGCTAATTGAATTAGGAATGAAAAGAACCTTCTAGAGGAATCTAGAAGACTAAAACCATTCCTAATTGCATTAGGAATGATAAATCATATTAGGCCCTCCCCTAGATCATTGGGCCGTACATAAAGCTCAAACCGAGCCCAGTTTAGTAAATTGGCCATAACTTCCTCAATATTCATCGGAATTGGGCTTATAATATATCGTTGGAAAGGTCTTTGCAAGCCCGATCTAACTACACTATTATTGGACCCATATCATGGGCCAACCAAACTGGATTGGCTATTTTCTTAAAATAAGTTTTCAAAAACAGAGAGAAGGGAAAAGAAAATAAAACTTTCCGCAACACTAGACTTTTCCACACTTTCGTTTCATTCGATTATGATTCGACGTGAAAGGTACTCATCACTGGGTTTGGTTTTGGGGAGACACATTTGGGTGTCTACAGTTATTCTCACCTATTTTCAAATCAAATTTTTTTCCTATCTTGAGCAATGTGTCAAACAATTAAGTGGGTTTTTTTTTTTATTTCACAACACTTGGTCAAGGAGCAGGGGTAGATTGGTACGGTTCGAGTCATTACTACATCAACCTCTTAGACCTAAGAGGCGTTTAAAGAGAACTTTGCCATCTCCACATCACTCATCACCTTAAAACTACTTTCAGTTTGTCCCAATGGCCACTAAGGAAGATATTGAGAACATTAACAAGTCCATTGAGACAATGTCTAACATGTTACAAGCACTCACTACCAGATTCAACACATTAGAGTGAAACAATGTTACTACAGTTGTAATGGACAAGATCAAAGAGCAAATGATCAAGATTTCTAAGGATTTCACCTATGTGGAACGGCCTCCCACTCCTTTGGATGTGAAGGACAGACTCCCTGAAAAGTTCTCCACTACTGATATTCCAAAGTTCAAGCCTACTAACAATCCAATATTCCATTTGAAGGCGTTCTCTACAACTATGGCTCTTAAGGGATTGGATGTAACACTCTTCCCTACGGTGTTCCCTCTCTCCTTAGAGCATGCTTGCCAACAATGGTTTTATTCCCTAGATGCCCAGCGTACTACGACTTGGCAAGATGTCACCGACAGTTTAATGAATCGTTACAAGTGTAACATTTAAACTAAAACTTCTGAGCGTGAACTCTCCGTTCTCAAACAGAAATAGAATGAAGGCTTCACCGCTTATCTGAACAGGTGGAGGGAAACGGTTTCACTCTTGGTAGATCCTCCCAAAGAAAGCGAGATAGTTCGCCTCTTTATTCAAAATCTGAATCACAAGTATAGGGAACATCTCAAATTTCTTCCTTTGAACACTTTTGAAGCTGTATATGACATCGGCATCAATATCGAGGATGAGCTAATAAAGACTGCTAGTAGTAACAATAATAACACTTGGAAAAACAAGAAGAACGACCATCCTTCTTCTTTGTCTTCTAAACACGAAAATACTACCAACAATATAAGCCAAGTTGATCTCAATGATTTTAGCTCTTGATGCTCCATTGCCCAAGAAGAAAAGAACTTACACTCCTTTAGGAATGACTTATGAGGCGGCCTTTGATGGCCTTAACGGTCAAGGCTTGATCACACCTATTGGGCCATTTCCAGAGCCAAAACCTGAAGAAAGGAGCGCCAAATGGAATCCCAATGCCCATTGCACGCACCATCAAGGAAGGGGCCACACTACGGAGCAATGTTGGAATTTGAAGGACGTAATTCAAGACTTGGTGGATGCAAACAAACTTCCTGTCCCTCCAGGCGGTAAGAAGTAATGAACACAAGGCGCACAGCAGATCCTTCGTGCAAGATTTCATGATTTCTTTCTTTATCATTAATCTCCATTCCCCCATTCATGTCTAGCATAGGTTTTTGTAGACACCCATTTGTGTCTCCCCAAAACCAAACCCAGTGATGAGTACCTTTCGCGTCGAATCATAATCGAATAAAGTGAAAGTGTGGAAAGTCTAGTCTTGCGGATAGTTTTAATTTCTTTTCTCTTTTCTCTGTTTTTGAAAACTTATTTTAAGAAAACAGCCAATCCAGTTTGGTTGGTCCATGATATGGGTCCAATAGTAGTGTAGTTGGATGGGGCTTGACAAGAGCTTTCCAACGATATATTATAAGCCCAATTCCGATGAATATTGAGGAAGTTATGGCCAATTTACTGAACTGGGCCCGGTTTGAGCCTTATATGCGCACCAATGATCTAGAGGAGGGCCTAATATAGATTTATCATTCCTAATGCAATTAGGAATGGTTTTAGTCTTCTAGATTCTTCTAGATGGTTCTTTTCATTCCTAATTCAATTAGCATTGATAAATTGACTTTTGTTGACTTTTTAGAGTTTTAATTAGAATCAAAGAACGTTTTTTGAGGGAAATACGATTTTATCCTCTTGTACGGCAATTTTATCTGATTTTAAGAAAACGCGTAAATTTCTGAGTCAGCGCCAAACGCCAGCTGTAGCGCCTGGCGCTACGCTTGGCGCCTTGCGCTAGCATTGGCGCCTAGCGCTAATGTTGGCGCCTGGCGCTACGCTTGGCGCCTTGCGCTAGCATTGGCGCCTGGCGCTAATGTTGGCGCCTGGCGCCAACATCGTTTTATGTGCGCCAGAACTCTGTTTTGATATTTTATCTTTTTGGCTGATTTTCTCTATAAATAATGTGCTAAAAACTCCGTTTTCTTTTATCAATTCTCATCAATTTTCACCAACTCTTATCAAGATTCTCTTGATTACTCTCTCTCTCTCTCTCTCTTTCTCTTTTCTAAACTAGCCTTTTCTCAAATATAAAAATTCCACATTCATTAGATCTAGATACACCTAGCCATATTCGAAGTTGCCTTCGCCCTAGACGTGAAAGGTTTAATTTCTGAGGGTTTGGTCCCAAATCCCTCTTTCAATTATTTAATTTAATTGTTTTGCTTATTATTTTCCTTGAAGTTACTAACGCGTGTATTTTGTTATTAGAAAGAGGTATGAGGCATCAAAGTTATTACTTTAATAGTTTTTATTGATGTTATAATATACAGTTCATGCTTAGATTGTTATTTTAATTCCTAGTATCATGTCTAGGGTAACTTTAATACTAAGTATGATTAAAAGTATGATGCCTTTTATGTTCTTCCTAATATTTATGACTGTTAGTATCATGTTAGAGTTAAAGATTTGATTTTATTGTTTAGTGACATGCTAGGGTTTGTTATTAATCTTGTTAGTATCATGCCTAGGATCTTGCTATTATTATGCTTTAACATGATTATTATTATTATTATTATTATTATTATTATTATTATTATTATTATTATTATTATTATTATTATTACTATTATTATTATTATTATTATTGTTATTATTATTATTATTACTATTATTATTATTATTATCATTATTATTATTATTATAATTATTGTTTTGATTATTATTATGTTGCTTGATTTTTATTGTTATTCCTTGATCACACCCTTTTATGCATGTTTAAGGGGAATTTGTACTTGTAATCACGCTTAATAAGATAATTGATAATCTTGTTTAGGGTTAATTTGATTATAATTCAAGTGATCACCAATAATAGTTTTATTTGTGCATTAAATTCAACCAACATAGGTAAGCAGGTTTAGGGTAAACCTATTGATTGCATGTTAGTCAGAAAGCGCACATGAATACGATCAGAACAAAGTAGAGGCCTATTATTAGGTGAGGTTCAATCTCTTTTAGGTTGGATTTGTACCTTCATCCCTGAACCATTATTTGGTTCAAGACCTTATGGAGTTGACGATCTCTTGGATCGTTAAGGGGTGTAACCTTCACCTCGTGAATGATTTACAAGTTCCTAAAAAACTTGTTGGCGACTCTTTTGCTCTATCTTCTTTCCCTTTGGACGCCACCGTACTTTAGTGTATGATCACAGTGGGGTTCAAGCTAGGGGATTAAAGCTTGAAATATTCCCTACAGTTTTCCATTTTGAATTTTTTATATGTTTCATGTGTTTCGTTCACCTTTTCCATTAATAAAATGAGCAAATTTCCTTTACATCTCGATCATAGAATATTTCATTCATTCATTCATTCTCAAAAAATAGAAAAAAAAATAAATTACCGAACTAAACACAAGGTACACCAATGACTTGAGGCACCTTTGCAAATCTTTCATTCCCTGTTAACCGTTCAATCACATTCCATTTCTTCATCAACCACTTTGAGCCTCGTCTAACGTTTAACCTTCATTTCTTCAACCTACATTCACTAACCCTGGGATTGGAAGATGTGTAATTGTATAACATTCAAAAAGCAAGTAAAAAAAATCAAAAAAAAAGCAGCAAAGCAACAATAAAATAATGTCTAAAGGCAAGTGTTCCAATGTCTTTGATACGAACACGTCTCGAATTGCATCTCTTATCGAGTGCTTGGTACCGTGCCTGAGAAACATGAATGCTAAGTAAGTGATGGACCCCATGATCTGAGATTGCCTACATTGATTCAAACAAATGAAAAAAAAAATCAAAGCAAAAAAAATGTTGAAAATAAACTTGCAAAATTCAAAATTTTCAAATTCACAATTACACATCTTGGGGGCTTCTCTCGGGTCTTGAGCCTTTTACCCCTTTCTTCCTTAAAACATCAACTAAACCACATTACAACCCTTGAAAGACCTCTTTGAGGTGTACATACACTTGTGCAAAGTTTGGTTAGAACTACGTTCGGCCTGATTCCTAACGGATACGTAGGAAACCTCACATTGAGGTGCGGCCACATTCATATTCATATCTATGCATGATCGAGACAAAGAATATCAAATGCTTATCTCTATATCCTTACCCATTTAGAGCTAGACTTGGGGGCTTGAACCCACATCACATTATCATACCTAGCCTAAAGAGTCATCATCTTTGACTCTTCACACATATATTTCCATCACCATAACCTTTGCAGTCTCACCTTAGTATCACTTTCACACACTTCTTTCACACATACATATCCATATCATCTTTCCCTTATAGGAACCCTTTAACATGAAATCTTGTTTCCCTACCGCGCATGCTTCATCATCTTTCAAGACAACATTCATCAGAAGAAACGTTGTATACCTTCTTAGCTTCTTAACCTGAGCAATGTTCATTGTTTCATGCATCGCATAATGTGTTGAGTAACATTTCTACATCAATGATTTGTAATAATACAAAGCATATCGTTCTTAGCTCCTTGACCTAAGCAACGTTCATAATCACTTCATCTATATACGTACTTAGCTTCCAGACCTAAGTGACGTTCAAGATTGCTTCTTTACACCATATATGATGCTTAGATCCATGACTTAAGTTCATTCATCTATCGTGTCACATGATGTAATTGTCCTTAGCCTCCTGGCCTAAGAACATGCAACATACATACATTATTTTTAGGACAAGCAATTCAATCCATACGATTCATTTCGTCTTGCTCAGAGAGGAAGTTCAAAACTTCTACCCTTTTTCATTATTTTATTTTGGGGAAGTTCAAAAACTTATTCAAAATTTTTATCGAGGGAAGTTCGAAAATAAAATTTTATTTTCACGCCTTTCTTTTTCGGGAGAAAGTCGGTACCCTCCACTCGTCTCATGACAAAAATGATGGAAAATTTTTGCTTTTGCATTTTGGATTGCTTGTGTCTGCACACACACACTCAAACTATACACACACAATCACAAGTCATACTCATGTCATGTCATGTCGTGTCAAGTCAAACTTGGTCAAGTCAGTTGGTCAAGTCAATCATAGTCTATACGAGTCCCCTGGAAAATTTTATTTTGCAGGTCTCAATTACACCCCACGTCCGGGGACAAGCGAACCATCTATACCCCACGTCCGGGAACAAGCGGACCATTTACAACCAGCCCACGTCCGGGGAGAAGCGGACCATCTACAGCCCACGTCCGGGGACAAGCGGACCATTTACAGCCCACGTCAGAGGACAAGCGGACCATTTACAGCCCACGTCCGGGGACAAGCGAACCATTTACAACCAGCCCACGTCCGGGGACAAGCGGACCATCTACAGCTCACGTTTGGGGATAAGTGGACCATCTACAGCCCATGTCTGGGGACAAGCGGACCATTTACAGCCCACGTCAAGGGACAAGAGAACCATTTACAACCCACGTCCGGGGATAACCGGACCATTTACAACCTACCCAAGTCCAAGAACAAGAGGACCATCTACATCCCACGTACGGGGACAAGCGGACCATCTACAGCCCACGTCCGGGGACAAGCGGACCCTCTAAATCCCACGTCCAGGGACAAGCGGACCATTTATAGCCCACGTCCGGGGACAAGCGGACCATTAACAACCAGCCCACGTCCTGGGACAAGCGGACCATCTACAACCCACGTCCGGGGACAAGCGGACTATTTACAACCCACGTCCGGGGACAAGCGGACCATTTACAGCCTACGTTCGGGGACAATCGGACCATCTACAGCCCACGTTCGGGGACAAGCGAACCAACTACAGCCCACGTTCGGGGACAATTGAACCACCATCATTTCACGGCGCAAGGTTCTCGATTCACAGAGACTTGCAATCTCATCATCTGTCGACTTTCCTCAAGCATGGAAAGTATTATCCGGTGTATTTCTTCAACCATAGAAAACCGCCAAATTCATATGTTGGCTTTCCTCAAACATGGAAAGTATCATCTGGTAGATTTCTTCGATCATAGAAAGCTACCAAACTCGTCAGTCAACTTTCCTCAGGCATGGAAAGTATTTCAACAGAACGTCATTCGGTGGATTCCTTCAAGCATAGGAAGCTACCAAGCTCATTTGCCACCGATACACTGGTGTTAGATTAGCGTTCTATCCCTTTACTCTTTTATCTGCGGAATTAACATTTTTTGCAGGTATCGGCGTATACAAAGTGATTTAGGATCGCAGAACGTCTTAAATCATTCTCCGTCCCTATCGACTACTTTCACTATCGTTTTTGAAACTAACGTTTCTACAAACTCAGTCAAAGTGGGGGCTTCTGTAGAAACCTAAATATGTCTCCCCAAAACCAAACCCGATGATGAACAACCTTTCACTGCCATTATTGTTCGTGTTGAGTATTTAACCTTGGAGTGCTTAAATCCATATTTCCATTTCATAAACCAATCCAATTTGTAGCTCATTTCCCTAAACCATAACCTATTTTCCACTTTTCGTGTCCACATCGCAAAAACAAAAGAAACTAATTTTATGGATATACAGTTTTGATCTAATTATTATTTTGTTGGATAGGCCTTTAAATAATCTTTCCAACCATATATAATAAGCCCAATTCCGAGCTATAACAAAAATGATATGAGCAAAACACTAAACTCAGCCTAAAACCAACACCCTTCAACTAAAACGGAAAGTAGACTTGATAAGCTTTTCAATGATATATTATATGCATTATTCAAAGTTGCGGACCAAAAGTTATGATTATTTTAAAAACGGGTAAAAACCTGAAATTACCGCGCAACATCTAAAACGTCGCGACGCGGCAAATGCTGACGTGTCACGGGATTTTCCACCGTGTCACGGTGCAATTTCCCGTGTCACGGTGCCCATTCCGTGACACGGGGATATTCCATGTAATTTCCGCGTAGTTTTTACACCGTGACAGGGCATACTACACTGTGCCATGGTGGACAATGTCGTGTCACGACATTTCTTTCCGTGTCACGGTGCACATCCCGTGACATAGGATTGCTCCGTGGTTTCTCAGCGTAATCCCTAAACGCGTTTTCACTTCCCGTAACCTAATTATTTCCCGCGTCACTCAGTTTTACCCCGTGTCACGGGATCTTCCCCCGTCTGATGTCTGACGGTGACTGGCACCGTGTCACGGTGCTCATTGCCGTGACCCAGTGTTATTTTTAGGGTTTTTATCTTTTTAGGGTTCCGCGTGTTCCCTCTGCTCATTTTCCCTATAAATAGGACCCCCCCTTTCTGCAGTTCGGGGCACCAATAATCATTCTCTCTCACCTTACACCAAAAATCATTCTCTTCTCCCTCTTTAACCTAATTTCTAGCCTCCTTATTCTTCCATAATAATTCCCCTAAGCGCTCCAAGGAGTCTATACTTAACCCGAGGTTCCGTTCTTAAACTAAGGCGTGAAAGGTACAAATAAGTGAGGGTTTCGACCAAATCAACTCTACTTTTTATTTAATTTAATTTAATTTTCAATTTGATTTATAATTTTATTGAAGTTACTAACAATTTATTCATGATGTAGCAATTTAAAGGAACGCGCAGAATGTGAGTAATTAGTTATTTTAATTACTCTTATTTTTTTTAATGTTGTTAGCATCATGATTAGGTTATTTTATTACTTAATTTGACTAACAATTTATTGTTAAATTGCTTCCAATATTAATGCTTATATTATTTATTGATATCAACATTGCATGTTAAAGGGAATATGTAATTCAAAATCACGCCTAATAAGATAATTTGGACGACTGGTTAAAGTTCCTTTTTAATATTGTTGTTTAATCAAGTGATCACAAATATTTTAGAATTATGTGTTGCATTATTATTAAACCAATTTAGCTTAATAATAGTTTGGAGCAAATTGAATATTTTGTTTGTATGCCTTTGAGATCGCAGGAATCACTTTTCACTATAAGAATCGAGTAGAGGCCAATACGGGCAAATGTGACTCCATGACTCACTTCGTACCATCATCCCCAATCCTCCTTTCGTGGTTCCGAACCATATGGAGTTAGTAATCTCATGGATTATGAATGGGGTGTAACCTTCACGGGTCAATCGTTGTTGCCTATCGTTGTCCCTTATCGTGGTTGCCTTTTTATGATCCGTGAACGGTTTACAAGTTCCTTAAAAACTTGTTGGCGGCTCCCTACTTTCCTTGTCCCTAATCGTATATGTCAATTCCCACTTCCTAAGAGTGCCAAGCATATTCACCACATGCTTTAACGTAGGCGCACTTCGAACGACGCCTACACCACGACATTTGTTTTCCCGTGGCAAAATCCTAGCCACGGTCTCTTATGCCACAGGAACGAATTCAAAATTATCGTGGCTAAATTGCATAGCCACGAAAATTTAAAACTTGTGCCAAGATTTTACACGTGGAACAAAGGTTAATTTGTTGTAGTGTCTTCATCGTCTTCATCGAGCTCCACATTAATGATTGGATTTTCTATAGCTTTAATCCTCATGGGTGAAGCATCGATCGTGATAGGAATTCCTCCAACTATGATTTTTACCTGTTGGTGGAGAGATGAAGGGACGACCTTTAGGTCATGAAGCACAGGGCATCCCAACAATAAGTTGAATGAAGCTTTGATATCTACCACTTGAAATGTAGTAGCATGTTCTATTGCTCCCGCTGTTATATTCATGGTAATCTTACCAAGAGCTTGACGACGAGTGTTGTCATAAGCTCTTATTCCTTATGTTGACGGGGTTAAGTCTTTATCCCTTATGCATAGTGTAGGGAATAATTTCAGGCCTTTAAAATCCCACTAGCTTGAACCCCACTGTGATCATACACTAAAGTACGGTGGCGTCCAAAAGGGAAGACGATAGAGCAAAAGAGTCGCCAACAAGTTTTTAAGGAACTTGTAAACCGTTCATAGGATGAAGGTTACACCCCTTAACGATCCAAGAGATCGTCAACTCCATAAGGTCAAGAACCAAATAAGGGTTCAGGGATGATGGTACAAATCCAACCTAAAAGAGATTGAACCTACCCTAATAATAGGCCTCTACTTTATTCTGCTCGTATTCATGTGCGCTTTCTTATTAACATACAATCAATAGGATTAACCCTAAACCTGTTTAATCTACGTTGGTTGAACATTAATGCACAAATAAACTATTATTGGCGATCACTTGAATTATAATCACAATTAACCTAACAAGATTATTAATTATCTTATTAAGCGTGATTGCAAGTACAAAATTCCCTTTAACATGCAATAAAAGGTGATCAAGCAATAACAATATAAAAAAATATGTATCAAGAAACATAATAAATAATCAATATCATGAATAATAGTTATATCAATCATAATCAATAATAATCATGATAATCATGTTAAAGCATAGCAAGATCCTAGGCATGATACTAACAAGATTAATAACAAACCCTAGCATGTCACTAAACAATAAAAATCAAATCTTTAGCCCTAACATGAATTAATATTAGGAAGAACATAGGAAGCATCACAAAAATTATATTTAATATTAAAATTAACCTAGACATGATACTAGGAATATCATAATAACAATATAAACATGATTTCTATATCATAAATCAATTAATCAATAAAGTACTTGGATGCCTCGTACTTCTTTCTAATAACAAAATACACACGTTAGTAACTTCAAGGAAAATAATAATCAAAAAAATTAAATTAAATAATTGAAAGAGAGATTTGGGACCAAACCCTCATAAATTAAAACCTTTCACGTCTAGGGCGAAGGCAACTTCGAATATGGCTAGGTGTTTCTAAATCTAATGAATGCGGATTTTGTATGAAAAAACAAAGGTTTAAAAAAGAAAGAATGAATGTTAATGAAAATTGATGAAAAGAGATGAATGAAAAGGATTATTTGACTGTAGATGAATGCTAATTGATGAATAATTTGTGAATGAAGAAAGTTGATGATCGATGATGCCTGTTGATGAATGATGAAGATAGTTGGTGAAAACTTAAGAATAAAGAGAATTGGTGAATGAAAACGGAGTTTTTGATACAATATTTATAGAGAAAATCATCCAAAAAAGATAATTTATCAAAACAGAGTCTGAAGACCACAAAAACATCTTGGCGCCAGCCCTGGCTCATTGGCGCCAGGACCAGTGGCTAACACTAGGCGCCAATGGCTGGCGTCTGGTGCCAATCCTGATTCCAGGCGCCAAGGCCTTGGGTTGGATGCCAAACCGACTTTTAACGCGTTTTCGAAATTCTGATAAATTTCCCGTATTGGAAGATAAAATAATATAATTTCAGTCGAAAATGTTATTTGATCTAATTAAAACTCTGAAGAGTCCTAATTGAATTAGGAATGAAAAGAAACTTCTAGAATGTTCTAGAAGACTAAAACCATTCCTAATTGAATTAGGAATGATAAATTATATTAGGCCCTCCCCTAGATCATAGGGCCGTACTTAAAGCTCAAACCGGGCCCAGATTAGTAAATTGGCCATAACTTCCTCAATATTCATCGGAAAGGGGGCTTATAATATATCGTTGGAAAGGTCTTTGCAAGCCCCATCCAACTATAACACTATTGGACCCATATCATGGACCAACCAAACTGGATTGGCTATTTTCTTAAAATAAAGTTTTCAAAAAATAGAGTGGGTTTTCGAAAACAGAAAGAAAGAATTTTAACAAAAACTAACCGCAACACTAGACTTTTCCACAC
This sequence comes from Chenopodium quinoa, assembly GCF_001683475.1. Taxonomy (NCBI): domain Eukaryota; kingdom Viridiplantae; phylum Streptophyta; class Magnoliopsida; order Caryophyllales; family Amaranthaceae; genus Chenopodium; species Chenopodium quinoa. The sequence goes on from NW_018742345.1 coordinate 353,428, forward strand.
TTTCACCTCATTCGATTATGGTTCGACGTGAAAGGTATTCATCACTGGGTTTGGTTTTGGGGAGACACAAATGGGTGTCTACAGAAGCCCCAACTTTGACTGAATTTGGAGAAACGCAAGTTTCGAAAACGAAAGTCAAAGTAACGATAGGGACGGAGAATGATTTAGAACGTTCTGCGATCCTAAATCAATCTTGTAACGCCGATGCCTGCAAAACTAGCGTTAGTTAAACAGATAAAAGAGTTAAGAAATGCGTATCTTGCACCGTCGAGCACACGTCTCTGAAATTAACCGTTTTGCTGTTGTACTGCCGTTGTTTTGATGACCTCCTACAAGCTAGAAAATGACATCCCGCTTGAAAACCGCTACGCCCGTAACTGTTTCCAATTTGGAAAATTTCTTCGCCTGAAACGACCTTCCTCCGCTATGATAATATTCCACATCCAAGGGAATACTATCGAAGATTGCTTCTCTTGAAACAATCCTCAATTGTTTGTGACAACTCTCCATAATCTAGTGAACGCCACCTTGTTGTTTCGATGTTCACTCGTCTATGAACAAAGAACTTCTTTTTGATATGACTCTAATTTCCGCTGTGATAGTCTTTGAAAAGATCACTGCTTCTTAATGTTTGCTATGCCAGTACGTCGGCACTTTGCTGCTTGTGAACCAGTATGTCGGTGCTTTTGCTGTGAACCAGTATGTCGGTGCTTTTGCTGTGATGACAATCCTCTTTTCTTTGGGAATAGTTGCCAACACAACTCATGTATGATGTATGACAATCCGATTTAGGGAAAGTTGTCAATTCCAAGTAACAATCCGTCCTTGGAAATGTTGTCACGATGAAGTGACAATCCGTACCTCGGAAAATTTGCCAAAATCCAATCTTTGGAAAAGTTGCCAATGCTTCGTAACAATCTTTCATAAGAACTTTGCTACGATTGACAATCCACATCTAGGAATATAACTCTTGAGAGCAATCCACCTTGGAAATTTGCCAACGCTGTGCGACAATCCTTTTGGGAAAATATTGCCACTATTGACAATCCGCGTCTTGGATATTTGCAAAAAAGAGTCGACCGCCAATCCACTTCGGGAAAATTTTCCACTTACTGAAATGAATGACAATCCACGTTGAGGAACTTTTGCCGAAATTTATGATGAGTAGAGACCTGTAACAATCCTTTGGGAAATTTTGCTATAGGGAACTGGGTGTATGACAATCCAATTTCGGAAAACTTGCCAGCGATGACAATCTGAACTTGGAAAAAATTGCCAAATAGAGAAGGAGCACGACAATCCACGCTTGGAAACTTTGCCAGAGATGACAATCCGATTTTGGAAAAATTGTCGTTAAAGAAGATGCACGACAATCCATTTTTGGAAATATTGTCAGTTGGGGATGACAATCCAATTTTCAGAAAACTTTGTCGTTTAATAAGAATGCGCGACAATCCATATTTGGAAATATTGTCGTTTAAGTGCTTGCTTTTGAACCGATTGTAATGAGCCAGTGTTTTAGGCGCTTAAGCTAAGTGAGACAATTTTTTGTCAGGTCAATCACTTACTACGATTGTAATCGAGCCGACTACTAATCATGTCAAATTGCTTATAGGGGCTAACTGGCATACCAAGGAACCCGAAATTGATGTATGAGGTCAAAATCACCTTTCTGGGAGGCTTCGAGCTTTGTCGTTGCTGAGATATCTCTGGCGCCAAGAATTGGAGTAGGATCTTCCCTATTCTGCTGCACCTGGATTTATTTTTTACTATAGAACTTTTCCAATTTCTTTAATTATCTGAGGGTTGAACTAAGGTTTAGCGTTGCTTGACTCATCGACTTGACACGACTCAAGGTATAAACTTGACTCGATATGATTGACTGACTCGAGGTTGACTCGACTCAAAGTGAAATGACATTTGTGACTCAAACCAAAGTTATATGACATGACATGACTCAATTTGTACATGACTCGTGTGTGCATTGTAATGTGATCGTGCAACTCGAAAATGCCAAAAAAGCAAAAATTTTCCGTCATTTTTGTGGAGGGTACCGACTTTCTCCCGAAAAAGAAAGACGCGAAAAAGAATCGAAAGTGAAGTTTGAAGATGCATGTTGAATGAGCTTAGTCAAATGTCATTCGATACTATCTCTCAAGGTGCAAGGATTAATCCATCCTAGGATATCTCAATGGTTGACTCCATAATGAAAGTATTTGGGTAACTTAGGCACAGAGGTTAAGCACTTCATACTTCGTGATGCAATGACAATTATGATTGATGAGCGATGTTGATAAGGCATGCTTCAGCGTTATGTTAAGATTCCATGACAAAGGGTTCCTTAGGGAAATATATTTGGTCATGTATTTGTGATTTGTGTGAAAGTGACACTAAAGTTAGGCCGCAAGAGCTAAGTGTGTGGGAAGATGTTATTGAAAAGAGTCAAATGGTGGTGACTCTTAGGCTAGGTAAGCTAATGATGTAGGGATCAAGCCCCCAAGTCTAGCTCTAAATGAATAGGGATGAGCATAGGAAATCCCTTGATATGATCATGGTGTAAGTGTGTGAATGTGAATATGAATGCATGTTTATTACGGCCGCACCTCGATGTGAGGTTGCCTACGTATCCGTTAGGAATTAGGCCGAACGTAGCTCTAGCCAAACCTCGCACAAGTGTGTGTATACCTCAAAAAGGTATTTTAAGGGTTGTAACGTGGTTAGGCTAAAGGCTGAGAAGAAGGGGATAAAGTCTCAAGACCCTAGATAAGCCCCCAGGGTGTGCAACCTTGCTTTTGAATATTTGTATTTTCATGCTTGAGGTTTTCTACTCTTTTTTTTAGCTCTTTCTTTTGCTTTAGCATTTATTTTATTTTAATAAGTGTGGGCAATCCCGATCATGCGGTCTATCACTCACTTGACATTCATGTTTCCCAGGCACGGTACCGAGCACTCGATAAGAGACGCAATCTGAGACGTGTTCTTATCGAAGATATTTTCATATCAAAGACATTGGAACACTTGCCCTTTTGTACACTTTTAATTATTATTTTGATTTTATGAAATCACTCAAGCTTTGTTCTTTGAAAATTGCATAAGTTGCACACCATCCCATCCCAAGGTTAGATAGATGTAGGTTGAAAAAAGAAAGGTCCATCATTAGACGAGGCTCAAAGTGGTTTATGAAGAAAGGATTTGTAAATTAGAAAGGCGAAAGGAGATATGACGTGGCTACAAGGAGTGCCTCAAATCATTGGTATACCTTGTGTTTAGCTCGACATGGATTTTTTCTTTTTTTTTATATATCTGATGCAATATAATGAAATGATCATATATAAGGAAATAAATGCTCATTTTATTAAAAAGGGAAAAGAAAAGAAAAAATACAAAAAAAAAATCTAAAGGAAAAGAAAAGGTGCCTATGCTAGACTTATTGGGGAAAAAAGATGAAAAAGAAATAGAAAAAGAGGCCATAAAATCTTGTCGTAGCAGCTCGCCTCTTGTCTTGTGTCATTCGCTTCATCATCACCCAGTCTTCTCGCTAGCTAGAGGCAATGGGACCTTGTTTGCTTCTATGAGGTCTTGAATGAGATTTTGAAACCTGTAGCATTCATCAGTGGTATGACCGTTTCCTCGATGGTACTTGCAATAGGAATTTGGATTCCATCTCGAAGATCGATTTTCTGGTGTTGGATCCTCGGTAGGGCCAATAGGTTTGATTAGTCCTCGATCATAAAGACGATCGAAAGCAACATCGTAGGTCATTCCAATGGGTGTGAACTCTCGCCTGGGTTTCCTTTTAGATCCTTGATTGTCCATGGATAAGACATCATTATGGTCAAAGGTACTAACATTATTACTAGAGTGGGCGTTTTCGGAAGAAGAAGGATTGTCGTTCTTTTTTCCTTTCCAGCCACCGTGGTTGCTATTGTTAGTAGTTTTTTGCTTTGCGAGGTCATCTTCGATCTCGATACCTACGTCATAGAAGGCCTTGAAGGTATTCAAGTTGTGTTGATATTTTAAGTGCTTTGGATACTTTTCTTGGAGATTCTTGATAAATATCCTCACGGATTCTTTTTCAGTGGGGACCTCAATTATCTTGGCGGAAGTTTCCCTCCATTTATTAAAGAAAGAAGTAAAGCCTTCATTCTCTTTTTGTCTTAGCATCTCAAGTTGTCTATGGTCGGTTTCAACTTGGGTATTGCACTTGTACCTACCAACGAAAGCATTCACTATTGATTCCCAGGTAGAGGTTTTCTCCTTGTCAAGGGAGAAAAACCATTGTTGGTAAACGGTTTCAAGAGATAGTGGGAACAGAGAGGGGAAAACCTTCTTATTGATACCCTTAATGCTCATTATAGTTTGAAAAGCTCTTAGATGGAAGTAAGGGTTATCTGTTGCCTTAAATTTAGGGATTTTAGTGGTGTTGAACTTATGCGGAAGAAGTTCTTTGTCCAGAGAGATCCCTTGCGAACTCATGCCTTGAAATTTATAGTCACTAGATAGCTTTCTTAGACTCTCTTGCATGAGATCCATCCGTTGCTGCTTCACGGGATCATCGACCTTAAGTGTGAGGAGCTTCAGTGTTTCAGTCATGGTAACCAATTTGTTCCTAAGCTCATTAACTTCTTCTTGAGTTGCCATTATCTTTTTAGCCTTCCTCTTTTGACGAATCGGTTTATCAAAAAGCGAGACTTGAATAAAGCGGTTGTCCTTGATTAATCGCCCTTCCCTCCTCGACCAAGTACTGTGGAAAAGGAATTTGGGGATACTTATTGTTAATTATTGACTCAAACTTTATTCAACATGCAATGGATGGAGGAAATGAAGAAAAATTGGAATAAAAAGTGAAAGAAGATTTAGATGGAGGGATATGGAGAATTAGGAATAGAATGTACCCCAACTCAAATGACGGAAAGATCGACTCATGCATGGACCTGGGACATGGTCATAGTGATGTGTGCTAAGACTAGTAAGTGTAGGTGACATGTTAAGGCTCGTGTCATGACCATGTGGCTAAACTATGTGACCAAGACTCGATTAATGACTTGACAAGGTGTTATTGACAGCGAAAAATTGACTGAATTAATTAGTAAACTGGATAATTAGACATTAGGTGATGACTCGACAAATAATCCGAACTGTCGGCCAAGCGACAGGACTGGCGTCACAATATGGTGGTTGGCGCCAGACTTTTTAGTAAATGTCTGGCGCTACACACCATACGGTGGCGCTACAGCTCAGATTTTGGCACCAATATTGGAGCCTCGGTCTGGGACTGTTTTCGGTATTATTAGTCAACTGGGGTATGCCTAAAGTCGTACTAGGTTGATTCCGATTAAAAGAAGAAAAAAACTTTATTGACTCAAATTAATTAATTAATTAATTAGGTAAAGTTCTTTAAGTCATTAATTATAATCTCAACACAAATCAACAAACGGTTAAGAGGAGCATAGAATATATATGCACAACAAATAATGCACAATTAGTCAAGTAGGCACAATATGATGCAATGAGTTCGCAACCTAACCATGACTCTAGTTCTCTAAAGTTTGGGATATGGTTTAGTCAAACAGGGTCCATGGTTAATTGTCCAGATGCACCGCGTAGAAGCCTAACCGTGAACGGTTAACGCGTGTAAATAGAACACCGCGAGTTTTTAGAAAAAACTCACTTCCATGGTTTGGTGAATTCAACCTCTCAGATGTACCCTTTGTTTCCAGGAGCGTTCAATCGGGTAGATAGAGCATGAATTCCCAGAGGGTTATGTCCATATGTAGAACACATATGGGTTTCAGAAAAGTGAGAAAAAATTCAATCAGGAAGCAGGATCGAGCAAACATTACAAAAAACCGGTCGAAATTAGAACGCATATTTCTGGCTCGGTATTGGGGGAAATTGGTGCCAGCAAACAGAGACTGGCGCCAACTTTTAACTGTAGCGCCTGGCACCAATACTGGCGTCTGGCGCTACGGCTAAAAGTTTGGCGCCAAGCTCTGGCCCCTGACGCTATTTCCCACATGCCTCAGCAGCTTTCTGTGCTCGATAAAATCTTCCAGTTTTGCGTGGTGTTATTTCAGTCCTAGTTGTGAAAGACATTTCTCAAATTTCCTATGTGTAAAATCCTATGTTTTTGACTTATTACGGATGGTCTTTCTAATGAGAACCTTTTTATGCATATGACAATAATGTTAAACAAAATTACGCACATGAAATACTTAGAACTTTTCGAGTCTCATCCACTCATTCTAAATCATTGCCGAAACAAATTCAAGAATTAAAATAGAAATCCTCCCCAGCGGAGTCGCCAAAAACTGTAGGGAATAATTTCAAGCCTTTAAAATCCCACTAGCTTGAACCCCACTGTGATCATACACTAAAGTACGGTGGCGTCCAAAAGGGAAGACGATAGAGCAAATGAGTCGCCAACAAGTTTTTAAGGAACTTGTAAACCGTTCATAGGATGAAGGTTATACCCCTTAACGATCCAAGAGATCGTCAACTCCATAAGGTCATGAACCAAATAAGGGTTCGGGGATGATGGTACAAATCGAACCTAAAAGAGATTGAACCTGCCCTAATAATAGGCCTCTACTTTATTCTGCTCGTATTCATGTGTGCTTTCTTATTAACATACAATCAATAGGATTAACCCTAAACCTGTTTAATCTATGTTGGTTGAACATTAATGCACAAATAAACTATTATTGGCAATCACTTGAATTATAATCACAATTAACCTAACAAGATTATTAATTATCTTATTAAGCGTGATTGCAAGTACAAAATTCCCTTTAACATGCAATAAAAGGTGATCTAGCAATAACAATATAAAATAATATGTATCAAGCAACATAATAAATAATCAATATCATGAATAATAGTTATATCAATCATAATCAATAATAATCATGATAATCATGTTAAAGCATAGCAAGATCCTAGGCATGATACTAACAAGATTAATAACAAACCCTAGCATGTCACTAAACAATAAAAATCAAATCTTTAGCCCTAACATGATACTAACAATCATAAATATTAGGAAGAACATAGGAAGCATCATAACAATCATATTTAATATTAAAATTACCCTAGACATAATATCATAATAACAATGTAAACATGATATCTACATCATAACATCAATTAATCAATTAAAGTACTTACTTGGATGCCTCGTACCTCTTTCTAATAACAAAATACACACGTTAGTAACTTCAAGGAAAATAATAATCAAAACAATTAAATTAAATAATTGAAAGAGAGATTTGGGACCAAACCCTCATAAATTAAAACCTTTCACGTCTAGGGCGAAGGCAACTTCGAATATGGCTAGGTGTTTCTAGATCTAATGAATGCGGAATTTTGTATGAAAAAACAATGGTTTAAAAAAGAAAGAATGAATGTTAATGAAAATTGATGAAAAGAGATGAATGAAAAGGATTATTTGACTGTAGATGAATGCTAATTGATGAATAATTTGTGAATGAAGAAAGTTGATGATCGATGATGCCTGTTGATGAATGATGAAGATAGTTGGTGAAAACTTAAGAATAAAGAGAATTGGTGAATGAAAACGGAGTTTTTGATACGATATTTATAGAGAAAATCATCCAAAAAAGATAATTTATCAAAACAGAGTCTGAAGACCACAAAAACATCTTGGCGCCAGCCCTGGCTCATTGGCGCCAGGACCAGTGGCTAGCGTCAGGCGCCAATGGCTGGCGTCTGGTGCCAATCCTGATTCCAGGCGCCAAGGCCTTGGGTTGGACGCCAAACCGACTTTTAACGCGTTTTCGAAATTCTGATTAATTTCCCGTACTGGAAGATAAAATAATATAATTTCAGTCGAAAATGCTATTTGATCTAATTAAAACTCTGAAGAGTCCTAATTGAATTAGGAATTAAAAGAACCTTCTAGAATGTTCTAGAAGACTAAAACCATTCCTAATTGCATTAGGAATGATAAATTATATTAGGCCCTCCCCTAGATCATAGGGCCGTACTTAAAGCTCAAACCGGGCCCAGATTAGTAAATTGGCCATAACTTCCTCAATATTCATCGGAATTAGGCTTATAATATATCGTTGGAAAGGTCTTTGCAAACCCCATCCAACTATACCACTATTGGACCCATATCATGGACCAAGCAAACTGGATTGGCTATTTTCTTAAAATAAAGTTTTCAAAAAATCGAGTGGGTTTTCGAAAACAGAAAGAAAGAATTTTAACAAAAACTAACCGCAAACTAGACTTTTCCACACTTTCACCTCATTCGATTATGGTTCGACGTGAAAGGTATTCATCACTGGGTTTGGTTTTAGGGATACACAAATGGGTGTCTACACCTAGCATCCTCGCAGTTCTGAGTGCACAGACATTAATTGCTGATCCATTGTCTACAAGAGTCATTGGGACGTTCATTCTCTTCCAAACCACTGTGAGATTTAGTGCCTTATAATGCTTGTCACCTTCTGGGGGTACATCTTTGTCAGAAAAGGTGATTAAGTTGATAGGACTAGGGAGATCACTTGTAAGGAAGTTAGCCAACCCCTCGAGAGTAGTGTTAGAATTTATCCCTATCTTATCCAAGGCATTCATCACTGCCAACCTATGTTCTCAAGATGTTGCTAGAAGCTTCCATACATTCATCTCGACCTTGGTCTTCTTGAACTGCTTGGCAATATCATTGTCTTCTATGATAGGTATGGGAACTTGTTGCGTAGTCGGCATAGGTTGTATTGAAATGGGAGGTTGCATTCTCCCTGACCTTGTGAGGACATCTATAGATGAATCCTCTTCAACCCAGAAATCATCTATGGAATATGACATTGAAGGTGGAGGTTCTTCCATGTCTTTTAGGTAGACATCTTCTTCATCGCTGTCCCAAACCCCATTAATGCTTATGTCTTATTCTTGTGGGATTTGGACTAGATTTTTATCATCAATCATTTTCTAAATTAAATCTTTAAATTTAAAACAGTTTTCAATAGTGTGTCCCCCTGATTAATGGTATTGACAGTAGAATCTATATGTCCTCTTTAACGATTCAAATGGTCTCGGTTTGAGAGGTTTTACCTTACCACTCTCGGAGAGCTTTTTGAACATTTTAGCGTATAAAGTCCCAATTGGAGTATAGAGTTTATTACTCTTCTTGGGTCCGTCAGTTACTTGTAGAGAGAAGGGTTTCTTCTTTGTGGGTGGAACCTTTATCACACTTTTTTTGAAGCTCCTCTACTTGTTTCTTTGCGAATTTGAGAGCCTCATGTAGAAAATTTGTTCCCTCCCACATGGACCATATAAGCATTCTTACGTCTTCCTTGCTTGTTGGTTCAGGAAAGTCATCCATGGCATCGAAAAAAATCTCCTCCTTCTTCGATAGCATGAATTTCTTTAATAGGTTTGATGAGAGATGAGGGATCAACCTCGTTTTCCTCATCAGAGATGACCAAGGAATGAGCGAGAGGTTCGTTGTCAATGCTTGGCTTCTTACTGGCAGGAGGCAATGGTAGTTTATTGTTATCAATTAAATCTTGGATAGCTTCCTTAAGCTTCCAACAATTTTCAGTGAGATGGCCCCTACCTTGGTGATATTTGCAATGTGCAATTGGGTTCCAATTAGCTGTCCTGTTCTCAACTGGTGGGTCCCCAAATGGTCCAATAGGAGTTATAAGACCTTTTGCATTTAGTCGGTCAAATGCGGTGTCATAACTCATACCTATAGGAGTAAAGTTCCTCCGAAATGGTTTCTTTTGTCCTTGGTTGTTCATAGCAAGGACTTCACTCAAAGGTGCTAACATTGTTTGAGTGGGTGGTTTTGGAAGAAGAAGGATTGTCATTCTTCTTGCCTTTCCATCCACTGTTGGAATTACTGTTAGCAGCTTTTAGCTTAGCCAGGTCGTCTTCAATATTAATTCCAATGTCATAGACGGCCTTGAAGGTATGGAGATTATTTTGATATTTGTGATGCTTGGAGTACTTCTGTTGAAGGTTCTTGATGAACAACCTCACAGATTCTTTCTCGCTTGGTACTTCAATCATCTTAGCAAAGGTTTCTCGCTTGGTACTTCGAGCGATCTGTTTGTTGAAAAGTTGAACTTGAATGATAAGGTTGTCTTTGATCAAACACCCTTCCTTTCTTGACAACGCGCTGTAAATTAAACCATTTTCGTTTTAATGACTTGACTCAAATTGACTTTGATATTACGGGTTTATAAAGAAAAAGCAAAAAGCAAAAATAGGGTGTATATTTTTAGGAATCAAGTATACGGTTCAAACAAGTGGTTTAATTGGAGGATTAATATCCGACTTACCCCCCTAAAAAAATGACGGAAAACACGCGCATACAAGACTCTCTTAGACATGGTAAAAGTGTGCATACATATTAGTGTGTGCTTTATATGGTGAGTGCAAGTGACATGCTTTGACTCTTGTGTAAAACCATGGAACTTAGTGCCTAGACTCGATTAAGGACTTAACAAGGTATTATTATTAATAAAAATAATCGAGTTGATTAGAAAAATGTTCAATTAGACACAAAGTGATGACTCGAGCAACATACCAAACTGTCGTCAAAACGACAGGACTGGCGCCGCATTTTGCAGTGTAGCGCCAGACGACATAGCTGTCGCCAGGCGCTGCACTCCACAGTGTGGCGCTGCAGTCCAAATCGCAGCGCCATTGCTGGAACGTTGATCTGGAACTGCTTTCAGTATTATTACTCAACGGGGTATGCCTAAAGTCGTACTAAGTCAATTCTGATTAAATTATTAGACTTTAATTACCCAAATTAATTAATTAGTTAATTAGGCAAAGTTCTTTTAGTCATTAATTTGTTTATTTAGTCTTAACACAAGTCTAACAAACGGTTAGGAAAAACACATAGACTATGCACAACAAATAATGCACAATTAGTCAAGTAGGCACAATATGATGCAATGAGTTTGCAACCTAGCCAGGTCTCTAATTCTCTAAAGTTCGGGATATGGGTTAGTCAAAGAGGCTCCATGGTTAATTGTTCGGATGCACCGCAAGGAAGCCTTACCTTTGAAGGGTTGGCGCGAGTGGATGGGACACCGCAAGTTAAAAACTCGCTTCCATGGTTTGGTGAATTCAACATTCTCGAATGTACTCTTTGTTGCAAAGAGCGTTCAATCAGGTAGATGGAGCATGAATTCCCAGAGGGTTATGTCCATATGTAGAACACATATGGGTTTCAAAAAAGTGATAAAAACTCAATCAAGAAGTAGGATCAAGAAAACAGTGCTAAAAACTGGTCAAAATTAGAACGCATATTTCTGGCTCAGTATTGGAAGAACATGACGCCAGCGAACAGAGGTTGGCGCCGCGATTTGGCTTTGGCGCCTGGTGACAAGAGCTGTCGCCTGAAGCCAGAGTCAAATCCTCGACGCTAGACTCTATTTTATGACGCTAGTTCTTACATGCCTCAGCAGCTTTCTGTGCTTGATAAAATTTTCCAGTTTCGCGCAGCATTAGTTTGATCCTAGTTGTGAAAGATATTCCTCAAATTTCCTATGTGTAAAAATCCCAGGTTTTTAACTCGTTACGGATGCTCTTTCCAATGAGATATATTTTATTCATATGACAATAATTTTAATCAAAATTACGCACAAGAAATAGTTAGAACTTTTCGAGTCTCATCCACTCATTCTAAATAATTGCCAAAATAAATTTTAGGAATTGAAATAGAAATCCTCCCCTGTGGAGTCGCCAAAAAACTGTAGGGAATATTTCAAGCATCACCCTATCTTGAACCCCACTGTGATCATACACTTAAGTACGGTGGCGTCCAAAGGGAAAGAAGATAGAGCAAAAGATTCGCCAACAAGTTAAAGAAACTTGTAAACCTTTCACATGGTGAAGGTTACACCCCTTAACGATCCAGGAGATCGTTAACTCTAATAGGTCTGGAACCATGACTGGTGGCTCGGGGATGAAGGTAAAAATCCAACCTAAAAGAGATTGAACCTACCCTAATAATAGCCCTCTACTTTATTCTAATCGTATTCATGTGCGCCTTCTGACTAACATGCAATAAATAGGTTTACCCTAAACCTTTTTATCTATTTTAGTTAAATATTAATGCACAAATAAAACTATTATTGGCGATCACTTGAATTATAATCAAATTAACCCTAAAACAAGATTATTAATCATCTTATTAAGCGTGATTACAAGTACCAATTCCCTTTAAACATGCATAAAAGGTGTGATCAAACAATAACAATAAAATAAACTCAAGCAACATAATAATCAATAATAATAAATAATAACAATTATAATCATCATCATAATAATGTTAAAGCATAATAATAGCAAGATCCTAGGCATGATACTAACAAGATTAATGACAAACCCTAGCATGTCACTAAACAATAAAGATTAAAGCTTTAACCTTAACATTATACTAACATGATATTAGGAAAGAAAATAAGAAGCATCGCAGGAATCACAATTGTCATATTTGATATTAGAAATTATAGTTATTACCCTAAACATGATACTAGGAATCATTGTTGTCTATCTAAACATCAAATTAAGGAAAACATCCTAACATGATACTAGGAATCAAAATAACAACCTAGACATGATTTCTATATCATAATATCAATAAATCAATTAAAGCACTTACTTGGATGCCTCATACCTCTTTCTAATAACAAAATATACGCGTTAGTAACTTCAAGGAAAATAATAAAGCAATTAAATTAAATAATTGAAATAGAGATTTGGGACCAAACCCTCAGAAATTAAAACCTTTCACGTCTAGGGTGAAGGCAACTTCGAACTTGGCTAGGTGTTTCTTGGTCTTGTGAATGCAGAATTTTGTATGAGAAAAGCTATTTTAGAAAAGAGAGAGAGAATAATCAAGGGAATCTTGAAGAGAGAGAATTAGAATTAGAGAATTGTTGATTATTGAAAACAGAGATTTAGGAGGCTATTTATAGAGAAAATCAGCCGGATGGATAGAAAAACGAATCATAGTTTCGAAGAAAATAAAACGAATTAGCGCCAGACGCTAAGGCTAGCGCCAGACGCTAAGGCTAGCGCCAGACGCCAAGAATTAGCGCCAAGCGCTAATCCTGTCGTCAGGCGCTAGAAAACAATTCCACGTGTTTTCTTAATTTTGATAAAATTTAGCCGTACAGGAGGGCAAAATCGTATTTTCCTTAAAAACACTTCTTTTATTCTGATTAAAACTCTAAAAAGTTAACTAAAGTCAATTTATCAATGCTATTTAAATTAGGAATGAAAAGAACCTTCTAGAAGAATCTAGAAGACTATAATAAATTCTAATTGCGTTAGGAATGATAAATTGATATTAGGCCCTCCTCTAGATCATTGGGCCGCATACAAAAATCAAACCAGGCCCAGTTTAGTAATTTGGCCATAACTTCCTCATTATTCATTGGAATTGGGCTTATAATATATCGTTGGAAAGCTCTATTCGAACCCAACCTAACTATACTATTATTGGACCCTTAACATGGACCAAACCAAACTGGATTGGCTGTTTCCAAAAATAGGTTTTCAAAAACAGAGAGAAAGAAAATAAATAAAAACTATCCACAACACTAGACCTTCCACACTTTCACTTCATTCGATTATGATTCGAGGTGAAAGGTACTCATCACTGGGTTTGGTTTTGGGGAGACACAAATGGGTGTCTACATAGACCGTTTTGTTAAATACCCTTTAGGTATTTTAGAGTATGTTCCCGTCAGAGTTGGTAAATTTTTTATCCGTGTTGATTTTGTTGTGTTAGACATGGTTGAGTATACACAAATTTCCATTATATTAGGTAGGCCTTTATTCCATACTGCAAGAGCCATAATTGATGTTAAAAATGGAAAACTAACCCTTTCTGTAGGAGACGATAATATCACTTTTAATTTAGGGAAAGTTTTAAAAGGACCTATGCTAGAAGAAATTTGTTGTCTAATAGATGTCATTGATATAATGGATGATATTTGTGAAGAAAGATTACCACAGGTTCTTGCAAGGGATCCCTTAGAGGAAGTTCTTTGTGGAGATTTATCTGCAGGTGCTGCAAGCATCTAGAGTAATGAGGTGGATGTCATTGAAAAATCTCTTTCACTAGAAGAGCTTGATACTAAAGAGACCTTGAAGGTAGTGAAATTAGTCCATGAATCAAAACTTGCAGAGGTTAAGAAACCTGAACTAAAACCTCTCCCTTCTCATTTGAAATATGTTTTTCTTGATGAGCAGGAACTATACCCTGTGATCATTAATACCACACTTGATGACCCACAAACTTCCCAACTTCTAGAGGTTCTTCGAACCAACAAAAGGGCAATTAGGTACAGTATTAATAATCTCAAGGGTATTAGCCCTGATTTTTGTATGCACATGATACATCTAGAGGACAACTACAAGCCATGTGTTCAACCCCGAAGGAGGTTGAATCCTAATATGCAGGAAGTAGACAAGAAAGAGGTGATGAAATTACTTGATGCAGGTATTATCTATCCTATTTCTGACTCAAAATGGGTAAGTCCTGTTCAGGTGGTTCTTAAAAAGGGTGGGATGACTGTGATGAAAAATGATAAAAATGAATTGATTCCCACTAGAACAGTTATAGGGTGGCTTATGTGTATTGATTATCGTAGATTAAATATTTCCATTAAAAAGGACCACTTCCCTCTCCCTTTTATTGATCAAAACTTGAGAGGTTGGCTAATCAAAAGTTCTTTTGTTATTTGGATGGGTATTTGGGGTTTTTTCAAATTCTGATTCACCCTAAAGATCAAGAAAAGACTACATTTACATGCCCTTATGTACTTTTGCATATCGTAGAATGCCCTTTGGTTTATGTAATGCACTTGCTACTTTTCAACGTTGCATGATGAGTATTTTTTTCTGATTTTATAGAGTCAATAATGGAATTCTTTATGGATGATTTTAGTGTGTATGGGTCTTCATTTGATGCATGCCTAGTAAATCTCGCTAAAATGTTGAAAAGATGTGAAGAATGCAACTTGGTTCTAAATTGGGAGAAGTATAGCTTTATGGTGACAGAGGGAGTAGTTCTTGGTCATATTGTATCTAATAAGGGTATACAAGTAGACAAAGCTAAGATTTATGTGATTGAGCAATTGCCTCCTCTTGTTAATGTTAAGGGGGTTAGAAGTTTCTTTGGTCATGCGGGGTTTTATCGTCGCTTTATCAAAGATTTTTCTAAAATTGCTACACCACTAACTAAGCTTTTACTCAAGGATGCCCTTTTTGATTTTACTGACGAGTGTATTAAGGATTTTCACAGGTTAAAGCAGACATTGATATCGGCACCCATCGTATGTGCACCAGATTGGACTCTTCCTTTCGAAATCATGTGTGATGCAAGTGATTTTGCATTAGGTGTCGTGCTAGGACAGAGAAAGAACAAAGTTTTACATGGTATTTATTATGCAATTAAAACTTTGGATGAAGCTCAAGTCAATTATGCCACTACGAAGAAGTTTCTTGCTATGATTTATGCTTTAGAAAAATTTAGATCATATCTAGTTGGTTCTAAAGTTATTGCTTTTACTGACCATGCAGCTTTGAAGTACTTAATAGCCAAGGCAGAATCAAAGCCTAGGCTACTCCGTTGGGTTCTCTTGCTCCAGGATTTTGATGTGGAAATAAAGGATAAGAAAGGTGCAGAGAACGTTGTGGCCGATCACGTGTCACGTATTAGGTATGATGAGGGTAAGGATTCTCTTCCTATAGATGACTCTTTCCCTGATGACCACTTGTATGCAGTTGTAAAGCAACACCCCTGGTATGTCAATTTTGCTAATTATTTAGTGGATGGTACTCTACCTCCTGACTCGTCCTACCAATAGAAAAAGAAGTTCCTTTATGATGTTAAGAATTATTTTTGGGATGATCCTTTTTTGTTTTATGAGAATGCAGATGGGTTATTTCGCAGGTGTGTTCCCGAATGGGAAGTTCACAGCATTCTTACTAGTTACCACACCTTACCTTACGGAGGGCATCATGGCCCAACCAAAATGGTGGCTAATATTAATGAGTCAGGTTTTTATTGGCCCACCATGTTTAAGGATGCTAACACTTTTGTGTAGGCTTGTGACTCTTGCCAGAGGACTGACAACATTTCGTGGCGGCATAAGATGCCTCAAACTGGAATTTTGGAAGTTAAAATCTTTTATGTTTGGGGTGTGGATTACATGGGACCGTTTCTCACCATTGACTATGTATCCAAGTGGGTTGAGGCCATTGCCACTCCTAACAATGATGCAAAGGTGGTCCATAAACTATTTAGGAAGACCATCTTTCCAAGATTTGGAGCACCTAGAGCTATAATCAGTGATGGAGGATCTCGCTTTCATGAGCGGAAGTTAGATACCCTTCTCAAGAAGTATTATGTATACCATAGGACAGGTTTAGCCTATCATCCCCAAACTAGTGGCCAAGTTAAAGTTTCTAACCGTGAGATCAAGCCCATTTTATAGAAGGTGGTAGAAAAATCGAGGAAAGATTGGAGTGATAAGTTGGATGACACCCTTTGGGAATACAAAACTCCTTTTAAGACCCTAATAGGTACTACTCCGTATAGACTTGTGTATGGAAAAGCATGTCACCTCCCGGTGGAATTAGAATACAAGGCATATCGGGCTATTAAGGAGCTCAATTTGGATGCTAAGCTAGCGAGAGAAAAGAGGTTACTTCAACTTAACATACTTGATGAGTTTAGGTTGACGGCCTATGATAGTGCACGTGTCTACAAGGAGGAGACTAAGAGATGGCACGACAAGATGATCCTTCCGAGAGAGTTCGAAGAGGGTGACAAGGTTTTGTTGTTCAACTCAAGACTTAAACTTTTTCCAGGAAAGTTAAAGTCAAGGTGGTCGGGTCCTTTTACTGTTAAAAGGGCTAATAAATTTGGTTTTGTGGAATTAATCGATGAGCATGGTAATGAGTTCAAGGTAAATGGTCAAAGACTTAAGTTATACCTTGAAGGGGGCTACGATTGGTGCGGTTAAATTACTTCACCTAATCGATTTCGGTTCATCTTGAGCGACATTTTGGTAAGAAGGTCGTGCGGGACCTAGATAAACCAGCGCTTTACGGAAGGCAACCCGTATTTCTTGATTTCTTGACTAGTTTTTCCTTCTTTTTATTTTAAATTTTTTGTAGAGAGGTGAGGAGTGAAGGAGTTATGTCTTCGTCGTGTGCAATTACTAGATATATAATTGGATCAAATTATGGAGACAATTAAGTTTGTACATTTGGGTTGTCGTTTTTCCATAGCTAGAGGTACTAACGATCTTTGGACTAGTAAAACAGCCCAAAGCCCAATTGGAGGGATCCTTTAAAGTCACACAAAGGGGCTAGATCGAGCATTAGAGGACAAGGCCAATCAAGGGCCTCATCACTTTAGGTGGCCGGCCATATGGGGTGGTTAAGAGAGTTTTGGGCTTCGCGCCCTAGTCTAATTATAATCAGATTATAAATAGACTAGGTGCCTAAGTTTGCAAGTAAGAAACTAACTGATCAGTGTGATCAAACCCTAATTAGCAAACACAAAACCCAACCCCTCTCATAGCCCTCTCTCTCACGGCTCTCTCCTCCTCCTCGGGGCCGGTGGTGTCTCGTGGTGGTGGTGGTTCGTGCGGTGGTCAGTTGTCCGTAAAGGTGGTGATCGTGGTTTTCCTTAATCACTCGACCAATCTAGTATTGGTGGACGACTCTTTCAAATCTCGTGGACTAAGTAGAGGAGCAACGCTTGGGGCTCTATTATCTCTCTGATTTGCCTATCGAATAGATTCGTGGAATTCACGCATCAAAGGTATGATTATGTGTCTTGTGTGTTATGCATGTGATCTTGGGATTGGTACTTGATTGAATATGATTCATGTTAATTCCGCTGCGTAGTACCTATAAACTCCAATAGTGGTATCAGTTAGCCACTTGTATGAACGCGCTTGATCATAATAATACGATTATTTGATGTCCACGTTAATTTTATAATCAATTAAGATGGAGAAATTAATTTAATTATGGTTCAATTGTTATATTTAATGTGATTAAACTTTTGGAATCAATTAAATGTGATTTAATTATGCTCAAATAGCCATGAAGATGACCGAATTTTAGCCCTAATATGTTCGAAATTTTCAAACCCCCTAACCCTAATTTCGAACTTTTCGAAAATACTAGCCCTAAAATATGATTTTTGTGCTTGATTTTGATTTAATTAGATTTATTTTATGATTCATAATTTTAATCGGATTGATTTATGCATAAAAGTGTTTTGTGTATGATCATCAATTTAATTTTAAAAGTTAGAATTAAATTGGGATTAATTTTATGAAGAACCCTAATTTTAAGATTGAATGTTGATTTAATTTTAATTTTTGGAATGATTTAATTTAATTTTAATAAAAGTTATTTTAATTAAATTAAAAACAAAAAAAATTATTTAAGATCGAAAACCGTGGCTGGGTGGCGCAGCTACGGCGGCTGCCGACCAGGTGGTAGTCCGAGAGGGAGGAAGGGAGGGCAGGCGGTCCATGGTGGTTGTGGGCAGCAGCGTGCGAGCGTTGCACGGCTGCTGCCAGTGATGCTACCGTGCTGCTTCCCTTGCGGCAGTGGCTACTGTCAAGGCAGTCAACCACTGAGGCTAGCTTCGACTTGCCAACCACTGTGGCCGACGGTGGTGGCTCACGTTTTTCAGAAGAAAAAAAATTTATTATTTTATTTGAAAAATTATTTCAAGATAATTATGAATTATTTTGGGATAAAATCAGTTTTATTTTGGATAAGATAAAATATTTTGAAAATATGATCTTTTATTTTAAAAGATAAAATCGGTTTTATTTGGATAAATTCTTTTATATTAGGATAAAATCAAATATTCAAAAGTTGTTATATTTGGTATTATCCATATTTAAAGTTGTTAAATTGGTAATTATCCTAATTAAAGTGGTTAATTTTGGATAAGATTGAATAGGATATTATGAGCATATTCCAAACGGATAATAATTGATTTAAATAATATGATTATCCCATAATTAGATTAGGATATAATTGATTTTAAAATTATTTGATTGGCTAGTAATTAGGATATAATCTCCTAAATTTATTAGGATAATCATGGAAGATTATATATGATTTATCTTTCTAGATTAATATATGATTTAATCCTATCTCATGACTATATTAAATATATGATATTTTATAAACGGTCATGAATAATATATGACATTATCTAATTATGATTAAAATATAAGATATTTTAGGAAATGTGTTGATTTTATTATGAACATTCGATGTTTTGTAGTTTAGACAAGCATGTTAACTGATTTATTATATGGCACTTTTTATAATATATGATATTATGTTGCTATATATAGACTAGTATGGCCCATAGATTCTTATTAAATACGATATGTGCATCGTGAAGTATTTTTGTAATCTAAATACGGTCTGCGTGCCGCTAAGTATTTTTGTAACTTTTATTTAAAGTAAATAGAATAGTTATTTAAATAGTGTTAGTTCAAAGAAGCCCGTGAAGTGAAGGCCCAAAGGAGCAAGGTGGATGGAGATCCATGATGATTCAAGTGGGAGCATTTTCATTTCTAGTTTTCTTAGGACTAAGGGGCCATACTATGTCATGCTTTATTGCATTAGTAGATTATGCATGTTAGATTTTATTTATGTTGATTGATGATGCGCTAGAGTTCACTAAATAATCATAACATAATAAATCTAGGTCCCGGTAATATTGAGGCAGCTTTTCCAATTAAAAACCCGATGAAACCGTTGATATTTTATGATGGGTAATGCCTCAGCTGGGTGTCATATAATATCTTTGGGGAGTGGGGGGTAAATCACGCTTTATACTTTTAATTGGTTATACTTAACAAGGTTACCTAAAGGGTTTAGAACCTTGAAGCTAAGGGTAATAATTAAGCAAGTGATGATTAATTATTCAACCAAGAGTTACAAGAGTTGTAATCAGTAAAGAGTTTACTCACCTTGAAAATGTAATGGTTGATGGTAGGGCCTCAGTCTGGTCAATTATTGCACAAATAAAGGATCTTGGAATCACTTAAAATTCAGTTGGGATCAATTAATTATTGAATAAGGTGTGTTTTAAAGTTACCTAATGAATGCGTTTATGGTAATTTAATTATTAAATTAAACATAATTATTAAACTTTGCTTTATTTTGACATAGATGGGTAGCCGTAACAATGATGACAATAATTCTTTACCTCCAACAATGAAAACAAGGCTTAATTTTCTCAACTTCAACGATTGGGAAAGCAAACTTAGAACTGTTCTAAGGAACAAAAATCTTGAATTTTGTTTATACTTACCAATCGAGGGCAGATTTAGTCCAGGCATGACTCTTGAGAAGCATTTGAGAAATGTTTCAGATTGTGAGAGAATTGCGCATATGATGTTGTCTTCTATTCCAGAAAATTGGGCTAGAAGATTCATGAACTATGAACCTTATCTCTTATTCAAGTGCTTACGTGATGTTTGCTATGGAATTCTGAATTCCCATGTTGATGGAGAAATGTATGAAAACGTTAAGGAAATCATTAATATGGTTCCCAAGAATGACGACTCCTGGACTGGAAGTATTAGGTTTGAAACCTACAAGCTCAATGGCGAGATAATTCCTAGAAAATTCTTGCCAGGCCAGTTAGTACAGATTCATGTGGATACAGTGGTTGAATTATTTGACCGCATGAGTATGTTAAAGAGACCTTATGAAGATCATCAGGTTCATGACATAATTCTGCATTCTCTACATGATGGTTTTGACCTCGAGAAACTTTGTCAAGATGATGAAGATTCTGCAATCAAACTAGTTGATTTACTCAAGAATCATGCAGAGGATTACCTGAAAAGAGAATAAGCCATTGCTTGAACAAGGATGTCCCCATCTTGATGAGATAAAAGGTAAGAGTTACCTAATGATCTTGTTATAAACATTTTAACTTTCACTTAGGTATGTGATACCAACATTGAGATGTTGCGCAGGAACTGCAAACAAGTGAAGCTAGCATGGAAATGGAGCTTGAAGATGCACTAGAAGTGTTTAAGTGACCAGAGATAGCTTCATAGTTTTAATTTTAGAATTTTTTATGATGATTTTAGACAATTTCCAGTTTTAATGAGACAATATTTCGGTTTTCTTGTTTTGAATACTGAATTTGGTTTACTTGGCTTGGACAAGTGTTGATCCATGACCAAGGTAATAAATTGTTTTCATTTTGCTAGATATGAGTTAATTTTGTTTTATGACATTGATATAAGTAGATCACAAAAATAAATTTAGATGATTCAAATTACACTTACTTATAACAAGTAAGCTTAGGTCACATTAACCATTTGCACATCCAAAGTCATGGATGGACTCTTATTCTTATATGATTATGAGTCACTTGAGAATTAGAAGGCATGCTTGATAAGTGAGGATGACCAAGTTGCCTTTTAGTAGAAAGGGTAAAAGAAGCTAAAATGACCTTTTGGTACTCATGCATATGATGTATGTGAACCAATAAGTTCAAAATTAGCAAAGAGATTTAACTACTTCTTTGCTTTTACTAACGATTTAAGTAAATATATCGATACTTACTTAATGAAGTAAAGCTTTGAAACATTGAAATGTTCAAAATTCCAAAATGAAATGTAAAATCAGTTTGAGATAAACAATTTAACACCAACAATATGATTGTTGTGATAAATATTTAACTCGAATGGAATGATCATCTAAAGGGAATTGTTGAATTAATTCACAATCCAGAAACATTACAATTAAAATGTATGTTTATGAAGAAGGAATCAAACTTTTCTTTCCATTGTTCGATCCAAGATTTAATGATTTACGAATATCGTTTTGAGGACATGCATTACAACAACAATTGCGAATATACTAAACTGGAAACTTAACCAAATCAGAATAAAAGATGTCATAAGAGTTATGATTTGGAAATGTTCCAAGAGTTATCTTTTCTAAACAGGATTAAGGGTTATGAAATCAATGTATGTTTACAAAGATGACATAATGCACCCTAAATTAGATAAATAGTTATTCATGAGTTTTCTCATGGAAACTAAGAGGTATTATTCCTTCAATCGCGTAGAAACAAAGTGTTTGTTGCTCGCGATAGTGTCTTTATAGAAAGAAATGTCTTCCTACAAAGCCAAGTAGGAGTAAAGTTAGATCTCGATGAGATTCGAGACAAGCAACAAATGGATGTGAATAATGCTACATCAGAGACGAATGCGCATGAAATCAGCTAATTTGATAAACCATGTGTCGAAGCAAGCTAATTCAACTAGCAAGACTTCTACCGCCCTACTAGAATGAAAGGCTTCAAAGAGTTGAAGAGAATAATTCTATTGTCGCTCATACCTATTGTAGGTTACTTGGGATCAAAACAGGCAGTTTGTTAAAATTATGAGAAAAGGTGGATTCTAAAATTTTCTTATTAAAACGGTTAGAATCCATGGCCTAAAAGCAAGCTTTGGATAAGTGCCATCTCAGGAAATGGCTTAAAGCCATGAAATCCAGTAAGGACTCCATGTTTGTAAAATGTGTTAGTCCATAATAGTCTTACAAATAGGGTCAAAACTATAAGTTGGGTAAGCTTATTCAGATTATTCTAGTTATGGATATCAAAATCACCTTCATGAAATATTTTTGATGGTGAACATGTATATGATACAACCTAAGAATTTTGAAATCCAGAAATTCCTAGAAAGTTTTGCAAACTTCAGAAATTCATTCATGGATTGAAGTAAGAATTAAGGAGTTGGAACTTTCGTTTTGATTAGGCAATCAAACAGTTTGATTTCCTTAGTAGAATGAAAAGGGAATCTTGTAGAGACAAGAAGTTTAGTGGGAGTAATTGGTATTTTTAAGTCTAGTATGTAGTTGACATACAGTTTATATAAAATGATATATCAATGCTTGAATAACTCAAATAGTGGTTAGAAATATTATTTCAATATGATAGACTTAGGAGATGTTGAGTACATATTGGGAATTAAGATCCATGAAGTGAATCTTAAAGAATGATTGGAATGAATCGAGAGACTTATGTTCATAAGGATCTTGACAAGTTCATGAAGTAAGACTCTAAGAGAGGATGTCCTCCCATGTTTCATGGTATTACACTCAGTAAAAGTAGTGCCTTCAAAAGCTAATAGAGTTGAGTTGTATAAATAATGTACCTCATGCTTTTGCAAAAGGGTCCAATACTTTTGCCATGAAATGTAAAAAGAAAGATGTTTCATATGACTTGTGCATGTGTAGCAGGCTTCAAGCAAATTCAGAATAAGCATACGGAGAATTACCAAGAACAGATCCTTGAGTACTTGAGAAGCACAAAAGGAATTCTTCTAGCTACAGTGTTAAAAGGTAATTTAAGCAAGTTTTCAAAAGGTTACACGAATACAAGTTTTCCAAACAGGCAAGATGATTCTATATGGTGATCTAAATGCATATTTGTGTCTGGATGGAGAAGGACAGTGAGCTTGAAGAGTTCAAAGCAGAGCACTGTTGCATGCTTAATGTCATAATATGTGTATTAAACTATAGTAAGATAGTTAGAGAGGAAGTTCGAATTAGGATGTCATGTGACTAACAGGTCACCTTTGCCCAAGAACAAAGGAGCCAGGGTCACATCAAAAATCCAAACTTATAGATATGAGATATCACCTCAATTATGAGATCATTGACCGACAGAATGTCATGTTCTACAAAGTTTTATTATGAGTGAGAAATCACTAAACCCCTTCCATGGACTAAGGTATGAGAGTCATATTAAAGTCTTAGGATTGAAGGAAGTTATGTAATTTAAGTTGTATATGTTTTGAGAAAGCATGTTACATGAGAAATGCATCAACTTGCAGAATTATGTTTAAAATAGAAATTATTATTTCTCTTATTTAATTATGGTTTTGGAAATTAAATAAAATGTCCAAAATAATTATGAATTGATGGGCTCATCAGGTTGATGACCTGGTGAATTGGAACCCCACAGGTGAACAAAATTCATATATTATTTAAGTTCCTAGTTTGAGATCATTAAAGTAGACATAAATGATTTCAATAAATGGACTAGCATGTAAGATTGATTGGATAGCGCAATTTCATGGGCTATAGAGGCATAGTGATGCTCGATCAATCACTTGGATATGCATGAATGATGCATAATAAAACTATTGACCTACTTTGAAGTTCAAATATAGAGCTTTCGTATGTATTAGTGGATTCCTTTGACATGAGTGGAACATAAATTTCATTCAATGGATGTTGTGACTGTGGTACACACAAACGTCTAGCCGTAACTGGAGATTATAAAGGATGGTTCCTGGTCATTTCAAAAGTTGAGTGGGAGTCATGTTACTACAAGATTGGATAGAGTCTACCTATTAAATTAGGAAATGTGTCATGGCCGCTTGAAGAGGGAGAATTCAGAAAATACGTGGCCGTGTTCAAATGCATTACACAGTAATCATTTGGTTTTGTAATTCTAACTCAGATTTCAAGAAACGATTTGTAGATTAATACAATCTCGACATGTGATGCAATCATATTATCAAATCGACACATATATTGACTTAAGGAATTTGAAGATTGCACCCTTGTCTCAGACAAGTTAGAGATTGAAGGAGTTATGTCTTCGTCGTGTGCAATTACTAGATATATAATTGGATCAAATTATGGAGATAATTAAGTTTGTACATTTGGGTCGTCGTTTTGCCATAGCTAGAGGTACTAACGATCTTTGGACTAGTAAAACAGCCCAAAGCCTAATTGGACGGATCCTATAAGGTTACACAAAGGGGATAGATCGAGCATTAGAGGACGAGGCCCATCATGGGCCTCATCACTCTAGGTGGCCGGCCATATGGAGTGGATAAGTGAGTTTTGGGCTTCGTGCCCTAGTCTAACTATAATCAGATTATAAATAGACTAGGTGCCTAGATTTGCAAGTAAGAAATTAACTTATCAGAGTGATCAAACCCTAATTAGAAAACACAAAACCCAACCCCTCTCATAGTCCTCTCTCTTATGGCTCTCTTCTCCTCCTCGGCGCCGGTGGTGTCTCGTGGTGATGGTGGTTCGTGCGGTGGTCGGTTGTCCATAAAGGTGGTGATCGCGGTTTTCCTCAATCACTCGACCAATCTAGTATTGGTGGACGGCTCGTTCGAATCTCGTGGACTAAGTATGGGAGCAACGCTTGGGGCTCTATTATCTCTCTGATTTTCCTATCGAATAGCTTCGTGGAATTCACGCATCAAAGGTATGATTATGTGTCTTGTGTGTTATGCATGTGATCTTGGGATTGGTACTTGATTGAATATGATTCATGTTAATTCCGCTGTGTAGTACCTATAAACTCCTACAAGGAGAGTGTAATTTTACCTTTTCAAAGTGTTTTTGTACAGGTTACGAATCGACAAGTAAGGAGATGTAAAGAGAAAAAGTTAAAAAGAATGAGTGTTCCGAGCTGGGCAGGGGCCCGATCGGGCGGACCTCGCCCTATTGGGCACAAGAATGAAGTTCAATTTGAGCTTTATTTTTCCCGATCGGGCAGGCACGCTTGATCGGGAACACAAGTAAGCTAATTTCGGGTGTTAAATTCGCCCAATCGGGCGCGCAAGCGATTGAAGAAATTGAGGAAAATTCACCCGATCGGGCGCAAAATCGGAGAAATCTAGTGACCCAATAAGATATCCTAGGCGAGGGGATCGAGCAAAAATCTATGTCCCCTCATGCCCGATCGGGCAATGCAATTTGAAATTCTGAAGCTTCCCATTGGGTAATGGTTCGCCCGATCGGGCGCGCCTCTTTTTACCCGGATTACTTATTCTTTTCTCCCATTTTTCTTTTCAATTTCTTCCTTATTTCTGCTCTTCCTTTCAGTTTTTCTCTCTCTAAACTCCATTAAAATACCTTCAACCTCACTTTCCAATCAAGATCTTCTCAAATTCTCCCTTCAAAACACAAATTTTTTTACATATTCTTCATCCTCTCACTTTCCGCTACATTCTCCATCTAATTTTCACTAGTTATTCTCAAATTTTTAGGAAACCCTAAGAGAGAGAAAGCTTTAACTTTCAAGAAATCAACTCAAATGGAATTAAAGAGATCAAAACTCAAAGGGGTGAGCAATCAAGGCAACAACCAACACCCACGGTCGACCCAGAGCTCCAAATTCTGGGATGGAGCGAGGTGGTTGTCACAAGCTTGGAGCAAAACACTAGGATGCTCAATCTCATCGAGAGGCATGTAATTCCTACTTGTTTTGTTCATCACCCAACCTTTTCTAGATTAGGATCGGAATTGACAAGCATGTGAAAAAATTGTTTAAAGGAATTGGAATGAGTGGTTTATTTAACTTGCATTACATTACTTATTTGACTGTGGAATTTATTTCTAAATTTAATTTGATTAAGTCTAGTGCGTCTGTGTATCATGTTCAATTCCGTTTGCTTAATAATGATGTGAGATTGTCGTTGAAAGACTTTGGTAAAATGTTTTAGCTATAATCCGATAGGCCAACGGAATCACCTAGGGACTATTGTGCCGATATCTACTTGGCTTTGACAAGAAATTTGCTAGAAAACCTCCAACATTCCAAGGGAACTTGGATTCAACATCCCGTGCCAAAATTTTGGCAACGGTTTGTTAGCCTCACCATCTTTGGAAGGCATGAGCCGACAAACGTGAGGGGGGATCAGTTAGAGTTTTTAGCCACCTACATGATCCCTAGGAGTGAAAATCTAAACATCCCACTTAGGATGGCTCAACACTTTCAAAGGAGTGCTAAGGCGGCCGAGGCCGGTAGAGCTAGGACCCTTATTTACTTTGGTGGGTTAGTCACCCACATTGCGGTTAAATAAATGGGTTTTACACCCAATGACCAAAGAAAAGTAAATGGCTCTACCCTCATTGACCTAGCATACTTAGGAATCCTTAAATGGGTCCAACCTACCCCTAGTGAGATATGGTGGATAATTCATAGAGAGTCGGGTAGGAGGGATCAAGCCTTCACATTGCATAACCCAAACTTGTCCAAGTTCGAAAAGGGTAAGTCCACTTACACTTTTGAACTAGGAAACCAAGGAGAGGCTAGAGAGGCTCACCACTCACCATCTCAACCACAACCCTAATTCCAACTTCCTCCACAACCCCTACCCTACATGTATGATATCCCTACTTCTTCCGTTGACTACAACATCGATCCCAACGCACCATATGACTTCTCGGCTTTTAAAAGCCATCTTGATAGAATTGAGAGGGGCCAAGGAAGGGTGGATGGTTTAGTTCAAAACCTTGACTCTAGAGTAGGTTCTCTAGATAGACAGGTGGGGCATGTGGAGTGAAACCTAGTGAGGGGTTTATACCCCATGTATGACGATTATACCCGTCGAGGGGTTATTCTCCCCCAAGGCTCTTGTTCCCGATTGGTTTCAGTACGTACCCCCAAGGTGGGTATTTGACCTCTGGTGCTTTTGGTAGTTCTGTGGACTATTCTTCGGTCCATGGTTATGGGGCCGACGTCCCTTTTGGTGGGCTTGGGGGGAATGTGGACCCTAACTATTTTGCAGGTGGTTCGGGTCATGGAGGTGTTGGTTTGAGTCATGGAGGCATTGGCTCTAGCCATGGTGGTGGTTATGCTAGGATAGAGGAGGATGAGGATGATGATGAGGAGTAGCTAGTCCTAGCTACACTCCCAAGTCAATGAGGGCATTGCTTGATTTGGCTTGGGGGGAGATGATCTTGCAAATATGGTATTACTCTCTCTCTCTTTTCTTCTTTTTATTGGTTTATATTATATTTTCTTTATTTCCTTTTAGAGTAGTTTTATTGCTTTTGAAAAAAACAAAATACAAAAAAAAATTGAAAAATAAAAAAAATACAAAATACGTTCCAATGAAGAAAATGAACCATGCTTCCATGTGCCCCATGAAAAAAATTGTTTTGACTCTTGGTTATTGATGATGAACATTGTTGATTAGTTGGTCATGATTTGATGTTTGATTGCCTTGGAACCTTAGCATGCGTCAATTTTGTCCAACTACTTGTGAATATAGTGTTTGACTAGTTGATTTGGTGAGGAATGTGTGTTAGTTCCTGGTATATCAATGAATCTGAGTATTGATTTCTGACTATGATTAATGTTTATATAATTCACTATTATGCACAATGTGGAGGACGAAGGCGTTCATTCTTTTAGGTAGTCTTTAGACGATTTAGATACATTTGTTCCCTTCTTGCTACCCATGTTGTTGCTTGTGCCCTTTCATTGTTTATTTAGTTACATTACAAGCCTATTTGAGACCCATTGGTTACTAGTCCCAAGCTTGGCTTGGGGGACGGGGCTATTAGTTAGTAAGGTGAGGGAGTTGTGATGTGCACATTATTTGCACAACGTGGGAATAAAAGAAGAGTGATTGTTCTTTTGATATTGTGATTGGAAAAAATATAATGTTGATAATTTGTGTTAAAAAGTTGAAAATTCCAATGTGAAAGAAAAAGAAAAAA
Organism: Chenopodium quinoa; assembly: GCF_001683475.1. Lineage (NCBI taxonomy): Eukaryota > Viridiplantae > Streptophyta > Magnoliopsida > Caryophyllales > Amaranthaceae > Chenopodium > Chenopodium quinoa. The sequence continues at coordinate 381,997 of NW_018742345.1, forward strand.
AAAAAAGAGAAAAAGAAAAAAAAAATTGTTTCAAATGTTCTATGTGAAGGTTGCTCAAAGAAAAGGAAAAAAAAAGAGAGAAAAAAATTCAAAGAAAAAAAGAAGTTCAAGTTGAAAGGAAAAAAAAAAGAAGAAGAATGAGTTCAAAGTTTGTTTATTCACTCTAATTCCTTAGTATCATATTTTTGTGAGTTAATTTGTAAGTGATGGTGGTTATGTGAGATGTTAATTAGGTTGTTTGGTGAACTTTTGTGGAGTTAAGTTGTGATTGGAGATGATTTGGTCACTACTTGTTTTTTACCTTGGGTTTTATTAGGATATGGCCGGCTCCCTTAAGCATGGCTTTGCTCTCACATTTTCCCAAACATTTGTTACCTTTTACCGTAGCCTTACATTACAAGCTTTAAAGACCTTCCGACCTTTGTGCATAAAATTGTGTAAATGTGAAAGTAGTTGTTTATCAATGCAAAAGATGACTTGATGTATTTTAGAGTCAACTATCTAGGTTGAGTGTTATTCTCTTTAAACACACGAGTGTTCACAATAAAGGGGTGGTTGGAGAGCGATCGAGTACATTCTTTACTCGCCACATAAATGAGAGTTGAGGGTGTGAGCACTAGTCTTGAATTTTATATGCTCTTGTGGTTTGCTCTACTTGACAATTGTTAGGGAATATGGGAAGTCGAATGGATTTGAATGATTGATTTTGATGCATGTTTGTCGGATTGACCTTGAGTTATGATCGCGGGTAAAAGTAGGTCGTTGGTCTACTAACCCTAACCAAATTAGAAATTTATAATACCTAAACTTACACTAAATTAGTTAGTGGAAAGTAAAGGGTCGAACCACGAAGACTAAGTGTATCAATTTGTGCAAATTAGACTAGTAGAAAAGGTTGTGAGATAGAGAGAGATTAAACCAAACACAACTAAGAGAAAATAACTAAAACTAGGGAAAGTGGAATCCAATTACATCAATGCATTCAACAACATCATACAATTAGATGAAAATGACCTTGATTAGGAACATCAACACATTTAACTCACTCTCGCACAATTAAGCATGTTAATTATCCTACTAAACTAATTCACTCTCGTGCAACTAGCCTAGCAAAGGTATGGAAGAATTTAGGGCTCTCAACCAACTCACTCTCGCACAATTGATTGAAAGCACAATTAAGAGCATAGAATCGATTAGCTAGAAAGATTCTACTCCATAAAAGCATCATCCATACACAATAATCAAGAAACAATTTCATACTAATCACAATCAAACATTCAATTCATTAATATAACCTTCATCCAATTCCCTAGTAAAAGACCTAAGCTAATATAATGAAGAAAGACATGGAAAACAAGGTAAAATAAGAATAAAAACAAGATTAAACAAACAAACTAATTAATCTACTCAAATCAACAAACAAAAAGCAAAAACTAAGAATTAATCAAAGCAATAAATATGAGAGAAAGTTAGAAAATGCTCATTGAATAGATGAGAAGAAGTTCCACAAAGTTGCTTCTTCAACCTCTCAAAAACTCCATGGAAATCCAAGCTTTCTCTCTCTACAACTACACCTAAACTAGAGAGAGAAAATCATAATCTAACCCTAAGAGAGAGAAGCTCCCCTAAAACTAGGAAAAAGATCTAAAAATAAGAAGTTCTCCCGTACAAAAACAAGGCTCGCAAATATAAAGGAAGTCGCGAAAAAAACTGAACAGGGGCTCGATGTGCGCCTGCGCAAAGGCCTGTGCGCCCGCGTAGTGGGCTGTGCGCTTGCGCAGCGGCCTGTGCGCCCGCGCATTCGTGGGTTGTGCGGCTTGCTTCTTGGGTGTGTGCGCCCGTGCTGCTGGCTGCACGCCCGCGCATTTGTGTGTGCGCCCGCGCACAAGTTGCACGCAGGCCGCGCAAAACTTTCTGCCTCGATTCTGCAATTTCGCCTCTTTTGCGCGAGTTCTGACAGGGCTGCGCGCCCGCACACTCCAGTCGTGCGCCCGTGCACATCGTGCGCGCCCTTGCACCTTGCTTTCTTCGGTTCTTCTCTCATGCTTCCTTGGCTTCTTCTATGCAATCCAAGACTTCAAAAACCTAAGCACAAACACCAAGGGAAGCAATAAGGTATAGGGAACGGTGCAAACACGAAATGAAAGCAAGCATTCAAGAATATACGCGATTTCATTAAAAACACATCGAGACATGTATGCAAGCATTATTTGAACAAAACAACTACAAAACACCAACAAAACAACTACAAAACACCCTAATACAAGCTAAAACAAGGCATAAACACTATCCTAGGAGTGACATAATTGTCACTCATCAAATTCCCCCAAGCTAAACCTTTGCTCGTCCTCGAACAAGACAAAGAGAAAGGGAATGAATTATTCAAGCAAAGCTAAGACACTAAAGGAGATGAGAATGTACACTAACTCACTTTCGTAGGAATCATAGTCAATTTTAGCAACTAAAGACAAGCCCTTTAAACCCCTAGATCGCCCTAGAGGACGAGTGTGCTCTCGTGAGGGTTTCCTAAGAGTTTAACCCACAACTTTATACAAAAACCAAGGTAAGGCGATAAAACGAAAAGGAAAAAGAAACATAAAAAGAGAAAGAGAACACAAATTCATATTTGGCCAAGAGATAAAAACAAGCACCAATGAATGCAAACCTTTCTATATAGACAAATGTATGCACGTTCCAAGATGTCAATGGTTGATTGAAACATAACATATGCTAAGCATAGAGAACTAATGAGGACTCAATCCACCCTAGCCCCAACCAATCGGGCCGCGTTCTCTCCATTAGCTTCAAATCAACCCTTAAGCTAGTTTCTCATGATTCCTCGAAGGAACCGGAAAAAGATAAAGAAATGAAAAACTTTGAGAAGGTAATCCCGACATCTCAACTATTCATACTCTCTCCATAGGTTTGAAGTCTATCTCCCTCCACCGTTCTTTGACTCAACCCCACTAAAGTCTAAGGGTCTTTTATTGGGTTGTAAAGTAAGGCTAAGGGTTAAGGCGAGGTAAAAATTTGAAAATTTTGGTGATATTTCCTAAGTGAAGCAAAAGAGTGGCCTACTCTAAAAAACAAACTCAAGAAGTCACAAAATATCAAACAAAAATACCAATAATGCCATCTCCCCCAAGCTTATTCAACACTAACACAAAATATACCAAAAGAAGTGACGCTCCCCCCCAAGCTTGAACGAAGCATTGTCCTTAATGCTTAAACAGGGGAAGAAAACGAAACCAAACTAAAATATTTGTGTGTTTTTTGTTTCTTTTCCAAATTTTTTTTATTATTATTTTTTTTTACTTAGCTCTTATTTGGTGTCCTTGCCTTTTTTTACTATGGACGGCTTTTTCTTGAAACTTCCTTGATTTTCTTGAATTGCATCTTTCTTCTCAAACTTTTTTGCATATTCTTTTCAAGCTCAAATTTTAAGACCTTACTTAAACCAACTCACAAAGTTTTCTTACTCATGATCAACACTCTCAAAACTCAAACCTCGCATGCCAATGCTTCACTAACTAAAAGGGTTGGTAAACATAGGCCATTAGGTTTGTAATGTGGTTAAGACAAGAAAGGAAAAAATAAACCTCAAATTGGTTAGTGTAGGCGTCGCTCGAAGTGAGCCTACGTTAAAGCATGTTGTGAATATGCTTGGCACTCATAGGAAGTGGGAATTGACATTACGACTAGGGACAAATAAAGTAGGGAGCCGCCAACAAGTTTTTAAGGAACTTGTAAACCGTCCACAGATCATAAAAAGGCAACCACGATAAGGGACAACGATAGGCAACAACGATTGACCCGTGAAGGTTACACCCCATTCATAATCCATGAGATTACTAACTCCATATGGTTCGGAACCACGAAAGGAGGATCGGGGATGATGGTACGAAGTGAGTCATGGAGTCACATTCGCCCGTATTGGCCTCTACTCGATTCTTATATTGAAAAGCATTCCTGTGATCTCAAAGGCATACAAACAATAATTCAATTCGCTCCAAACTATTATTCAACTAAATTGGTTCAAAATTAATGCACACATAATTCTAAAATATGGTGATCACTTCAATTAATAATAAGATTAAAAAGGATCCTAAACCGGTTGTCCAAATTATCTTATTAGTCGTGATTTTCAATTACATATTCCCCTTAAACATGCAATATGGTGATCAAAATAAATAATATAATCAATATTAATATAAAAACCAATTTAATCATAATTCCAACAATATAAAAATCGTTAGAAAAATAATAATAATAAAAAGAGCATGATCCTTACTTTGAATCTGTTTGTTTGCAACTACAAAATAATAAACGAGTTAGTAACTTCAAGGAAATAATAAAAACAATAATTGAATTAAATTAAATAAGGTTGATTTTGGGGCCAAACCCTCAAACGATTCTACCTTTCACGCCTTGGCTTAAGGACAGAACCTCTAGTGAAATATGGACTCCTTTGAGTGCTTGAAGAAGGAATTTTTTAAAGTGAAAAGGGTAGGCTAGTGTTTACGCTAATAGCATAGAAGAGAGAAAATAAGAATAATAAAATTCTGGTTGCCCCGTACATCAGAAATGAGGGGGTATTTATAGGGAAATGTGCTAAGGGAGCACACGGAACCCTAAAATGATAAAAACCCTAAAAAAAGTATCCCGTGACACGGTCAGACTGTACCGTGACATGGTTAGACTGAACCGTCAGACGGTACAAGTTCCCGTGACACGGTCAGTTTTGGAGTGACGCGGGAAATTTTTAGAAAACGGAACAGAAAACGCGTTAAGGGTTTACGCGGAAAGGACACAGAACTTCCCGTGCCACAGCAGACCTCCCGTGTCACGGGAAGTCCTACCGTCAGACGGGAACAGTTCCCGTGACACGGTCAGTTCCAGTCCATTTTTCCTTCTAAATTCATTTTTAACCCTAATTTCTTTCGGCTTTTTAAGTTCCGATTGATAATTTTGGGCTTTTTCTGACTTTATTATTCGAGCTAAAATAAGAAAATAATAAAATAAAAATAAAATATTTGGGCCAAAAATAAAATAATAAATAAAAAGGTTTGGGCTTAAAATTAATTAACAAGCTTGGGCTAAAATTAAAACTATGCTTTTACCAAACACCAATACTGATCCATAGACCTTTCAAAAATATGAATTTAATAAAATACGATTTTTTAAGCACTCTCGGGATTAAATACTAAACCCGACCAATAGCGGCGGTGAAAGGTTATTTATCATCGGGTTTGGTTTTGGGGAGACATTTTAAGGTGTCTACAGTTAGCAAGTAGGTCGATGCAAAATAGAAAATCAAATTTGTAACAAAATAAAAAGAAGATAAGGAAAAATGAGAAAAGGTGCCCTTTTCCTCCCCTAGAGTGGCTCGGTCACGATCTTGAGAGCTAGAGGTCATAAAAGGTTTAAGACATGCATAGTCAAGGATCTAAATTGCCACTCAACAAGGTGATGAAGGCTAGAACAAATAAAGCTCACAAAGGATTATAACCAAAAAAATACCAACCAAGGGTTTCAAATCCACTATAGAGAGCAACTCCATCTTACCACATTCCCGTGGACTAAGGCTTCATGGACCCCTAAAAGTTCTTAACCCGACTACCTTAGCATATAGTATCCTAGAGTCAACCAATGACACTCTCAAACCGTGCATACATTTACCACTTAGGAAGAAAAACATTCAAGGATTCAAGTTCCAAAACATAATGTCCAAAATAAGAACAAACAAAACACATTTTGCCAAAATTACCTAGAAAGTAAATAAAAATCTTTTTCGATTTTTCAAAATAAAAGAAAAGACATGGAAATGCATATACTCAAGTGCATGGCATAAATGAATCAACATCCCACCAAACATGATAGAATACCCTCCCCCCAAGCTTGAATGAGACAATATACTCAAATATAAACCAAATAATCCATGGGAGGGGAAAAGACAGAAATCAATCCAAAAAACCAACACAAGTCCAACGAGTCACCAACCATTAGAGAAAGAGCTAGGAAATATATTACCGGATATTGGTGGGTGTAACTACCCGAAAATGAACCAATTTAACCTTTCAAAGCCGATTTCCTCTTGAATTGAATCTCGATTTCCATATGCTAGAAAATATAGGCATTAAACTTCCTTAATTCTTTATACAAACCAATGCATGAGTGTATATCAAGTTATGTACCTAGCAAGGGGCACACAAACATTTCCATGAGAGAAAATCTAATCTAAAAAGAAAAGAAAATGAAAGCAATAAAAACCTCGGGTTACTTCCTGAGAAAGGCATGTTTAACGTCCAAGCGAGACATTTTAAGGTGTCTACAGAAGCCCACACTTTGACTGAGTTTGTAGAAACGTCAGTTTCGAAAACGATAGTCAAAGTAGTCGATAGGGACAGAGAATGATTTAAGACGTTCTGCGATCCTAAATCACTCTTTATACGCCGATACCTGTAGAAAAATGTTAATTCCACAGATAAAAGAGTAAAGGGATAGAATACATATTTGGCACCAGTGTGTCGGTGACAAACGAGTTTGGTATTTTCCTATGCTTGAAGGAATCTACCGAGTGACATTGGTTGAAACGCTTTCCATGCTTGAGGAAAGCCGACTGAAGAGTTTGGTACCTTTCTAAGCCTGAAGAAAGCTACCGGATAATACTTTCCATGCCTGAGGAAAGTCGACGAACAAATTTGGTGTCATTCTATGCTTGAAGAAATCCACCGCTAATGCCTTCCATACTTGAGGAAAGCCGACAAAGGAATTTTGTGGTTTTCTATACTTGAAGAAAAATCCACTGATGATGCTTTCCATGCCCGAGGAAAGCCGACTTGGCGGTTTTCTATACTTGAAGAAAAATCCACCGATAACTCTTTCCAAGCCTGAGGAAAGCCGACTTGGCGGTTTTCTATACTTGAAGAAAAATCCACCGATAACGCTTTCCAAGCCTGAGGAAGGCCGACGGTTGCTGAAAATTGATAAGTGTATGGTGGTTCGATTATCCCTGAACGTGGGTCGCATATGATTCACAACTTTAAGCCGATTATCCGACCATATTAAATGTTTAAAATGCCGAAAAATAGGCTTTGACGCTTGCCAGGGGTAAAATGGTAATTTTAGTCCCCCTTAAACATCAGTTGGAATTTTCCGCGTAACTGTAGCGAAAAATAATCACCCAATAAGCTCGGAAAATCAGTCAAACTGGTCAAAAAACCAAGAATATTCCCTGACCAAATGCAGTTTTGTCGTGCCACGTCAGAAGGTTCCCGTGACACGGTCAAGGCTTCCCGTCAGACGGGACAAGGATCTCGTGTCACGGGATACCTATTTTTTCTTTTTTTTTTCTTTTTTTCCTTTTTTGTTGTTTGAATCAGTCAACAACGACTCTTTTTTTTCCTTTTCTGCCTTTAAATCCGCGTGCACCATTTCACCATTTCACATTTCACATTTTTCTTGCTTTCACACTTGCTTTCACCATTTTAGCTTCTCACTTCCCAAAAGCTGTCGCGCCACGCCTGGGGTCAACCGCCGGCCGTTCAAAACTCGTCGTGACACGGTAACGGAGACCGTGACACGGTTAGTCTCTTTTTTTTCTTTTTTCTTCTCCTTTTCTTTTTGCTTTGCTGCGGTTGTTTGGTTACTGCGCTGCTGCTGTTTCGTTGCTGCTTCTGTTTCTGTTCCTGTACTGCCGCCCAGTTCACCGGAGCTCCGTCAGCCTTGAAGGTTTGCCGTGACACAGTTGCTCCTGACCGTGACACGGTTAGCCTTGTCCGTGTCACGGCAGCTGCACTGGTGGTCGGAACACATTTTCTAGTTTTGGAGTTCGAATTCCATCAATTTTTTTGTAATTTCTCAATCTTGTCCTCATTTTCGACCTTTTACAAACATCCATGTAAGCTCCCTTTGATTTTTGCTTTGAATTTGCTTCACATGAACAATTTCATGACAAACCCTAAAAAATCAATTTGGGGGTTTTTGATTTTGACGCTTTATGTTGAAATTCTTGCCATGATTTTACTAGTATATGTGTACATGTGTGTTTGTGAGAAATTTGAGACAAAAATTGCATGATTTGATGGAGAATTGAGAAAATCACCATTTTTGGGTGCTACTTTGTGAAATAATGTTCATGCTTTGAAATGGTGAAAAAATGGTGGTGAATCTTGTGAAATGATGTGTTGATTCATATTTTGCATATGTACTATATTGTCATGGAGAACATAGTATCATGCGGCTAGGAGAACTGTAGTATTAGTTTGTCGTGGAGAAACTAAATACCATGATTTTGCCAATTTTTAGCCTTGAGGTAAAAATTAGCATATAATTCAATAAACAACTAAATAACTTAGGAAATGATGCTAAGTATTCAGATTGTTATTGTAAATATGCGACTTGAATTAAATGTTAAGGAAATGATGCTAAACATTTAAATATGCAACTTGAATTAAATGTTTAGGAAATGATGCTAAACATTTAGATAAAATTTAGCATATAATTCAATAAACAACTAAATAGCTTAGGAAAGGATGCTAAGTATTTAGATATTTATTTTTCATTATAAACATGCAATTTAAAAATGTTTAAGAAATGATGCTAAACATTTATATTTTTATAATAGCATGCCTAGACAACGAGATTGCGACCTTTCTACCCGCGGCCGGCGTCAGCCTTTTCGGGAGGACACTCCCACTGTCCCTGAGGGCGTGGACGACGACATTTTGGAGTCCGAGCCTCGAACTTCTACGAGTAGGGGTAGGTGGGTTCCACCTCCGTGGACCCCAGACCAGTTGGTTTTCTGCCGTGAAAACCACATCTCTCACCGCGCACTCTCCGGCATAGTCGATGGCACACTTCGCCAGCATGGTTCCGGGGCCGGTGATTTGATCCCTCGACTTTACCAGGTCATTACAAGGGATCCTGCTACGAGCGTCCTATGGGAGTCGTCTGGCTTGGTCGATTTCTACGCGGCAGTTGTAGGGTTACGCAGCCCCCGGGGTTGCGGCAAGACGGTCGTTCGCGCATTGTTGGAGTATTTTTGGGATACTACCAACACGTTTCACTTTGCTTGGGGGGAGATGACGGTGACCCCCCTGGACTTCAGCATGATCAACGGGCTGCGTTTTATTGACCGGGCAGTAGGCCAGATGTCTGATCTATCTTGGACATCGGTTGAGGTAGCTGATTTGTTGGGTCCGGTCGTTCAGCATATCAGGACCCGACCGGTGTCTCGAGGTGGTCCTAGGATTGGACGATCGGAGTCGGCGTCAGTTCTTGCTCGCGGCTTCGATATGGAGGATACGACGGCCGAGCAGCGGGTACAGATCTTCATCTTGAACCTGATCTCTATGACCCTCTCTCCCGACAGGAGTTCACGCGTGCTCCTCTGCTAACTCCCTTCTTTGGCCAGGATTCCCGAGATAGGATCCTACATCTGGGCCAGTCTTGGATACGCGGATCTTCTTCTATCTCTACGTCATGGTTGCCGTCAGCTGAATGACGAGTCTCCTATCACCGTTTACGGCCTGTGGAGAGTCGTGGAAGTGATGATCTTTTCCCTTCTTGTTTCATTTCGGCTTGTTCGATTCATGTGATGAATGTTATTTTTGTTGCAGTTATGGTTCTACGAGTACTTCCCAGGCTTGGCTCCTCGCTGGCGTCGGGGAGTGGTCCATGACTTCCCCGTCGGAGCCAGCTGGCGTGACCGAGGAGAGTCACGGGTGGAGTCTGTTCCGGCACTTCGCGGGCTACTACGCCGAGGCACCTCTTCCGTTGGCGTAAGGATTAGCTTTGTTGCGTTTTTTCCTTCTGGTGTTGTTTCTATTGTTTCATGCCTAACTTTTTTATGGTTTCCAGGTTCCCATCGATTTCCAGTATCGTCCTTGGGCCGGGATGACTGATCTACCCGAGGCCCTACGTCTTTCAGTGTACCGTACCATTTTGGTTGGTACTTGGCGCTTCGTCTGGTATTTGGGGGAGCGAGTCGTCCGTCAGCATAGCGGCAATTGTTTCGTGGTGCCTTCATCCCCGCCAAAGTCGATGTTGGACTCCCGCTTGATCAGAGGGTTGATCAACAAGGGAAAGTGCTACATTCTTCCGTGGCAGGAGCTCGTTCACATGGAGGGAGACTATGCGCGGGATTTGCTTCCCTCTGGCTCCTCCACCCCGTCTTCCCGAGGTATGATTTATTTCGAGAACCTTCTTTGCTAATCTCTGTTTTAAATAGTCGAATAACTTGATTATTCGATCATATTTTCAAACGACCGTTCACCCTGTGGGGAGGATTTAGATTCCTCCTCAGTCTGTCCGCTACCCTGGGCCGATCAGTATCACGGAGGACCATATTGTTGAAGCGCCAGAGGGTTATAGACAGGCACAAGGGTCAGTGCCCGAGGTTTTTGAGCCGGTGAGTTTTCTTCGACGCATTATCCACTCTTTTAATGCTGCTTATTACTGATTTTTCTTTGTTTTATCTTTAGCCTAACCGCCCGGAGGTGATGGGAATCATGAAGCTGGTAGACGCGCTGAAGTATTGCATCAGCAAGCTTCGGCGTGGTGCAAGTTGTCGGAGCTCTAGCGACGTCCTTGAGGTATCACTTAGTATTTTTTTTCATTTCTGCTATTTGTTTTATTTTGCATCGTTGACACCTTTTGATTTTGTGTTTTTCAGGAGCGACGGAGGTCCCGCTCGCGCTCGAGGCCCAGAGGCTCGGACGAGGAGGAGCTTGGTCGTAGTAGACGATCTCCTAAGGCTCACCGGCGTTCTCACCGAGAGCCGCAGACTACTCAGCCGTTCTAGGAGGCTCAGTGGCAGCAGGGTCAGTCTTCTCAGCGTCCGTCATTTTCACAGCCTCCAGTTCCTGAGTTTGGATCTCCTTTGGATCCTGGTTCATTCTCGGCCCCGTTATCCGGGATTCCTCCACCACTGTCGGGCTTGTTCTCAGTTCCGCTGTGTGGGACGATGCCTTCACCGACGATTCCAGTATCTTTGGGCCAGTCTACTCCGTTCTCCGGCTGGACGGGTCCTGCTTTGAGTTTGACTACTACTGGGCCTACGGGGACTAGTAGGGAAGCTACTCCCCGTACTCGGATGGTCGAGGGACTCTTTGGTTCGCCGTTCCCATACACACAGGGAGGTTCACATGCACAGGGACAAGATGAGACTGATTCTGATTCTAGAGATTTTTGACCGAGGGTTTTTGTGCATACTGTGATGACACTTGACACATTTATGTGTTACGACTCTTTGTACATTATTTACAGTTTATATATCTACTATTGTGTGTGTTAGTGTGTGTTTGAGACCCTTTGTGTGTGATTGTGTACTTATTAATGACACGACGAAAAAAACATAAGTGGAGTAATGGAGGGTACCGACCTTCCCCAAAAGAAATAAAAAAAAAAAAAAAACTCAAAATAAAATTACTTTCCCCAAAAGAAAAGAAAAGAAAAGAAATAAAAATAAAATGATGAATAATAAATATAAAAAATATCTTCCCCAAAAGAAAAGTAAAATAAAAAACAAAAGAAATAAAATCTTAAAATAAAAGAAAGATAAAAATAAAAAAAAGGTGAGAATTTTATTAGAAATAAACTCTCAGAAAAAACTGAAAAATAAACGTTAAAGATAAGAAAATACAAAAAAATCCGGATAGATACGGAAAAGATGAAAAAAACAGGCGCGTAAAGTGCCGTGACACGGAATTGTTCACCGTGTCACGACAAAACCTGTCGTGTCACGGCAAAGGTTCCCGTGACACGGTGGAATTTCCCGTGTCACGGGAAGCGTATTATCCAGCGGTTAGGTTCACGCGTGCGAAAAGATAAGTTATGGGCAGTTCCGAGCGCTTTTGCTATAAAATAAGACCAGATTATTCATGATATGCATAATTACGAAACACAAAATAATTTAGAATTTCATATTTCAATAATCATGACTCAGAATTTTGATAATACATTGCGTGACCGGTCTTATTCTTTGACCAATGCTGAAAAAAGAGAGTTAGAATTATTTCATGTCAGGGGTTTGCTAGCCCTGCGACATGTAGCTATTAAACATGATTTTCTTAGAGCAGCATTAGACTATTGGAGTCCAGAAACGCATTGTTTCAAATTTGATTATGATGAAATCTGTCCTCTGCCGGAGGAATTTGGTGCAATCTTTGGATTTCCTGCTAGGAACATTATAGCCATGCCTACCTTACGTGAATATTATTACCAAGACTTTGAACGCCATCTGAATCTAACAGATCCAGATTTAAATAGAATTGTTTGTGGTAATGAAGTAGACTTAGAAAAACTTGCTAACTTATATTTTAATCGCCCTGTCTCTGAGTCTTATCATGTGTATCGTAGAAGGGCATATATTTTTTGCATGTTTAGCAAGCTACTTTTTGCAAACGGTAGGGTAGGACATGCTTGTCTAGCGTCTGTGCTTGAGCATGTAGAATCCGGAAGATCTCCTATGCCAACGTGCCTTGGGGAAACATTTCGTGGCCTTGAGGAGGCAAAATCTGACCGGAAAGCAATCAGGAAGGGCTCTCTGGTACTATTACAGGTAAAAATACGCTTTGAATAGCCCCCGTGACACAGAACAGTCACCGTGTCACGGTTAGGGTCTGCCGTGACACGGTCAAAACTGCCGTGTCACGGGAATCTGCAGTTTTTTTTTTTTTGACGATTAATATTCTTTTTGTTTTCTTGTTTTGCAGATTTGGTTGATGGAGCGTTTGGAATTATTTGAAGCCCCTGACGATATTGAAAAATATGGCCCTAACGACTTAGTCCGTAGGAAGAAGAATTACTCTGCGAATATGTCGTATGAAGATTGGAAAAATTTCTTTGCAAAGAGAGAATTTTCCATTCGTTGGGTGGTGCCTTGGTGGAGGCTTACTAGGATGGTTGGCACGAATGAAACTCCATATTGTCGAGTTCCTAGTATCTCCAAATTGACCTTGACTGTCCCTCTCGACTGATGCGGCAGTATGGACTTGAACAAGTAATTCCACGCTATAACGATAGTTCTCGTGAAGTATCGTTGCATGAAAGTAACATTCACAAGTACGAGGCTTATTGGATTGGAAGACCTTTGTGGACCGTTTATGCAAGTGACCAAGCTCCTCCTCCATTATCTAGTGCATACAAGGCGTGGTTGAATCCTAGAAGTAGGAGGGAACGATTCGGATCGCGCAAGTCTGATGTAAAGAGTCGTCTTGGAGAGAAGAAACCTCCTCTTAAAGATCGCCTAGGTCCGAGAACACAAGGAATTGAGTTTAAAACTCCTAAGATGTCAAGAAAGAAGACCTATGTGAAAGGAAAGGGTAAAGAAAAGATGGTGTATAGGGAGAAGCACGCGAAAAAGTTCAAGAAAGGTGAAAGGGGTGAAAGTTCGACTAGGGGTGTGACGGTTCGGGCTACAAAAGACACACTAATGGTGAAGGCCGACCTAATTGAGCAAGAGAAGGATGTTCCTAAAGAGAAGAGAGATTAGATCAATAGTGCTTTGCATTTTATTATTTATAATTTTTTATTTAAAATAAGGCGTATGATGCCAATATTGTATTCACATTTATTTTAATAATAATAGCGCATTTATTTCTTAAATAAAAATTACAATGACTTTTATTTATTATCCGAGTCAAGGAGTCGGACGCAATGGAAGAACGAAAACAAAACTCGAACAGGAAATTCGCAACGAATGCGCCAATAAATAAAACGGGAAACTGAAAATCTGTCGTGTCACGGTCAAAGAGTCCCGTGACACAGTTAAAGTTCCCGCGTCACGGCAAAACTTTTTTTTTTTGGCAGGGTGACGTTGCATGGAACAGTTCTCCCGTCAGACGGAAACAAATCCCGTGTCACGGGAGGCACTCTGTCCCCTTTTTTGCCGTTCAGAGTTTGCCGTGACACGGGATTTTCTCCCGTCAGACGGGAATATGTCCCGTGTCGCGGCATATTTACCCTTTTTTTTTGTTTTGCCGTGACGCAACGTTGAACCGGGCACATATTAAATCAATAGAGGGAGGATTTTTTTTTATTTTAAAGTGGTCGGGCCCCCTTGAGGGGTTGCCTACGTATCCTAAAAAGGAATCGGGCCAGACGTAGCTCTATTGGGTCATGAACCCATTTGACTAGGCGTAGAATTTTTTGAGTTGATCCAAGTTGGTTAAATTATGGAAGCCGTTGCCGTCCATGTCTACCAATTGTGCCGCTCCGCCAGACAGGATGGCTTTAACAATGTACGGGCCTGACCAGTTTGGTCTGAATTTTCCTCTTGGATCTAACACATTTTTGCGAAGTGCCTTAAGCACTAGGTCACCTTCTTTGATATTCCTGGTCTTGACTTTTTTATTAAAATGTTGTGCCATACGCTGTTGGTAGGTTTGGACATGATGCAAAGCTGCCAAGCGTTTTTCATCAAGCAAGACCAGTTCGTCGTATCTTGCTCTAATCCAGTCGACTTCATCTATTTGGCTTTCCAATGCGATTCGGAGAGAAGGTATCTCGAGCTCGATTGGTTGTACAGCTTCGACGCCATAGACCAAGGAGAAGGGGGTAGCCCCTATCGATGTACGAACAGAGGTTCGATAACCCCAAAGGGAAAAATGTAGCTTACTTGGCCAATCTTTATAATTTTCCGTCATCTTTTCGATGATGGTCTTCACGTTTTTGTTGACCGATTCGACTGCTCCGTTCGCTTGTGGTCTGTAAGGTGATGATCGATGATGTTTGATATGATATTTCTGCAACAATTCTGCGCATTCGCTTGGAAATGTGTTCCATTGTCACTGATCATCTCATGTGGTACCCCATAGCGGCATATAATATTTTTCTCAATGAATTTAGCTACATGTTTTGCCGTCAGCTTGGCATATGAGGCTGCCTCAACCCATTTGGTGAAGTAGTCGATTGCTACGAGAATGAATTCATGCCCCCCTTATCATGGTGGTGTGATTTTCCCAATGATGTCAATGCCCCAAGTGGAGAAAGGCCATAGAGAAGTATACGTGTAGAGAAGTGAAGGTGGAACATGCTGTAAGTTTGCATAGATTTGACACTTCATACATTTTTTGACGTACTCGTGACAATCTCGCTCCATAGTAGTCCAATCGTAACCTTGTCGTTGAATTTTTTGGACTAACATCTTTGCATTCATGTGAGTTCTACATATACCAGCATGAAGGTTTTCCATGGTTTTATGTGCTTCTTTCTTGGTTATACATAAGAAATTCCTTCCTGTTGCGGTTCTCTTGTGGAGTTCTCACCTGATGAGCACATACTGTGAGGCCAGGAGCCTCAAAGCACGGTGTGCCCTTTTATTAGTATTAGGAGGATATTCTGCTCTTGTCACATAATTAAGGATGTATGTATACCATGGTTCTTCATCTTCCTCCTGTGATTCTTGTTCATCATCAAGTGCATGAACATAATCTGGTTCATACCTTCTCTCTATGGTCAATGGCATTCTGATCGTGTCAGCTGGAATTCGCACCATTGATGTTAACTTAGCTAGTGCGTCAGCGAACTGGTTTTCTTCTCTTGGCAGATACGTATATTCCACTTCATCTAGTTGCTCCGTGAGAGTTTCCAGATGAGCTTGATATGTAGAGAGACTTTCACTCCTCACTTTCCATCTCTTAGAGATTTGGTTAATGATTAGTGAAGAGTCACCGTAGATTCTGAGTTTCTTGATTCCCAAGGCGACAGCTGTTTCTAATCCCAAAATGCATGCTTCATATTCTGCGGCATTGTTGGTGACATCAAAGTCGAGCTTCATGGAAATTGGGATGTGTTCTTCATTGGGTGATACGAGCAAGACTTCCACACCACATCCCTTTTGGTTTGAAGCTCCATCAAAATAGAGCGTCCAACTATCGTCTTCGGTCATGAGTAAATCTTCGTCAGGGAAATCATACTCATCTTCTTCTAGCAGAAAGTCTGCTAAGAAGTCAGAAACTGCAGAACCTTTGATGACCTTTTGTGGCACAAATCTCAAATCAAATTGAGCTAGATTGACTATCCATCTTGATAATCTGCCGTTGAGTGTTGCTTTCTCGAACAGATATTTGAGAGGATCCATCTTAGACATGACATGCACTGTATGAGTGAGCATGTAATGTCTCAGTTTTTGTGCGGCCCATACAAGTGCGAGACACAATTTCTCGAGTGGCGTGTATCGCGTCTCATATCCTTGGAGTTTCTTGCTCAAGTAATAGATTGCATTCTCCTTGCTTTCGATCTCTTGTGCTAGCATTGCCCCCATCGTTTCTCTTGTGACTGTAAGGTAGAGTCGAAGAGGAAAGTCAGGTATTGCTGGCGCTAGCACGGGTGGGTTTGCCAAATACTCTTTGATTTTGTCGAAAGCCTTTTGGAAGTCATCATCCCATGTGACCGGGACATTCTTCTTAAGCTTCTTGAATATAGGTTCGCATATCGCTGTGAGCTTTGATATGAATCTACTTATGTACTGCAACCTTCCAATGAAGCCTCGAATCTCCTTCTCATTTTTGGGTGGTGGCATGGCCATGATCGCTTTTACTTTTGAAGGATCTATTTCAATCCCTCGAGAACTGATCACATATCTAAGTAATTTGCCTGACGTGACTCCGAATGCACATTTTGCTGGATTTAATCTCATGTTGTACTTACGGAGTCTTGCAAAAAACTTGCGAAGTGCGACAATATGGCCTGGGCGATCTTTAGACTTGACAATCATATCATCAACATAGACCTCCACCTCTTTGTGCATCATGTCATGTAAAAGTGTTGTAGCTGCTCTTTGGTAGGTGGCACCCGCGTTTTTCAACCCGAATGGCATTACCGTATAGCAATACGTACCCCACTGTGTGATGAATGTGGTTTTCTCCATGTCTTCTTCGGCCATCAATACTTGATTATATCCGGCGTAACCATCCATGAATGACAGGAGTGCATGGTTTGCTGTATTATCGACCAGAATGTCAATGTGAGGTAGAGGGAACCCATCTTTTGGGCTTGATTTATTGAGATCCTTGTAATCAACACACATTATGACCCTTCCATCCTTCTTTGGAACTGGAACCACATTTGCTATCCATTCCGGATACTTAGATACTCTGATGAAACCTGCGGCCAATTTCTTCCTGATTTCTTCTTTGATTTTGAGAGCCACATCTGGTTTCATTCGACGCAGCTTTTGTTTGACAGGCTTCATACCTGGAATGAGTGGTATCGTATGCTGAGCTATATCCCTGTCAATTCCTGGCATATCTTGGTATGACCAAGCAAATACATCAACAAATTCACTAAGCAAGTTAATTAGCTCTTTGTGTTCATCTTGACTTGGTGTTAATCCAATTTTTACTTCTTTAACAGTCGTATCATTGGAAATATTAATTGTTTCTGTATCTTCAATAACTGCTGTTTTATTTTCGTGTTCTTCCATTGCTTTTATTATTTCTTTGTCATTTTTATCATTAGCAAAGCAATATTGATCAGGGCTAGGGGAATGGCACACATCGTAAGCAAAGGTATTCATTTCATTGAATTCACTGGCTAATACATCAAGAGAGGCAAGGTCAGCTGCGACCTCACCAGAATTATTAGGACTAGAAGGATAAGGCTCAACAAGAGACTCAGGGCTGAACTCTATAGCAGAAAGAGGGTCCACCTCAAACTCTAAGGACTCATCTTCGGACTTAGACTCAGACTCGGACTCGGACCCAGACGATTCAGATTCATCAAACATAGGACCCTCGCCAGCGGTTATTTCCAACTTCTCTCCACTTGGCGTAGTGATCCTCAATGTCTTGTGCCATCCCCTTGAAATGTTGTCAGCTTGGACGATTAACTCAGAGGGATCAAACTCCTTGTTTGCTATGACCGCTTGAACGAGCTCAGAGTTATCATTGCATACCGGCTTGGATTCATTTTTCTCCATTCGAAAAAGAAGGTTAATTCCCAGATCATCAAAGTTCAGGCTGGCTGACTTCTTGACTGTGGAGAGTTCTTCATCGATGAAGTCACAATCGAGGAATACCTCAAATCCTGGTTCACGGATCCCATCATGGACAAATGGTTCAGGGAATTCATAGCATGGGAAGTCTTCCCCTTCTTTGATGTACTGGCCGTTGAGAGTGAACGGATATGGATCCATGGACATTTCTGTCTTCGTGATTCGAGCATTGTTGCGAGCCTTCAATTTCAACGCAACCAGTTTCAGGTCTTCTTTTGTCGGCTCGAATCCTAAGCCGAAAGTGTCCTTCTTGACTGCACCAGGATGGCCCCAAGATTTAGCCATTTTCTTCTTGAGCCCAAGGGTCATTCCAGGAAAGTGACCTTGCTTCTTCAGAATGGCGTTGATACTAATGTTTGAATAAGGATCGAAGTCGAGATGACACTTTTCCTCTTCTTCGATCGCAAGAACATCATCTAAAGAAAACCCACACAGATCTTCATCTTCCTCGTCGTGTTCAACATGGACGATAGGGGTATCAATAACTTGAATGCGCATAGGAGAAGCATCGATAGTAATCGGAATCCCTCCCACTATGGCTTTCACTTTCTGGTGAAGCGAAGACGGAATCGCCTTTAGCTCATGAAGCCAAGGGCGTCCTAATAACAGATTGAAAGAGGCCTTAATGTCCACCACCTGAAACTTGGTGCGACGTTCAATAGTCCCAGTAGTTATATTCAGTACGATAGTACCCACGGCTTGACGGCGAGTATTATCGTAAGCTCGAATCCCTTGAGTGGAGGGAGTCAACTCTTTGTTCTTTATACCCAACTTCCTTGCAGTACGGAGTGGGCACACATTGATTGCAGAGCCATTATCAACCAGACTCATAGGAACATTCATCTGCCTACACACTACAGTGAGGTGTAAGGCCTTATTATGTTGGTCCCCTTCCGGGGGTAGATCCTTATCAGAAAAGGAGATCAAATTGCTGGTACTTGGCAGCTCAGTAGTGAGAAAGTTGACCAATCCTTGAGGAGTCATGTCGTTATCAACTCCTATCTTCACCAGAGCATTCATTACAACCTTTCGATGCTCGTGGGAAGTGGCCAAAAGCTTCCATACATTCATCTCCACCTTGGTCTTTTGCAGCTGTTTGACCACATCGCTATTCACAGGGTCGACGGGATTAACTATCGGATTTGATTGTGGTGGAGGTGGAGGTGGGTTAGGTTGTTGCAACCGTCCACTTCTGGTGAGAACCTTGACCTCAAAGTCCCCCCAAACATCTTCACTGGTGCAGAGAGATGAACAGGCTATGTCTTTGAGATAGACGTCTTCATCATCACTATCCCAAATCCCATTCACTTCTTTAGTGTTTGAGATAAATACAACTTCCGGCAGAGGTTTATTCACAGGTTGAATGAGTATTGACGGATCAAAGGAGACTTCATCTCCCATGATAGCCAAAGCATCAGAAAGAGGACCTGTTTGAATGTTAGGCTTCTTGCCCCCTGGAGGGACAGGAAGTTGGTTAGCATCAATCAGGTCTTGGATTGCGTCTTTCAGCCTCCAACACTTCTCAGTGTTATGACCCTTGCCTTGATGATACTTGCAATAAGCATTAGGGTCATAGTTAGCGGTCCTATTCTCAGGTCGAGGTTCTGGAAATGGTCCGATTGGCATAATCAGTCCCTGACCATGAAGACGGTCATAAGCAGCATCATAAGTCATTCCCAAAAGCGTATAAACCCTCCTTTGCCTTTGGAATCTTTGAGGAGGAGCATTAAGGGCCAGCACATCATTGATGTTGATATTGTTGGTAGCATTATTGGGCTTAGAAGACGAAGAAGAAGGAGTGTCGTTCTTCTTGTTTTTCCAAGTGTTGTTGTTATTGTTGCTACCAACAGACTTCATCAGTTCGTCTTCGATATTGATTCCAATATCATATACAGCATCAAAGGTACTTAGAGGCAGAAACTTCAGGTGTTGCTTGTATTTATGCGTCAGATTGGCAATGAACAAGCGAACCATCTCCTTCTCCTTGGGAGGATCCACCAAGAGCGCAGCTGTTTCTCTCCACCTGCTTAGGTAAGTGGTGAAGCCTTCATTCTCTTTCTGTTTGAGAATGGAGAGTTCACGTTCAAAAGTCTTGGCCTGGATGTTACACTTGTACCGATTCATAAAGCTTTCAGTAACATCCTCCCAGGTCGCGACATGCTTGGATTCCAGAGAATAGAACCACTGTTGACATGCATGTTCTAAGGAAAGAGGAAACACCCTAGGGAAGAGTGTCACATCTGATTAGGGGATTTTTGCTCCCACCAATCGGAATGCGCCAAGTGGACCAATCAGGTCCTGCCAAGTGTCTCCTAGTTGGAACTGTCAGGACTTGCCACGTGGCACGCGCTTATTCGTCCACCTTGGACCTGTTATGTCACGACATGTGGCATACTCCATGTCTAATGGAGAACCCGGCCACCCAGGCCCAACTTCCGAGGGAAGCCCAATCAGCCCTAGGTTTACCTAAACCTAGGATGGACACGTTTCCCAAGGTTATAAATACCTCCCTTAATCCTCATTAAGGGGACACGCGAAAAACATTACGGAACACACTAATAACCGGCTGATCTCGCTAACAAAGCAGATTACCTACATTAAACACTCTCACCTAGAGAGACCTTATTACTTTAATTTCCGCATTAATTACTCCTTAATCAGGTACTAACTTGACCGTTGGAGGCGGAGCTCACAGGAGTCTCCGTTATTTTGCAGGTACAGGCGTCCGGTTCCAATCTCGGAATTGTAACTCTCCCGCAGGACATCAGAAAATCCCGAAACATTTGGCGCCGTCTGTGGGGAGAGTACTTCAGAGATGGCATCCAAGTCTGTACCGACTCCTGAAGAGAGGCGTCCCCTAGACGACCCTCAAGTTCAGTCGGACCATGACACCGAAAGTGAATTTGAAGTTGAAACTCATACAGCTTCAGACGGACCCTAAGGGCCCGACGTACCCGTCATACCGAAAGGAGGGAACGGGAGCATCTTCAAACAGGAAGCGAGCCAGCAGGCGCACCGCCTGTTCGGCAACAGCCGACTGATGGGTCTGCTCCCATCACAAGGAACGAACTCATGATCTTCATGAGGGACTTCAAGGGAGAGATTCAAGAGTTGATCAACAAGAAGTCGACTGCTCCAGTCAAGGAGCAGTCGGCCAAGAAACCCTCCACTTCACTGAAGAGGAAACCAGTTCAAGGGCGAGAGGCGACTCCTCATCCTAAATCTAGGAAGCGGGAGCCACCTGCCCTTGATTTCACAAAATTCCGTTATCCTACAGGAAATAGGAAACCGGTTTGTCATATTCAGGCGGACGGGTCGAAGCAAACATTCACAGAAGCTCGGCTACTGCTAGAGCAGAAGAAGAGTGACCGATTGTCAGAGTCGGCTTCTACTTCAAACTTTCAAGACAGTTTGCGAAATGCCTCGATGAGGCATACTCAGTCGTACCATGAGAGTCAGTCAGGCGGCACCTCCCGTCAGTCCGGCTTTCATAGTGCCCAGGCGGTACCAAACTTACCATTTGTGCCGCAACAACAGTATTTTATGCAGCCACCTCCATTTGGTGGACCTACAGCAAAAAACGTCCAACCTATGGACTGGCAGCTACGGTTGCTTAGACTTGGTGAACAGCCGTCGGCCTTCTCCAAGGAAATTACTGAAGCCGCTCAGCCGACCAAAGTGAAAAATGTACTAGTAGGCGCCTATGACGGCACTACTAACCCAGAAGACCATCTGATAGCATTCACCAACCTGATGTACCTTCAAGGGTTGGATGATTCCACCTGGTGCAAGTGTTTCCCAGCGACTCTCAAAGGAATCGCACAGCGATGGTTCGGCAACTTGCTGACTGGTTGTGTTAATAGCTTCAGGACGCTTGCTTACTTATTTGCCTCCAACTTCTCCATGAACATCCCTGCGAAGAAAACGACCCTTGATTTGGGAACAATTCAGCAGGGCGAGAAGGAGGGGCTTCGTTCTTACATCAGGCGGTTTAACCTGATGAGAATACAGATTCAAGGGTTACCGGATGAGGTAGCTTATACCGACTTTTTTAGAGGTCTCAAAGACGGGTCTACCTTCAAATTTGATTTGGTTCGAAAAAGGGTGGCGACTCTTCAAGAGGCCTTGATTAAAGCAGAAGCCTATATACAGGCGACTGATCTTTGTACGATAAAACAGTCGGACGGGAAAAGGTTCGACAAAAGAGAAGGACGACAGAAACAGTCGTCAAACAAAGATGAGAAAAGAAAAGAGGTCTGGGCGGCTGATTCCTCTAAACAGCCGGCCCAGAAAAAGAAAAAATAATTCAAACCATACTCCCCAAAGTATGCGTTTAACAAGGATAACCAGTTTATCCTAAAAGAAATCAAGGGACGGATCTCAATTGAGAAGCCGGTCCCCTTGAAGGGTTCTGCAAACAACCGGAACCAAGATAAAATCTGTGCTTATCATGATGACGTTGGTCATCACACCAATGACTGCATCAGTCTTATGCGGTACCTAGACCGCCTGGCTGAGCAAGGTGATCTTGACACTTATGTCAAGAAATCTACGGGGAACATTTCCTCAAAAAAGCTGTCGGCCAAAAAGAATCAACAGGCCGACAGCTCCGATACAGATGATGCAGTCGTCTACACCATTGCAGGCGGCTTCTCAGGAGGCGGCCCCACTATTAGGGGCAACAAAGATAATATAAGGCGGTTAGATGTAAATTCCGTTCACCAAGAACGGCCGTCCAACTATACATTTCCTGAGATTGTCATCACTGAAGAGGATCTAGGAGGGGTAAGGGGGCCGCATGACGACCCTCTCGTTATTGAATGTAAAGTGGCCAACCAGAGAGTTGGCCGAATCCTCATAGATACTGGGAGCTCCTCAGATCTCATCAGCAGCAAATGTCTGTCGAAACTGAAATATCAGACTGACTGCATACATCCGGCCTCCCACCCTTTAGTAGGGTTTGGAGGAGGAGGAGTCCACCCACTGGGACGAGTAGATTTACCCATTCGCCTGGGCGAAAAAGGGGAAGGACGACACATGGTAGTCCGGTTCCTAGTAGTAGAGGAACTCTCGGCCTACAACATGATTCTGGGTCGACCAACCCTGAATAATTCCAAGGCTGTTATAATCCCGTCTCTTATGTTGCTCAAGTTTGAGAGAAATAATGGAACAGTCGGCTCCCTAAGGGGAGATCAGAGGATGGCCCGAGAGTGCTATCTCTCGGATGTCAAGCCCACTGTTATGGCCACTGGGTCAAGTGGTGAAAAAACAGACCTTGACAATGTCAAGGAGAGTGCGCCTGTTCAAGAAGCAGGCGGCAAAAAGAGAAAGGCGTCCCAGACAGAGTCCGCAAGAAAAGCAAGAAAATAGCAATCATTGGCAGAGGAGCGGCCGGATGAGTTCCGCCCTCAGCCGGCTGGTCAGCATGCGGACCTGATCTTAGACGACTCACGTCCTGACCGAACAGTCAAAGTTGGGACGACTGCTCTAAGAAACCTTGGTGACGACTTTCACAACCTATTGAAAGAATACAAGGACATCTTTGCATTTGAAGTCCATGAAATGCCAGGCATTAGTCCTGATCTGGCGGTACATAAACTCGCCGTGGATCCGAAAAAGAAGCCGGTACGGCAAAAGAAGCGGAACCATGGCGAAGAAAGAAGTCAGGCGGCAGCCGCCGAAGTTAAAAAATTACTTGATGCAGGGTTCATTCGGCAATGTTACTTCCCAGACTGGGTTGCAAATGTGGTGCTTGTTAAAAAGCCGAATGGCACCTGGCGAATGTGTGTAGACTACACAGACTTAAACAAGGCGTGCCCCAAAGACAGTTACCCTCTGCCTAAAATTGATAACCTGGTCGACTCAACAGCTGGCCATGCCTTGATGAGTTTCATGGACGCCTATTCTGGTTTCCATCAAATTCCCTTATGGAAGAAAGATCAGGAGAAGACGGCCTTCGTCACTGATCAGGGGTTATACTGTTACACGGTCATGCCGTTTGGTCTTAAGAATGCCCCGGCTACCTTCCAACGAATGATAAACACTGTGTTCTTTGATCAGATTGGGAGAAACGTCGAGGCATATATTGATGATATGATTGTCAAGACTAAACTTCAGAAAGATCATCTGTCGGACCTCCGAGAAACTTTCGCCACACTCGGGCGGCACCATGTCATGCTCAATCCCAAGAAATGTGTATTTGGAATTGAGTCTGGGAAATTTCTCGGATTCCTTATCAATCAGAGAGGAATAGAAGCGAACCCTGAGAAGGTGCAGGCGGTCATTGACATGCAGTCGCCTCGTACCATCCGAGAGGTTCAGAAGTTAACAGGTTGTCTGGCGGCCTTGGGAAGATTTCTAAGCCGATCAGGCGACAAATGCCTATACTTTTTCCAGGCAATTAAGAAAAAGGCAAGGTTTGAATGGGGGCCGGATGCTGAGGCCGCCTTCCAGAAATTAAAAGTTCACTTGCATTCCTTGCCGAGGCTGGTTAGCCCTTTGCCCAAAGAGGTTCTCTACATGTACCTGGCCGTCTCTGATCATGCGTTAAGCGCTGTTCTCCTTGCTGAAAGGGATGGTTGTCAGCTCCCGGCCTACTTTGTCAGTCACGTACTGAAAAATTGAAGCCCTACTTTTTGGCACATACAGTCGTCGTGTATACAGACCAACCTATCAAGCGGCCGCTGACCATCATGGAGTCGTCAGGCCGAATGATCAAATGGGCCATAGAAATACAGAGCCTCGAAGTTACTTTCGAGCCTAGAAAAGCAGTGAAGGGGCAAGCCTTTGCTGACTTTATTGTAGAGATGACTCGTCCTCCTGACTCTCAAGTTCCAGACCAAGTACGGAAGGTATATGTGGACGGAAGCTCTACTTCAAATGGTTGTGGAGCAGGCGTCATATGTCAGTCGCCAGAGGGCGACAGGTTCGAGTATGCTCTACGCTTCAGTTTTCAGGCTTCAAACAATGAGGCAGAATATGAAGCTTTACTAGCCGGGATCCGCATGTGCAAGGCGGCAGGGGCAAGAAAAATAGACGCCTGTTCCGATTCACAATTGATAGTGAGTCAGTACAATGGCGAATACGAAGCAACCCATCCGGCCATGATCAAGTATTTACAGGCGGTCCGACAAGCAGTCGGCTCCCTTGAGGATTTCCATCTGATCCAAGTGCCGAGATCAGAAAACAACCAGGCGGATGCACTGTCAAAATTAGCATCATCCGCCTCCTCTGATACTCCTCGAACTGTTTTTTGGGAAGTAATGGAGAAGAGAAGCATCGAGGAAAACCCTATTGGAATCCTAGACAGAAGCCCAACCTGGATGGATTCAATCAGGGCATATCTGACAAACGGTACACTGCCGGATGATCCTCAACAGGCGGCAGCACTGAAAAAACGAGCCACCTGTTTTGAAATGATAAAGGGAGAACTTCACAAGAGGGGGTACCTTCAACCCTTCTTAAAGTGTGTTACTCCAGAAAAGGGACGAGAGATACTAGATGATCTTCACTCTGGTTACTGTGCTTCTCATATAGGTGGTAGGATGCTTGCTCAAAGGGCAAGGCGGCAGGGCTACTTTTGGCCTACTTTGGAAGCAGATGCAATGGAGATGGTGAAAA
This sequence comes from Chenopodium quinoa, assembly GCF_001683475.1. Lineage (NCBI taxonomy): Eukaryota > Viridiplantae > Streptophyta > Magnoliopsida > Caryophyllales > Amaranthaceae > Chenopodium > Chenopodium quinoa. The sequence goes on from NW_018742345.1 coordinate 407,615, forward strand.
AATGTGACAAGTGCCAAAGGTTTGGCAAACTAATTCACCGTCCGGCTACTGACCTCACTACCATTCACAGCCCACTACCGTTTGCTAAGTGGGGCATGGACATTCTGGGTCCATATACGCCTGCTACAGGCGGAAGGAGGTACATACTTGTTGCCGTCGACTACTTCACTAAATGGGTAGAGGCGGAGGCTGTAAAGGGAATCAAGACGAAAGATGTAATTTCATTCATTTGGAAAAACGTCATCACTCGGTTCGGGGTTCCCATGTCTATGGTTTTTGATAATGGTCCCCAATTTGAGACGCCTGTTCTCAAAAGCTGGTTGGGTGATCAAGGAATTGCAAACTACTTTGCATCTGTCGGCCGTCCACAAGCAAACGGCCTGGTAGAAGCCTTTAATAAAATCATCTCAGACGGTCTCAAGAAAAAGATTGAACGAGCAGGCGGCCTATGGGCGGATGAACTACCACATGTTCTCTAGGCCATTAGGACGACTGAAAAAGGGGCGACTGGAGAAACTCCATTCCTCCTAACTTACGGTGCGGAAGCTGTTCTTCCAATAGAACACTACGAGCCGACTCTTCGAGTGATGCTATATGACGAAGAGGCAAACTGGGAAGCCATGCGCCTGGCATTAGACTCACTTCCTGAAAAGAGGGGCAATGCTGTCTTGCGCCATGAGATCTATCGCCTGAGAATGACTAGATCATACAACAAAAAAGTACACAGGCGTCCACTCAAAGTAGGGGACTTTGTACTTAGAAAAATGGAAGCAGTTGGTAGGGCTAATGAGTCTGGCAAACTAACTCCCAACTGGGAAGGACCCTACCGAATCTATGAGGAAGTCAGGAACGGTACCTACCGTCTGGAGACACCAGACGGACAACCGTTGCCTCGAACTTGGAATATAGATAATCTTAAGAAATATTTCTTTTGAATGATGTAAATAGTCAAGAGCTACTTAATAAAAGTGCACTTGCTATTCAATTTGTACTAAGAGGGGCACGCTTACTAACAAACAGTCGGCTACTCTCCATTGAGTTTTTCACTCTATCTTCAGAGGGGCATGTCGTCTGTACCTTTACAGTCGGCTACTCTCCATTGAGTATTTTACTCACAATACTTGGCTAAAAAGATTAGGGCCTGGCCGACCCTGCGCCTAACAGGCGGCTACCCTCCTTTTACTTAGCACCTACGTTCACCAAGAACTTACCAAGGCCACAGGCCGAATGATCAGACCAGGCGCCAAGCCAACTGATCAAATCTACAAAACTAATACGACCTGTCCCAACATCATAGCAGGCGTCCGACGGCATCCATTCGGATGAAATTCGTCGCAGAGAGCAGCTCCCTTTTGGGTGGAACATTGTTCTATAAACTAATTACACGGCACCTATACGACTGTCCCCAACGGCAACCACGTAGCCGTTTTGAGACAAGGATAACTCTATCACTAACCAAACCAGTGGTAGCAGTTGACATCTGAGTCAGATGACCGCCTGTATTACTTGGGATAAATACAGGGGGTACCTATTGAGTTAATAGCCAACAAACATTGGCGAATCAAGGGGTCTAGCCGGCATTCGCCGCCTGGTACCTCTACTTCTCAAACAAAAGTGACGGCGACTGAGTAACTCCAACGTTATCTCATAAGTCACTCCCTCAAATTTGGTATGGAACCTGAAAGGTTTGAGTCGTCCGCCTGTTTTTAACAAACAGGGGCACTCAAACCCCTATTCCTACTAGGTAACCTATTGAGTTAATAGCCAACAAACATTGGCAAATCAAGGGGATCAGCCGTCCTCCGCCGCCTGGTACCTCTACTACTCAATCTAGATTGTGACGAAGACTAAGTAACTCCTATGTTAACTTAATAGTCACTCAAACTTAGTATGGAGCCTAAAAGGTATGAGTCGTCCGCCTGTTTTAACAAGCAGAGGCCCTCAATCACTACTCTTGCTAGGTTAAAAAATTATGAGTTAAAAGCCAACAACATTGGCAATAAAGGGAAACAACCGGTGCCCGCCGCTTGTTTTCTCTACTACTCAATTCCTTGACGACTAGGTAATACTTTATTTACTTGGTCAGACCACTTTCCTACTTGGTTAAAATTACAAAAAGACAGGCCCGCCTGCCTAAAAAGGATCCAGACAAAATAGTTCAGTATCTGTACCTGTCTGCAACGTTCGGCCATGAAAAACAGTCGGTCTAGTAAACAATTGGATATTAGATATGGTATACTTAGACAAATTTGAAGCAAAACAAAAATTCATTAAAAATAAGTCGGTCATTGAAGACCAGCAAAATATTCAAAGCCCCGGCCCCCTGTCCGGGTAAATACAAAGCAAACGGCACGCAGGCCGTGGAAAGAATACATAAAGCTTAAGAAGGGGGCAGTTCAGTATTAGCAGTTGCCGCCTGGTCAGCACTCTTCTTGCTGGACTCGGCTTCATCTGCATCCTTTTTTGATGCCTTACCCCCAAGCGGCACAAGCGCCACTACCGGCTCCTCCTCCTCCGACTCCTCCCCCAACGCCTCTTCTTCAGCAGCCGCCAGGATCTGTTGATTATATGCATCCGAGCACTGGCGGTACGTTCTTTCCCAAGAGGCAAAGTCGGCACTAGGGAAGAGGCAGCCCCAGGTCATGCGCTGGATTTGAGCGGAGTCTTCCATCATCTCCCGGACCAACTCTTTCTTCTCTTGCTCGGCCTTTTCCGAGAGCTATTGGGTAAGACTCTTCTCCTGGGTCACCAGGCGTTCCTTTACGCTCGCCAAGGATTTCTCCATGGCTTCGTAAGAGTACATTTTCAGGCGAAGAGGTTTCAGCTCGGCCTGGAGATTTGTGATGGTCGCCTCCAGCTCGTCATTCTTCTTCTGGGCCGCCTCTAACTGAGCCCGAACAGCGGCGGTAGCCTGCGCCTGATAATAAAGAATATCAATGGTCAGTACTTCATTTTGGGCAATTTGAAACATTGCCTTATCACAGTCAGAGGCGGCCATAGCTTTGGCAGCCTTTACCTCTTTGTTTTTCCGATCAAGCGGCTTGCGAAGGCCGTTAACTCGGAGCAGGGCCTAAGTAAAAAACAAAAAAAAAACAGGCGTCAGTTTCCAAACAAAAAAGAAAACAGGCGTCCAGAAAATTCAAATACTCAAAAATATGATAAGTATACCTCAGCAAGGACCCCTGCAATCCCGTCAAGGTCAAGGGTGCCGACACCCCTGACCGCCTCCCTTTCAGCCGGAGGAACTGCCCTGATCATAGACTTGGCCATCTTTACCAAGTCAGGCCCCTGGGGGCCGGCTGCATCAAGCATAAACAAACGGATTAGACTTTGTAAAAAAGGAGCAAGTCTAAAATTTACAAGGACAACTTCATACCTCTAGGCGGCCCAGTTGGAGCTTTAGAAGAAGTGGTCGGCTGTTTCTCAGCCGCCACCTATTTCCTGGCAGAACCAGGAGAGCTCCCAACAGTCGTCTTCCGAGCCTTGGGGTCCGGCTGTTGGGAAGATGAAGCTCTTAGAGCACCCGTCTAAAAAAGAAAAAAAAAAAAAAAAAAAAAAAAAGTCAGTATATGCATAAACACTCCAAAAAGAGGGTGAAAGGTTCGGAGCTTACCAAGGGTGCCCCCTTCTTGGGGGAGTCGGTTGAAGCTTGTTGCATAATAGAGGCCCGCAACATGGCCGCTGCAGTCTTGGAGGCGGTGATTTTGCTCATGGCGTCAGCTGCAAAAACAAACGGCAAAGTTAATAAAAGATAAACAACAAATGTATGAAACAACAGAGTATTCGACAGGCCGACTACCTCTTGAGCACCGACTGCTGAGGCCACAGGCGGCCAAAAAGTACTCGTCATAGAGCCACTTGAAGCTCGGGACGCAGTGCAGGGGTACTTGCTCTCGTACCCCTGAAGTAGAGTCGACCCTCGACTCTACTTTAAAGAGTCCTTTGTCAAGGATCTCTTTCTTAGCCTTGGGGGGAACAGGCGGCATGCTACGGCCGCCTGCAAGAAGGGGCGGATTCCTGTTCCACCTATTGAAGCGCTTGTTCTGCTCAATGTCAGAACTCTCAATGATGAGGAAGGTGCTCCGCCAGTCCTTCCACTTGTTTGCTTTACCTCTCGTCATGAGATAGCCCCTGTGGCTTGTCAATTGATACCAGCCGGTACCGCCTGACTTAGAGGTCCGGCTGAGATAGTTCATGTGGGCGAAAGCCTCGAAGCTCGGCTCCACCCCGTGCAGTTCGCACCCGGCCACATAGCCGAGTACGTTGACCCAGGAGTTTGGGGCTAACTGCCATAACCCCAACTCATACCCATCCAAAATCCGCTGAACAGCCGGATGTAATGGGAAGCGAAGCCCTGCCTTGATGGCCGCCTCGTAGCAGCCAAAGCAGGAGCTTTCGTAACTAGAACCAGCCGGCCAGACGACTGTGTCTTCTGGATCCGGCACAAACACTAGAAAATCGGGGCCCATGGTGTGGTTGGCAATAAAGCTCTCCACTTTCTCTTGCATGGCTGTGATTTGGCCCCGAGGTACTGTGCAGTAGTAGGGGGTATTTAGCTCTCGGTAAGAGGCGGATGGTTCCGCCCAATTTTCCCCCTTCTCAACTGTGTGAGAAAGTCTCGCCTCTTGCAGGCGGCTGTTTTTCTCTTCTGTACCCAAAGAAGCATGGCCAGAAGAGCTTGACGAGGAATCGTCCTCGGACGAGTCTGAAGAGGACGACTCTTCCCCTCTCCCAGAGGGGCCCGCCTCCTCTCTTTGAAAAGGAGCAGATTTGTTAACTGTTAAATTGGAAGGGGTCACTATGACTCCCCCCATAGAATTGCCGGCATCCAGACCGCCTTGTCTCACTTCAACATCTGGCGCCTGGTCAGATGTTTCACTAATCGGCACCCTGTGGGAGGAGCCGTCTGAATTTGAGATCCTAGCTGTCTTTTTCGTTCTGGCCATCCTGCTCTGCATAGACACAGATACAGTCGGACTTTGTATAAAGGGCAAAGATGGGTCCGGAAAAGGGCAGGCGGCACTCCTAGTCCTAGATTCAGCCGTCCCCGGTGACCGGCTGATCACTAACCTAGGTCGTGTCGTGTGCTTCCGTGGTGCCATTTCAGAAAATAAAAAGAAAATTAAGAGTAAGAGAACTGAGTTACCTGAACGAGTGACGGTTGATGAAGTTCTGAAAATCCTGTGTAGTCGGCTTGTCAGAACAGGCGGTAGGCAGAAAAAGTCCAAAATGTCAGAGCAAGTTCAGGGGTCCGAATGTTCTCAAATAGTTCTCAAAGTGTGAAAATGACTCAAGGCAACTCTCCCTTATATAGGCGAAGTGAGAAGGCGAAGGGTCACTTCCAGAATTCAAAATTTGGGCGGGAAAATCTCTCGTCCTTTTCGCCGACTAACACCTGTAGCAGGTCGTCGCTCGTTACTGTGCGACACCTGTCACAGGTAACACGTGACCAGTCACGTGCCACCTGTGAGGGGCAAATGATTAGGGGATTTTTGCTCCCACCAATCGGAATGCGCCAAGTGGACCAATCAGGTCCTGCCAAGTGTCTTCTAGTTGGAACTGTCAGGACTTGCCACGTGGCACGCGCTTATTCGTCCACCTTGGACCTGTTTTGTCACGACATGTGGCATACTCCATGTCTAATGGAGAACCCGGCCACCCAGGCCCAACTTCCGAGGGAAGCCCAATCAGCCCTAGGTTTACCTAAACCTAGGATGGACACGTTTCCCAAGGTTATAACTACCTCCCTTAATCCTCATTAAGGGGACACGCGAAAAACATTACGGAACACACTAATAACCGGCTGATCTCGCTAACAAAGCAGATTACCTACATTAAACACTCTCACCTAGAGAGACCTTATTACTTTAATTTCCGCATTAATTACTCCTTAATCAGGTACTAACTTGACCGTTGGAGGCGGAGCTCACAGGAGTCTCCGTTATTTTGCAGGTACAGGCGTCCGGTTCCAGTCTCGGAATTGTAACTCTCCCGCAGGACATCAGAAAACCCCGAAACAACATCTACTCCCTTAAGAGCCATAGTTGTAGAAAAAGCCTTCAAATGGAAAAGTGGATTATCAGTAGGCTTGAACTTGGGAATATCAGCAGTGGAAAACTTCTCAGGGAGCTTCTCTCTTATAGACGAGGAGGTGATAGGCTGTTCCACATAAGTGAACTCTTCGGAAATCTTGCTCATTTGTTCCTTGATCTTGTCCATCGCAGCAGTAGTGACACTGTTTTGCTTGTCTTGCTCTACAGTGCTGACTCTAGTAGTGAGTATCTGCATCATGTCAGACAATCTTTCGATTGTCCTGTTGAGGTTCTCGATGTCTTCCTTAGTGGCCATTGGTTGAAAGTAGACTGGAGACGGATCTTGTGGAGATGACTGAGGTGCTTTCCTTGTACGCCTCTTTGGTATAAGAGGTTGTTGAGGTATGGACTCGAACCGTAACAATCTACCCTTGCTTCTTGCCCAAGTGCTGTGACACCGAAACAAACACACCTTTAATGACCCAAACTTGACCTTAACCTATCCGGAGAAAATTAATTTTTTTTTATTGAAGCTCTACTTAAAAAAGAAAACATGGGAGGATACCATCCGACTTACTCCGAAAAAAAAACGACACAAAAAAAACGAAACTTCCCTAAAATACGGTCAAAAGTGGAGCATGACGAAAAAAGAAAAGTGTGTGGACATAATATGTGAGTGATTAGGTGAGGTTATAGACGCGTGTTTTGACCGTATAGCTAGACACGACTCAATACTGGACACAAAAATTGAGAAAAAAGACTGACAGGACACTTTCCTGGGCACCGTGTCACGGTGCAGACTGGCGTGACACGGTTAAGCCTACCGTCAGACGGTAGACTCTCCCGTGTCACGGCACTGTTCGCCGTGACACAGCACACAATGCCGTGACACGGTGCGCAGTTCCAGGTCAGTTTGTGATTTTTTTCAGATTTTAATCGATTTTAAGTCCGTACTAATTACTATGTGAGAATAAAAACCCTCGGTCATGGGTGAAACAAAAAGAGAAAACATATTAGGGTTAGCATCGAACAAACACATAGCATTTAGGCACGATGATGTAAAAAAAGTTCGCAACCTAAAGTCAAGATCTATGTTCAACTATTGGTCAAGCTTTGGGTGTCAAAAGGGTACCATGGTTAAGAGTTTGGACGCGTTAGCAAGGCAGCCTCCCTTGAGGGTGTATGCCAACGGGCGGCTCCGCGAGTTCGTGATGAAATCGAACTCGACTCCATGGTTTGGGTGGATTTAATGACTCGGATGAACCCTTATTCCCATGAGCGTTTTTAGGTTGATAGAGCTTAAATCCCCCGGGGCTAAGACGCATGTAGAACACATACGTTTTTTCAGAAAAATCGAAGGAAGTCGACTGTGAGAAAAGAAAATAGGCCACCGGACAGATTTTAGGAGTGCCGTGACACGGCAGAAATTCCCGTGTCACGGTACAGTGTGCCGTCATACGGTAGACTGTACCGTGACACGGCAGACTCTGCCGTGACACGGCAGTCAGAAAATCTGATTGGTGCCCTGTTTGCTTTTGCGCGCAACCAAGTTATCCAATTTTTCCTACGGGACAAACCTGAATACGACGTTAAAACGTCTATGAAGATGCAAAAATGCCAAATTAATCACAGGAATATTTTTTCAAGAATCTTTCAAGTCTCATCCACTCATCTTAATTAAATACCGATCACTCAAATCAATAAATAATTAAGAATCCTCCCCAGTGGAGTCGCCAAATTGTAGGCGTCGCTCGAAGTGCGCCTACGTTAAAGCATGTTGTGAATATGCTTGGCACTCATAGGAAGTGGGAATTGACATTACGACTAGGGAAAAATAAAGTAGGGAGCCGCCAACAAGTTTTTAAGGAACTTGTAAACCGTCCACGGATCATAAAAAGGCAACCACGACAAGGGACAACGATAGGCAACAACGATTGACCCGTGAAGGTTACACCCCATTCATAATCCATGAGATTACTAACTCCATATGGTTCGGAACCACGAAAGGAGGATCGGGGATGATGGTACGAAGTGAGTCATGGAGTCACATTCGCCCGTATTGGCCTCTACTCGATTCTTATATTGAAAAGCATTCCTGTGATCTCAAAGGCATACAAACAATAACTCAATTCGCTCTAAACTATTATTCAACTAAATTGGTTCAAAATTAATGCACACATAATTCTAAAATATAGTGATCACTTTAATTAATAATAAGATTAAAAAGGATCTTAAACCGGTTGTCCAAATTATCTTATTAGTCGTGATTTTCAATTACATATTCCCCTTAAACATGCAATATGGTGATCAAAATAAATAATAGAATCAATATTAATATAAAAACCAATTTAATCATAATTCCAACAATATAAAAATCGTTAGAAAAATAATAATAATAATAATAAAAAGAGCATGATCCTTACTTTGAATCTGTTTGTTTGCAACTAAAAAATAATAAATGAGTTAGTAACTTCAAGGATATAATAAAAACAATAATTGAATTAAATTAAATAAGGTTGATTTTGGGGCCAAACCCTCAAACGATTTTACCTTTCACGCCTTGGCTTAAGGACATAACCTCGAGTGAAATATGGACTCCTTTGAGTGCTTGAAGAAGGAATTTTTTGAAGTGAAAAGGGTAGGCTAGTGTTTAGGCTAATAGCATAGAAGAGAGAAAATAAGAATAATAAAATTCTGGTTGCCCCGTACATCAGAAATGAGGGGGTATTTATAGGGAAATGTGCTGAGGGAGCACACGGAACCCTAAAATGATAAAAACCCTAAAAAAGTATCCCGTGACACGGTCAGACTGTACCGTGACACGGTTAGACTGTACCGTCAGACGGTACAAGTTCCCGTCACACGGTCAGTTTTGGAGTGATGCGGGAAATTTTTAGAAAATGGAATAGAAAACGCGTTAAGGGTTTACGCGGAAAGGACACGGAACTTCCCGTGTCACAGCAGACCTCCCGTGTCACGGGAAGTCCTACCGTCAGACGGGAACAGTTCCCGTGACACGGTCAAGCTGTACCGTGACACGGTCAGTTCCAGTCCATTTTTCCGTCTAAATTCATTTTTAACCCTAATTTCTTTCGGCTTTTTAAGTGTCGATTGATAATTTCGGGCTTTTTTCTGACTTTATTATTCGGGCTAAAATAAGAAAATAATAAAATAAAAATAAAATATTTGGGCCAAAAATAAAATAATAAAATAAAAAGGTTTGGGCTTAAAATTAATTAACAAGCTTGGGCTAAAATTAAAACTATGCTTTTACCAAACACCAAGACTGATCCATAGACCTTTCAAAAATATGAATTTAATAAAATACGATTTTTTAAGCACTCTCGGGATTAAATACTAAACCCGACCAATAGTGGCGGTGAAAGGTTATTTATCATCGGGTTTGGTTTTGGGGAGACATTTTAAGGTGTCTACAGTTAGCAAGTAGGTCGATGCAAAATAGAAAATCAAATTTGTAACAAAATAAAAAGAAGATAAGGAAAAATGAGAAAAGGTGCCCTTTTCCTCCCCTAGAGTGGCTCGGTCACGATCTTGGGAGCTAGAGGTCATAAAAGGATTAAGACATGCATAGTCAAGGATCTAAATTGCCACTTAACAAGGTGATGAAGGCTAGAACAAATAAAGCTCACAAGGGATTATAACCAAACAAATACCAACCAAGGGTTTCAAATCCACTATAGAGAGCAACTTCATCTTACCACATTCCCGTGGACTAAGGCTTCATGGACCCCTAAAAGTTCTTAACCCGACTACCTTAGCATATAGTATCCTAGAGTCAACCAATGACACTCTCAAACCGTGCATACATTTACTACTTAGGAAGAAAAACATTCAAGGATTCAAGTTCCAAAACAAAATGTCCAAAATAAGAACAAACAAAACACATTTTGCCAAAATTACCTAGAAAGTAAATAAAAATCTTTTTCGATTTTTCAAAATAAAAGAAAAGACATGGAAATGCATATACTCAAGTGTGTGGCATAAATGAATCAACATCCCACCAAACATGATAGAATACCCTCCCCCCAAGCTTGAATGAGACAATATACTCAAATATAAGCCAAATAATCCATGGGAGGGGAAAAGAAAGAAATCAATCCAACAAACCAACACAAGTCCAACAAGTCACCAACCATTAGAGAAAGAGCTAGGAAAGATATTACCGGATATTGGTGGGTGTAACTACCCGAAAATGAACCAATTTAACCTTTCAAAGCCGATTTCCTCTTGAATTGAATCTCGATTTCCATATGCTAGAAAATATAGGCATTAAACTTCCTTAATTCTTTATCCAAACCAATGCATGAGTGTATATCAAGTTATGTACCTAGAAAGGGGCACACAAACATTTCCATGAGAGAAAATCTAATCTAAAAAGAAAAGAAAATGAAAGCAATAAAAATCTCGGGTTACTTCCCGAGAAAGGCTTGTTTAACGTCCAAGCGAGAACACTCTAGTAAATAATATTGCAATGAACGCAAGAGCTTATCAAATGCACTACTACACATTTCATATGATAACAAGTAGGAAAATGACGGGAGGAAGACGTGCAACAAGATTATTGCACGTAAGTGAGGAGGAAGATGCCAAAAGAAGGAAGAAAAATCAAAAGAAGAATCAAGAAAATAAGAAGAAAAAGAAGAAGGAAAATAAGGAAAAGAATAAAACGGCAAAACCTCCTCAAAATCTTTTTGGGTGGCACAATCACCCATTTCCTCAATAATAGGAGGATGAAAAGGAAGAGTCTCATCAAACAAGAGAAGGTCCTCAATAAGCACTTTGACAAAAGAAGGGAGGAACATGAGATAGTAGGAGATGTGGTCAAATTTTCTTGAGAAAGGGACATGAGGAAGGGGAGGAGAAACAATGGTCTCACATAGCCTCACATCACAATGAGGGCATGAAAATCAATCATAGAATCCTCAAAAGAACACTCATGTCTCAAATCTCCCTCAAACAAAAACTTTCCAATAGAAATAACTTCATCCTCCTCTCTATCACAACGATGAACAAAAACTCCCTCAAGATCCTCAAAGCCTAGAGTCTCTAAACCATGCATGAAAGGATAAAGGTTTCTCTCAAACTCATCCCTTTCCCATGAAGCATTGCCAATGAACTCTCTCAAAAGGCTATAATGTTTTGTTACACCTTCAATGAACATACTAGCCATAACCTCAAATGAGTCCAAAGACTCATGGATAGAAGGGTCACAAACATGCAAGGTAGACTCATCAAGATGGGGAAGGGGGTTGGAATCCTCAAAATCGACATTTTCTTCATTCACAACTCTTCCACCATCACCCAAGGGACTCTCAATCTCTCTTGATTGCTCAAACTCAATATCATCATCCTCATGAACTCCCTCATTCAAACATGAAGATGGCTCACTCACATCCTCACCAAAGGAAGCTCTCAAAAGGGGTGAATAAGGGGAAGGATGGCATTCAAGCTCAAATGGGGAATGAAAAGGATCAAAATCCTCAAAAATCCTCTCATCACAAGAAAATCTCCCCTCAACTTCACACTCTTGGCCCACATCATCCTCAAAAACACTCTCACACTCCAAGTGAGGTGCCTCACGTCCATCTAAATCAATCATATCACTCATCACTTCTCTCAATTTTTGATCCTCTTGAAGCTCTTGGAGTTGTTGTGTGAGATATTGCATTTGAGAGAGAATTTGGGCATCAATGTTATCGGGTTGAGGTTCATGATTAAAATCAAATTGCATATCATCAAAATTAGCACAAACCTCATCACAATGAGCATAAGAGGGAAAGGGGTCAACTTGCATATTTGGATCATCACAAGGCACATTATAAGTATCAAGAGAATTCATGCAAAAATTAAAAGAATCTCGACATTGAGAATCAAAACAAGAAACATGAGATTCTCTATCATAAGAATCTCTAGCAAGCCATGTGAAGAAATTCCAAGCATCATGCATAGACAAATGACAAAATCTACCATTATTCATGTCCTCAACCATTCCCCTAGTATACTCATTCAAGCCCCAATAAGCTATACCACAAGCATCCCTAAGAGAACACCCATGTTAACTAAGGAAACCATCTAGTATTTCAAAGTAAGCATAGAAGGGTTCACCATCAAATTGAGGAAAAGATTAGCATGCCATTTTTATACAAAGAACAAAGAAAAGCAAACAAAAATAAAATAATATACAAGAACCTAGCTAATCTAATCAAGACAAACTAATGAACGCCTTAGTCCCCGGCAACGGCGCCAAAATTTGGTCGCGGGTAAGAGTAGGTCATTGGTCTACTAACCCTAACCAAATTAGAAATTTATAATACCTAAACTTACACTAAACTAGTTAGTGGCAAGTAAAGGGTTGAACCACGAAGACTAAGTGTATCAATTTGTGCAAATTAGACTAGTAGAAAAGGTTGTGAGAAGAGAGAGATTAAACCAAACACAACTAAGAGAAAATAACTAAAACTAGGGAGAGTGGAATCCAATTACATCAATGCATTCAACAACATCACACAATTAGATGAAAATGACCTCGATTAGGAACATCAACACATTTCACTCACTCTCGCACAATTAAGCATGTTAATTATCCTACTAAACTAATTCACTCTCGTGCAACTAGCCTAGCAAAGGTATGAAAGAATTTAGGGCTCTCAACCAACTCACTCTCGCACAATTGATTGAAAGCACAATTAAGAGCATAGAATCGATTAGCTAGAAGGATTCTAATCTATAAAAGCATCATCCATACACAATAATCAAGAAACAATTTCATAATAATCACAATCAAACATTCAATTCATTAATATAACCTTCATCCAATTCCCTAGAACAAGACCTAAGCTAACATAATGAAGAAAGACATGGAAAACAAGGTAAAATAAGAATAAAAACAAGATTAAACAAACAAACTAATTAATCTACTCAAATCAACAAACAAAAAGCAAAAACTAAGAATTAATCAAAGCAATAAAGATGAGAGAAAGTTAGAAAATGCTCATTGAATAGATGAGAAGAAGTTCCACAAAGTTGCTTCTTCAACCTCTCAAAAACTCCATGGAAATCCAAGCTTTCTCTCTCTACAACTACTCCTAAACTAGAGAGAGAAAATCCTAATCTAACCCTAAGAGAGAGAAGCTCCCCTAAAAATAGGAAAAAGATCTAAAAATATGAAGTCCTCCCGTACAAAAACAAGGCTCGCAAATATAAAGAAAGTCGCGAAAAAAACTGAACAGGGGCTCACTGTGCACCCTCGCACAAATCTGTGCGCCCGCGCAAAGGCCTGTGCGCCCTCGCAGTCGTGGGTTGTGCAGCTTGCTGCTTGGGTATGTGCGCCCGTGTTGCTGGCTGCGCGCCCGCGCACAAGTCGCGCGCAGGCTGCGCAAAACTTTCTGCCTCGATTCTGCAATTTCGCCTCTTTTGCGCGGGTTCTGACAGGGTTGCGCTCCCACACACTCCAGCCGCGCGCCCGTGCACATTGTGCGCGCCCTTGCACCTTGCTTTCTTCGATTCTTCTCTCATGCTTCCTTGGATTCTTCTATGCAATCCAAGACTTCAAAAACCTAAGCACAAACACCAAGGGAAGCAATAAGGTATAGGGAACGGTGCAAACACGAAATGAAAGCTAGCATTCAAGAATAGACGCGATTTCATTGAAAAACACATCGAGACATGTATGCACGCATTATTTGAACAAAACAACTACAAAACACCAACTAAACAACTACAAAACACCTTAAGGCAATCTGAAACAAGGCATAAACACTATCCTAGGAGTGACATAAATGTCACTCATCAAGTTATATTGTGGATCTTTGATTTGATTTGGGGTGAAGTCATGGTTTGTTTTGATTCATTGCCTTTCTTAGGGACAAGCGAGGGTTTGGCTTGGGGGAGTTTGATATGTCTATTTTATATAATATTTTACCCCCATCTCTTGATCATAATTAGTAGTGTTTTTGGCTCTTTAGAACCACTTTTATTACTAATTAGTGTTTTCTAGTGATTTTGTAGTTTTGGTTGAGTTTTGTAGGGAATTGCACTGTTGGAGCATTTTCCCAGGATTTTATGGAGCGACTATAAGCATTGGAGGGCACGACCACCTTTCATAGCTAGGGGCCGGTTAGAGTTATCAAACCGGTGATTATGGGCTTGACATATGATATACCGAGGCATTTGGACCGAGTATTCAAGACCCAAAGGGGAAATTCAAATTGGGCTAAGAAGTGAAGCCTAATCTAAGTCCAAGCATAGCCGGGCCCAATCGAGAAATCCTTCGCCCGATTGGGAGAATGCCCAGAACAAGAAGTCGAAGAAAAAGGTGGGCCCGATCGGGCGGCCCTTCGCTCGATCGGGCGCGTGTTTCTTAGGACATGATTTCGGCGATTTACTTGGTTTTAATTAGGATTAGTTAAGAGTTTGGTATAAGTACGTTTTATTGTTATGAGTTTTAGTACCTCTTCTCTTAGACTTTCTCTCTCTACTTAGCTTTATTTTCTCTCTCTATAACTCAATACTTTGTTCTTGATTCAACTCATTATTTCCGTTAACTTTTGTAACGATTTCTTCTCCATTAATTTCAGTAATTTTATTTCTTTAATTCGTCATGTCTCCTTTAATTGCTTTGATTAGTTTAGATTTAATTATGTGTGAGTAGTTTTCTTTCTAGGGTTTGTGGGGATCCATAAATAATATGAAGGGGTAATTTGTTATTGTTGATTGTCAATGCTTGATTAATTTCCTATTGATTGATTTAATGTTATGCAATTAGATTAGACCTGGTTTAATTGTATGAGTTATGCAATATTGATTCGAGATTCAAGAGATGAGAATTGATGTTTAGGCTTAGTTTCAATAGGCGGACTAATTGATAAATGGTTAAGTCGAGATTCAAGAGATGAGATTTAGTACCGATAAATTAACTCTGTGATGGTAGTACGTAGTGAAAGCCCTTTATGATCTGATTAATCGATACATTGATGATTGATTGTTATGTTTTACCCTGGAATATTATTTATTGGTGAACCTATGCCCTAGGTCTTATATTCATTGATTTTCCTCCTACTTTTATTCCTTCCCACTTTTATTCTTAGTAGTTTAGTTTCCTTTATAACAACAAATTGGTTACTTAATAATCTAGATTATATTGATTAATTATTAGGAATAAATTGACTTGTTTCTCTGTGGTTCGACCCTTCTTCCCTATCTGCATAGTTAGTAAATTTAGGTATTATTTTTTATTAAGTGATTACGACTTTAGCCTGTCAGGGGTGACATGAATGCTTGTTTGAGAAGTTGCTAATAGGAGACAGAAAAAAAGAGAGGAAGTGTAGAGGGGGAAAGAGGAGAGAGAATGAAAGAAACATGTATCAGGCAATTGATATCTTATATCAATCAACATTAGGGACATATTAGACACTAATAAAAACATATCAGCCAACAAAAGGTATTTATCACCCAACAAGAGATACATATAAGCCAACAAGAGGAGTATATATATCAGCCAATAAAAAGGTATTCATCAGCCAACAGAAGGGATATATTAGACAACAAAAGGATGAAATTAAATTAGCAAACAAAAGCAACAGGTAAGCTAGCAAAATAAACACATCAGCCAACAAAATGAACAAAATAAATATTTCAGCCAACTAAAGAAATATATAAGCCAAATGATTATATACTTAGGCTAGGTTTTCTTCGTATTTTTATGCTCGTTTTTAGTCTTTTATGTCGTGTTTTTAGGGAATAATGCTTGATTTGCGTGTTTGTGTGTTAGTTTAGAGAAATGCATGCTTTTAATGGTTTTCTTATTATTTTATTTATTTCTCGGCTATTTCTCTCGCTTCTTTGTTCTTTGACTTGTTTTGTAGGTGTGTCGAGTTTCCCGGGATTTAATTATCAAGGAGGAAGCTTAAGCGCATTCAAGGAAGTCAACGGAGCCAAGTTCAGGAAGCCAAGCATGCAAGTCAAATAACCAAGCAAGCTCCATAAGCACGAGGACCAGGGAAGCGACCCCGAGCACCTAGACCGCTGCCCTAAGCAGCCACGCTCTGCAGCAGCACAACCCGAGCTGCCTTGCGCAGCAGCACAGCCGTGCACCCAGCAGTCGCGGGCGAGGGGTGGCTGCACCTCAAATCTGCCATTTTGGGCAGTTTGCCACCGCGGGCTGGTCACAGGATCCCCGAGGGTGCGACTTCCGTGGTGCCTTGTTCTCCTTTGCGGGCGCGACTTTTTGGGTTTTATTTGCGATTTCGTTTCTTTTCTCCATTTGTTTATATATTGTACAGCTTTCTTTAGTCTTCATTCAAGTAATTCTTTAGTTTAGAATAGTTTATCTTTCCTCCAAGGAGGATTAGGTTAGATTATTAGGAGCTCCTCTCTCTAGTTTAGGAGTAGTTTTAGAGAGAGAAAGTGAGGGATTTCAATGGTGGTTTGAGAGGTTGAAGATTAAATGGTGACAATTGTATTGTAGATCTAGCTTCTTAATCAATCAATGAGCATTTCTCACTCTATCTCACCTTGTTGATTTGTTTAATTTCATGTTTGTTTGATTTGATTTTGATGTTTGATGCTTGATTAGTGTAGTTGTTCCTGATATATTGTTGATTCTTGATTTCTTTAGTTGTTAGTTGATAGTAGATGATGATTCTTGAATAGTTGTTTGGCTAGAAATTGGGTGAAACTTGTATGATTGATTGATTATGACTAATTTGGGAATTGTGTTGATTGATTGTTGAGATTAAAGTGATTAATGAAGGTTTGCATGTGTGTAATTCGATTAGGCTTTAAGAATTATGCTAGATTGCATTGTAATTGCTAATGACACGACCAATTGATTTAGGAATTGCAGTTATTGATTGGTTTGGATTGTGATTCTCTTAGTTTGTTATTCATAGTGAACCCTACCTTAACAATTAGGAGATAGCTCTTTGATTCCAATTGATAGCTCTTATCATTAGTCTTCACAACCTTTGATTGGCATGCTCTTCCCAAGTTGTTGCAATTGTCATGATTATTTGTTGATCCCCGTTCCTAGTGTTTAATTAGTTTGGTTACTTGTTTTGTTAGTTGTTAGTATTCTCTCTTTATCTTTGGCTTCGACCTAGCTTAGGCACCCAAATCGAAAGTATTTGAACATTACCGTTCCTTTGGGTTCGACCCTTGACTTGCCTTTATACTCCTATTTAGGTTTGTTAAGTGTTTATAAATTTAGTTTGACTTAGGGAGGATTAGTAAACGACCTAGTTTTCCCCTCGTCAATATATCAACCAACAAATGAAACATATCAGCCAACAAGTAAAATATATCAGCCAAGCCAGCCGCACGGAAAATTTGTGTGTGGGCATCCGCACGAAATAGCTTCTATAAAAAAAATGAAGGCTTAAATCTAACCGAGGAGGCTAGTACAACCTCTTCCTTCGTTAAAAGTTTGTGTGAGTTTTGTGTGAATAGTGGGTGAAAAGTAAGGTAGATTGCCATTCATAAAAAGAAAGAAATTGAGGTTAACTAATAGTGACAATTTTATAAAAAGAATGTGTGAACTATATAGAATTGATTGAATATTGAAAACTAACACAATATTTAAAGATATTCCGAAAAGAACTGTGGGTGCTTTATACATTATTATAAAACGGAAAGAATATATAACATATATGCCTTGTTTGACAATTGGTTGTTGAATGGTCTGATTAATTCTTTGTATTGACTTTTTATGTTGGTTGTTTCACTATTGGTCTTTAATTAAATATGTTTGGTAAAGTTGGCTGTAAGGATAGAAATGTAACACGGAGTAGTAATTACTAAACATTCATTTCGACTGTTTGACCATATCCAAAAGCCAAAAGCCACAGAAAAAGTTGTTTCCGAGAGCCGCAAAGCCGAAGCACAAAGCAAAGAAGCGCTCAAAGCTCCTCAATGATGCTCTTCACGACTTCACCAAATAAAGCGCTATAACACAAATATAGTGAAAATAGGATAGTACACCAGGGTGCACCATGGTGCACCTGATAAATGAAAAATAGGCGAAAATAACATAATTTGGTTGAACAAAGAATATACCGTGTTTGACAAAGAACATACTCCCTCCGTGTTTAATTAAGTATTACAGTTTGACCGGCATATAGTTTTAGGCAATTTAATTGACTTAAATAAATAAGAGGTAAGTGGGGTAGTTGGAGTATTAAAATATTGTAAAAGAAAGATAGTGAAATTAATAATTAATTGAAAAGTAATGAATGTGAGAGGAGAGATATAATAAAAAAAGTAGTAGTGGGTTTGGGTGGGGACCATGAGAAAAAAGAGATGTAATATTTTAATGTAGCTTTTTGCCAAAAAAAGAAGTGTAACACTTATTAAAACACGACCGGATTTGGTAAGTGTAACACTGAAAAAAACACGAAGGGAGTACCTATATATGTTTGATAATATGTTCTTTTATACTTATGTTCTTTAACATATACTTATATTGATTAAACATGTTTTTTTGAGTTTCAATAATATATACAAAGTATGTTCTTTGAATTTGGCTCATATGTTCTTTGAATTTGGCTCGTATGTTCCTTGAGGTAATGAGTGATGCACACATTGTATTATTTATTATTATTATTATTATTATCATATATATTTAAATAATTTTTGTTATCGTATGTTCTTTGAGTTTGATTAGTGTGTTCTTTAAGTATGAACTATATGTTCTTTACATTATAACTTATGTTCTTTTAACAATTTTGAATTTTAAAATTTGAAATTTAATTTGAAAATGAAATCTTGAAATATTTTTAGTTGAAAATAATTTTTGAGAGTGAAAACTGAAATTATTGTGGAAAGTTGAATTTTTAGGGAGAGAAAAAACTATTTTTGGGGGAAATGAATTTGGCAAAAAAAAAAAAAATGTTAATGCATAGTTTTTCATGAAATTTTAATAAACTTTTTATCATGTTCTTTTTGTAATGTCTATATATACTTTAGTAATGCAGTTCTTTGTCAAACAATTATATATATTCTTTTTCAAACCCTATATATTCATTTTACCTTGTTTTTATATAACTAGGTGCACTCTGATATGCACCTGGTGGCTGGTGCACAAATCAAACATTACAAATACTCCTTATATTGATACAAAAGGCGCCAAAAACCAACAATCAGCATTTCATTATCAAAATTTTGAAATCAAACAACAAGCTTAGCTGAAAAAGCCTGAAACAAAACAAAACCACCAACATTCAAAACCTTGAGCAACAACAATGGAGGGCGGGATGATCTCAGTAGATCGATGGGCGAGAGGAAGCCAAGCTTACTTTCTTACGCATCTTCACTCCGATCATACGCGCGGCCTCTCGTCGACTTGGTCGCATGGTCCGCTCTTCTGCTCTCGCACCACCGCCAAGCTCTTCCCTCTCAAATTCCCCGATTTCAACTTCGCTTTACTCCGTGTCGTCGAAATCGGGTCTTGGCATCATCTTTCTCTTTCCTCTCCTTCCTCTGGATCTCCTGCTCCTATTCAGTTTATGCCAATTGATGCTTTTCACTGTCCTGGTAATTCTCAATTTTCATTTTTGTTAACCCTAATTTTGGAATTGTTATGTTTTTCATGTAATTGAGTTGAATATGCTTGTGTTTCATATGATTAGAATTAAATTTTGGAGAAATTAATTCCTTTCTAGGGTTGATTTGATTTTCATTGTTCGTTTTTAACACTGTATATGTTTTGAATTGATTATATGATTGAGTGATTTTGGAATCAGTTAAGTTCTGATCAACAAACAAATTATCGATAGATAATTGTAAATTTTATTTGGATTATAATTTGTAAAAATGTCATTACTTGATCCTTATTCTGAAAAAAAGAAGTTGTTGTCAGTTGAGTATGAAAACATTCAATCTTTTTGAGTGCATGTATTTTTCAGTTTTATTTTCAAAATGCAACATAAATTACCACAAATTCTGGTTTATAATTCCACCTTCATGATTCATCAATATTTACATTGTTGTATTACTTGTTGAAACTTACTTCCTTGTTGCTTGTTCTAAATTTAAGTGTCTGTTTGACTTTTGCGCTATTTATATATATTTTTTTTGAAAGCAAACTCGAGCAGCATATATTAATTCACATCAAGCTCAGCCAAGGCATTAATACCTTGGGGGATCGAGTCAGAGAATACAACCTCAAGACCATAAGGGGGGGGGGGGGGGAACCTAGCAGCGAAATGTGCAACAACATTGCCATTTCGTTTTACATGATTAGCAGCAAAATAATTAAAACTCTTCCCTACTTCCAAAATGTCTTCAATCACCAGGTTAAAGGGAGTTCTGCCTTCCTGTTTCTGCTTTATGGCATTGAAAATGGACAGAGCATCTCCCCCCAGCTCAATGTTGTAGAAACCAAGCTCCTTCGCAGCAAGCACCCCATGCCTAGCAGCCATTGCTTCTGCTAGTTTGACAGAAAAGTCACCAGGGCAACGCTTCACACAAACAGCCAACACCTTGCCCGTATCATCACGAAACACCGCACTAAGCCCCACTCCAAGACCAGCCAGCATTGCCGCATCAGTGTTCACCTTAACAGTCCCCACACTAGTCGGTTCCCAACTACTACGAGCAGGCACACACCTAGAGCAACCACTCCCAACAGCACTGTTATATCTCTTGTACTCGGTCACAAGCTTTACAAAGCCCACAGCTCCACTAACAACACAACTCCATGGGCTGTTGAAAACCACAGATTTACGGATTGACCAGGCAGCCCACGCCAAAGCAGCAAAGGACAGTAGTTCCTCTTTGCTTAATTTGGTACTCAACCACAGAAACAACTCCCCAAACGAGGCCATAGGAGCATCCAACAATAAGTCATGGAAGGAGGAAGGTTCCCAGATTTGTGAAACATTCGGGCATTGAAAGATAGCATGACAAATAGTTTCATTATCACCATGACAAAGATCACACCTTCCATCTTCACGAATGTGCCTTTCTCGCAATCTGTCCAGTGTAGCCAAGGAACCCGAACAAGCACGCCATAAGAAGTGGCATAATTTTGGTGGCCCCTTCATGTTCCAAATCAGTTTCCAGATTGCCTCACCCGCATTACCAAATTGCTGTTCCCAACCTCGAATGTGGCCAAGCCTACCCAGCCAATAACCCACTTTGTGGTGTAAATTCCATCATTAGTCGGCCACCAGTATCTAACATCAGCAGGGCACCTCTTACTCAAAGGTAAGCAATGAACTCGAGCACTATCCTCTCGAGTTAGATGAAGATCAAGCATATCAGTACACCATTCCCCCTTATCACAATCAAACAAATCAGAAACAAGCATATCAGCAGGGCTATCAATATTTGGTGAGGGAACCGAGCTCACACTATTTCCTGGCATCCAAGCATCATCCCACACGTTTATATTTCTTCCATCCCCCACACGCCATTTCATCCCCTCGAGAAGAAGGGATTTTGCCCCCCAAATACTACGCCACACGAAGCTAGGATCATGTCCCCTACTCGCAGAGACAAAATCACCATGCTTAAAATATTTAGCCTTCAAAACTTGATACACCAAGGAGTTAGGATTGGTAATCAATCTCCAACCTTGTTTTGCAAGGAGTGCTTGGTTGAAGACCTTCAAGTCACGTAACCCCATTCCACCAAGAAACTTCGGGAGACATAGCTTCTCCCAACTAACCCAATGCATTTTCCTTCTAGTCCCATCTGCCCCCCATCAAAATCGAGCAAGCATCGAATGGATATCATCTAAAATTCCATCCGGAATTTTAAATAGCCCCATCATATAAGTCGGGATGGCTTGTGCGACTGATTTGATAAACACCTCTTTCCCCGCTTGTGAGAGTAGCTTCTCTTTCCAGCCTTGCATTTTTTTCTATATCCTATCCGTTAAACATGAAAAGACCATTTTCTTCGATCTTTCGATAATAGTAGGCAACCCCAAATATTTCTCATGTTTTGCCACCGCTCTCACTCCCAAGACAGTAAGAATATCTCTCCTTCTAAGCGCCTCAACATTTTTACTAAAGGTAGCTTCAGATTTCTCAAAATTTATTTTTTGTCCCGATGCTCTGTCGTATGTGCTAATAATGTTAGCAATTGTAGAACATTCCTGAAGCGTAGCTCTAGCAAATAGAATACTATCATCCGCGAAAAATAGGTGTGAAATTCTCGGGCCACCTCTACACACCATGGCACCATGAATAAGCTTCTCATCCGCAGCCTTACATAAGAGCCTTGAAAAAGCCTCGGAAACAAGCAGAAAAAGATAGGGAGATATTGGATCCCCTTGTCGAAGTCCCCTTTCCGGTCGAACATGCCCATCTGTCACACCATTCCACTTAAAAGAGTACGACACACTTGAAAGTCATTGCATCACCTTGTCTACCCACAAAGCAGACATACCAAGCCGAGTCATAACCGCTTCCAAGAACGACCATTCAACCCGATCGTAAGCCTTGCTCATATCAAGTTTTAAAGCCAACGTGCCTTTCCTACCCTCTCCCTTTCTCTTCATTGCATGAAATATCTCAAAAGCAACAATAGCATTGCCCGTAATTAACAACTTCGGAAGAATTAGTTTCAGTCTGGTTAGCAAGCACTTTAGAGATCAACTTATACACAACATTACAGAGGCTAATAGGGCGGAATTCACTCATTTTAACAGGATCATGACACTTTGGGATAAGGACAATGCACGTCTTATTAATCTAAAAAATATCTCTATCATTGTTCCACCAATCTCTAATAAAATTGACAATATCAGGACCGATAATGTGCCAAAATTTTTGGTAAAACAAAGCATGCATACCGTCGACACCGGGGCTTTTATTCGGGTGCATATGAGAAAGAGCATCAAAGATTTGGCTCACCTAGCAGGCAGTGGTTCATTTCTTCAGTGACAATACTATCAAAATACTATCAATTCCTGCTAAAGCATCATCAAAATCAGATGGCAGCGATGAAGAGAATATGTCAAGAAAATAATCAGAAATAATTCTTTTCATTTCAATCTCATCATCACATAAAACACCATTTTCATCCTCAAGCTGTCTAATCTAATTTCGTCGTTGTCTGTGACTAGCTTTATGCTGAAAGTATGAGGTGTTCTTGTCCCCGTCTTTAAGCTCATTCGCCCTTGCTCTAGCATGCCAGTATGACTCCTCATACCTATGAAGTTCATCCTACTCCACCACAATTTCTTTACATTTATTTAGCATAACAACATCAGCCTCTTTCGCTTGCCATTCTTGAAGCTCTGCCTCTTTCGCCCTGATCTTCTTCCTAGTGTCACCAAATGAAGTGGCTGCCCACGATGACAAGGACCTCCCACACCTAGCAATTCTTGCATTAACTGCCAAACTTGGGCTCCCCTCCCATGTAGATTTCACCACTTCCTGGCAATCTGACTTTGCCAGCCACATTGCTTCAAAAAAGCAGCTCTTACCCTTCCTTTGTTTCCTGCCATTTCCATCAGTTTGAAGGAGAATTGGGGCATGGTCAGAAGCATAGAGCGGCAGGTGCCTCCCAATGTAATAAGGAAAAATGTTGCACCATTCATCACAGGCCAAAAAGCGGTCGAGCCTCTCTCTCGCAATATGCTGAGGATCATTCCTTCTCTGCCACGTGAAAATATTGCCCCTATATCCCAAGTCATTCAGCCCACAAACCTCCACCACCTCCCTAAACTGATCAATCATTCTCTCACTTCTCCTTACATCCCCGTACTTTTCCTCATCTCCTAAAATCTCATTAAAATCCCCAAAGAAAATGATGGGAATACTGATGTTTTCCTTGAGGGATTTCATAAGTACAAAAGTACGATACTTATTCTCCCTCTCTGGCCACCCGTAAATGCCCACCGCAGCATACAAAGGGATATTATTTGCACTCCTAAACTCCACTGCAATGTGATGTACCGAGTAAGAAATGGCCTGAACATTGGTCACTCTCCACCATAGACCCAATCCCCCTGAATTTCCCATACTACTCAAGCAAATCCCATCCTCAAATCCACATCTATTACGAACGGTTTCTAGCCTTTTATTATCGATCATGGTCTCCATAACAAACACAAAATTTGGGCGGTCTCTCCAACACCACGATTGGAGTTTTCGAACTTTCCGAGGATTGCCCAATCCCCGGCAGTTCCAACTTAGGGTTTTCATTGTTGTTCACGGGGTTGGTCACACCCAACACCCGCTACTTCCATGTTAACCAATGAGGACACCACACGTGCACGTTTGTTTAAGTCATCTTCCATTCCTATATCATCATCAATACTCCCTTTTCTTTTTACACCCACTGTCTCCTTTCCACCAACTCTCCCATCTGTCAACCCTACTTTTTTAAGTTTCACACCTTTTTTTGCCAACTTCTTGTTTCCCCTACCCCCAGCTTTGAATATCATCCCCTGTTAACACATTTTCCTTCGACATTCTCTCCTCCTCAACCTCCATATCCTCCCCCTCAAGGATGGTATTGATCAATGCCACAGAACCATATTTGGTTCAGGTATACTATGACCTATATCTCCATTCTCTAAAGCTAACTGAATTCTGCCATTCTCTCTATCAAATCCCTCCCCTAACTTATGTGACCCCCTTCCCTCATCCTCCCTTTTCTCATCACTCGTCCCACTTTTTAAAGATTTTTTACAAACAAACAACACCTTCCTGCTAGCCTTCACCTCTTCTACCTCCTCTACCAATTTCTTCCTGCCCTTCCTAGGCGTTGCCCTCAGACTCAAACTCCATCCCATTCCCTGATGTTGCTCCTCTTCTGGTACATTGAGACAATCCTTTTCACTATGCCTCATAACCCCACACATCAGACAAATGAACGGCAGCCGTTCATATTTAACTCCCACCTTGATAACCCGTCCATCTTTCCCTTTCATATTCAGAAAACGACAGAGGGGTTTAGTCACATCTATGTTCAATTTCACTCTCCTATATTTATCCAAGCCCAGATTATCATCCTCCACCTCCAATAGATCACCCATAGACGCTGTTAATGCAGCAACAATTGCATTCAATTGACGGTTAAAAGGGAGATTCTCCGGCTTAACCCAAAACGGGGAGTGGGTTAGAGAAATCTCCGCTGGCTGCTCATTCCCTTCCACTTCTTTGAGGAGAAGGAGGTTATTTTCAAAGCACCAAGGCCTTCCTTCCAAGACTTTGTCTTTATCTTTCCAATGGAAGAATTGGAAAGCGAAGAGATTGACACCAATTGCACGAATAACAAGTCTTCTGGAAACCGCCCAAGCATGGGTCATTGTTCTTTTGAAAGCCTCCAAATTAATCGATCTATCACAGATTAATTTCCCAACAAGCATTAGGGAAACTTGGTCCTCCGATTCATCATTCTCGACATCGCCAACATCAACAATCTCGTGTTCTAGGTCATTGATTCCCAAATTCGCACACTGTTTGATTAGGTCGTCGGCCATGATTGGCCGGAGAAATGCCCTTTCTTCCGAGGTAGTTCTCGCCCTTTCTCTCGAGGAAGCAATCGCCCTTTCTTTCAAGGGAGCCTTGCACTATTTATACTTCTAATTTAAGTATTTCCTTTGAATTCAAATTTTAACTAATATTGAAAAAAACTTCGTATTATCTAAAATATTGTTGGTTTAGTCTCAATATTTTTTGATGAACTTTTAATAATATTTTATTTTTTTTAAAAAAAATACTACTACTAGTATTAGAGACATTGATAGTGAAAATTAGGCGTTGGCAATTAAAAGGTTAGAATTAATAAAGCTATATGCAGTACAATATAATTAAAAATTGTTCTATGATTAAAACAACAACAAAATATTAGTCCCAAAATGATTTGGGGTCGGCTAACATGATTACATGAATCGTCATAAAGAACCGTACGACATAAAGAAAAGGACTCAACAAGATAATCATTTGAAAGAGTTTGAAAAAAAGGTGAGTAAAGTGAGCAAAAGAAAGAGCATCCAAGAAAAATTTAGGGGGTTTTATGAGAGAACCAAGAAAAAATGTTCTATGATTATGATTGTAAAAAAATATGACACATAGTTACCCTTTACCCCAAAAGGATGGAGTCTGCCCGTCTGTTGCACGAATAAAGAATTTATAACTCATGGTCATCCACAAAGAAATTCTTTCTCCATTTGTTTCTATATAGTGCTACATATGCATTCCCACTTTCTTCATGTTATTTTTATCTCCTTCTATCACAATCATCTTTAGCTTTCCTTGGCTGCTATTGAAAGATCTGTCTTTCCTACTGATACAGTGGTACATCCTCTAGTTGGTTTCAAATGTTCTAACCAATGTAGCTGATTCTTTCTTATTTTATTCTCAATATCCGCGAGTCTAACTTCATATCGAATTTCTACATTGCTAATATTTTCCCTAGAGGCTTTTCCACACCCATTTCACCATACACATCTTTACTATACTACACTCATCTTCTTAACGTGCTCCTTTACGGTCCAACATTATAACCCATACATAGTGCCGCTCTAAGGCCTCTAACTGCCATTCAATAGAAGTCTCCTTTCAACCTTAAAGGCATACTCTGCTCTCCTCTTCAGCCACGCACACTTAAATCTATGAGTTACATCTTTATTGATGTCACTATTCCTTTGCAAACCGAGATTTGGAGGAAAATTAGACAGTTTCAATCTGCTTCAAAATTTTGAGTGTGGGGTTAACCTGAGGGCTATGATATGTTTTATACGCTTTCCATGCTGCAAATGTCTGTAGGCTATCTCCTTGTCTTTCATTCTAATTGTGTAGAACTATGCTTGAGATTTTTACCCTGGTTTACATGTGCTATTAATTGTTATGAACAGGGGCTGTAATGTTTTTATTTAAGGGGATCTTTGGTCATGTTCTATACACGGGGGATTTCCGTTGGGAAGCAACTGGTGAGAGGTCAATGAAAGCAAGGAACATGCTTCTTGATGCTCTCCATGGTGCTAAAGTTGACCACCTTTACTTAGACAATACCTACTGTAACCCTTTATACTGTTTCCCTACACGAGAAGTTGCTGCTCAACAGGTACTTTTCAGGTCCTCTATTGTGTAGCAACTTGGTGTTTACTATATACAAAGAATTATTTTGCTGCTAGTGCTTAGTTGCAAATGATTGGCTTTTCTTTTATGAAAAATGAAAAGGAAAAGCGGAATAATGTGTGCATTGGAAAAGGATTGTTTTATATTTATAAATTTATTTAATGCAGATGTGCTGGTTGATTATCTAATTGTGACTACCTACTCAAACTAGCGTGTGATGTGCTATTTCTTGACTTTCTAGTTGCCTACTTAAATTGATTTAGTCTGCATGCCTACTTGGAACTAATATTTTTATTAGCAATTAGGAATATTTGTGATGATCACTTGGTTGTTTTTTTCTCTGTTGGAAGAGTTGGAGATGATTTATCATTTGCCATGTATATATTAAAGAAATAGCACAATTAAGAAAATTATATTAAATTAGGAAATTTGCAAAAAACCACCTTTTAAATCTTGTTTTTTTTGCATATAACCACCTTTAAAAAAAATGTTGCTAAAGACCACCAATTTTAAAATTTTTGTTGCAAAATACCACTTTTTACGCCAAATTTATCAATTGTTTTACATTGAAATGGTGGTAATTTGCAATAAAAATTTTAAAATTGGTGGTCTTTCGCAACATTTTTTTTAAAAGGTGGTTATATGCTAAAAATAAGATTTAAAAGGTGGTTCTTTGCAAAAATTTTCATCAATATCCTACATGCAAAATTCTTGTGAACATAATATAGAATTATAATTTCTGTTGTGATAATTTTCTGTTCAAAAGCTTTTTTTACAAAATTTAACGATTGAAAAAACTTATATGATGACTTAGCTTTTGACTCCCTGAGTAATTGTCTAATACCTACATCTTACTTTCTTACCTTTAAAGATATAACACAAATTACTTTCTTACCTTTAAAGTTATAAGCCAAAAGTACCCGTGCATCTCCTCCTTTATACTTTTGATTCCCTATTTCTTATTTTAACTCCCACTTGTTATATTTTGTTAGTTATATTGTGTAATTTGATAAGTGTAGATTGAATCAACCTCCTTTATTTGTGTTATTTGAGACATTACATTAATTGGTTTTTCTTTGAATTTTTGTTGTATGGATTTTTTTAGCATGTTTGGATTTATATTTTGCTAATTTTCTTTTTGTTTTTGTTTTTTTTTTGGCCTATTCAAGCTGCATGCGTTTTTTGAAATTATGAGTTTTCCGTATCCTGTCCCGTACTCGTTTTTGTGCCCGTATCCATTATTGTGCAACATTGGCTGAAAGGATTTCTGAACTTTAATTTTCTGCTACTTCAAGGTAGAATCTGTGAGGTTATACTGTTATAGAAGTTTTAGAAAAATCCTCAGGACTTGTACATGCTTTTCGCAAATACTTTAACACCTTTAACTAGAGGCTACCCTTTATGAATTTTCGTTCAATTTTGGCTGGCGAGGATATTAATAACAGAAGGAGATATATGTAACGTTTTTGCAAGTACATTCAATCAACTAGCTGTTTTTTCTCTGAAAGTATATTCTGACAAATGGCGGTTAATAGATACTTTGTAATTGGCAAGCGAGTTACATTATTAGTAATTTATCTTGTGTAAACTTGATATTATAATCCATCTTAAGTTGACTTTTTAATCCATCTTATGTAAATTTGAGTTTTGAATGCATCTTAAGCAAACTTGAATCCTCAAATTCTCATTATAAGTGTTGGTGACAACTGCTATGACAGCTACTGAAAAATGACACCATAGCTGTTCATGTAATTGCTTTTATTGATAGCTTCACTAATGGCTGATTTGCAGGTTATAGAGATCATTGCTTCACACCCAGACCATGACATCATCATTGGGATTGACTCCCTGGGTAAAGAAGATCTGTTGCTTCAAATTTCACGTAGTCTGAAGATTAAGGTTTGAACCTTTTATAAAACTTGATTTTAGAGTTTGCTGATCCCAATTCATCAGAACTAGGTAACTAAGAACCAAGAAATGCATCTGATTTTTTTAAAGGTTTTAAATGCTTGACGGATGATTTACTGTGCATATAGAGGACTAGGATGCTTCATTTTATTGTTTATTCTTCTTTGTAATCTTTGATACAATTTCAGTCTCGGAATGAATATCTACATGGGTCATATTTTCAAATTAGCCTTAATTGGAGGACACCAAGAAAAACCAAGTATCAAGAGGTTCATCTGTTCCATGTTTATTTCCAATGTCTACTGATGCTATAACAAATTGTTATATCATTCCTATCACTGAAGTTTATTTGATGTTAAAGGCCAAATTGAGGAGCTGGTTGGATTTTGTTGCAATTATTAGGTATCTCTATTAAAATTATAATTTACACACTGACCAAGGAATGATATATTTAGAGTTGTACTGTGAAATGAAGTTCAAAAGCTATAACTATAAATGGCATCCTATATTCCAATGTGGTGCCTTTTTTTTTTGGACTCTATTAGTTACTGTAATGCAAGTCTAACATCAACACACTATTGCATTATACATGTTCAATATTATGGATTATATGGTTAACCGTCAAATATTTTGGACTCTGCTCCCTGTCCCTCATTTGCCTGCTAGAAATAACAAATTAAAACATTTTAAAGCTTGTCATATTGCGCACTATTATGTTATCTAATTGTATCTATTTCCTTTTCTTTTCCGGCTCCAAAGATCTGGGTGTGGCCAGAGCGGTTACAGACCATGCATCTTCTTGGTTACCCTGATATCTTCACAACCAGGACTTCCCTGACAAGAGTTCGAGCTGTTCCTCGTTACAGTTTCAGCATTAACACCTTAGAGGCCTTAAACGCCAAAAGGTCGACTATAGGAATTATGCCATCTGGTCTTCCATGGGTAGTGAAGCCCTTTGAGGGAAAAATGAAAGACTCCCTTTCTCTTTCAGTTGCTTCAACAAACAGGACACTTGCAAGCAATGGGACTCGAGTTGACAGGAACATTAAATCTGCTGAGAAGGTCCATGATCATATCTTTACAGTTCCTTATTCTGATCACTGCTGCTTTCATGAAATAAAAGATTTCGTTCAGCTAACCAAACCATATAATGTGAAAGGCATTGTGTCCATGTCTTTCTGCTATGTTAACCCTGCTTACTATCTCAGTCACCTGTTTAGCTCGAACCATTCATCTCAGAAAACTCGTCTGGATCCAGAAATTTGTATGGAAGTTGAAAAAGTTGAAAGGAAAGGAAAGATGAAAATCAGAGATATCAGAGGTACAGAGATGAGAAAGAGGACCAATAAGGCTAACTTTTTAGGGGTTCGAATTCGTAGGGTGGCCATACTGAGACAGATAAGCCGTGGTGTAAAAATTGTGGAATGTGATAGTCCTGACTGATTAAAGTTCAGTGTTGGCCTTTGTGTTTACTGATGATACAGGACAAAAAGGAAGTTTAGCATTGCATCAATTAAATAGAAGATGATATTAAACACCCTAGGATTTCATGGTTCTAAAACTTTGTACAGAAGTTCTAATTTTGGGAGAAAGCAGCTTGTTCAGAGGTTATACTTGACGTTTTGCTGAAATATATCTGAGTTGGGTAGTTTTGCTGTCCTGGAATCAGAGTTTAAGAGGTATAAGCAAGTTGAACACCAAGTATGTGAATCAGATAGTATCCCTGGTATGCTATTTTAGCTCCCCATGTTTCTTTCACACTTCAATTGCCAGCTCAGTGCTCACCCCTCCAAAAACAAAAGTGAAACATATTATGCAGTTTCTATTATATGGTTCCTGATTGAGCTGGTAGTATAGCATATGTCGTATGGTAACTTTACAAACTTCCATCGTTGTTCTGTTTTTTTAGGTGTACAAATCTTTAATCTCTGATGGAATAACTTATACTTAGTACATATATCCTTGACTATGCTTGTCAATCATCCATGAAGTTAGCACATAATTCACCCTTTGTTCTTTGGGAAAGTTTTCCCTTGGTGACTATGGGATTTTTAGATGATTCATATACGATTTACTTGTGAGTTCAATACTTGTTTGTAATGATCTTTGGATGTTTAGGTTGCTCCGAAGACTATCAATTGTAAGGCCCCGTTAAGTTCACCTTATTTTTGCTGAACCGAAATTATTATTACTAAAACAAAATTATAGTTGCTGAACTTAAATTATATTTGTTGAATTTAAATTATTTTTACTGAACTTAAATTAATTTTACTAAATTGAATTTATTTTTGCTAAATTGAAATTATTTTTATAGCTTTTCTATTATAATTGTTCTTTAAGAAAACTGAATTTTACTGAACTAAACTTATTTTTATTAAACTGAAATTATTTAACTAAACTGGACTTAATTTTATTGAACTGGACTTAATTTTTACTGAACTGAAATTATTTTTACTTAATATTTTTTTTTAAGTGGAGTGAACAGGGCCTAAGTCTACATAAATAAGAAATTGATGGTTATGCTAATGAAGAAATATGGAAAATTAAGGTGTTTTTTTTATGGACAATGACTAAAAAAGGAAAATTAAGAATTTGTTGGCTTATTGTTGTGCAGTAATGCTAAGGAATTGATTGTTTTTTTTTTCTTCCCATTTTTCAGCTCTCTCAGGCCCTGTTTTGTTCACCTTACAAAAATAACATTCAGTAAAAATAATTCCACTTCAATAAAATCAATTTCAATCAGTAAAAATCAGTAACTAAAAAAAATATATATAATAGAGAATCAATTCAATAAATTAATTTAACTTAAGTAAAAATAATTTCAATTAGTAAAAATAATTTAAATTCAGCTAAAATGATTTAAGTTTAGCAAATTTAATTTCAGTTCAGCAAAAATAGAGTGAAGTGAATGGGGCTTTAATAGTCTTTTAGTCTCACTCTCAGCCTCTCACATTGCTTCATTTGACTTTTTATAATCAACGTTCATGGATCTTGACTGTTATTGCTTGTTCTATGACATAAAGATTCACTCAACTGTAATATGTGGTAGAAAATATACTTGTTATAAGTGTTTTAATTTTTTTCTTAAATTTTACTCAATTGTAATATGTGTGAGTGTGACATTGTCATTAGTATTTTAATTTGTTTTTTTAAAATATTATGGTCAAATATGCATCTTAGAGACTGTAAAATTGAAAATAGAGCAACTAATTTGAATTGCTGTGAGATTCGAACTATAAGTCTTAGTAGGTTAATCCAAGATGACTATTCTTAGTACTTAGTAGTCTAAACCCATGATAGAGAAACCAGTTTATTTTTTCATAAACTTTGATCTAACTAGGGGCGATTTGAAGTTTTCCTAAACGTATAAGAGGATTTTGAAATATAATGAGTAAAGTTCAAAGTTTCAAGTTAATGACATATTGTCAACAAGTATTATTGCCTCTATTTCTTTTACCGTAATTTCTGTACATTTTGACTATTCAAGTATCATAACTTTTACTTTGATCATCGATTGATCAAGTTTTTATAATTTGTAAAAATTTTTGATACGAAAAATTAATGGTTAAAGTAACATTAACAAGGTATGAAATGTGGCATACAAAGAAACTATACGGAGTAGAAAACTAGAAAAGTACTGGTAATTGACTAACATAAGTGTTCATATTAGAAAAACTAGAACAGATTTAGACTTCAACAAAAAGAATATACCAAAAAACAAAAAATAAAAATTCGAATACGTCAAAAGGACAGTGGAACGGCACTATAAATATCTAGAAGATTGAAAATTCAGACAATAATGAAGTCAACAACTTGTCTTCTATTTGCCGTTTAAATTGGGCTCCATAAAATTTTTCTATCTTGACTTTTCATCAACCAACTAACATTAATATTGTTGTACCAAGTTTGATAAATCAATTAATTTTTAACGCGTATACCACCTAAATTCATTACACACTTATCCAAGTAACCACTACTCCATTTTCATTATCATCTTCAAATTTTTGTTTTTTGTTTTTTTATTCCTTCTTTTGCTTTGCCATGAAGTTGAACTATAATCCATGGTTAAAGGTTAATTATCTTTTTCTTTGTTTCGCGTATTTATTTCGTCTTTCCCATGGAACAGACCGAATTACCGCGAATTATTCGATCTCGGGTGATCAAACCATAGTGTCACAGCCTGAAGGGATTTTTGAGCTGGGGTTTTTTAACCCATCAGGTAACTCATCTAAATACTACATAGGTATTTGGTACAAGAAAATTTCTTTGCAAACTGTAGTTTGGGTAGCAAACAGAGAAAATCCTGTCATTGATAAGCATTCATGTGAGCTTAAAATTATGAATGGTAACTTAGTTCTTACAAATGGATCAAAGTCACCTGTTTGGTCCTCAAACTTGACATCCACCAAGTCGGACTCGATCAACGCAGTCTTACTTGATTCAGGAAATCTTGTAATCAGGGACGGATCTGAGAGAAACCAAAAGCCACTCTGGCAGAGTTTTGATGAGCCTACTAATACTTGGCTTCCTGGTGGTAAGTTGATTTATGACAAACGGGGTAGGAAACCTCAACGACTAATTTCGTGGAAGAATCAAGATGATCCTGCTCGTGGTTTATTCTCTCTTGAACTTGTGCCTACAACTAAAGAGTATGTTATCAAGTGGAATTTAACACGTCAGTTCTGGACAAGTGGGGCATGGGATGATCAAGAGAGGATTTTTAGTCTAGTTCCTGAGATGAGGTTGAATTATATATATAATTTTAGCTATATTGATAATAGTAATGAGAGTTATTTCACTTATAGCGTTTATCATTCATCTTTTATATCAAGGTTTGTGATGGATATTTCCGGTCAGGTTAAGCAACTGACATGGCTAGAGGAGACCCAACAGTGGAACTTGTTTTGGTCGAATCCAAAGCAACAGTGCCAAGTATATGCATATTGTGGTGCTTTTGGGAGTTGTAACCAAAATTCTTTGCCATTTTGCACCTGCTTGAAGGGGTTTAAACCTAAGTCGGAAGGGGATTGGGGGCTGAGTGATTACTCAAGAGGATGTGAAAGGAAGACCGACTTGCAGTGTGAAAGACCGAATTCTCAGAAAAAGAGGGACCGTTTTTTTCCGTATAACAATTTGGTTTTACCCCAAAATGACACAAAGTTGAATGCTGGAACTATTGAGGAATGCGAAGCAGCTTGCTCGAAGAACTGCTCGTGTTATGCTTATGCGTATGATGGTAGTGGCTGTTCTGCTTGGCACGAAGATCTGTTGAACATTCAGCAACTTTCTGATGGTGATACTAGTGGTAAAACTCTTTATCTTAGGCTTGCAGCCTCAGAATTCACAAAAAAGAAGAACAAGAATTTGGTTATAGGCGTTGTCGTGGGCTCAATTATTGTCACATTAGCCCTATTCTGTCTGGTTTTTGGGCTATTGTGGAGGCAGAAATATCGATCTGTTGGTTCTTCAAACAAGGGTGTTGAAGGATCCTTGATTTCTTTTGGATATAGGGAGCTGCAGCACGCGACAAAGAATTTTTCTGACAAGCTAGGTGGAGGTGGGTTTGGGTCTGTTTTCAAGGGGACATTGCCAGATTCATCAGTAATTGCTGTAAAGAAGCTAGAAAGTTTCAGTCAAGGTGAGAAGCAATTCAGAACAGAAGTAAGCACCATTGGGACAATTCAGCACGTGAATCTTGTTCGCCTTCGTGGGTTTTGCTCTGAAGGGACAAAAAAGCTATTGGTTTATGATTACATGCCAAATGGCTCTTTGGAAGCACATCTCTTCCCTGAGAAAAGTTCAAATCTCTTAGACTGGAAAACAAGATACCAAATTGCACTTGGGACAGCAAGAGGGTTGACATATCTACATGAGAAATGTAGGGATTGCATCATTCACTGTGATATTAAGCCAGAAAACATACTTCTGGATGCTGAGTTTTGCCCAAAAGTTGCAGATTTTGGATTGGCAAAACTTGTTGGCAGGGATTTTAGCCGGGTTCTGACAACCATGAGAGGAACTAGAGGCTACCTTGCGCCTGAGTGGATTTCAGGAGTCGCAATAACTGCAAAAGCAGATGTTTTTAGCTACGGTATGATGCTGTTTGAACTCATATCAGGCCATAGAAACACTGAACAATCAGTATACGGCACAGTGAAGTTCTTCCCTACTTGGGCTGCTAGCAAAGTAGCCGAAGGAGCAGAAATCATGAGCATATTAGACCCTAGATTGGAAGGTAATGCTGATGAAGAAGAAGTTAAGAAAATATGTAAACTTGCGTGTTGGTGCATTCAAGACAACGAAATTCAAAGACCATCTATGGGGCAGGTGGTTCAAATAATCGAGGGTGTTTTGGATGTAAATATGCCTCCAATGCCTAGGTCCCTTCAAGTTTTTGTTGAAGAACAGGACAATATAATGTTCTACACTGAGTCATCTTCAGCCCAGAGTTCACAATCTCGAAATACTTCATCTTCAGCCCAGAGTTCACAAACTCGAAATACTTCATCTTCAGCCCAGAGTTCACAAACACGAAATACTCCCACCGCTTCATCATCTTCCATAAGCAAGAACAGTGTCTCCACAATGAGCAACAATAATGCAGTTGAGTAGATTAATTCATCCTCTGTAGTCTGCACTTAGTTTGAGTTTCAGGGTGTTTTCGATCGTGTGCGCTTCATGTACTTGTAGAGTTGTAGAAAGTATATCTTTATATGTAAGAGAAGGCAGGGTGTATCAGTTTATCTCCTGTGCTCATACTGTAACACAAAATTGAGCATTAGTGGAGGATGATTGATTTTTTTTTTTCATTTCATTGTATAAAGTTATGGATAAATTTTCCATTGTACTATGATGCTTCTTCTGTCACATTGTAATTATAATAATGGAGCATTTTAAGAAATGATTATATTTTCCAAAACTAACAAGTCGTGATAAACAATTATATTTAGTGTTCCCCTAATTAGTACAACAAATCAGTGATAAAAAATTGTGTCGAACAACCTTATGTTCATTGTATGCTCACTTATATTCAAATTATAAGACCAGATAAAGATCAATATTCGACAAATTAAGTTTTGTCATGATTTCATACGTTGATACTTCGTTGATTACTTTTTATATTGTCCAAATTACAATCCAAGAAGTTTTGCATTTAAAAAGAAAGCATTTAAAAAAAAAAGGAAAAATTGCTCCCTTTAATCTGAACTTTGTCTCGTCCGCCGAAAATAATCTCAACTTTCGTACATTATCTATCACTCCCAACTTTATGGGGTATTAATTTTTGTTGCACCCAATAGGTCATCTAACCTGATGTAGCAGGTTACCTAGCCACGTGTTAGCGTAAGATTGACTTAATTTTTTTTTTATAAAAAAACAAAAAACAAAAAAAAAAAAAAACCCACAAACCACCCATGCCCAGCGGCTGCCACCACACCCCCACCTCCACCCCGCCGAGAAATCACCCCCACCCCCAAAAAACCCCTCTCCTGCTGCCGGAAACCACCGCCCAGCTTTCCCCCTCCCTTGAAACCCACCCCTTCCCTTCCCCCACCCCCGAAATCCCCTCCCCACCCACGAAAACCCCTCCTCCACCCCTTCCCTTCCCCCACCATAGTTTCCCAAATCACGAGCAAGGAGGCCACGAAATTGGCCGAAAATGGCAGAAATCGGCCGATTTAGGGTTAACACCAACCATTCAGCCTGAAATCGGCCAATTTCGACCGTTTTCACCCATTTCTATGGTCGTTTTCAGGGAGAAATGGGGGTGCGTTTCTGGTGGTTTTGGGCGTTTCTGGGGGTGGTTCCGGCGTCGAGGTGGGCCTGGGGTTGCGACACCGAGGTGGGCCAGGGGTTCAGGCGTGGAGGTTGGGGCTGAGAGAAGCTAAAGGAGGTGGCGGTGGTGGAAGGTGGCTGAGAGAAGCTAAGGGGAGGTGGCTGTTGGGGTTTTTTTATTTTAATTATGTTTTTAATTTTTTTTTTCTATTTTTTTCAACCAATTACATGTTGACACGTGTGGAAAAAAAAAAATTCAGAAATGTTTACCTGATTTACCGGTTGCAAGTCATTTGGGTGCAATAGAATTTAATACCCCCTAAAGTTGGGAGTGATAGATAATAAACGAAAGTTGGGATTAATTTCGGCGGACGAGACAAAGTTCAGATTAATGGGAGCAATTTTTCCTTAAATTCGTTTAGTGGTTTTAGTGTGGTGGTTAGGATCCGGATCCCACGCCCTTTCCCCCACAAACACAACCCAGCCCCTTCCCTTTCCCCCTTCTTGCTGCTCCGATCCTAACCACCACATCGAAACCACCGTTAACCCTAAAATTCGTTTAGTGGTTTCAGTGTGGTGGTTTAGGGGTTACGGGTGGCCGCAAAGGTTAAGGCGAGTTGATTCGTTGGGGTTTGGAGGAAGATCGATCAAACTGTTGCAGAAGAGTGGTGGTGGTTGCGATGATTCGAGTTCTTCGATTATGGTTTCGGTGTGGTGGCTAGGGTCGGGGCAGCAAGAAGAGGAAAAGGGAGGGGTTTGGGCTGGGTTGGTAGGGAAAGGGAGTAGGAGGTAGGGGGAGGGGGCTGGGTGGCTAACGAGAGGGGTTGGGCTGGCATATATATATTTTGGGAAGCTGATGGGAGGCAGTTAGGGTGGCTAAAGAGAGAGTGGTGGTTGGGAGGTGATAATGAGGGTGGCTAAATCATACTAACGGAATTTCTACTGAAAGTGTTAAGTGGTAGCAATTTTTAATAAACTTACTTTTGTTTGGTAGTAAAATTAAATAAAAATTTTCTCCGATAGTAAAAGTGAAATGCATATGTTATCCTACTACCAAAAGTGAAAATTTCCTTAAATAAACTAAAGGCAAAAGACAAATGAAAGTTAACGAAGGATGAACATTAACAAAAAACCAAAAAAAATAAAAAAATAAAAATAAAAATAAAATAACTCGGTACCGAGTATATTAAAACGAAAAACACTGAAAAGACATAAATACCCTCGACAAGTTTCTGCGAAGTAAGGAGAGAAATACGGTGTGAAACTTGTGAAAGCCGACCAGCCATAGCTGTTCTGTCCATGGGTTGTCATCCTAACCCCTTCTTTACCTCCCTTTCCGCGAACCTCTCTTCATTTCATTCATTCCTTCACCAATCACCACTATATAATCTCCTTTTCCTTCCACAATACTTTCCAATTACAATACTTCTCTAATCTCCCCTCTTTCTATCGACTAACCACTTAAATTAAAACCAATCAATTTGTCCGAGGATGGCGGGGTTTCAAGTAAAAGCATCCACATCATCGGACCAGTTCGAAGACCACTTACCGGTAATGGCGGATAAGCTCGGCGGGGAAGGACTGATTGCGGAGCTATGCAACGGGTTCGAGCTATTAATGGATAAAGAAAAAGGGGTGATCACATTTGAAAGCTTAAGGAATAACTCTGCTTTGTTGGGGTTAGACAATATGACAGATGATGAGTTGATTAGTATGATGTTAGAAGGTGATTTAGATGGTGATGGTGCTCTTAATCAGATGGAATTTTGTGTATTAATGTTTAGATTAAGTCCTGATTTGATGTCTGATTCTGAATATTGGCTTCAACAATCTCTAATTCAAGAGGTTAATTTTAGATTTTGAGAGATTATATAACAAATTATTGATTGGAAGAGATTAATTTGGAGTATTTTTTTGTGATTTTCTTTGAATTGACTAATTAAATAAGTAACTTCTTTTTCATTTGATCATTAATTTAATTAATCCTGTTTTGTACAATTGTTTAGTAAATTAAGGTTTTGCAGAACAGAAGATAACACTAGCTAATTAATTACTAGTATATGAAACTAACGGCATTATTAGCATCTTTTAATGGCGCATTGGCACAATAAGAAAGCCCGGCATACATAGCTTTGAAAATAAGGAAAACAGAATTATTATTATTATTATTATTATTTTTAATAAAGAAACAAAAAACAGAAATTGTTTATTTGGCACAATATAGATAATCTTTTATACTCCACTTCTTTCTCGTTGCTGTAATGGCAACATATATTCTTGGATGTGTAGATGATTGTACCCTGTAACATGATATACTACCTCCGATTTTTTTTAGTTGCAACTTTGGATTATTTTATACTCGTATCTCTCAAATAATTTCCCAAAGTTCTAACTAAAAAAAATCGGAGGTAGTACTTCAATACTACATGTCTACCTCTATTTCACAATTAGACAAGAGCTAATGAACAACCCGGGATGTTAGGTAAAATTGTTGAGATTAGGAGCGCAAGCGGAAGCACAAAATGATATAGAGAAATAAATAGATAAAAGATGGATAAGAAGAGTAATACTCCCTTCATTTTTAAATACTTGCTTCACTTTTCTTTTTCGGCCGTTTTAAAATACTTGCTCCATTTCCTTATTTGAAAAACTTTTATAATATTAAATTAATTTTTTCTCACCTAGCGGACCCACCATGATCATATTTTATTATTTCATATTCTCTCTCCTCCAATTCTCCCTACTACTTTTGCTTTTTACAATTTTTTTATTTTTCCACTTACCCCACTACCTCCATATTTTATTACTTTCTCCAATTTTTCCTAAAACTCCGTGCATGAAGAAATTTAGCAAGTATTTAAAAACGGTGGAGTAAGAGACACACAAATTTAACGTGGAAAAAACCCTCAAATAAGGTAAACAACCCACCAACAATGAGTACTAATTATCCAATATATGAAAAAAGGTTATGAGAGTACAACCCCAAAGGGTACAAGATTATGGTATGACTCTCTAGATTATATTGAATCTAATTCTCAAAGAGAGCTAAAAAAACTCACTAATGAGCTAATAGTTGTGTGTCTTCTTGT
The DNA here is from genome assembly GCF_001683475.1 of Chenopodium quinoa. Lineage (NCBI taxonomy): Eukaryota > Viridiplantae > Streptophyta > Magnoliopsida > Caryophyllales > Amaranthaceae > Chenopodium > Chenopodium quinoa. Next base: position 447,473 of record NW_018742345.1, read on the forward strand.
GTCATGTTCTTAAAACAAGAGGAATATGATATATATATATATATATATATATATATATATATATATATATATATATATATATATATATATATATATATATATATATATATATATATATATATATATATATATATATATATATATATATATATATATATATATATATATATATATATATATATATATATATAGGGGAGGGATCCGGTAAGAACCCCTCCTTATATAAGAACCCTAGTTATATAAGAACCAATCTCAGTCGTAGGATTAAGGTAATTTAGACGGTTAAGATTAGAACACGTATTTTTCCTCATACCCCCTACGGCCCTACCACCCGATCAAAATTTTCTCTCTCCTCTAACTTTCTCTCTCTTCGTGCTCATCTCATTCTCTCTCTGCAAACCCCCAAAAATCTCCATAGAAATTGCAATTTGAAGGATTTTCGACTCAGGTATTTTTTTTTTTTTCCGATTTTGTTCAAATTTCCATGAACTTCTGACTTTTTGATTTGATTTTGCGATTTCGTGATTTGATATTTGCGTTTTTCTGTTTTGATTTTAATGGTTTTTTTTAGTTCGATTTTTCGATGGTTTTTTATGTTCTAATTATGTTTATCTATCGATTTTTCGATGGTTTTTTTTAGTTTAATGTTTTTCTGTTTTCGATTTTTCTGGTTTTTTTTTTAGTTCGATTTTTCGATTTTAATGGTTTTTCTGTTTTCGATTTTTATGGTTTTTTTAGTGTGAAATTTGCAGTTTAATCAATACAAATCAGCAATAATTTGTGTGCTTTTTGTTTTTTTTAATCTGGTGAGAATTTGATTATTCCGTTTTAATGCAATTCTTGATAAATCTTTAGTTAAAGCATATTTGGATGAATAGATGTAATGTGTATCATATATGTATATAACTAATATAATCATGTGCGGATGTGCCTATGATATTTGAAGTGGTGATAATAATTCAAGCTTATGTACATGATACATTTTATGTCTTGCTCAATTCCTCATTGAAATTGTTTATCATCATATACAAGTCCATGTTGTAAGGTTGGATACTTGATGGTCTTAAACCTTGTATTTTTGTTGGCACATAATAGTAGATGTTTAGAATTAAATTGCCCTAATCCAAAAATGAAGGCCCTGAACAAGTAAAAGTTTAGTAGCCAAACTCTTAAACTGAGACTTAGCACTATATTGCACTCATTTTTGCCAAAATGACAGTAGCGGCTTAACCGACCTTAACAAGGTGAGTATAGCTATTTAAATTAGTAGCCTCAGAGTCTCAAATAGTGTCACGGTTAGTCTTATAAACAGCTAATAGGTTTTGGCACGTACACTAGTTTGTTTTGACGCGTACACCTAACAATTAAATAGCATAGTCCAACCTAAATAACGTAATCCAACCTGAAATCTAACCATTACAATAACCCTATGTTCTAAATATATGTTTTAAGTTCTTTTCATATGTTCTAAACTCTTTTTACCTATGGTCTAAATTTTCCTCCCTATTTTTCTATTTTTTTTTTCCATGTGTTCTAGATTTTTTTTCCTATGTTTTTTTGTATGTTCTAACATTTTTTCATATATTCAAAACCAATGTTCTAACTTTGTTCATATGTTGAAACTTTATTTTCCAATGTTCTAAACTTTTTTTTCTTGTTGATGGATATGTATTTGGTATTTGTTGTTGATGGATATGTGTGATAACACTCTTCCGTCAATGTTATTTAATGGCTTGAAATTGACTTTGAGTTTGATGAGTAGTGAGTCTGAGTCATCTTTTGGATTACCAATGGACACAATACGAGTGACCGGGATTGCTGTACATGTTGCCTTGATTTGGTGGCTATTGTTGTCATTGAGAGCAGAAGCAATGTTTGTATGAAGATTTTGTTGCATATTTGCCTTGATTTTGCTGATTTTTTCAATAGCGGCTAGCCTGGCTAACCTAAAAGAACAATGCATATAGTACTTCGTAGAGTAAATAAAAACCTTAAAAGTATAAAACCCTCTCCCACTACGCCAAAAATGTGGGCTCTGAGCCTCTGAGTCCTTACGGTACTTAGTATTACATAATCTATTAATTTAGTAGGATTTGGTTTTTAGCTATAAAATGGACAAAATAACAGAGAAGCCTGAGAAGATGAAATTAGATTTACATGGGATTTGATTTAAGAATGTAAAACATTTGTCAGATGTCAGACTGAAGATTAATTAGTTCTGAAAGGTTTTGCAGAACAATCAGATATAGTGTACAATATAAAATTCTGTCATGCCCAATTCACAAACTTTTTTTCAAAATTGGTGATGTTGGTGCGATTGCCCCTGTTTGTAGGGGTTGTGGTGTGGTGGTTGATTTATGCAGCAGCAGCTAATTGGTTAGGGGTTGTTGGTAGTGAACTTGTGATTGCAGGGCTGAAAATAAACTTTAGAACATAGGTAGAAAAAATTTGGAACATAGGAAAAAATTTAGAACATAGGTTGAAATAATTTAGAACATGGGCTGAAAATAAACTCAATCAAACCTTATCATGTTTCTGTTTCATTTGTCTTTTAAATTTCTAGTTTACTCATTCTATTTTGGGTTTTTCACTCTCCAGCATGTTCTAAACTCTTTTTAAGCATGTTCTAAACTATTTTTCAGCATATTCTAAATTATTCCTATGTTCAAAAATATAATAATAATAATGTTGGAATGTTACTAATGTTTTTGATTTCTTAAAATTGCAGCAAAATGCAAGGCCAAAATGAAGAAAAATCAGAAGGAGGAGTTACTAATATACAAGAAGAAGAAATTACTTATGTAAGAAAAAGGTAACTAAAATAATGTTCTAAACTTTACCTATTATGTTTTAAATTTTTTTCTAAAGTTTTTCATTATGTTCTAAAGTTTTCCCTTAAGTTCTAAAGATTTGTATTATGTTCTAAAGTTTTCCATTATGTTCTAAAGTTTTCCATTATGTTCTAAAGTTTTCTCTTATGTTCTGAAGATTTGTATTATGTTCTAATATGTATCCATTATAGTTTATGTTTATCTTATCCCTTTATATTTGCACTCTATTTAATGTTAATTGTATTCTAATTATTTTTGATTGTTTTTAAAGGAAAGTTGAAAACGTTGAAGCGGAAGTAATCGATAGATCGGAATTTAAGAAGCATATTGAAAGTAAAAGTGTTGCTATAAGACATAGAAAACTTCCAACAAGGCTTCAACCACCTCGAAAATTGCAAAAAAAGGAAGGAAGAGAAAAAGATCAAGAAGAAGGAAAAGATCAAAAAGAAGAAGAGGGTAATAATGTTGAGGATGATGACGAGAATAATGATAGTGAAGATGACGGTGAGGATGATAATAAGGGTGATGTAAAGATGAAAGAGAAAGATGAAAAAGAGGAGATGGAAGATGATAGTGAGGAGGAACAAAAAATCAATAAAAAAAATCAAACTCAGGTAATAGTACTCCTTAATATTTACAATCTTTATTTTTATGTTCTAAACTGCACGCTTATGTTCTAATTTTGCTTATCTATGTTCTAATTATGTTTATCTATTCATGGTGAGGATGTGAAGAAGAAGAAAAGAAAGATTGAAAAAGAAGAAGATGGTGAGGATGTCCAAGTAGTAGAAGCTAATGAGCAACTAGTTAAGAGACAACCTTATCAAAGAGTACCTCCTACTCAATTCATGAAGGATGTGTTGATAAATCTTTCTGAGAAACAAAAGCAAGCTATTCGGAACATTGGTTTTGGAGGCTTTTTGGAATTGGATTTACCAATCCATATAAATTCTATGTAAGTAGTAGAATGTTATGTTCTAAAATCATATTCTAAAATCATAAGTATTATCAATGTTATGTTCAAAATTATGATTTGTCATGTTTGAATTGCTATACACTAATGTTCTAAATTATAAGATTATGTTCTAAATTAGTTATGCTCTAAATTTTGTGCATATGTTCTAATTAATATGATTATGTTCGAAATTAGCTATGTTCTAAATTATGCACATATGTTCTAAATTGTATGATTATGTTCTAAATTATGTGCATATGTTCTAATGTATGTTTATTATGTTCTAAAATAGACTTTTTTTATTCTATAATGTTCTAAATTATGTTCAAAAGTTTAAATATTATACTAAATGTTTTAATCTTCTATGTTCTAAAGATTGACTATTATGTTCTAAATATAGCTGTATTGTGCTTTAAATCTTACATTTTTCATTATAATTCTAGGTTGACAGAAAACTTGGTTACGAATTTTGACACGGAGAGATGTTGTTTGATGTTACCGAAGAGAAAACAAGAAATCTTTTTGGAGACAATTGATGTTCATTTGGCTTATGGGTTGCCATTGGGTGGCAAAAAGATTGAGCAACCAAATGATGAGTCAAATCTGAAATGGAGCAAGTTTCTAAAAGCTTGGAGAAGCAAGTTTGGCCTCAAAAAAGTATGATGATATAATGTGGTTATGTTTTAAATTTTATGTTCTAAAGTATGAATTTTATGTTCTAAAACGTAGATCTTTTATGTAGTTATTAGACTTGTAATGTTCTAAATTATATTTAGCTATTTTTATGATATTATATTGGTATAAGATGGTTATGTTATAAATTGTATGTTCTAAAGTGCTTTGCTTATGTTCTAAAGTGTTTTCTGCTTTAAAATAGATCTATTATCTCCATATAGGTTTTAATTTATATGTTTTTTTTACCTCTAAAAGGGAAGTCCAACCAACAAGAGATTGATTGACAGAATTCAAGAATTGAAGAAGGAAAAAACAGTTTCTGATGAATTTCTTTGGAACTTTGTGGTATGTGTTGTCAATTGTTGAATCCGATCAACAAACAACACACAACTATACATTAAATTCTTGTATAGTTGTATGGATGTAAAGAAAATTGCTGAATTGGATTGGTGCACATTTGTGATTGAGCACTTGAAAGATTCTGTTAATGTATGGAAGAAGGGAAATTCTTACTTTACGGGTCCTTTACCTTTTCTAATGGTAAGTTTTAAGTTCTTACCGTTATGTATATATGTTATTCTTGTTATGTTGAAAATGTGTGAAAAATATTCTAATTAATTCTTAACATGTACTAAATAGGTATTCTATTTTGATCGTCTACAAAGAGGAGGATTAGAAAAACCAAGAAAATGTCCACTAATTTCGGTGTGGACAAAGGAAAGGATTCAAGTGAGATATAAGTTTGAAAAAGATCATGGATTTGGATATGGAAAAATCTTGGAAAGAATGGAATCAATTGTGGTATGATATTTGTATATGCTTATGTTTAAACACTACACTTTATATTCTATCTATATTTGCTTACGTTCTAAAGTTTACCCTTTATGCTCTAAACTATATACTTTATGTGATAACTGTTTTAATATTTACCCCTAAATATTCTAAACTATATACTTTATGTGATAAACTATTTTAACATTTACCCCTAAATATTCCAAACTTTATATTCAACTTACTTTTGCCTATGTTCTAAAGTTTACACTGTATGTTCTAAAGTTTACCCTTTATGTTCTAAAGTTTACCCTTTATGTTCTACAGTTTTTCTTTATGTTCTAAAGTTTACCTTATATGTTCTAAAATTTATCCAATTTTTCAGTTGAATGCATTTGGTGATTTCGTTCACTCATTTGTTGTAAAGTTTATCCTTTATGTTCTAATCACTCAACTTACTTTTGCCTATGTTCTAAAGTTCTCTCTTTATGCTCTAAAGTTTATCCTTTATATTCTAAATTTTGTAATTCATATATTATAATGTGTAGGAAGAAAACAAGAAACAATCAAGACAAGAGGACAAGGAAAAGAGAAAGGAAGAGTCATCAGTGGTAATTATACCTTTTAAATTATTACTACATATGCTTATCTTGTAAAAATTGAAAACACTTTATTCTAACCTTTATATTCTAATCTTTAAAATTTATGTTGTTGTTTTCTAAATTTTATAATTTATATACTAGAAGGCACCAAAAGGAAAAAAGAAACAACCAAAACAAAAGGAAAAAGAGAAGAGAATGGAAAAATCATCAATGGTAACTATACCTTTTTAATTATAATTACATATGCTTAACATCTTAATATGTAGATACTTTATACTTTATGCTCTTGTTATTTTAAGTTTTTATGCATATGTTCTAAGATTTGTATTTTATGTTTTGGAAGGCACATAAAGAAAAGGAAACAAAAAACAAAGGCAAAGAGGGAAGAATAGAACAACCATCAATAGGTTCTAGTTCTACAACTTCTCGAAATGACATGATGGTATGATTTAGTTTATGTTCTAAATTATATTTTATGCTCCATTTAATCCTTTTCCGTTAAATTATCCATGTTATGTCCTTTATGTTCTAAAATATTTTTGTGTTCTAATGAAGGGCTTTTTGAGCAAATTTAGAGATTTGGCAAAAACACTTGCCTCGAATGTTAAAGAGATGTATGGCATGTTAGAAAAAGCAAAAGATCTTTTTGTTGAGGAAGAAACAACAGGAAAAATGCAACATCTCATAGACAACATATGGTGCAAGTACACAACAAAGGTATTATAATTATGTTCTAAAGTATTTTCTGGTTGTGTTCTAAAGTATTTTCAGCTTATGTTCTAAAGTATAATAAATTTATATAAATATTATGCATATTATGTTCTAAATTATAATTTCTTATTTTATAGACATTCGTGAACCAAGAAGAAAAGAAAAGCCCTTCTATACTCAGTCAAGATCAACATGTCTTCGATGAACCGGCATTTATTGAAGAATTGGATATGGTTATGGATAAGGCATGGAAGAAATTCGAGGAAAAAAGGTCACCAAAGACACCGACAGTTGGTAATTTCACATGTACATGCTTAATTTCCAAATTATACTTATGTTCTAAATCAGATGCTTATGTTTTACAGTACTTTTTTATGTTCTAAAACATGTGCTTAAATCACATGCTTATGTTCTAAATTATATGATTATGTTCTAAATTAGTTATGTTCTAATTGTTAAGCAGATTTGAGATCAAAGGAAGAGGAAAAAGATAAGAACAAAGAAGAGAGAAATGAAGAGAATAAAGACAAAAACTTGTTGATCCCCTCACCAGTAGTTGGTAATTTCACATTATTTTCAAATTCATTTTTTATGTACTAATATTTACTAGATATGTTCTAATATTACTTCTTATGTTCTAAATTTTTTCTGGTTATGTTTTAAAGTTAATTCTTAATTTTTTATATTCTAACTATTTCTAGGTTGTCTCCTAATTGTATATATTTCTTATGTTCTACACTTTTTATTTTCTAATTATTTTTTGCTATTTGCTATAATACTTAATTTTTATGGTCTAATTGCTATGAAGATTTGGGATCAAAAGAAGAAGAAAAAGAGCAGGACAGAAAAGAGAGAAACGAGGAGGAAAAAATTGAGAAGAAAGAGAGAAGGAATGAGGAGTCACCAAAAACCCCAATTCCTCCAAAAAAGAAGCAACCTTTTGATATAACTCCTCCAAGTTTCAACTTATTGACCCCCTGACCAGTAGTTGGTAGTTTTACATTATTTTCAAACTCATTTCTTTTGAACTAATATTACTAGATTTGTTCTAAAGTTACTTTCTTATGCTCTAAATTATATGATTATGTTCTAAATTATGTGCATATGTTCTAAATAATATGATTATGTTCTAAATTAGTTATGCTCTAAATTATGTGCATATTTTCTAAATAATATGATTATGTTCGAAATTAGTTATGCTCTAAATTATGTGTATATGTTCTAAATTGTATGATTATGTTCTAAATTATGTGCATGTGTTCTAAATAATATGATTATGTTGTAAATTAGTTATGTTCTAAAGTTACTTCTTGTGTTCTAAATTTTTCTAGTTATATTCTAGTTATTTCTAATGTTCTAAATTTTTTTCCAACTATTTCTATGTGGTGTCCTTATTGTTTCTACTTATGGTTTGATGTCCCAGAAAATCAAGAAGATAATGAAGCCACTTACGAAGAAGTGACAGCAAATGTTCTAAATTGTGCTTTTCTGAATCCAGATCATCCACCTACATTGGATGAAGAGGAGAAGCAAGAGGAGAAGAAAGAAGAGGAAAAAGAGGAGAAGAAAGAAGAAAAGGAGAAGAAGAAAGAAGAGGAAAAAGAGGAGAAGCAAGAAAAGGGGAAGAAGAAAGAAGAGGAAAAAGAGAAGCAAGAGAAGAAGAAAGAAGAAAAGGAGAAGAAGAAAGAGGAGGAAAAAAAGGAGATCCAGGAGGAGAAGAAAGAAGAAAAGGGGAAGAAGAAAGAGGAGGAAAAAGAGGAGAATCAAGAGGAGAAGAAAGAAAATGAAGGAAGCAAGAATGAAGAGAAGAACAAAGAAGAAAAAAATGAGAACAAGAAAGGGTAATCATTTTGTAAACATTAGATCTTTAGGTTAGAAATATTTACAAAAGTTAGGTTAAACTTTAAAACAAATGTTGGTTATGGTTTAGTTAAATTATAATTTAGATCTTGGTAATAATAAATTTTGGTTTGATTTGGTTATGGTTTTTGTTATCTATAAATTTTGGTTTGATTTAGTTATGGTTTTTGTTATCTATGTGATATTTTTTAATTGAATTAAGTAGGAAACAAGGAGAAGAAAAAGGAGAAGAAAAGACACGGAAAAAAAGAGGAAAGGATAAGCTTCCAATGTACTTGCGTTCACCTTTCATGGTTGAACATGAAAAACTTTTCAAGAATGTGGACAATAGAAAGGTAGCTGAGTATGCGTTTGCTCAAGGAGATAATAAGTAAGACTTTAAAACTTTAAAATTATATGGTTATGTTCTAAACTTTTTGCTTATGTTCTAAACTAAATGTTCTAAGTTATAAGTTATAAATGCTTATGTTCTAAGTTATATGGTTATGTTATAAGTTATATATGCTTATGTTCTAAGCTATATGCTTATGTTCTAAACTATATGATCTAAGCTATAAATTATGTTCTAAACTTCATTCTTATGTTCTAAACTGCGTGTTCTAAGCTACGAGATTATGTTATAAAGTACATGTTTAAAACTATATGCTTATGTTCTAAAATAGGTACTTATGTTCTAAACTATATTCTTATGTTCTAAATTATGTGTTTATGTTCTAAACTACATGCTTATGTTCTAAATTACATGCTTATGTTCTGATTTTATTTTTCTGATTTTAGGGAGCTTTTGTATGCTGATAACATGGGGACAACGATTACGAGAGATGAGATTCATAGTCTCATAGAAGATAACCACATGTTGAACAATGTTGTGGATGCTTATGTTTGCCTATTGAATTTTGAAAATAAAAGACGTGGTGTAGACAAGAAGAGTAGATTCTTTTTCACTACTGAATGCTATGTATGTTTTCGAACTTAAAATTATAACTATGTTCTAAGTATCTTACTTATATTCTAATTTTTGTTCCTCATATAGATTATACTATGCACCTATGTTCTAATTACTTATGTTTTAATTTCTTTTTCTTTTTCAGCTCATACGTTGTACAAAAAAATACTTCAAATCAAATGAAATGCAAGAAGATAGAATGAAGGCTTTGTTTGATAGAATTCAACAAGAAATGACAACGGCCGAAGTAACAAGCTTCAAAAGCATTCAATTGGTAACTTGGTATCTTATTATGTTGTACTTTTTCTTATTATATGTTCTAATTATTGGTTTTGTTTATGTTCTAATTATTTTTATCTATGTTCTAAAGTATCAGCTTATGTTCTAAACTACTTATTTATCTTCTAAACTACTTATTTATGTTCTAAAATACATGTTATAAAAATTATATGCTTGTGTTCTAAAATATATGCTTATGTTCTAAAATGCATGTTTATGTTCTAATTCTGTTTATCTATTAGGTTTTCTTCCCGGTCATTTTACCAGATCACTACTATTTGCTGTGTGTCAACTTTGTGGAAGGAACATTTGATTTGATTGACAACAGATTTCTTCCACCAAATATTCCTTTTCAAAATAAATATGGAAATTACCATAGATTAATGGTAAGACATCAAAATTTACATTTTTTTTAATTATACTTTTATGGTCTAACTTTTGCCTTATATGTTCTAAAGTTTTCCCTTTATGTTCTACAGTTTTTCTTTATGTTCTAAAGTTTACCTTATATGTTCTAAAATTTATCCAATTTTTCAGTTGAATGCATTTGGTGATTTCGTTCACTCAATTGACTCAAATATAAAGAGTGACTTCGTATCCTCCTTCAAAACAAGAAACTTGAGTATGTCATGGAAGAGCAATAAGAACAAACATGATTGTGGAGTGTTCCTATTGAGCACATGGAAACATATGAAGGAGAATTTGTAAAACAATGGAATTCGGGACTAGAATTAGACAATGTAAGTTTAAAACATAACATACATGTTTTAAATTAGTTTTGTTTATGGTTTTGGTGTTATGGTTTTAGTGTTGTGGTTTGGTTTGTTTATTGTTTAGATATGTTATGGTTTATTATATTTATTTATGCTTATATGCTAAATTATATTCATGTTCTAAATTATATGCTTATGTTCTAAAGTATTTCTGATTATGTTCTAATAATTATATGCTTATATTTTAATTTATTATTGTTTATGTTCTAAAAGTTACTCTTTTTTTTTTTTGCAGTTTGACCAAATGAAAAAATTAAGAGTGGAGTATTGTGGGAAGATAATAACAGCAGAAGTAAATGAAGAATGGAATAGAGTGATTAGGAGATCAAAAAAGTGGTCAAAGGAGAACAAAATGGATATATGATTGTTAAGATGTTAAGTTTATATTTGTAGAGAGATATTTGCAAAGAATATAACAATAATTTCTTTATTTGTTAACTAATAACAAGTTAAAATTTACCCTAATACTAAATCTACCTTCTTATGTTCTATGTATTTACCTGTTACAAGAAATATATTGTTGAATCATATTAAATGCTAAAATTTTAATATAAAATATATCATATAAACTTATATGCTAAATTATATTCATGTTCTAAATTATATTGTTATGTTTTAAAGTATTTTTGATTATGTTTTAATAATTATATGCTTATATTTTAATAAGCATTTCAATATCTTTTGTTTTAGTGGAAAAAATAATATGATATTAAATTTACACGAATTTGAATTTTTTTTCCATTTGCAAGTAAATGAGATTATTTTAGAACATGATTATTTTAGAGCATATTGAATTACTTTAAAACATAAAGAATAATTTTAGAACATAGAAATTAACCTTAGAACATAGATAAAACACTTTAAAACATTAAATGAATTATATTAGAACATAATAAAATAATATTACATGACATATATATTAGTTTAAAACACTAGAGATTATGCTTGGAAAAATAAGAATATTAATTTTAAAAACAAAGTATAAAGTTAGGATATTAGAATATATTATTATATATTAATTTTAACTTAAAAATTAAAGTGTAGAACATTAGAACATAAGATAATTAAAAAAAAGTAACAAGAAATGACAACGGCCAAAGTAACAAGATTCCAAAGCATTCAATTGGTAACTTGATTCTAATTATATCTTATTATGTTGTACTCTTTAGTGCATATCTAAGAAGGCATATGTAAATCAATGTTAAGAAACTTGAATAAATAAAAGTTGATTAAAGCAAGATTCAACTAAATGCTACTCAATAAAGGTATCTAAAATGCTTGTACTATCATTACTCATAGTTTAAATTGACTTAATAAAACAACTTATAATTACGAAAAAGGGGGAAGATGAAAAGACAGGAGATGTTATAAAAGATTATAATCAACTTTAATTAACATAAAAATTGATAAGAAAAACACTAGTAGAGATACTCTGAATAATAATTGGACAAAAAAGAAATAAAAATATATTGTCTCTAAAAGTAAATAAGATTGAGTTCTTATATTTTAAGAATTACATGAATAATATTTACGTGCTAGTAAATGAGATATTGTTTCTAAATAATAGTATATTCATCAACCTGTAAAGAAAAAAAAAACAATATTAGAACATAAGCACATAATTTAGCATCAAAAAATGTTATAACATGCCATTTGTATTAGTTTAGAACACATGATATTATATAGAGTGAAAACTTTAGAACATATAAAGAAAACTTTAGAACATATAAAGAAAATATTTTGAACATAAAGAGAAAAGTTAAAATATAAAGGAAAACTTTAGAACAAAATGAATAACTTTATATTCTAAACATTAGAGCATATTGAATTACACTAAAACAGAAAGAATAAACATTAGAACATAGAGAAAACACTTTAGAACATAGAAAAGTAACTTTAGAACATAGAGAAAACACTTTAGAACATATTGAATTACTTTAGAACATAGAGAAAACACTTTAGAACATATTGAATTACTTTAGAACATATATGAATAACTTTATGTTCTAAACTTGCTTAGAACATAATTACTTTAGAACAAAATAAATAACTTTATGTTCCTAACATTAGAGCATATTGAATTACATTAAAACAGAAAGAATAAACATTATAGAAAAGTAACTTTAGAACATATTTGAATAACTTTATGTTCTAAAGTTGCTTAGAACATAGTTACTTTAGAGCATATTGAATTACTTTAAAACATAAATAATAAACTTTAAAACATAGAAAGAAAGTAACTCTAGAACTTAGAAAGTAACATATATTATTATTATTAATATATAATAATATGTTATAAATTTAAAATATATTATTATAACATATTATTATATATTAATTTTGACTTAAAACTTAAAGTTTAGAAAATTAGAACATAAGAAAATTAAAAATAAAGTTTACTTACGATATCACTTGACTTTTCCGGGGCAATTACGACTATCATGATAACCAAGCTCCCCACATGCTCTACATAATCTCTTCTTCTTTTGACTTTGTTCAATAGACTTTTCTCTGTCACTCTTCATTCTTTTGTCACTATTTGGAACATGAACCTCATTTAGAACATGGACATCATTTTGAACATTGACCTGATTTGGAACATGAACCTGATTTGGAACATGGACATCATTTGGAACATTGACCTGATTTGGAACATGAACCTGATTTGGAACATGGACATCATTTGGAACATTGACCTGATTTGGAACATGAACCCCCGTGCCTTTGTTCTTCGAAATTTTAGGAGGTTTGATTAAAACATTAGAAGGTAGACTAGCTCCAATAAGCATTTCAATGTCTTTAACTTTGCTCGAAAGATTGTTGCTTCCATTTGTTTTCTTCTGTTCCAAATCTACCCTCATGGCTCGAAGTTTTTTGACAAGATCACTAAGATCATCTTCATTGTTTTGCACTAAACTCACACAAGCATGAATTTCAGACCACAAATCATTTAATAGCATTTTCTTATCTACTGCATTAATACATTCCTCCAACACATTACCCTCTAAATAAAAAATGGGCTTCTTATAAGCCATTGTACACCATCTATTTAGAACGTAGGCCTTGGGAATTTTTTCTAACATCCTTGCCTTCCACACCCAAATCATATGCCTACAAGGCACACCATCACGTTCAAATTTTTTACAAAAACACTTGGTATCAAAGGTAGTTGGATCAAAAACAACATCAAAAGTCCTCCTCCTAGTTCCTTCCCTCAAATTGAAAATGTAAAGCTCATTGTCCTTCTTCATCTCCTCAACACCACAATTAAAACATCCAATTTCAAGCTCATATTGAAATTCATAGAAAATTGTTGTTGTAAACAATTCAGAAGCATCTTTCTCTAAAGGAATTGGAGTCTTACACTCCGGACGCTTATTCTTCGAATCATTATCCATTTTATTTTGAGTGTGCCTTTGAGCATCCAATGCACATTCCAACCTATAGAAAATAGAAATTAACTTTAAAACATAGAAGATAATTGTAGAACATAGAGTGAATTACATTAGAACATATAAATATACATGACATGCTTATTATGATCTAAATATTATTAAAACATAAAGAAAAAACTTTTCAACATGTAAGACAAAATTTAGAACATAAAAAGAGAACATAAAAGAGAATTATAAAATAAATAGTAAAACTATAAAGCATAAAAAGAAAACTTTAGAGCATACAAGGAAAACTTTAGAACATAAAGAGTAACTTTAGAACATATATAGACAATTACATATTACCTCATGTAGAACTCAATCAAAGTGAGATGGGGATTTGTGAACATAGTGAAAAAAATTATTTTCACTTTCTGATCTAGATGTGGTCCTCATAATGCCACCCAAAAATAAATCTCTGAAATACGCTGGAATCCACATATCACGTATGTTGTACATGTATGCCAACCATTCATGATCGTTCAAATGGAATTCTGAAATAACTTTGTTCCACTTTTCTTCAAATTCTGCCGGCTCAATCTCTAAATGCCAAACACATGAACACAATTTTTTCAAAAAATCAGTGTCTTGGGCAATTGCCCGACCTACTTTTTCAGGCACCTTTTTCATAATATGCCACATACAAAACCTATGATTTGTAGTTTGAAAAACATTACGAACAACAACTTTCATTGCAGGGTCTTGATCGGTAATCAAACACACAGGCTCGTTATTTCCCATTGCTTTAAGAAAAGTTTTGAAAACCCATTCAAAAGATGATATATCCTCATGAGCTACAAAAGAAGCCGCAAAAGTAACACATTTTTTATGATGATCAACTCCAGTAAATGGACCAAAGATCATATTATATCTGTAACATACACAAATTATTTATGCAGAAAATGTTACAAAATAGAGGTAAACTTTAGAACATAGAGGTAAATTGTAGAACATAGAGGTATACTTTAGAACATTAAGGATAAACTTTAGAGGATAGTAATTTACTTTAATTATTAAACTTGGCAGTAATATAGTTGTTTTAAAACATAATGAATTACTCTAAAACATAAACACTAAACTAAAAATATACAGTAAAGCTTTAAAAACTTATAAGTAAACTTTAGAACATATAGACATAATGTTTAGAACAAGATGGATATTAGTTTAGAACACAAAGAATAAAGTGTAAAACACAAAAGCATAATGTTTAAAGCATAAAAGCAAGATGGATATATTTTAAAGCATAAGGTAGAACATCAGCAATATATGTTTAGAACATAAGGCATACATAGTTTAGAACAAAGAATATATGTTTAGAACATCAAAACATGATGGATATTTGTTTAGGAACACAAGACATGATATTTAGAATATAAGAACATATGTTTAAAAAATTAATATGTAAAAGTAAAATATTAATTACATTATGAAAGAAATTTATATTTAAAACATCACCTGTTTGTTTTGAATGTGGTATCAAAAGAAACCATATCACCAAAAAGTGCATAATTTTTTCGACAGATAGGATCAGCCCATAAAGCTCTACAAAGTCTATCTTCTTCATCAACATCATAGGAAAAAAAAATGCACTCCAAAGCACTTTCTTATTTTGAAAATTATCCACAAACATTTGGGCATCTGATCCATCAATATAAGCCTTCAAATCTCTATAAAAATTTTTGAAATCTTGTTTAGATGCACCAACATTATCATGTGATCCAGCTAATTCTTTCATCATAGTATAAGACCTCACAGGACCAACATTTACCTGTTAAAAAAAAAAAAATACTAAGATTAAGAATCAACTTTAGAACATAGTAAATCAAAACAAAGAAAACATTATTTAGTACATAAAAATGAATCACCTTTGAATTATCAACAATCAACTTTTTATGCATAATATGCATTTTTCTATTATCCTTCTGAAATTTTGCACAACTTGGAGTATATAAAGGATGATTATGTTCTTCTTTGAAATGAGTTACAACATACTTTCCAGCATCATATCTCATACATATGTGAGCATTGCATCCTACACGAGTGACTAAACGTTTCCTAGTAATATGAACTTTTCCTTCTTCATAAACTGTTTGTTGAGCAATAGGTTTTCTTATTGCCCTAAAACCTTCCTTATTGCAAACTCCATATTGAAAAGCAATTATATCTTTGTTATTCTTCTTCCTTTTAGTAGTAGATTTCCTAGAAGTAAACCCAGCGGCATTTGCATATGCTTTATAAAAACTAAGACCCTCTCCAGGATCTTTAAATATCATACCCAAACTGGGTTTTAACTCCTTGGGAACATTTGGAATCCATTCCTTAGTGGTACCACCAGGGCTAAATGATCCAACAACCTCTGGAGTACGATAAATATCACCAACTGCATCAGAACATGAAAGTAAACATTAGAACATACAATGAAAGTCATAGAATATGAAGAAAACATTAGCACATAATAAAAAACTTTATAATATAAAGAGAAAGATACATAGAAAACTTTAGAACATACAGAGAAAACTTTAGAACATCAAGGATAACCTTTAGAACATAGTAAATTAGGGACATACTTATAACATATTGCTTTAGAACATAGTGAATTACTTTATAACATACATAATAAAATTTAGAATAAAGTAAAAAAATTAAACTAAAAGGTTAACTTTAGAACATACAATGAAAGTAAACATTAGAACATAAAAAGTAAAATTTAAAACTAGAAGGTAAACTTTAGAACATAGAATGAAAGTTTTAGAATATAAAGATAAAGTAGGATTCCCTACTCCCTATGTCAGATTGGTGGGGCCATGGTTTGGTGATTCCAGTGGCAGTGACATGCATCAACTATCCCTATGTCAGATTGCTAGGATAAAGTAGCATTCCCAACTCCCAAGCCCCCAATGCCTAGCTCCAAGACGAGCCTTGAGGTTGTTGTGGCATTATCCAATAATGATCGATATTGTTTACCCACAGTTTACTTTGAATCATTACAAATTATTTAAAATGGAGTAGATATTTTTTATTTATCAAATTAATTAACTTCCTCAATAATGATCAATATTGTTTACCCACACGTACTACTTTTTATAATCCTTCATCAACCACTCTTTCATACTCCGATGTATTCTGCATTCTAAAAGGAGTTCAATAGGCAACGGAACATGGCATTTGCACTTATCATTCGGATGGGAACATATAGAGAAAACTTTAGAACATTACCGATAAACTTTAGAACATAGTAAAGAAACTTTAGAACATGTAAGTAAATTGAAATTAAAACATTAAAAACAATAAAATTACCTGAATGAGTAACACAAGAAGAAGGATAATTAGGTTGAACACCATCTAAATCCATCAATATGCAAAAACCTATTTAAAAAAACACATATTGTAGCAAAAAAGCAACTAGAAATTAAAATCCATTAAAAAACAAAAATATGGAAAAAAAACTCAAGCAAAGGAAAAAACAGAACAATCTGGAAATGAAAAATCACAAAAAAAAACAGAAAATTAATGAAAAAAAACTGAAGAAAATTCGCAAAAAAAAAAAAAAAATAGATAAAATCGAAAAAAAACAAAAAATAATTGCTCGAAAGTAGGAAAAAAAAACAAAAAAACATATAACATTGAAAAAATCTGGAAATGAAAAATCGAAGAAGAAAGAGAAAACTAGAAAATGAAATTGATGAAATTAATGAAAAAAACTCAAGAAAATTCACAAAAAAAAAAAAAAAAAAAAAAAAATTCAACATAAACTTACATTAATCTCAATAATAAAAAAAATGAATGATGAAATCGCAAAAAGAAAAAAAAAACAGATTTTTGCTGATTTTCGAATTGATGAATTGCATATCCACAAATAATATGAAAAATAAAATTTCACACAAATTCGCCAAAATAAAAAAAAATCAACAAAAATTCGCAAAGAATAGATATCAATAAATAAATTAACTAAAAGAATTATCAAAATTATAAAAATTGAATAACAAACCTTAATTTCTTGAAGGAATTTGCATCCAAAAGTATGAGAAGAGAGAGAGTTGTAATGTATGAGAGGAGAGAGAAAGAGTTGTAAATTTGTAATGTATGAGAGGAGAGAGAGAGCTGTAATGTTCAAAGCCCAAAAAAAAAAGGAAAGAAGAACCGTGAATGAGGAGAAAGAAAGGGAAAAGAACAGCAAAAATTACTAAAATGCCATTACTAATCATTCATTTTCAGCGGTCAGATCAAACTAATTGTACGGTCCACATTAGTTCTTATATATAATGGGTTCTTATATAGAGGAGGGTTCTTACATGAGCCTTCCTCTATATATATATATATATATATATATATATATATATATATATATATATATATATATATATATATATATATTTTGAAAAAAGTCCAAAAGGATACTAAATTTCAAGAATATGATAGATATTTATTATACTACAAATGTAAGCCTTGACCATAGAGAGAAAGTATAATAACCTTGGAGGCCACCCAACATTCTCCACCTTGGCACAAATTCCATAATAGTGTGTACTCGTTGTATATGAACCATTGAACCCCGAAGGGTATTAGGCAGATATGTCACGTGCTAAACACTAATCAATCAATACAGAACTACTACCTCCGTTAATTATTATGTGCAACAAAGGAATATTTTATGTATCATAAATAATACCCCTTTATTGCACATAATAGTTAACGGAGGTAGTATTCTTTATTGATTGATAATCAACAAAGAGATCCCTCTGAAAACAAACATGCTAACTACAACCAGAATTAAGAACCCAGTTAGAATTTCTACTTTTAGGATGACAAGTAGCCAAAAGAAAAACTTCATAATCTGAATCAACAACATTAATTTGTTTCTTTTCATTTTCTTCTCTTTCGAGCTTTCTCTTAAGTTTGTAACAGTTGAAAACATCATGCCGATGCATCTTGCAATATTTGCAAGATAAGTTGGAATTATATCCCGATGATCTAGCTTAGACTGCTTTTTGGTACTTGAATTACTACCCACAATATACAGACCTTCAAAAGATTTGTCAACACCATCAAGATCGTATTTCTCTTTAGACAAAAGATTAGATTTAACATCCTCATAGGACAAAGTTTCTTTATTGCCACAAAGCATGGTTTCCTTGAAGTGTTTAAAAGATTTGGGTAGTAAGACAACCAATAAAATTGCGTTAATTATCTTCATTATCAATTTTAACTTCTAAGTTTTCAAGATTAATTAAAATAGAGGTGACCTCATCAAGATGAGTTTGGATAGGAGTACCTTCTGTCATGCGAATTGTGTACAATCGCTCTTTGAGACGCAACTTGTTGGCAAGACTCTTGGTCATGTATAGTGACTCCAATTTCAACCATAGGCTTGTAGCCGAAGTTTGGTGAATGACTACACAAACCTCCTTGGACAGATAGAGTTGAAGAACTGATAAGGCTTTCTCATCTAATTCCTCCCATTGCTCATCGGTCATAGTAGATGGCTTTTTGATTTGCCATATGCATCTAATGCCTTCTTCAAACCGCTATAGGTAAGAATAGTTTCCAAGTGCTGAAACTAATCTTGCCACCAAACTTCTCTATATCAAAATTTGTCATCAAAGACATCTTAGAAAGATTTAAAAAATGCTCAAAAAACCTTTGGCTCTAATACGACTGTTAGGATTAGGAGCGCAAGTGGAAGCACAAAATGATATAGAGTAAGACATAGATAAAAGATGTTCAAAAATAGTAATAAGAGACACAAATTTAACGTGGGAAAAACCCTCAAATGAGATAAACAACCCACCAACAACAAGTACTAATTATCCAAACTATGAAAAAGGATATGAGAGTATAACCCCGAAGGGTACAAGAGTATGGTATGACTCTCTAGATTATATATATTGGATCTAACTCTCAAAGAGAGCTAAGAAACTCACTAATGAGATAATAGTTGTGTGTCTTGTGTCATGTCCCCAAAACAAGAGGAATATGATGGATATTTATACTACATATGTAAGCATTGACCTTGGTGAACGAGCAAGTATAGTAACCTTGGAGGCCAAGGGTCTTTATGCCTTGGAGTCTTGGAGACCAACAAAAAAGTATTCTAAGTAGTAATAATAACTTAATTTGTGACATGTATCCAACAAAAATAAGTATAAGTACAACTATTATGTTGAAATAACTTAATTCACCTTTTGATGTGTGATTTTAGCATGTATTATAAAATTAATATTTAATACTTTGATTTACTATTTATCTATATATTTTATTTTATACAATATTTTAACCATTAAATTTTGTATGTATTAATTAATAAAATAATTATATATATAGTTATATTATTATATTTTGATAATTACATTTATACTAATCCAACAACATTTTACATACTACCTCCGTTTCATATTTTTTTGCAACTGTGGAATATTTTATAACTCACAAATAATACCCCAAAGTTGCAAAAAATATGAAACGGAGGTAGTATAAATATTCAATTTATTTTATTCTAATCTAAAAAAAAATTATAGTCAAAGTTAATAGATCAATAAGCCAAATATCTTTTTTAACCTTATGATTTTAATTTCACAGTTCACAATGTTCATCTTTGACTCTGTATATATTTAATATGATATGAGTAAAATTTCTACAAATAATTGTATTGAAAATACATTTCAGGCAAGAAAAACACACATGACATAGTTTTGATATTTAAAATAGTAAATTATAATGTAAAGAATAAAAAGAAACAATGGGTATTAATTTAATGTTGATGACTAACATCTACTACTGTCTAAAATATAAAAATTTAATTGATAATCAATTAATGTCATTTACTAGTATGTTAATAGTAAGTTTTGATTGATTATTTGATTGTGTTTTTCTATAATTGTGATTTTAAACTAACAACTTATGAGATAATCAATTGTTCAATACTCCCCAACCCAATAGTACATGTCTAATAAAAATAAAATATGAATATTAAGGTTATTCTAGGGGGACACCATAGCCTCACCTTAACTTATAGGAAAAATATACTTTAATAATCTCAATTATTGGCAATTTACCCGCAATAGTCTCAACTGACGTTAATTTTCTAATAATCCTAACTAGTGTCCCAATTTTCCTCTAGCAGTCCCAACCAATCACTTACCTACTAGTGCAACTTATAATCTTACGTGGAATTTCTTTTCTTTAAAATTTGATTTCCTTCCTTTTTTTGTATTATTAGTAATCAGAGTCAGTCCTATTTTTTTTTGCCGTTATTTCTTCTCTTTTCTCTCTTATGTCTTCTCTCCACCTCTCCCCTGTTTAAGTGTTTGGATTAATATTTTTTTCTTTTGGATACTCCTTCGAATTAACAATGACTATTGGAAGGAATCAATTTGGTGGGTCTCCAACATCATCTTCAAGCTCAAGGGGAGGAATATATGCTACCAAAAGATGTAATTGATGGTTGGATGCGATTGTACGTACGGTGAAGAAGGGCCCTAATATTGGTTGTAAATGAAAGGAATGGTGTCCTTCGAACAAGTGTATTATTCTGATAGCGGGTTCAGAATTATTAGAAAGCTAATATATTCAGTAAGGTCAAGTGATCGGAATGCTTGGGTGGAGGCCGCTTCCGATCAGTAATATTAATAAAATTAATATTACAGCTTAATCTTGACTGAACCCTTCGGGTCACACCCAAGCAAAATATACGAACCGACTCGACGAATTAATTCGGAAGAAATTAATTCGTCGCTCGAGTGTTAAATATTTAGACGTCGGTAATTCGAGCTTGGAGCGTCGAAACTGATTGTCGGAAGTCGAGTAAAAAATAATAAAAAAACGAGACGTGCAAAATAATAATAAATCGACCATATTCCCAAAATACCCCTAGCATCGGAATGCCACGAGCATCCGAATGCCAGGGGAAAAAATGTCCAAGCATAGGTGGCTAGCAAGCGCACAAAGTCGAGCCTAGCATGTCTGGCTAGGTGCGTGCTAGCGCACCGTGCTAGCAGCCATGCACAGCAGCAGCTAGCAGCCGCGTGCACGTGGTGCGTGCAGCAGCTAGCTGCCGCAAGCTAGGCATGCTAGCAGCGCACGCACTAGCAGCCACGCACAGCAGCAAGCCCGCACCAAGTGCGTGGCTTGCGCGCACAGCAGTAGCCCGCATCTTGGTGCGGGGCTGGGCTCGTGGCTGGGCCATAAGGCCGATCACTATGGGGAAGCTTGAGGAATATAGGAGCAAGTGGGTAAGGACATGAGGCACAAGGAGAGTATTGAGTGGGGAGCAAGTATGGTCCCCTACTCTCCATGTGGTCCTCACCAACCCATTTCACATGGTAATGCCACTTGTAGATTTATTATTAGTTTGCAATTTTAATTTAATTTAGCTTTAAATTAATTTGTGAAAATTCATGATCCCACATTGATGGGATAGAAATTCTCACTCATACTTTCCTCTATAAATACAACCTTGGGATTTGGAGTAAAGTGCTTGAGTGGGAGTTAGAAAGAGCATTCCATATTTTGGGAAAAACTCTTAAACTTCATTAACACTTGGGTTTTGGTCGGACCTTTCTAACTCCAAGGTAGCGAACCTAAAAGGTCGTGTTCGTCCTTTGTGGGTGGATACCGTTGGAGGCATGGCATTTGCGGTGCTCAAGGCTTTAAAGTAAGAGCCCGTTTTGAGAGGGCGAAGCTTGCTTCAAGGGTATGATTCGTTCTTCCTTTTCTTGTGTTTATTTATTTATGCTTTATGGTTTTATTAATTACGAGTGGTTCCTTGGGTCGGGGTTGTTTCCGCGGTGATTCAGACTCACCAAACCCCAACAGCTGTATCGGAGTCCCGCTTGTTTATTTTTATTTTTTGCTCATTAAGTTAGTTCTAAAATTAATTAATTATGTCTCGCGAAGTGGGATCAAATCCCGAGGCCATGGCACGCAAAACGAGGCAAAGAACCACCCTTGGCTAGCCGGGCTGCATAGCAGCCCGCATGTGGCTGCCCCGCCTTGCCTGCGGCGACACGCGCGGCAGCAGCACACGGCCGCAGCAGCCACCCACCAGCAGCCATGGCTGTGCGTGCGCGTGCTTGCGGCAATGGCAGCAGCCCATGGCTGCTTTCCGCGGGCCGTGTGTGCAGAGTTTTTTGTGTGTGCATATGCTTGGTGCGGTGAGGTGAATAGCCGTAGTATGCTTGGTTTGCATGAGCCGCGATTATTCGAGTTTCCTTGGCAAAACGCTTAAAGCGAAAGCCACTTGAAATGCGGTTGGCTTAATATTGCTTATTTTGCCGTTTTATTTATTTTAATTAATTTTGTTTATTTTAATTAAAATTTTGGGAGGCTAGGCCTCGGTTTTGAGCGGCATTGGCAAAATTTTATTTTGACAAGTTTGGGTGCTACCGACTTAATTAATTGGATTAATTAAGGGAAATGCGGAATTTAGTGGGAGCTTCAATTATTAATGATGTCATTTACATAATCGGTTAAACAACTTTGACTAGTTTTAATTAGGCTTGTTAATCGGATTAACCACCTAGATTAGTTACTAGTGCGTGCGTTGTTTAAATGCATTTTACTTGTTTGATATTGTAAATTGCATGGGCCATTCACAAATAGTGAATGGATGAATGGAATATATATTCTCTCTCATAGGTTTTATGAAAGGGCAACTAGTGGGACCCGATTACGATAGAAAATACGGACTACGTGCCGTTATGTATTTTTGTAAATCTAAATACGGTCTACGCACCGTTAAGTATTTTTGTACCTTAATATTTAGATTATTCCTAGTCATAGACACTAGTATTTGCATAGTTTGGTTAAGTCTTGAAGATGACCTATCTTGGAAGACAAAGCCTTGAATTGCAAATGAAGACCTTTTGAAGATTTGAAGATTTCAAGGGGTCATGCTAGTTGCCAATATGCATCTATAATTTCACTTTATTTTTTATGCTTATATACATGTGAATTATTCGTTAGATGCATGTTTAGGTTTTCTTTATGTTGCGATGATTAGTTAAGTTCACTTAAATCAACCAACATAGAAATCCTAGGTCCCTAATAATATTGAGTCAAATTTTCCTTTCCAAAACAACACTTACCAACCGAACGAGGGTGATGGTAGGCTACGCCAAGCGAGGTGCCATCACTTCTCCAAGGCTCATAAGGCACACCGGGTGTGCATGTTGGTTTTGGTTTAACTCATCGGTATGAGTGAGGAGTCCTCACATACCGTGGAAAAAGAGATACATTGTCAAAGATGCATTAGATCCGACAATTGTCTAACCAAGAGTGGCTTAGAGCCATTAGCAAGGCAATGCTTACCCTAGAAGATTGAGTGTTAAGACAAGCCAAAGCATGCTTAACCACTCTTTGTTTCTTCGGATCTTGGAATTGCCTTATTTTCACAAAATAGGGACAATTTTACGTGTAAATAAGACGTTAAATATGTATTGAAAATTTGCATGAATAAAATTCAATCTTATTTAAGTAATTTTGAATGGTTTTTCATTAAAATTCTTTCAATTGTAGAATCATGTCTTCAACCTCAAACAACCAGTTTTCATTACGCTCAATTCTCGACAAGGAGAAGTTGAGTGGTACCAATTTCCTTGATTGGCAAAGGAATTTGCGCATCGTTCTTATGCAAGAACAGAAAGAGTATGTCCTTGATGAGGAAATGCCCGAGGCTCCCAATGTGGAGGTAACTTAAGCAGCCCTTAACCGATGGCAAGTAGCCGATCGGGATGTCAAGTGCGTAATGCTAGCCACTATGTCTCCTGAACTTCAGAAAACCTTTTTCGAGAAGGAATCGGCCTATGAGATCATTTCTGAGTTACAAAATATGTTTCAAGAACATGCTCAAACTGAAAGGTTTAAAACCCACAGGCAGATCCTTCAGACTAAGCTAGAGAAAGGAGAGCCAGTCAGCCCACATGTGCTCAAAATGATCGGATTATTTGAGAATATGGGAAGGCTTGATGCGGGGTATTCAACTGAAATGGCTATTGACATCATTCTCCATTCCCTTTGCAAAGGCTATGACCAGTTCAAGATGAACTACAACATGCATAGCATGGAGAAAACCCTCACCGAGCTTCATGGGATGTTGAAGCAAGTTGAGCAGACGCTCAAGGATGAGGGAAGGCATGATATGCTAATGATTAAGAAGGGCAAGCCATTAAAAAGGGCGGGCAAAAAGAAGAAGGGCTTCAAGGGGAAAGGAAAGAAGAACTTTCCGCCTAAGTCGAAAGCTACCAAAGACAACAAGGAGAAAAAGGTAGCATCTTCTAAGTCTGATTCCGAATGCTTCTATTGTAAGAAGAAGGGACATTGGAAGAGAGACTGCCTCAAATTCAAGGAAGATAAGAAGAACGGAACCGTTGCTTCTACATCAGGTATTTACGTTATAGACTTTAACTTCACTAGCTCGGATTCATGGGTATTAGATACTGGATGTGGGTCACACCTTTATTCCGATTCTTAGGCACTAAGGAACACTAGGAGGCTAGCGAAGGGAGAGATCGAGCTCCGGGTAGGAAATGGAGCAAGGATTGGTGTTATATCCGTAGGATATCTTAGTTTGTCTTTGCCCACGGGGCTAGTTTTGGAACTTGACAATGTTTATTGTGTTCCCAACATTACCAAAAACATCATTTCAATTTCGGCGTTGGACGCCAAAGGTTTTGAATTTCGAGTTAAGGACCAATCATGTTCATTTTATCTCGATAATGTTTTATATGGTACGACACATTCAGAAAATGGTCTTTATGTGTTATCTCTAGACAAAGAAATTTATAACGTTAATAATCCTGCAAAGAAAGCTAAGACTACACCGTCTAGTCAAACTTACTTGTGGCATTGTCGTCTTGGCCACATTAACATCAAACGCATCAAGAAGCTTCTTCAAGAAGGTATTCTTGACTCATTTGATTTAGAATCCTTTGAGAATTGCGAAGGATGTTTATTAGGCAAGATGATAAAGCAACCATTCTCCAAGTTGGGAGAAAGGGCCGGTGACTTGTTGGGACTAATACACACCGATGTATGTGGGCCAATGAGTAAACCCGCAAGGAGTGGTTATCGGTATTTCATAACCTTCACGGACGACTATAGTAGATATGGTTATGTCTATCTTATGTCGCACAAATCTGAATCGTTTGATAAATTCAAGGAATTTCAGAACGAAGTTGAAAACCAACTCGGCAAGAAAATCAAAGCGCTTCGATCGGATCGAGGTGGCGAATATTTGAGCCAAGAATTCGATGACCATCTGAAAGAACATGGAATACTTTTAGAGTTGACACCTCCGGGAACTCCTCAATGGAATGGAGTATCTGAAAGGAGGAATTGAACCCTGTTAGACATGGTCCGATCGACTATGGGTCTTAGTGAACTTCTAATCTCTTTCTGGGGACATGCACTTTTAACTGCGACACTTACACTGAATTGTGCTCCGTCAAAGGCAGTGGAAAAGACTCCATATGAATTATGGACAAATAAACCTCCAAGTTTGTCTTTTCTCAAGATTTGGGGATGCGAAGCATATGTCAAGAAACTCATTTCTGACAAACTTCATCCGAAATCTGACAAGGTTTACTTTCTGGGTTATCCAAAAGAAACCAAAGGGTATTACTTCTACAACAAATCCGAGAACAAAGTGTTTGTTGCTCGTGATGGTGTCTTTTTGGTGAAGGAGCATCTCTCCAAAATGACAAGTAGGAGGAAAATCAAACTCAACGAAGTTCGAGAGGACGAGAAACAAGGACAAGTTGACAATCAAAGTGCTCACGAAGCATCTGTTGACATTAGTCAAAGTCAAAATATGCAAAGTCAAACCGACAATGAAAATGCTCAGTCCATCACCCTACGTAGGTCAACTCGGCCAAGATCTCAACCTGACAGATATCTCGATGTTGTATTAACCGAAGATCAGGACATCCTAGTAGTGGATGGAGATGAGCCGACAACCTAAAAACAAGCTATAACGAGCCCCGACTCTGCAAAATGGCAAGAGGCCATGAAATCCGAAATGGACTCCATGTTTGAAAATCAAGTATGGGACTTGGTTGATTTACCCGTAGGTTACACACCTATCGAATGTAAATGGATTTTCAAGATGAAAACCGACAAAGATGGAAATGTATTCATTTACAAAGCAAGGATGGTAGCAAAAGGTTACAGGCAAATTCACGGCGTTAAGTATGATGAAACCTTTTCTCCAGTAGCTATGCTTAAGTCCGTTCGAATTCTTCTAGCGATTTCTGCATATTACAATTATAAATTATGGAAGATGGACGTTTGTAGGGAATAATTTCAAGCCTTAAAAATCCCACTAGCTTGAACCCTAATGTGATCATACACTAAAGTACGGTGGCGTCCAAAAGGGAAGAAGATAGAGCAAAAGAGTCGCCAACAAGTTTTTTAGGAACTTGTAAACCGTTCATAGGATGAAGGTTACACCCCTTAACGATCCAAGATATCGTCAACTCCATAAGGTCATGAACCAAATAAGGGTTCGGGGATGATGGTACAAATCCAACCTAAAAGAGATTGAACCTGCCCTAATAATAGGCCTCTACTTTATTCTGATCGTATTCATGTGCGCTTTCTGATTAACATGCAATCAATAGATCAACCCTAAACCTGTTTAATCTATGTTGGTTGAATTTAATGCACAAATAAACTATTATTGGCGATCACTTGAATTTATAATCACAATTAACCCTAAACAAGATTATTAAATTATCTTATTAAGCGTGGTTACAAATACCAATTCCCTTTAACATGCAATAAAAGGTGATCAAGCAATAAATAATATAAAATAATATGCATATCAAGCAACATAATAAATAATCAATAATAATCATAAATATTAGAGAGAATATAGGAAGCATCATACTTTTAATCATACTTGATATTAAAAATACCCTAGACATGATACTAGGAATATCATAATAACAATCTAAGCATGATATCTACATCATGAAATCAATTAAACCATTAAAGTACTTACTTGGATGCCTCGTACCTCTTTCTAATTACAAAATACACGCGTTAGTAACTTCAAGGAAAACAATAAACAAAACAATTAAATTAAATAATTGAAAGAGAGATTTGGGACCAAACCCTCAGAAATTAAAACCTTTCACGTCTAGGGCGAAGGCAACTTCGAATATGGCTAGGTGTTTCTAGATCTTGTGAATGCGGAATTTTGTATGAAAGCAAGAAAGAAGAGAAAGAAGAGAATGAATGTTAAGAATTATCGAAAAGAGATGAAGATGATGAAAAGAATTGATGAACGATTTATTAATAAAAAGAGTTGATTAATGGTCAATGAATATTGATCATGGGTAATTGAAAAAAGTGATTGTTGATGATGAAACCAGAGTTTTTGATACGATATTTATAGAGAAAATCAGACAAAACAGAGTTTGAAGACCACAAAACTAACTTGGCGCCAGGACTAGTGGCTAGCGCCAGGCGCCAATGGCTGGCGTCTGGCGCCAATCCTGATTCCAGGCGCCAAGGCCTGGGGTTGGACGCCAAATTGGATTTCAACGCGTTTTCAAAAATCTGATAAATTTCCTGTACTGGAAGATAAAATAATATAATTTCAGTCGAAAATGCTATTTGATCTAATTAAAACTCTGAAGAATCCTAATTTAATTAGGAATGATAAGACCTTCTAGAATGTTCTAGAAGACCAAAACCATTCCTAATTACATTAGGAATGATAAATCATATTAGGCCCTCCCCTAGATCATTGGGCCATACTTAAAACTCAAACCGGGCTCAGTTTAGTAAATTGGCCATAAATTCCTCACTATTCATTGGAATTGGGCTGATAATATATCATTGGAAAGGTCTTTGCAACCCCATCCAACTACACCACTATTGGACCCATATCATGGACCAACCAAACTGGATTGGCTGTTTTCTTAAAATAAAGTTTTCAAAAACAGAGAGAAGAGAAAAGAAAAGAAAAGAAATAAAACTTTCCGCAACACTAGACCTTTCCACACTTTCATTTCATTCGATTATGATTCAACGTGAAAGGCACTCATCACTGGGTTTGCTTTTGGGGAGACACAAATGGGTGTCTACAACGTCAAAACCGCCTTCCTTAATGGAATTTTGGAAGAAACTGTGTACATAACATAGCCTGAAGGTTTTGTCGACAGAACAATCCTAAGAAGGTATGCAAGCTTAAGAAGTCCATTTATGGATTAAAGCAAGCAAGCAGAAGTTGGAATCTGCGATTTGATGAAGCCATCAGTAAGTTTGGTTTTATCAAGAATCTAGATGAGTCTTGTGTTTTCAATAAGGTTAGTGGGAGTGACATCGCCTTCCTAGCCTTATATGTCGATGAAATTTTGCTCATTGGAAATAGCATTATGTTGTTAGAGTCTGTAAAGGCTTGGCTCGGGAAATGTTTTTCAATGAAAGACTTGGGAGAGGGTCAGTACATACTAGGCATCAAGAACTATAGGGATAGATCAAAGAGGATGATAGGAATGAGTCAAAGTACTTACATCGATAAGGTACTAGCTCGATTCCAAATGGAAGGAGCCAAGAGAGGGCACCTACCCATGTCACATGGCATAACCTTAAGCAAGAAGAAGTGTCCAAAGACACCTGATGAGCAAGAAAGGATGAGTCATATTCCATATGCTTCGCTTATTGGATGGATCATGTATGCCATGATATGTACTAGGCCGGATGTATCGTATGCCTTGAGTGCTACGAGCCGATACCAATCAGACCCAGGAGAGGCGCATTGGACTGCGGCCAAGAATATTCTGAAGTACCTGAAAAGAAACAAGGATAAATTCCTGGTCTATGGCGGTAAAGATGAATCGGTTGTTGAGGGATATACCGATGCAAGCCTCCAGACAGACAGAGACGACTCCAAATCACAATCCGGATACATATTCTGTCTCAATAGAGGAGCGTTTAGTTGGAAGAGTGCAAAGCAAAGCACAACCGCTGATTCTACAACTGAAGCCGAGTACTTGGCAGCGTCTGAGGCAGCCAAGGAGGCAGTTTGGATTCGCAAGTTCATTGATGAACTTGGTGTTGTACCCTCCATCAAGGGTCCAATAGACCTCCATTGTGACAACAATGGAGCTATTGCTCAGGCTAGAGAGCCACGAGAACATCAGAAGGTCAAACATGTCAAGAGGCGATTTCACATGATTCGAGAATGGAAGACAGAAGGTGAAATCAGAATTTGCAAAGTGGGAACGGATGATAATGTAGCCGATCCACTTACTAAACCCTTGTCTCAAGTGAAGCACAACAAACACATTGAGTCAATGGGAATCAAGCATGTCGCGAACTGGCTTTGATTTCCATATTATAGTGTTTTAATTAAATTTTGGACAATGTTAATGTAAAGCACTATGATGAACCATTCAGTTTTTGGAGTAATTAAAATTTTTCATGCAATTTAATTCACTCCGTCTCTATTTAATTGTGGTTTAGAATTAAATAATGAGTCCATTCGATTTTAATAAATATTCAAAATAGGGTATCAAGTCAACAGCTTGGATAAAGAAACACCTATTAAGTGAACATTGAATATTTTAATCGAAAATTATCCCTAATAAAGGTCATATTTTTTGTGGACGATTAATGACCATTAGAGATTAGTGTGTAGTATGATTTATAGCACCGTTTCTTGTGCTATGAGGATATAAATCATTTGCACAGGCATTGGTTTAGAACCATACTGGATCGACCTATTAGAATACTTTAAGAGATTTAAAATCGTCATAATTAAGTATTTTTCTCATTATTACTATCGCAACTCTTTTCCTTGACCATGAGTAGTGGGAGGTCTCTTGTTTGAGTATTAGTCCACTTTGGTATCCGCCAAACGTCTGCCGTAACTGGGGATTATAACGACAAATATCGGGCGGCTAGGTCCTCTTAGTAAGAGAAGCTACATTACAAGACTAGAAATGTCCCCCTACTAACAATAGGGAACATGTCTTGTTGTTTACAAGGCCTCTCAAAGAGAGAGACTGTGAAAATGCATGGCCATGCTCAGATGGATTTTAGAAATCATCTGCTTATTGACAGTCAAACTCGGATTTCGAGAATTACTTCTGGACGTAACAGAGATGACGAGTAATCTTACTCTGTAGTTCATGAAGAGACATGAAGAGACATAGGAAAGGGGCTATACACTAAATACACACTT
The DNA here is from genome assembly GCF_001683475.1 of Chenopodium quinoa. Taxonomy (NCBI): domain Eukaryota; kingdom Viridiplantae; phylum Streptophyta; class Magnoliopsida; order Caryophyllales; family Amaranthaceae; genus Chenopodium; species Chenopodium quinoa. The sequence continues at coordinate 478,498 of NW_018742345.1, forward strand.
GTCCGGAAGGACAAGTGGGAGATTGAAAGGAATGGTGTCCTTCGAAAAAGTGCATTATTCTGATAGCGGGTTCAGAATTATTAGAAAGCTAATATATATTTAGTAAGGTCAAGTGATCGGAATGCCTTGGTGGAAGTCGCTTCTGATCAGTAATATTAATATAATTAATAATACAGCTTAATCTTGACTGAACCCTTCGGGTCACACCCAAGCAAAATATACGAACCGACTCGACGAATTAATTTAGAAGAAATTAAATCGTTGCCCGAGTGTTAAATATTTAGACGTCGGTAATTCGAGCTTGGAGCGTCGAAACCGATCGTGGGAAGTCGAGTCAAAAATAATAAAAAGACGAGACGCGCAAAATAATAATAAATCGACCATATTCCCAAAATACCCCTAGCATCGGAATGCCCCGAGCAACCGAATGCTAGGGGCAAAAATGTCCAAGCATAGGTGGCTAGCAAGCGCACCAAGTCGAGCCTAGCATGGTTGCCTAGGTGCGTGCTAGCGCACCGTGCTAGCAGCCATGCACAACAGCAGCTAGCAGCCGCGTGCACGTGGTGCATGCAGCAGCTAGCTGCCGCAAGCTAGGCGTGCTAGCAGCGCACGCACTAGCAGCCACGCACAGCAGCAAGCTCGCACCAAGTGCATGGCTTGCGCGCACATCAACAGCCTGCATCTTGGTGCGGGGCTGGCTCGGGCTGGGCTCGTGGCTGGGCCATAGGGCCGGTCACTATGGGGAAGCTTGAGGAATATGGGAGCAAGTGGGTAAGGACATGTGGCACAAGGAGAGTATTAAATGGGGAGCAAGTGTGGTCCCCTACTCTCCATGTGGTCCTCACCAACCCATTTCACATGGTAATGCCAGTTGTAGATTTATTATTAGTTTGCAATTTTAATTTAATTTAGCTGTAAATTAATTTGTGGAATTTCATGATCCCACATTGATGGGATAGAAATTCCCACTCATACTTTCCTCTATAAATACCAACCTTGGGATTTGGAGTAAAGTGCTTGATTCGGAGTTAGAAAGAGCATTCCATATTTTGGGAAAACTCTTAAACTCCATTAACACTTGGATTTTGGTCGGACCTTGCTAACTCCAAGGTAGCGGACCTAAAAGGTCGTGTTCGTCCTTTGTGGGTGGATACCGTTGGAGGCACGACATTTGCGGTGCTCAAGGCTTTAAAGTAAGAGCCCGTTTTGAGAGGGCGAAGCTCGCTTCAAGGGTATGATTCATCCTTCCTTTTCTTGTGTTTATTTATTTATGCTTTATGGTTTTATTAATTACGAGTGGTTCCTTGGGTCGGGGTTGTTTCCGCGGTGAGTCGGACTCACCAAACCCCAACAGTAAATTCTTTGGTTGTCCTAAATGGCCGGTAAGTTAATTGATTGTTTGTTTATTGAATTTGAATTGGTATTGTGGGTAAATTAATTATTCTAATGTTATAGTTAAAATTTGATTGAAATTAGGTATAATGTTAAATTGTACAGGATATGGAGTGCAATTTCATGAAGTGGGTCAATTGTAACAATGGAGATGACTTGCGATTTCAGATCTTTGAAAAGGAAACAACTATAGCCGAATTGAAGATGCAAAAGAGTATGTTAGAAGAAAAAGTGAAGAGTTTGCAAGGAAAGAAGGAAAATTTGTGGAAGAAGTACAAGAAATGAAAGCTGAAATAAGCCAACTAAGAATTGAGCTCGCTCATGAGGTCTTCGAGGAATGAATACAATCTAACAATGGCTCTGTTTTGTTCATGGGTGTTCTTTGGCATTGTGGTGTTTTTTTTCAAGTAGGGTTGTTTAGTGGCAATTATCTAAGTAGCTTAGTATTTCAACTTTGAATTATGCAGTCTTATAAGTTAGGTGAAATTAAATAGCAATGTTGTGAGTACTGAACAATGTTGTTTGTAACTTTTGCCTTTTGATGCAATATAAAATAAAAGTTTGGATTACAAAAAGTTAGTAAAATCATGTTATACTTCATATATTACTAAATTAGTAGCATGATGTTATGTCATACAAAATTACCCAAACTCCAAAACAACTAGCCAAAAATACAGGCTACTCCTACTAATCCAAAATAATAGTATCTAATCATAACACAAAATAAGTAGGGTATAATTTTTTCATACACACAAATACTATATAAACTACTGAGTTTGGTGATGCCTGTTTGACTGTTTTCTTGAGTTCTCTCCACCAATGAAATTGTGTGGTTGCTAAGTCAAATCTATTTTGCTCCTCATAGTGGTTATTGTTACTTACAACTCCCTTGTGGATTTTCCTCTAACTTGAAACAAGTGTGCAAGAATGATTAGTTACACTTGACATTCAGCTAAAACAAATGAAAGAGTGACAATATGGGTAACTTACATTGGTAAGGACAAACCATCATCACCAAAAAGAACTCCAACACCCCTAAGATTTTGGAAGTTCCCTCTTCCTCTTCCTTTACTGGTTTGGCCTCTCTCTGAACCACTACTACCTCTTTCTTTCCCTATCCTAGCACCCATGGCACCCCTTCCTTGCCCTCTCCCAGTAGCAGATGCCTGAGACCATACTTGTGCTATATATGATGGCCCTGCAGACTGAGACATCCCTACACCTAAAGTAGTAGGTGGTGCTTGACCTCTCCCTGACCTAGGTAGTTTCCTGCCTCTTTCTCCTCTTCCACCCCTTATTTCCCTTCCACCTTTCCCAAGTTGTGTGGGTTGGGAATTGATGTCATGGTGTGCTAGTGCAGCAGAAAATTGGGGTTGGGGAGGTTGTCCATATTTCCTAGGTCTTTCCCTAGGCTTCTTTGTGGGTGCGGTCCATCCTGCATTCTTAGTTAACCCATTCCTGAGTGGCTTTATTATTCGAATGAGTGTCTATTTCTTTTGTATTGAGACTGTTTCACTCCTCCAGTGAGATAAGGGTTGAATTCCCTTTTTTGGTTTTCTCTCTTCCTTGAGCTCTTCTTATAGTTCTAGCACGACCCTATTGCTTATGGCCTAAAAAGTCTCTCTCAGCCCAAGGTACTATCCTCTAGTCCGTCTTGTAGGAAATAACGTATGTAAGTCAAGCACTATCTTCATTCTATCTTTTAGTCTTGTTGGTAGCAATATAAGCATTCGTAGCTCTCCAAAGGTAGGTTAATCAGTATATCCCGATTCCCGCTACGCACCTTGCTTTCGATTGACTAAGCTCCACAACACTGCCCTTGGTAGGGCATTTCCTTTTGTTATGTGTAGTTGATTGCACACATAACAAGATATTTGAATACCACTTTTAGTTAAAGCACTTGGTTTTTTGGGGTTCTTAAATGGGTCTTTAATTCTATTCTTTCTTGACCTCCCTGGTCCAATGTTAATGGGAGGTGGGGCAATGGGGCAAGAGACTTTGGGCCAATATCTTTCACCTTCTAAAGGTGGGATAGATCCTAACATAAACAAGTTAAACATAGCGAATTTCTGCATTTGTATGTAAAATTGAGAAATTAAACTAATTAAATGTACCTGCATATGCTTTCAAGTAGTTTTCCCTTGTGTAACATGGATCCACAAAGTGCTCTACTTCTTTGTTGAGAAAAAAGATTCAGGTACAAGCATGAGAGCAGGGAATGCCTAGGATATCCCATTTCCTACAAGTAGAAGTCCTTGCTTCCAAATTTATCACACATTGATCAAAATTATGGGACACATTGAAAATTTTTATAAGGATGGTGAACGATTTATGTCTTCGTCATGTGCAATTACAAGATATATAAATGGATCAAATTATGGAGATAATTAAGTTCGTACATTTGGGTTGTCATTATATCATAGCAAGAGGTACTAACGATTTTTGGGCTAGTAAAATAGCCCAAAGCCCAATTGGACGGATCCTATAAGGTCACACAAAGGGCCTAGATCGAGCACGAGAGGACGAGACCCATGATAGGCCTCATCCCCTAGTATGGCCGGACATATGGAGGAATAAGGAGGGTTTTGTGCTTCGTGACTTAGTCTAATTATAATGGGATTATAAATAGACTAAGTGCCTAGAGTTTTCAGTAGTGCAATTCATTGATCAGTTTGATCAAACCCTAATTAGAAAACACGAGCCCAACCCCTCTTAAACTCTCTCCTCCTCCTTTGGCGCCGGTTGTGGTGGTTCGTGGTGGTGGTTTGTGGTGGTCGATTCAGTCCATTAAAGGTGGTGGTCGTGGTTTTTCCTTTCACTTGACCAATCTAGTATTGGTGGACGCCTCGTTCGAATCCCGTTGAGTAAGTAGTGGAGCAACGCTTGGGGCTCTATTCTCTCCTTGATTTGCTAGTCAATATAATTAGCTTCGTGGAATTCACGCTTCAAAGGTATGATTATGTATGTTGTGTATTATGCATGCGATCTTGGGATAAGGTGCTATATGAATATGATTCATGTTTTTCCGCTTTATAGTACCTATAAATTCCTATAGTGGTATCAGTTAGCCTCTTGCATGAACACACTTGATGATAATAATAATACGATTATTTGAAGTCCATGTTCTTAATTTTACAATCAATTAAGAGGGAGAAATTAATTTAATTATTGTTCAATTATTATTTTTAATGTGATTAAACTGCTGAAATTGATTAAATGTGATTTAATTATGCTTAAATAGCCATGAAGAGGACTGAAATAAACCTTATATTGTTCGAAAATTTCGAACATCCTAACCCTAGTTTTTGAATTTTCGAAAATCTCAAGCCCTAATATAATAATATATGATTTTTGTGCTTGATTTTGAATTAATTCGAAATTTTTTTTATGTCTCATAATTTTAATTGGATTGATTTATGCATAAAAATGTTTAGTGTATGATTATTGATTTTATTTTAAAATTAGAATTTCATTGGGATTAATTTCATATGAACCCTAATTTTTAAGTTGAATGGGATTTAATTTTTAATTTGTGGACATATTTAATTTAATTGTGATAAGCGTTATATATTCTAATTAAATTAAAAGCCAAAAAAAAAATTATTTAAGGCCGGTAGTTGCGACTGGGTGGCGCAGCCACGGCGGCTGCCAAACTAGTGGTCTGTCCAAGAGGGAGGGAAGGGGAGGGCAGATGGTTCGTGGTCGGGGCAGCAGTGTGCAAGTGTTGCACAGTTGTTGCCATGACTGTGATGTTGTTGTTGCTGCTGCTTCTACGGCAGTGGCTGCCGTAAGGCGACTGACTAGCCACCGTGGCTAGTCTGGCTGGCCGCGCACGGTGGCCTGCAGCGCAACACAAGCAGCTGCCACGCTGCTTCCTTATGGTAGTGGCTGTTGTTGTAGCAGCCAGCCACCATGGCTACCTTCGGCTAGCCAACAACGATGGCCGATGGTTGTGGCTCGGTTTTCAAAAAAAATATTTTATTTAAAAAATTTTCAAGATAAATATGATTTATTTTTGGGATAAAATAGAATTATTTTGAAATAAAATCTTTTATTTAGGGTAAAATCAAATTTTCAAAAGTTGTTATATTTGATAATATCCATATTTAATTTTTTAGTTTTGGTAATTATCCAAAATTAAAGTGGTTAATTTTGGATAAGATTTGTTAGAATATTTTGAACATATTCCAAGGATAATAATTGATTTAAATAATATGATTATCCCATAATTAGATTGGGATATAATTGATTATTAAATTATTTGATTGTCTAGTAATTAGGATAGATTCTCCTAAATAAGTTAGGATAATCATGAAAGATTAAAATATGATTTGATTCTATCTCATACCTAAATTAAAATATGTGATATTTTATAATTGGTCATGAATAATATATGATATTATCTAATTATGATTTAAAATATAAGATATTTTAGAAAATGCGTTGCCTTAATTATGAACATTTGATGTTGTAGTTTAGACAAGCATGTTGAGTGATTTATTATATAACATTTTATATATGATATTATATTGCTATTTATAAACTAGTATTACCCATAGATTCTTAATACAATCTACGCATCATGATGTGTTTTTGTAAACTAAATACGGTCTGCGAGCCGTTAAGTACTTTTGTAAATTTTATTTAAAAGTAAATAGGTTAGTTATTTAAATAGTTTAGTCCAAAGAAGCCCATGAAGTGAAGGCTCAAAGGAGCAAGGTGGATGAAGATCCATGATGATTCAAGTGGGAGCGGGCAACGAGAATTTTGTTATTCTTATTTTCTCTCTTCTATGCTATTAACCTAAACACTAGCCTACCCTTTTTACTTCAAAATTCCTTCTTCAAGCACTCCTTTTTATTTTATTATTTTTCTCAAGTGGAAAGTTTTCTCCTGTCAACCTATCCTTCTCAAGGAATGGTCGTAGATTGTAAATTTTGTTATCATTGGTAGGCTACCCATCTATGTCAAAATAAGGAAAAGTTTAATAGTTATGTTTAATTTAATAATTAAAGTACCATAAACGAATTAAATTGGTAACTTTAAATGCACTTTATTCAATATTGATTGATCCCAATTGATTTTTAAGTGATTCCAAGACCCTTTATTTGTGTAATAGTTGACCGGACTGAGGCCTTACCATCAAGCATTACATTTTTAAGGTGAGTAAACTCTTTACTGATTACAACTCTTGTAACTCTTGGTTGAATAATTAACCATTACATGTTTAATTATTACCCTTTTCTTCAAGGTTCTAAATGCTTGAGGTAACCTTGTTGAGCATAACCAATTATATATGTAGAACGTGATCTACCCTAAATTACCCAATATAACAAGTGACACTCTGCTGTTATGTTGCCCATCACTCACGATCGAAGGATTGTTAGGTATCTAATTGGAAAATCAATCTAAATATTACTGGGACCTAGATTTGTTATGTTGTGATTATTTAGTCAACTCTAGCGCATCATCAATCAACATAAATGAAATCTAACATGCATTATCTATTAATGCAATAAAACATGACATAGTATGACCCCTTAGTCCTAAAAAAACTAGAAACATCATAAATGATGGGGTATTTATAGGGAAAATGTGCTGAGGGAGCACACGGAACCCTAAAATAATAAAAACCCTAAAAAAAGTATCCCGTGACACGGTTAGACTGTACCGTCAGACGGTACACTTTCCCGTGACACGGTAGAGTTTTGGAGTGACGCAGGAAATTTTCAGAAAACGAAATGAAAAACGCGTTAAGGGTTTACGCGGAAAGGACACAGAACATCCCGTGTCACGACAGACCTCCCGTGTCATGGGAAGTCCCACCGTCAGACGGGAAGGGTTCCCGTGACACGGTCAGGCTGTACCGTGACACGGTCAGTTCCAGTCCATTTTTCCGTCTGAATTCATTTTTAACCCTAATTTCTTTCAGCTTTTTAAGTGCCGATTGATAATTTCGGGCTTTTTTCTAACTTTTATTATTCGGGCTAAAATAAGAAAGTAATAAAATAAAAATAAATAAAATGCTTAGGCAAAAAATAAATAATAAAATAATAAAATAAAAAGGTTTGGGCTTAACAAGCTTGGGCTAAAATTAAAACTATGCTTTTACCAAACATCAAGACTAATCCATGGACCTTTCAAAGGTAAAGGAGTCCATATTTTACTCGAGGTTCTGTCCTTAAGCCAAGGCGTGAAAGGTAGAATCGTTTGAGGGTTTGGCCCCAAAATCAACCTTATTTTATTTAATTTAATTTTGTTATTATTTTATTATTTCCTTGAATTTACTAACTCGTTTATTATTTTGTAGTTGCAAGCAAACATATTCAAAGTAAGGATCATGCTCTTTTTATTATTATTATTTTTCTAACGATTTTTAAGTGGTTGGAATTGTGATTGAATTGGTTTTGAATATTAATGTTGATTTTATTTTATTGATCACCATATTGCATGTTTAAAGGGCATATGTAATTGAAAATCACGACTAATAAGATAATTTGGACGACCGGTTTAGGATCATTTTTAATCCTATTATTAATTGAAGTGATCACCAAATTTTTAGAATTATGTGTGCATTAATCTTAAACCAATTTAGTTAAATAATAGTTTGGAGCGAATTGAATTATTGTTAGTATGCCTTTGAGATCACAAGAATGCTTTTCAATATAAGAATCGAGTAGAGGCCAATACGAGCGAATGTGACTCCATGACTCACTTCGTACCATCTTCCCCGATCCTCCTTTCGTGGTTTCGAACCATATGGAGTTAGTAATCTCATGGATTATGAATGGGGTGTAACCTTCACGGGTCAATCGTTGTTTCCTATCGTTGTCCCTTATCGTGGTTGCCTTTTTATGATCCTAGAACGGTTTACAAGTTCCTTAAAAACTTGTTGGCGGCTCCCTACTTTTTGTCCCTAATCGTATATGTCAATTCCCACTTCCTATGAGTTCCAAGCATATTCACAACATGATTTTAACGTAGGCGCACTTCGAGCAACGCCTACAATTACTTGAAAGATTCTTGAAAAATATTCCTGTGATTAATTTGGCATTTTTTGCATCTTCATAGACGTTTTAACGTCGCATTCAGGTCTGTCCCGTAGGAAAAATTGGATAACTTGGTTGCGTCAAAAGCAAACAGGGCACCAGTCAGATTTTCTGACTACCGTGTCACGGCAGTCCTAAAATCAGTCCGGTGGCTTATTTTCTTTTCTCACAGTCGACTTCCTTCGATTTTTCTGAAAAAACGTATGTGTTCTACATACGTCTTAGCCCCGAGGGATTTAAGCTCTATCGACCCAAAAACGCTCATGGCAATAAGGGTTCATCCGTGTTATTAAATCCACCCAAACCATGGAGTCGAGTTCGATTTCATCACGAACTCGCGGAGCCGCCCGTTGGCATACACCCTCAAGGGAGGCTGCCTTGCTAACGTGCCAAACTCTTAACCATGGTACCCCTTTGACACCCAAAGCTTGACCAATAGTTGAACATAGATCTCGACCCTAGGTTGCGAACTTTTTTACATCATCGTGCCTAAATGCTATGTGGTTGTTTGGTGCTAACCCTCATGTGTTTGCTCTTTTTGTTTAACCCATGACCGAGGGTTTTTATTCTCACATAGTAATTAGTACGGACTTAAAATCGATTAAAATCTGAAAAAATCACAAAACTGACCTGGAACCGCACACCGTATCACGGCATGTTCTACTGTGTCACGGTGAAAAGTGTCGTGACACGGGAAAGTTTACCGTCTGACGGTAGACTGCACCGTGTCACGTCAGTCTGCACCGTGACACGGTTCCCAGGAAAGTGTCCTATCAGTTCTTTTTTTGATTTTTGTGCGAATGTTGTGTCCAGTTTTGAGTCGTGTCTAGTTATACGGTAAAAACACGCGTCCATAACCTCACTTAATCACTCACATGTCGTGTTCACACACTTTTTTGCTTTAAGTCGTGCACCACTTTTTTGACCGTATTTTAGGGAAGTCTTGTTTTTGTGTCGTTTTTTTAGAGTAAGTCGGATGGTATCCTCCCTTTAAAAATAAATAAGCAACGTTTCAAAGTTATTTATTTTTTTTAAAAAAAAAAAACAAAAAAAAAAAAAAAATTTCCCGTGACACGGGAATTTATCGCGTCTGACGGGAGAAGTGTCCCGTGCCACATCACCCCCTATGAATTTTTTTTTTTTTTTGCCGTGACACGGGAATTTATCCCGTCTGACGGGAAAAGTGTCCCGTGCCACGTCACCCCCTATTAATAAAAAAGTAAAAAAAAAAAACAAATCGTGCCACGTCAGCATCTACCGTGGCACGCGAATGGCTGCCGCGCCACGAGAAACCCTATTGTGTCACGACAAATTTCCACCGTGACACGGTGGAATTTAAAAAAAAAAAAAAAAGCGTCAGTTTAGTCTTCCGTGTTAATTTGGTCCTCTCGTCAGTCATTTTGGTTATTGTTCACATGTCTAGCCATACGATCATACCACGAGTCTTATAATATCACTTAGTCACTCACCAGTCAAATATAGTCCACACACTTTCTTTATGTTCCGACTCGAGTCGTGCACCAGGTCGTTTATGATCGTATATTAGGTTCATGCACCCTTTTTTCGTCATAATAAAAAATGAGTGGAGTTTTCTCACCTGTTTTCAAATGTCTATTTTTTTTTCCTTCCTTTCCTATCTTGAGCAATGAGTCAAACAATTAAGTGAATTATTTTATTTCACAGTACTTGGTCAAGGAACAGGGATAGATCAATACGGTTCGAGCCATTACCGCAACAATCTCTCAGATCTAATAGGCGTTCAAAGAGAACTTTGTCATCTCCGTTACTCATCACCTTTCAATGGCCACTAAAGAAGACATTGAGAACAACAACAAATCCATTGAGGCACTGTCTTCCATGATGCAAACCCTTACCACTAGGGTCACTACCATGGAACAAAACAAGGTCACTGTTTCCACCCTTGACAAACTGAAGGAACAAATGAATAAGATTTCTGAGGATTTCACTTATGTGGAACGCCCTCCCACTCCTTTGAATGTGAAGGACAAACTCCCTGAAAAGTTCTCCACTGCTGATATTCCAAAGTTCAAGCCTACTTACAATCCAATATTCCATTTGAAGGCGTTCTCTGCAATCATGGCTCTTAAGGGATTGGACGTAACACTCTTCCCTACGGTGTTCCCTCTCTCCTTAGAACATGCTTGCCAACAATGGTTTTATTCCTTAGATGCCAAGCATACTGCGACTTGGAAAGATGTCACCGACAGTTTCATGAATCGTTACAAGTGTAACATTCAAACTAAAACTTCTGAACGTGAACTCTCCATTCTCAAACAGAAAGAGAATGAAGGCTTCACCGCTTACTTGAACAGGTGGAGGGAAACAGCTTCACTCTTGGTAGATCCCCCCAAAGAAGGAGAGATGGTTCACCTCTTTATTCAAAATCTGACTCATAAATATAGGGAACATCTCAAATTTCTTCCACTGAACACTTTCGAAGCTGTATACGACGTCGGCATCAATATCGAGAATGAGCTAATAAAGACTGCTGGTAGTAACAATAATAACACTTGTAAAAACAAGAAGAACTACCATCCTTCTTCTTCGTCTTCTAAGCACGAAAATACTACCAACAATATAAGCCAAGTTGATCTCAATAAAGTGTTAGCTCTTGATACTCCATTGCTGAAGAAAAAAAGAACTTACACTCCTTTAGGAATGACTTATGATGCGGCCTTTGATCGCCTTTACAGTTAAGGCCTGATCACACCTATTGGGCCATTTTCAGAGCCAAAACCTGAAGAAAGGAGCGCCAAATGCAATCCCAATGCCCATTGCAAGTACCATAAAGGAAGGGGCCACACTACGGAGCAATGTTGGAATTTGAAGGACGTCATTCAAGACTTCATGGATGCAAATAATCTTCCTGTCCCTCCAGGCGACAAGAAGTAATGAATACAAGGCACACAGATCCTTCGTGCAAGATTTCATGTTTTTTTTTATTCTTTTGTTTCAACCCTCTCCCCCAATAAGTCTAGCATAGGTTCCCGTTATCCATGTGTACTGTCTATGTGTCACATTTCTTACCTTTTCCATCAATGAGCATTCCTTTCCTTTGCAATCGATCATCGAATTCATTTGCAAAATAAAAAAAAAAAAAAATCAATTACCGAACTAAACCCAAGGTACACCAATGACTTGAGGCACCTTTGCAACCCATTCATTCCCCATTAAACATTCAATTACATATCCATTTTTTTCATCAACCACTTTGAGCCTTGTCTAACGTTTGGTCTTCATTTCTTCAACCCACATTCACTTAACCCTGGGATTGGAAGATGTGTAATTGTATAACATTCATAAAGAAAGTAAAAAAAAAAGCAGCAAAGCAACAAAAAAACAATGTCTAAAGGCAAGTGTTCCAATGTCTTTGATATGAACACGTCTCAAATTGCGTCTCTCATCGAGTGCTTGGTACCGTGCCTGAGAAACATGAATGCCAAGTGAGTGATGGACCGCATGATCTGAGATTGCCTACATTGATTCACAAGAATGAAAAAAAAAAATAAGAAAAACATATATATTGAAAATAAACTTGCAAAATTCAAAATTTTCAAATTCAAAATTACACATCTTGGGGATTCTCTCGGGTCTTGAGCCTTTTATCCCTTTCTTCCTTAAACCATCAACTTAACCACATTACAACCCTTGAAAGACCTCTTTGAGGTGTACATACACTTGTGCAAAGTTCGGTTAGAGCTACGTTCGGCCTGATTCCTAACGGATACGTAGGCAACCTTACATTGAGGTGCGGCCACATTCACATTCATATCTATACATGATCGAGTCAAAGAATATCCAATACTTATCCCTACCCATTTAGAGCTAGACTTGGGGGCTTGAACCCAAATCACATTAGCTTACCCAGCCTGAAGAGTCATCATCTTTAACTCTTCTCACATCTCTTTCCATCGCTATAACCCTTGCAGCCAGCCTTGGTATCACATTCACACACTTCACTCACACATCCATATCCATATCAATCATCCTTCCCTTTAAGAGCCCTTTATCATGAAATCTTGTTTCAACACTGTGCATTCTTCATCATATTTAAAGACAACATTCAGTAGAAGAAACATTACATACTTGCTTAGCTTCCTGACCTGAGCAATGTTCATTGTTTCGCATAATGTGCTAAGAAACATTTATATATCAATGATTTTTAATCATACAAAGCATATCGTGCTTAGCTCCTTGACCTAAGCAACGTTCATTATGAAATAATCACTATATGTGCTTAGCTTCCAGACCTAAGTGACGTTCAAAATCTCTTCTTTACACCATATATGATGCTTAGCTCCATGACTTAAGTTCATTCATCTATCGTGTCACATGATGTAATTGTCCTTAGCCTCCTGGCCTAAGAACATGCATCATGCATACATTATTTTCAGGACAAACAATTCATTCCATACAAATCATTTCGTCTTGCTCAAGGAGGAAGTTCAAAACTTCTCTCCCTTTTCATTATTTTATTTTGGGGAAGTTCAAAAAACTTTTTCCAAGTTTTCATCGAAGGAAGTTCAAAAAATAAAAGTTCAGTTTTCACATCTTTCTTTTTCGGGAGAAAGTCGGTACCCTCCACTCATGACAAAAATTGATGGAATTTTTTTGCTTTTGCATCTTCGTTTGCTTGTGTCTGCACACACACATATACACACACACACACACTCACAAGTCATACACATGACATGTCACATCAAGTCAAACTTGGTAAAGTTAGTGGTCAAGTCAATCATAGTATGTACGAGTCCATTGGCAAATTTATTTTTGCAGGTCTTATCTACAACCCACGTCCGGGGACAAGCGGACCCTCTACATCCCACGTCCGGGGACAAGCGGACCACCATCATTTCATGACGCAAGGTTCTCGATACACAAAGACTTGCAATCTCATCATCTTTCGACTTTCCTCAAGCATGGAAAGTATTATCCGGTGGATTTTTCTTCAAGTATAGAAAACCGCCAAATCGGCTTTCCTGAAGCATGGAAGGCATTATCGGTGGAATTCTTCAAGCATAGAATGACACCATATTCTTCAATCGGCTTTCCTCAGGTTTGGAAAGCGTTATCGGTGGATTTTTCTTCAAGTATAGAAAACCGCCAAGTCGGCTTTCCTCAGGCTTGGAAAGCGTTATTGGTGGATTTTTCTTCAAGTATAGAAAACCGCCAAGTCGGCTTTCCTCAGGCATGGAAAGCATCATAAGTGGATTTTTCTTCAAGTATAGAAAACCACAAAATTCCTTTGTCGGCTTTCCTCAAGTATGGAAGGCATTAGCGGTGGATTTCTTCAAGCATAGAATGACACCAAATTCGTTCGTCGACTTTCCTCAGGCATGGAAAGTATTATCCGGTAGCTTTCTTTAGGCTTAGAAAGGTACCAAACTCTTCAGTCGGCTTTCCTCAAGCATGGGAAGCGTTTCAATCAATGTCACTCGGTGGATTCCTTCAAGCTTAGGAAGCTGCCAAATTCGTTTGTCACCGACACACTGGTGTCAGATACGTATTCTATCCCTTTACTCTTTTATCTGCGGAATTAACATTTTTCTGCAGGTATCGGCGTGCACATAATGATTTAGGATCGCAGAACGTCTTAAATCATTCTCCGTCCCTATCGACTACTTTGACTATCGTTTTCGAAACTGACGTTTCTACAAACTCAGTCAAAGTAGGGGCTTCTGTAGACACCTAAAAATGTCTCCCCAAAACCAAACCCGATGATAAATAACCTTTCACCGCCTCTATTGGTTGGGTTTAGTATTTAATCCCGAGAGTGCTTAAAAAATCGTATTTTATTAAATTCATACCTTTGAAAGGTCCATGGATTAGTCTTGATGTTTGGTAAAAGCATAGTTTTAATTTTAGCCCAAGCATGTTAACCCAAACCTTTTTATTTTATTATTTTATTATTTATTTTTGACCCAAACATTTTATTTATTTTTATTTTATTATTTTCTTATTTTAGCCCGAATAATAAAATTCAGAAAAAAGCCCGAAATTATCAATCGATACTTAAAAAGCCGAAAGAAATTAGGGTTAAAAATGAATTTAGACGGAAAAATGGACTGGAACTGACTGTGTCACGGTACAGCCTGACCGTGTCACGGGAACCCTTCCCGTCTGACGGTGGGACTTCCCATGACACGGAAGGTCTGTCGTGACACGGGATGTTCCGTGTCCTTTCCGCGTAAACCGTTAACGCGTTTTTCATTCCGTTTTCTAAAAATTTCCCGCGTCACTCCAAAACTGTACCGTGTCACGGGAAAGTGTACCGTCTGACGGTACAGTCTGACCGTGTCACGGTACAGTCTAACCGTGTCACGGGATACTTTTTTTAGGGTTTTTTTTATTTTAGGGTTCCGTGTGCTCCCTCAGCACATTTTCCCAAAAAATACCCCCTCATTTCTGATGTACGGGGCAACTAGAATTTTGTTATTCTTATTTTCTCTTTTCTATGCTATTAACCTAAACACTAGCCTACCCTTTTACTTCAAAATTCCTTCTTCAAGCACTCAAAGGAGTCCATATTTTACTCGAGGTTCTGTCCTTAAGCCAAGGCGTGAAAGGTAGAATCGTTTTAGGGTTTGGCCCCAAAATCAACCTTATTTTATTTAATTTAATTTAGTTATTATTTTATTATTTCCTTGAAGTTACTAACTCGTTTATTATTTTGTAGTTGCAAGCAAACAGATTCAAAGTAAGGATCATGCTCTTTTTATTATTATTATTTTTCTAACGATTTTTATGTTGTTGGAATTGTGATTAAATTGGTTTTGAATATTAATGTTGATTTTATTTTATTGATCACCATATTGCATGTTTAAAGGGAATATGTAATTGAAAATCACGACTAATAAGATAATTTGGACGACCGGTTTAGGATCCTTTTTAATCTTATTATTAATTGAAGTGATCACCAAATTTTTGGAATTATGTGTGCATTAATCTTAAACCAATTTAGTTAAATAATAGTTTGGAGTGAATTAAATTATTGTTTGTATGCCTTTGAGATCACAGGAATGCTTTTCAATATAAGAACCGAGTAGAGGCCAATACGGGCGAATGTGACTCCATGACTCACTTCGTACCATCATCCCCGATCCTCCTTTTGTGGTTCCAAACCATATGGAGTTAGTAATCTCATGGATTATGAATGGGGTGTAACCTTCATGGGT
Organism: Chenopodium quinoa; assembly: GCF_001683475.1. Classification (NCBI taxonomy): domain Eukaryota; kingdom Viridiplantae; phylum Streptophyta; class Magnoliopsida; order Caryophyllales; family Amaranthaceae; genus Chenopodium; species Chenopodium quinoa. The sequence goes on from NW_018742345.1 coordinate 494,135, forward strand.
CAATCGTTGTTGCCTATCGTTGTCCCTTATCGTGGTTGCCTTTTTATGATCCGTGAACGGTTTACAAGTTCCTTAAAACTTGTTGGCGGCTCCCTACTTTTTTGTCCCTAATCGTATATGTCAATTCCCACTTCCAATGAATGCCAAGCATATTCACAACATGCTTTTAACGTAGGCGCACTTCGAGCGACGCCTACACCTATCACTTGCTTAATGATTGCTACTATGGAGCCTAGTCTTCAAAAGAGTTTTGAGGACCAGGATGCATATACAATCATGCAAAAACTCAAAGCTTAGTTTAAGAAACAAGCTAGAGTTGAGAGGTATGAGCTCCATAAAGAGATTCTAGATTGTAAGATGAAGAAGGGAACCGAAGTTCATGATCATGTTTTCAAAATGATCGGCCTTATTCAAAATATGGAAAAATTGGGGCACTGATATAGTGATGAGATGGCAACAAACATCATTCTCCACTCACTTCAAGAAACTTTCAACCAATTTATCATTAACTTTAATATGTCTTATGATACAAAGACTATGAATGAGTTGCATGCTATGTTGGTTAGTGCTGAGAAGCAAATCCCTAAGGAAGCTAAGAAAAAGGTACTCATGGTTCAGAAGGAAAAGGGGTTCAAGAAGAAGGGGAAAAAGGCTAAGGTCAAGGACAAAAAAGTTTCCAAGGCTCCTGAAAAGCCTAATGCAACTCCAAAGGCCAAGGCTACAGATGAAAGTGAATGCTTTTACTCCAAGAAGAAGGGGCATTGGAAGCGCAATTTTCACAAATATCTTGAGTTCTCAAGAAAAATAGAGCATCCACCTCAAGTATTATGTTATAAACATTTTAACTTTAACTTAGGTATGTGATACCAAGTTGCAGTGCTTAACATCATTAATATTGTGTAGAAACTGCAAAGAAGTGAGGCTAGCATGGAAGTGAAGCTTGAAGGTGCACTAGAAGTGTTCAAGTGACCAAGAAAGCTTTATAATTTTAATTTCTGAATTTATGATGATTTTAGACTATTTTCAGTTTTTTATGAGACAATATTTCGGTTTTCTTGTTTGAATACTAATTTGGTTTTTTACTTGGAATGCACAAGTGTTGATCCATGGTCAAGATAATAAATTGTTTTCATTTTTGCTAGATATGAGTTATTTTTATTTATCACATTGATATAAGTAGATCACAAAAGCAAAATTTGATGATTTAAAATTGAACTTACTTATGACAAAGTAAGGTTAGGTCACACTAGTAGAAAATTACAATAAGGCACCGAGAAATTCCTACCGGTTTTTAAAAACCGGTGAGGAAAAAATGGGCGGGATTTTGAGGAAACAAAATTGGCACCGGTTCAAACCGAACTGGTGGGAAAAATAATAATCCCACCGATTTGAAACGGTGCCAAATATATAAAAAAACACCCCATTTACACCCCCATCCCTTTATAAACCCTAACCCTAGTCTTCTCTCTCCTGCTCTCGCGTCTCTCCCGCTTCTCTCTAGCTCTTTCGTTCTCCTTCTCTCTCTCGCAATCTCTTTCTCTCTCCTTCGTTAAGTTGTGCTCGTCGGTCTCCTTCGTTCAACCAAGCTCATCGATCTCCTTCGTTCAGTCGTTTTGGTGGATGGTGGGGTGGTTTTAGGTGGGTGGTGTGGTGGTTCAGTCGTTTTGGTGGGTGGTGGGGTGGTGTTAGGTGGGTGGTGGGGTGGTTCGGTCGTTTTAGTGGGTAGTGGGGTGGTTCGATCGTTTTGGTAGGTGGTGGGCTGGTTTATTTTTTGCATAATTAATTATTTTTTTTTGTTTTAATTTTGTAGATTTAATTTTTTTTGTTAATTTACAATTTTGTTTTCATTTTGCAGATTCAAGAACAATTCAAAGAGCAATTTTTTTTAAAATTGTAAATTAACAATTTATTGATGAATATATATGTGATTTATGTATATTTTGATTATATGTAAGTGTCTCCTGATTTTTAAGTAAAAAAATGAAGAATAATTTTTAAAATTTTTTTATTGCAGAATTGCCACCGGTTAATCGGTGCCAAATTGCAGAATTGCCATCGGTTAACTAGTGCCAAATTGAAGAATTGCCACTGGTTTTGAACCGGTGGCATTTTTTTTAATTTTTGGCATCCCTCAAATGCCCACCGGTTCAAAACTGGGGGCATAGGGAGGTTTTGAACCGGTGGGAATTTGCATTTTTCTACTAGTGTCACATACACCATTTGCACATCCAAAGATCACAAATGGATGGACTCTTATTCTTATTTAATTATTAATTACTGGAGAATTAAAAGTCATGCTTGATGAGGTAAGATGACCAAGTCACCTTTTAGTTGAAAGGGTGAAGGAGCAAATGACCTTTTGGAACTTATACATATCATCATTGCTTTTACTAACGATTTAAGTAACTATACTGATTATTACTTAATAAAGTAAAGCTAGGAATCATTCAAATGTTCAAGAATTCCAAATAAAATGTTAAATCAGTTTGAGATAAAAAATTAACACCACAATGTGATTATTATGATAATCATTTAACTCAAAATTAATGATCATCTAAAGGGACTTGTTGAATTAATTCACAATCCAGAAACACTACAATTTAAATGTGTGTTAAAAAGAAGGAAACAAGCTTTTCTTGCCATGGTTCAATCCTAGATTGACTTTAATGATATACAAATATCGTTTTGAGGATATATATTAAAACAACAATTGAAAATATACTAAACATAAACTCGACCAAAGCGATTGAAAAGACGTCATAAGAATTATGAATTGGAAATGTTCCAAAAGTTGTATTTTCTAAACAAGGTAAAGGGTTATGGAATTATTGTAAAATGTTTACAAAGATGACATGATGAACCCTAAATCAAGTAAATAGTTCTTCGTGGATTTTCCCATGGAAACTAAGAGGTATTATTCCTACAATCGCGTTGATAACAAAGTGTTTGTTGCTCGCGTTAGTGTCGTTATAGAAAGAAATTTCTTCCTACAAAGCCAAGTGGGAGTAAAGTTAGATCTCGATGAGATTTGAGACAAGCAACAAATGGATGTGGATAACACTACATCAGAGACGAGGGTGTATGAAATCAGCTAATTTGATAAATTATGGGTCAAAGCAAGCTAATTCAACTAGCAAGGTTTCTATCGTCCCATTTGAGTGAAAGGCTTCAAAGAGTTGAAGAGAATAATTCTATTGTTGCTTATACCTGTTGTAGGTTGCTTAGGATCAAAACAAATAGTTTGTTAAAAGTTTGAGAAACGGTGGATTCTAAAATTTTCAAGAATGGAATGGTTGGAATCCACTCCCTACAAGCAAGCTTTGGTAAGTGCCAACTCAGGAAGTGGCTTAAGGCCATGAAATCCAGAATGAACTCCATGCCTGTAAAGATGTGTTAGTCCATGATAGTCTAATAAATGGGGTCAAACATATAAGATGTGTAAGCCTATTTTGATTCTTCTAGTGATTGCTGAAATTTTCAATTACGAAATTTAGCATTGAATATCAAAATCATCTTCTTGAACTGTTCTTGAATGAGGATATGTATATGATACAACTTAAGGTTTTAAAATTCAGAATTCCCATAAAGTTTTACAAACTTCAGAAATTCATTCAATGGATTGAAGTAAGCATCAGTGATTTGGAACATTCGTTTCTATTACACAATCAAACAATTTGATTTCCTCAAAGAACAAAAAGGAATCTTGTAGAGAAAATAAGTTTAGCGCGAGCAGTTGGTCTTCTTAGTCTTATATGTAGATGACATAGTGGGAGCAGTTGGTCTTCTTAGTCTTGTATGTAGATGACATACAATTCATATGAAATGACATATCAATGCTTGAATAAGTCAAGCAGTGGTTAAAGATTTGTTTCCATATGAAAGACTTAGGAGATGTTGAGTACATATTGGTAATCAAGATCCACAAAATGAATCTTGAAGAATGATTGGACAACATCGAGAGGCTCATGTTAATAAGGTTCTTGACAAGTTCATGAAGCAAGACACTAAGTGTAATACCCCGTATTTTCATACTTATTTTCCTAATTAATTAATTAATTATTATTTTCTAAAAAGGGTATTTTAGTAATTCAACTTACTATTTAAATCTTGAAGCCAAAATGATATTTGAATTTTGGCGCCAAAATTATTTTAAAAACAAATTATTATTTTGGATAAGATTTATTATCCACTTATCCTATGTTAAAAATCGGATTATTTAGATATTTCGGATATTTTAATTAAGGCAAAAGCTATATTTTATTATTATTTTAATAAGTCCGAAAATCCCATTTATGTGACTAATAAATTTCGGATTTTCCTATGTGAAAATCTGATTTTATTAGTTAAATTATTTGGTGAATATTTGATATTTTATCATTTAATTATTTTATACAATAAATATTATTTACACGATTATTTTAATTCCTTAAAACTAGAAAATAATTTCATAAATACTAAATAGGAGGGCTGAAAATATGAGCTTAGGAAAGCTCAAAAATTTTGGCCATCCCATGTAGATTTTGGGAAAAATATTTTGGTAATTTGTATTTTTAATTATCTCCTTAAAATCTCCTATTTTCCTTAATTCTAATTCTCCATCTTTTTAATATCCAATCATTATATTTTCTTGCCATTCATTCTTCTTAATTATTTCCCAAGTAATTCCAATTTCCTAAATATTTTTCATGACATACATACCTTACATATTCAATTATACACAATCTCTTTAATATTAAAACTTTCCTTAAATCTTTACTCACTTCTCCAAGTAATCCCTTAAACCTTACTTACCATAATTCTTCCTAAATTTTCTTAATATAATTCTTGCATGAGCTAGCCTATAAATACCCCTTCATGCCTCTCACATTCTTCACACCAATTCTCTTCTTTTCTTCTCCTCAATTTTACACAAATTATCCCGTTTATCTTTGAAGCCAGTTTTCGAGTACTTCTGGTCAGTTTTGGGGTACTGACGTTCACAAAAAATCGCTGCTCTCAAAAAATCCTTGAGGTTAGGCTCAAGAATCACCCAATTCGGAGTTATAATGAAGGAGTTATAGCCTCTACAAGTTTTGCCTACTTTTTCCAACGAAAATCCGATTCTTCTTTCTCCTTGGTTTCTTATCTTTCTTCTCCTTTTCTCTTATTCAATTATTATTATTATTATGGGAGCTTAATACGAAATTATTATGAGAAGTTTTAATTATATAAAATCAGATTTTAATGATGTTATGTGGAATTAATTTAAAAGGTTCATGTACATATAGTTGGGGGTTTTTAATTATTTGTTAACCTTATATTGATTAAGGTTATATTTATTTGTAGAGTGTGTTCGATAAAGGTTCTTGAGGTTCTTTTTGTGTGGTTTTTCTAGCAAGGATCAAGGTACGTTTAGGTGGCTAGATACCTTTGAAAGTGATTAGTTTGAATAACATGTTTTACATAATTTGATTGGTGATTGAATTAAATTGATTTGAATTATGATTTTGAAATAAATTATGTTTGAAGGTATTTATTTTAATAAAATCATTTTGAATGATTGATTTTTAAATCATGTTTTGAATGGTTTGGATTACTTATCGTGTTTAAATAAAGGAATTGATTTTAAAAGGTTTGTTGAATTAAATAAAGTTTTTTCAAGGAAGAGTTGTTGATTTTGAAAAGTTATTAATTTGAGATTTTATTCTCAAGTAATTATTTACGAGGTTTGATTTTGAAAGCTTGTGGAATTAATTAAAAAGGATTTTGAATTTCATTGGAACTATTGGATATTAAAAGGATTTATTGAACCATTGAATTATTATTATTATTATTATTATTATTATTATTATTATTATTATTATTATTATTATTATTATTATTATTATTATTATTATTATTATTAATAATGCTTTTTAAGCATGTTAGTAATCCCACTATGCGGATTTGGTTTATTGATAAGGCCTTGGACTTTGTATGACCGGGACTTTCCTCAAGAAAAGCCTTGTAATATAAGGAGACTAGCTTGGGGGGTGTGCACACTTAGGAGAGGAATTGATTTAATTGGTTCAATTGGTTTTTATGAGGAATTGGTTTTTAATATGAGGAATTGGTTTTTAAAATAATTGGTATTGGTTTTATTGATATTGGAATATTGAGAATCGGTTTTGAATCATGAGTTTTGAATTTATTGGATTAATTATTGGAATTGGTTTAAAAGCATGTTTGCAAATTGAGTTTACATTATCTTGCACTTATCGTACTTAGCATGTTTTGCTAATCCGTATTTCTTATTTGTTTTGGTTCGCCCTGCTTACCGTAATGGTAAGCAGTGTTGACTATTTTCAGGTGGAGTCATGAATGAGCATATGAGAGTCCAGGGATTTGCTTCACCTAGTTTAGGAATGTAGGTCTTATCTTTATTTTTGAGTACTCATAACAATGTTATTATTTTTATAAGTATTAATAAAAGAAAGTTGAATTTCCGCTGCGAGTTTTGTTGTTGAGTTAAGTAGTTTGAGTAGCCTTGCGTAATCACGCGGCGGTAATACGCCCAAGTCCTATCTCTACGGTATAATTATACGTATTATACTAGTATTTTCGTAGAGGGAGATTTGGGGGTGTTACACTAAGAGAAGATGCCCTCCCATTGATTAGGGTAAAAATACCCTAGTCGCATGGACCAATGAGAGGAGGCCACGTGTCAAGTTCAGGATGGCCCACGTGGCTTAATATCCTCTTGACACATGGCCCCCTTGGATACATCTCTGAAATGGCGGCCTTCAAGGGCCCAAATCCCAAGAAGCGTCGTAAAACGGCGCAGCCCACTAAAATTTAGGTCAAGTGACCTAGATGGGGGCACATTCTCCAACGACCCTATAAATAGGGAGATATTTCCCCATTTCGGGGACACATTCAATCTTTTTTTAAACCTACATTCTCTCACATCAGAGAAACACATGAGCTTGGAATCCAAGCAGATCCCCACCTAAATTTCCGCATTCTTTACTCTCTTTCAAGTTACTAACTTGATCGTCAGAGGCGGAGCTCCAACCACCCGGAGTCTCCGTTGTTTTGCAGGTACAACTCAGCCGGATCAGACTTTGAGACGTAATTCTCCTGAGGGACAAAATCACCCAAAACATTTGGCTCCGTTTGTGGGGAGAGTACCTCGAAGATGGTTTAAGAGTCTGTACCACCTCCTAACCGTCTGGACGATGACCCGAAAGTTTTTACAGACCAGGAGGATAAAGATCCTTAGGTCGAAAACTATACAGCCAATGATGGCTCTCTGGTAACCAAGCGCATCCGGCCTAGAGACACTCTGGAGCGGGGTGCCTCCTAGGCGGGTACAAATCGACCCCTTGGGCAGCCAGAAGGGGAAACCCATACGGCAACTGGATCATCACCTGTCACCCGAGACGAACTCATGAGATTCATGACAAGTTTCAAGGGTGAAATTAAAGAACTGATCACTAAGAGCCGGGCTGGCCCAAGTAGGGGTCAGTCGACCAAGAAGACTCCTCTGGAAAAGGGGAAGTCAGTCGGCCAAGAAGACTCCTCTGGAAAAGGGGAAGTCAGTCAGAGATCGGCAGCCCACTCCTCATCCAAAGGAGAAGGCAGCTGGGACCATTGATTGGTCCAAAATTCTTCTTCCTAAGAGGAATACCAACAATACCCGCCGGACCCAACAACCGGTGGGAAGTAAAAAACAACTCTTGATGCCCGGGAGATCATCAACTAGAAGAGAAATCAACAGTTGTTTGAGTTGGTTTCTACGTCGAACTTTCCCGACAACTTCAACAACACCTCTGCAGGGAATGCACTTTCCCTGCATGAGAGCCAGACAGGCGGTAATACTGTCCATTATGTCCCTTAGATGATTGGAATTGTACCCGTATGTACCTTCTTAGGTCTACGGTCAGTATCCCCCTCACTTCATGCAGCCGACCTTCTTCGGAGGTCAGGCAACATATAACAATGTCCAGCCACTGGACTGGCAGCTTCGTCTGCTCCGCCTGGGGGAACAACCTTCTGCATCCACCCGGGAGATAACTTAGGTGGCACATCCGGCCAAGGTTAAAAATGTGTTGGTAGGTACCTATGATGGTACCACCAACCTGGAAGATCACCTCATGGCATACACCAACCTCATGTACTTACAAGGGTAGGATGATGCCACTTGGTGTCGATGCTTTCGGCTACATTAAAGGGCATTGCCCAACAATGGTTTGGCAACTTGCCAGCCGGGTTCATTGCTAGTTTTAGGAAGCTTGCCTTCCTATTTGCTTCCAACTTCTCAATGAACATCCCTGCTAAGAAAACAAGTCTTGACTTGAGCACCATTAAGCAGGGAGAGAGAGAAGGGCTGCACTCCTATGTCAGGCGGTTCAATCTGATCAGAACTCAGATTCAAGGACTGTCTGATGAGGTAGCTTTTACAGACTTTTTCAAGGGTCTGAGAGACGAGACGACCTTTAAGTTTAACCTAGTCAGAAAAGGGGCTTTCACTTTACAGGCGGCCCTGAGGGAGGCGGAAAGCTACATTCAAGCAACCGACCTCTGCTCGCCTGGTAACCAGTCGGACTCCAAGAAGTCCGACAGGCAAAAAGACAGCCAGCCTGCTCAGCCGGCCAAAAAGAAAGAAGAGAGCAACAAAAGAAAAGAAATCTGGGCGGTTAGTGACTCTAACCAGCCGTCCTAGAAGAAGAAGAAGGAATTTAAACCGTACGTTCCTAAGTACGAGTTTAACAAGGACTGCAACCCCGTCCTCATGGAAATTAAGGACTGGCTGTCCCTAGAGAATCCGAATCTAATGAAAAGTTCCATTCAATCAAGGAACAAAAATAAAATCTGCCAATACCATGAGGAAGTTGGCCATGACAGCAACGACTACTTCAGCCTTCAACGGGCGTTGGATCGTTTGGCTGACAAGGGGATGTTAAAGTCCTACATATCTAATTCCAAAGGGACTAATAAGAAGAACCTGGGGCAGTCGTCTAAGAAACCCCAGCCTGCTAGTAGTTCGGACACTAACAAGGAGCCGGTCTACACAATAGCAGGCGGGTTCTCATGCGGTGGCCCAACCATCAGGGGCACCAAGAGCCATCTTCGAAAGATGGACAAAGATGATGATGAGCAGGCATCTTCTAGCTCCTCCTTCCCAAACATCCTGATCACTTAGAAGGACAGGGGAAGCGTCCGCCGTCCACATGATGACCCGGTCGTCATTGAATGTAAGGTTGCCAACCAACTGGTTGGACCGATCCTTATTGACACCGGCAGCTCATCAGACATCATCAGCCTCCGATGCCTGCAAAAGCTGAAATACAATATCAGCAGCATGCATCCGGTCACCCACCCCTTGGTTGGTTTTGGGGGTGGAACGGTTTACCCAGACGGAAGGATTGATTTACCAATCCGGCTGGGTGAGAAAGGAAAAGGGTGACACCTGGTCGTCAATTTTTTGGTCGTTGAGGAGCTGACCGCCTACAACATTATTCTAGGCCGGCCAACCCTCAACGAAGCCAAGGCTGTAATCATCCATTCCCTCATGCTCATCAAGTGTGGGAGGGATGAAGGCTTTGTTGGTTCCTTGAATGGGGATCAGAAGACGGCCCGGGAGTGCTATCTCTCAACCGTCAAAGATACTGTGGCCCCAGACGGCCAGGAACCAATAGACCTTGACAATGTCAAGGATGCCGACCCAGCCCCACCAGCAGCCGGAAAGAAAAGAAAGGCACCTTTGCTGGTGGAGGTGAAGAAAGAGAAAAAATAGGAATCACTGACCGGTGAACGGTCAGATGAGCTCCGTTACCAACCGACTGGAGAACATTTTGACACACCTATGGACGACAGCCGTCCGGAGCGTATTGTAAAGGTTGGGACGGTTGCTTATGCTAAGTTTGGTGCCGACTTGCACCTTCTGCTGAAAGAATTCAAAGACATTTTTGCCTTTGAGGTGGAAGAGATGCCAGGCGTCAGCCCGGATCTTGCTATCCACAAACTCGCCGTGGATCCTAAAAAGAAGCCCATCCGGCAAAAGTAAAGAAAACACGGTGAGGAAAGAAGTCAGGCGGCAGCTGCCGAGGTAAAAAAGCTGTTGGACGCTATGTTCATTCGGCCATGTAATTTCCCTGACTGGGTGGCGAATGTTGTGCTTGTGAAAAACCCGAATGGTACCTTGTGTATGTGTGTTGATTACACAGATCTCAAGAAGGCATGTCCCAAAGACAGTTATTTGCTTCCTAAGATCGACAGTCTGGTCGATTCAACAGCCGGGCATGCCTTGATGAGTTTTATGGATGCCTACTCCGGCTTCCATCAGATACCCCTGTGGAAGAAAGATCAAGAGAAGACGGCCTTCGTCACTGATCTGGGGTTATTCTGTTACACTGTGATGCCTTTAGGCTTGAAAAATGCGTCGGCTACATTCCAACAGATGATTAATACGGTCTTCATTAATCAAATTGGGAGGAATGTGGAGGCGTACATTGATGACATGATAGTTAAATCCAAGCAGCAGGTGGATCACCTTGATGATCTCCGAGAAACCTTCACCACACTCAAGAGGCATAAGGTTATGTTAAATCCTAAGAAATGCGTCTTTGGTGTTGAGTCTGGGAAGTTTCTCGGATTCCTGATTGATCAAAGGGGGATAGAGGCTAACCCCGAGAAGATACAAGCGGTAATTGACATGAAGTCACCTCGCACTGTCAAGGAAGCACAGAGACTAACCGGTTGCCTGGCGGCCTTGGGGAGATTCCTCCGTCGGTCAGGTGACAAATGCCTTTACTTCTTCCAAGCAATCAAGAAGAAGACCAGATTTAAATGGGGGGATGATGCTGAGGCGGCCTTTCAACGGCTGAAGGAACACTTGCACTCTTTGCCAAGGCTTGTTACTCCACTGCCTAAAGAGGTGTTATACATGTACCTAGCCGTCTCAGATCATACCCTCAGTGTCGTTCTCCTTGCTGAGAGAGACGACGTTTAGCTCCCGGTCTATTTCATTAGCTATGTTCTAAAAAATGCTGAGCTCCGGTACCCCATGGTAGAAAAATTTGGCCTTGCTCTGTATATGGAGTTCAAGAAATTGAAGCCGTATTTTCTGGCCCATCCGGTGGTAATCTACACCGACCATCCCCTCAAGCGGCCAATGTATACCTTGGAATCATCCGGTAGAATGCTAAAATGGGCTATTGAAATGCAAAGTCTTGAAATCACTTTTGAACCTAGAAAGGCAGTGAAAGGACAGGCATTTGCCGACTTCATTTTTGAAATGACACGGCCGATGCAACTGGACAACATTGACCGGGTTTGGAAAGTGTACGTAGACGGGAGCTCAACGAAGAACGACTGCGGTGTACGAATTTTATATGAGTCCCCTGAGGGGGACAAATATGAATATGCACTGCGGTTTAAAGTTCAAGCCTCAAATAACGAGGCAGAGTATGAAGCCCTGATAGCCGGAATTGACGCCTACTCTGATTCACAATTAGTCGTTAGCCAGTATGAGGGAAAATATGAGGCAACTCATCCGGCTATGATCAAATACCTTCAAGCAGTCAATGAAGAGGCTGGGGCACTTGAGGAATTCCGTCTGAATCAAGTGCCTAGGTCGGATAACAATCAGGCGGATGCGTTGTCCAAATTGGCTTCATCCGCCTGCTGTGATACGCCTCGGTCGGTCTTTTGGGAAGTTCTTGAAAAGAGAAGCATATATAAAGAGCCTATTGGAATTCTGGAGCGAAGCTCTACCTGGATGGATGGCATCCGGGCATATTTAGCAGACGACACACTTCCTGATTTACCACAGGAAGCAGCCGTCATGAAGAAGCGAGCAGCAAACTTCAAGTTGAGAAACGGAGAGCTCTTCAAGGCGGGTTTCCTTAAACCTCTATTGAAGTGTGTAACCCCAGAAAAGGGGAAAGAAGTTCTTGAAGAATTGCATGCCGGGTATTGTGCCTCTCATATAGGGTGCAGGTCCCTAGCCGTCAGAGCCAAGCGACATTACTTTTGGCCTACTCTTGAAGCAGACGCTAAAGAGTTGGTGAAGAGATGTGACAAATGCCAGAGGTTTGGCAAACTTATTCACCGCCTGGCTACTAACCTGACGGCAATCCACAACCTAGTTCCGTTTGCTAAATGGGGCATGGATATCTTGGGTCCTTATACGCCTGCTCCAGGCGGAAAGCGCTACATTTTGGTGGCTGTGGATTATTTTACCAAATGGGTAGAAGCTGAGCCGTTCAAGAATATCAAGACAAAGGATGTCATCTCATTCATTTGGAAGAACATCATCACCCGGTTTGGGGTACCTATGTCCATTGGCGGATCTATGAAGGGGCCTTGGTGGCACCGGCCCGCCCAAATTATTCATTTATTTTTTTATTTAATTAAATATATATATTTATAGGTTAAATAAAATTTTTATGCAATAAATAACATCAAATTAGCTTTGTCATAGTGGTAATGCATTGATTTTGGACTAAAAGACTTAGGTTCAAGCCCTTATACAATCATTTTATTTATATTTTTTATTTAGTGCCCCTCCACACTAAATATTCTACATCCGCCACTACCTATGTCTATAGTCTTTGATAATGGCCCTCAGTTTGAAACCCCTCATCTTAAGACTTGGTTGGGAGATCAGGGCATCTCACATTGCTTTGCATCAGTTGGCCAACCCCAAGCAAATGGCCAAGTTGAAGCCTTCAACAAACTTATCTCAGACGGCATTAAAAAGAAAATTGAGAGAGTCGGTGGCTTATGGGCAGAAGAGCTAATTCATGTCCTATGGGCCATCCGGACTACTGCCAAAGGGGCAACCGGAGAAACCCCATTTCTTATGGTATACGGTGCTGAAGCCGTCTTGCCAATTGACCACTATGAGCCGACTCTCAGAGTCATGCTCTATGATGAAGAGGTAAATTGGGAGGCCATGCGGCTGGCATTGGACTCCCTCCCGGAACGCAGGGGCAACGTTGCCCTGCGCCATGAGATATACCGTCTGAGAATGACCAGAGCCTACAAAAAGAAAGTGCACAAGCGCCCTTTGAAAGTGGATGACTTTGTGTTACGAAAAATGGAGGCAGCCGGTAAGGCCAATGAGGCTGGGAAGCTAACTTTTAATGCCCCTACCGGATCTATGAAGAAGTCAGGGACGTCACCTACCGTCTGGAAACCCCAGACGGCCGCCGCATGCCTAGAAATTGGAAAGTAGATAACCTAAAAAAGTACTACTTCTGAGAATGTAAATTTTTTGTAAACAGTGAGTCAATTAATGAGAATCCAGACTTTGTTTGCAAAATTGTTTTGATATTTTTTATTATCCGCCTGGGTAATACTCAGATGGATTCTTTACTTTACTAAGTTTGATACATGGTAAGGTTATAATTGCTTGACCACCTGGGTAATACTCAGACGGACCCTTTGTTTATCTAACTAAGTTTGATACTTGGTATAATTTAATAATTGCTTGACCGCCTGGGTAATACTCAGACAAACCCTTTGTTTATCTAACTAAGTTTGATACTTGGTATAATTTAATAATTTCCTGTTCTCCTGGGTAATACCCAGACGAACTCTTTGTTTAACTAACTAAGTTTGGTACTTAGTGTAATTCAATAATTGCTTGTCCGTCTGGGTAACGCTCAGACGGACTATTTCTTTAACTAACTAAGTTCGACACTTAGCGTAAATTCACTTTTTTAATAACGCTCGGCCGATGGTCCGATTAAAAACCGGGCACAAAAACTCTTAGTGGCTATACAACCGGTCTCAAACAAGACCAAAAGGCCAAAATGGCCGGATGGTTGCTTATGTTATAAAATCGCTTGTCCCAACATGGACAAAGGCGTCCGGCAACACCCCTCCGGGTGCAATCGTCGCAGAGAACAGACTATTCATTGGTTCTACTTACCTATGCAGACGGAGAAAATTGAACGACCAAATTGGTCAACTCATAGCCGTCTGACCAGAATAATCTATGAAGAACGATAAAGTTATTGAATACCGGATGCCCCGAGGCATCAGTCGGTATCCGGCTAAAGTTCTCACTTAGGTTATTTATTCCAAAGTTGCACTTTCTCTCCCAATCGGGGCAAATGTAATGGCTATGTAATAACCCTAGACAAAATATAACCGCCTGGGTAAGAAGCTCAAAGCACCCGCTCTAATGGCCGGCTGTGCACTTGGTTTGGGGCAATCACCTTGTGATTGATTGGCCTAAAAACACTCCATGCTTCTCCTAGTATCAATTTTTTTCAAGTCAAATCAATCAATTTAAAACAAAACCAACCACACAGCCGCCCAGGGGCAAGAGCACCCGGATTGCAAAATTGCCACATGCTTTTTTAAGTTAGGAAAAATATTAAAGAATTGCAAACATACGCACAATTTAAATTGAAAAATTCAAACATATATTAACACCTACTAAGTCGGAATACTGCATAAATATCCAAATGGAACAAAGGTCAGAACAAGTGTTAACCGGAATCACATCCGGTGAAGAAACTAAAAATTAATTGTTAGCCCAACCCCATGGTTGGTAAAGATACAACAATACACGACATACAAGCCGGTAAAAAAACATAATGGCATACTGCCGCATAAAGTGGGAGGCCCGCCTAAGGCTGAGGTGGATGCTGCAGCTCCGGCTGATTGTGGCTGGTTTTGCCTTCATCCTGATCATCCGCCGCCGGTTCCTCGTTGTCAGAGACTTCATATCCCTGCTCAGCAGCTCAATCTTTGAAACAAGGCGGAGGAGCCTCACCCAATACTTGGGTATCATACACCTCAGTGGCGTAATCATACCTTAGCTTATAGACCTCAAAGTCTATATCTGGGTAGAGGAGGCTCCAAGTGATCTTCAGCCGAGCCAGATTTTCACGCTCATTCTCCTCCATCAGCCATTTTTGCTCTTGGGCGAGCTCATCCGACTGCTTGTTTCGCAGAGTGACAAGCTCAATCCCCAGGCGGGAAACGTTTGCTCGGAGTTGAGTGTTTTCTTGATCAGCGTCCTCCAATGCCTTGAGCTCAAATTTGGCATCCTTCAGTTTTTGCTCAAGGTCATCAGCCCGGCTGTTGGCTTCATCATTCGCAGCCGTCAAGCTCCGGATCAGCTCCTCCTATTTCAACTCTACTACTTTAATCTTTAAATCACACATATAATTAGCATATTCAACAGAGTTGAGGTTTTCAAGGGCCCTCCATTTGGCGTCATTTACCTCTTCCTACTTCCGCCTAAAGGGGCCACGGAGCCCGTCCACCCTCAGCATTACCTGAGAAAAAGAATAACCAGATTATGAGTTAATTAGTAGAATAAATGGTAAAAGATATCAAGGTTGTAAGATTCCTTACCTTAGCCAGTTGACCCATTATCCAGTCGAAGTCCACCACTTGCAGATCAGGTATGAAGTTCTTCTCTGACCGGGTGAGGGTCCTCACCATCCGTTTTGCAAAGCCCACAATATCCGGCTCGTCGGATGTCAGATCTGCATCAAAAGTAGTACTCTGTGAGAAAGAGGCAGCATAGTTGGCATTCATCCGTTGTCGGCTACTAACTGAACCCCCAGAGGGATCAACCTTAGTCTTGACTCTCATGAAGTCAAGTGGCCAAGGTATTCCAATCCTTCCCTTACCTTGTGTATCCGGATGGGGCTAAGGCGTCTGCTCCCCCCCGGTTGTTGTTGCACCGTCTGCAACATTAGGTGGCTCGCCACCCTTTGATGCCGTAGAGACATCCGGTGCTTTATGTTGCGAGCATTCCGAGCTTTCGCTCAGAATTTTCATAACAGAAGGAGATTTGCCTCCGGTCGTTGGACGATCGGATTTGGCAGCAGAGTTTGTCCGGGGAGGGGGATCCTTCCTGGCGGCCTTCGCAGCCGGAGCTTTTTCCAGATCTTCTCCATGCCTTTTGAGAAGCTTGGACAAGGATCGTGGCACTCGCTTTGCAGAGTCCTGACAAATGAAAAAGGGTCAATATACCCAACCGGCAAATTGCCTTAGTAAAAAATAAAAAAAAATTGTATATATACACATAAGAGTTAGGCGGTCTCACCCCGCCTTTCTTAGCTTCTTTGGCATCGACGGATGCTTTGTTGGTTATGGCAGCCTCTTTGCGCAGCAGCGCCGGTGTCTTTGCCGGGTCGACCATCTTCAAGGCATCGGCTGCATGAACAGAATCCAAGGTTAGAAGAAATTGCGGCAAGTTTGTAATAAAAATAAAAATAACAAATACTCCGGATGTGAGGTAATCTACCCTTGGGAAATATGGTGCTCAGCCCGCAGGCGGACAAGAAGCATTCACCCTTGAAATAGTCCGGATGGGGGATCCAGTTCTTAGGAACTATAACGTGATTCCCATCCCCCATAGGCTCAGTTGTGGTCTCAAAGAAACCCGACTCTATTAGTTGCTCCCGGGCCCTAGTCGATAGCTCCGGGAGAAGGCATTTCCTTCCCAGAAGAGTCGGCTCTGTGTTATACCGGCGGAGAGTCCGGTTGTGTCTCTGAGTGGGGGAAGAAATTAAGTAGAATTTGTCCTTCCACCTGGACCATTTGGACACTTTGTCCAAAGTCATCAAGTATTGGGGCAAGGTACTCAGAGTATACCATGCCCCATGGCCACATGAGGCCTTGCTCAAATAATGCATGTGAGCGAAGGTGGAGAAGCTTGGACTTATATTTTGGAACTCGCAGGCGGCGATGTAACTTAGAATGTTCACCCACGAATTGGGGGTGAGCTTCCTAACTCCTACATCGTACCCCTTTAGGATTTTCCTAATCCCGGGGTGGAGGGGGGAACCGGAGGCCGACTTCTATTACCGCCTCGTAGCAGACAAAATAATGGTCTGCATTATCAATCTCATTGTCCCACGCCATTACTGCATCAGCAGGCGGAATGATGATATCCCACCCCTTCCCAAAGGGGTGCTTCTCTTTGAAGGCCCTGAAGCCGCTTCTCAATAAGGCAATTTCACCCGGCAGCATTCTAGTCCTTTTTGGGTTAGGGTGGTCAGCAACTTTAGGCGGCTGCTGGTAGTCAGCCGCAAAGTTATCTTGGTCAAAGCCTGAAGATTCGGCCCTTGACCCTTCGCCGGCCTTAGCATCGCCGGCTTCATCAGAGGAGGTGGCTCACTCACCATCTACCTCTCGTACTCCCGAGCTCCCGGAAGTAGAGGGAGCCTCTTCATCAGAACCACTCTCCTCCAAATCCCTCTATTCCCCGTCTGGGACAACCTAATCGGCTGACACTTCTATAGTGTGCCGGCTCCTAGATTTTCTGGCCGTCTTTTTCACTTGGGCCATTGTGTCCTGCACAGACACAAAGAGGGAGGAATTCGGAGATGAGCACATCGGTTCTGACAGTCCAAAAAAGGCACCCCCTATTCTAGACTCAGCCATTCCGGGGGACCGGCTAAGTGTCCTAGGCAGTGCCGAGTGAGTGGATGGAGAACCCATTTTTATTTTCTAAGACTATGTATACAGACGGAGAAAGAATTGTATACAAGTTCAAAAAGGGAAAAGCTAAAATGGTACAGGCGGTTACCTTACTTTTTACTCTAAAAAATCTGAAAACCGCTACAGCTGGTAAAACCGGGTGTTGAACTGCTAGCACACGGAAACTTGAACTTGTTGTGATGCAGACGGAGGCAGAGAATCTCTCTCTAAAATAGATCTCTCTTTCTCTCTCTAAAAAGTCAAATGAACGTAAGGTGAGAGAAGGGGGGTAAACTTCTATTTATAGAAGGTGAAAGCAGGGGGGAAATTTTGATTTAAAATTCAAATTTTTTACTACCCATTACCGTTCACCTTTGAAAGGTGGACACGTGTCACAGGCCTCACATGATATGCACGTGAGCCCTGTGAAGGGCAAATGATTAGGGTAAAAATACCCTAGTCGCGTGGACCACTGAGAGGAGGCCACGTGTCAAGTTCAGGATGGCCCACGTAGCTTAATATCCTCTTGACACATGGCCCCCTTGGATACATCTCTGAAATGGCGGCCTTCAAGGGCCCAAATCCCAAGAAGCGCCGTAAAACGGCGCAACCCACTAAAATCTAGGTCAAGTGACCTAGATGAGGGCACATTCTCCAACGACCCTATAAATAGGGAGATATTTCCCCATTTTGGGGACACATTCAATCATTTTTTACACCTACATTCTCTCACATCAGAGAAACACCTGAGCTTGGAATCCAAGTAGATCCCCACCTAAATTTCCGCATTCTTTACTCTCTTTCAAGTTACTAACTTGATCGTCGGAGGCAGAGCTCCAACCACACGGAGTCTCCGTTGTTTTGCAAGTACAACTCAGCCGGATCAGACTTCGTGACGTAACTCTCCCGAGGGACAAAATCACCCAAAACACCCTTGTTTCATGGTATTACGCTCAGTAAAACTCAATACCTTCAAAAGCTAGTAGAGTTGAGTCGTATGGATAGTGTTCCTTATGCTTTTTCAAAAGGGTCCATTATATGTGCCATGATATGTATAAATCAAGATGTTACATATGACTTGTGCATGTGTAGAAAGTTTTAAGAAAATTTAGGATAAACATACTGAAAGTTACCTAGAACAAATCCTTAAGTACTTAAGAAGTGCTAAAGGAATGTTTCTAATTTATGGTTGCAAGAGTGAACAAGTTGTCAAAAGGTTATACGGATGCAAGTTTCCAAATAGGCAAGATGACTTTAGATGGTGATCTAGATTCATTTTGTGTCTGAATGGAGAAGGACAGTAAGCTTGAAGAGTTCAAAGCAGAATGCTGTCGCATACTCAATATCAAAATAAGCTACAGTAAGAATAGTTAAGGAGGAAGTTTGGATCAAATTGTCTTGTGACTAAAAGGACGCCTTTGCCGAAACAAAGGAGCCAGGGTCACAACACAAATCTAAACAAATAGATATGAGATATCTCCTTGTTTATGAGATCAATGACAAGCGGGATGTAGTGATTTACAAAGTTTTAAATGAGAATATCGCTTATTCATTAAACCCCTTCCACAGACTAAAGTATGAGAGTCATATTAAAGTCTTCGATTACAGCAAGTTATGTAATTCAAGTCATGTATGTTTTGAGAAAACATATTACATAAGGAACGCATATATTTGCAAAATTATGTTTATAATAGAAATGATCATTTCTCTTATTTAATAATGGTTTTGGAAATTAAATAAAATGTCCAAAATAATTATGAATTGATGGGCTCATCAGGTTGATGACCTGGTGAATGAAACCCACAAGTGAACAAAATTCATATATTATTTAAGTTCCTAATTGAAAATCATTAAAGTGGACATAAATGATTTCAATAAATGGACTAGTGTAGGGAATAAATTCAAGCGTTAATACCACTAGCTCGAACCCCACTGTGATCATACACTAAAGTACGGTGGCGTCCAAAAGGGAAGAAGATAGAGCAAAAGAGTCGCCAACATGTTTTTTAGGAACTTGTAAACCGTTCATAGGATGAAGGTTACACCCCTTAACGATCCAAGAGATCGTCAACTCCATAAGGTCTAGAACCAAATAAGGGTTTGGGGATGAAGGTACAAATCCAACCTAAAAGAGATTGAACCTGCCCTAATAATAGGCCTCTACTTTATTCTGATCATATTCATGTGCGCTTTCTGACTAACATGCAATCAATAGGATTAACCCCAAACCTGTTTATCTATGTTGGTTGAATATTAATGCACAAATAAACTATTATTGGCAATCACTTGAATTATAATCACATTAAACCTAAACAAGATTATTAAATATCTTATTAAGCGCGATTACAAGTACAAATTCCCTTTAAACATGCATAAATAATAAAGCAATAACAATAAATAATAAAGCAACATAATAAATAATATCATGAATAATAAAATTATAATCATAACAATAATAATCATCATTAAAATAATAATAATAATAATAATAATAATAATAATAAATTATAACAATTATAATCATAATCATGTTCATGTTAATATTAAAGCATAATAATAATAGTAAGATCCTAGGCATGATACTAACAAGATTAATAACAAATCCTAGCATGTCACTAAGCAATAAAAATCAAGTATTTAACCCTAACATGATACTAACAAGCATAAATATTAGGAAGAGAATAAAAGGCATCATAGCAATCATATTTAATATTAAAAATACCCTAGACATGATACTAGGAATATCATAACAACAATTTAAACATGATTTCTACATCATAATGTCAATAAAAACCATTAAAGCACTTACTTTGATGCCTCGTACCTCTTTCTAATAACAAAATACACGCGTTAGTAACTTCAAGGAAAATAATAAACAAACAATTAAATTAAATAATAATTGAAAGAGAGATTTGGGACCAAACCCTCAGAAATTAAACCTTTCACGTCTAGGGCGAAGGCAACTTCGAATATGATTAGGTGTTTCTAGATCTTGCGAATGCGGAATTTTATATGTGAGAACAAAGTTTTGAAAAGAGAAAGAGAGAGATGATGAATGAGAGAATTAGAAAATTAAAGATTGCGAATGAAAACTGATTATAGGTGAATGTAGATGATTGAAAACGGAGTTTTTAATACGGTATTTATAGAGAAAATCAGCCAAAAAGATAAAATAAACAAAACAGAGTCTGACGCACAAAAAACAGAGTTGGCGCAAACCCTGGCTAACTGGCGCCAGGCACCAACACTGGCGCTAGGCGCCTGCACCAGATCTGGTTTCAGGCGCCAAAGCCTGAGTCAGGCGCCTAGCCTATTTTCAACGCGTTTTCGAAAATCAGATAAGTTTGCCGTACTAGAGGATAAAATCATATAATTTCCTCGAAAATGCTATTTGATTTTGATTAAAACTCTGAAAAGTCAACAAAAGTCAATTTATCAATGCTAATTGAATTAGGAATGAAAAGAACCTTCTAGAAGAATCTAGAAGACTAAAACCATTCCTAATTGCATTAGGAATGATAAATCATATTAGGCCCTCCCCAAGATCATTGGGCCGCATATAAAGCTTAAACCGGGCCCAGTTTAGTAAATTGGCTATAACTTCCTTAATATTCATCGGAATTGGGCTTATAATATATCGTTGGAAAGGTCTTTGCAAGCCTCATCCAACTAAACTATTATTGGACCTATATCATGGACCAACCAAACTGGATTGGATGTTTTCTTAAAATAAGTTTTCAAAGAGAGAAGAGAAAAGAAATTAAAACTATCCGTAACACTAGACTTTCCACACTTTTGCTTCATTCGATTATGATTCGATGTGAAAGGTACTCATCACTGGGTTTGGTTTTGGGGAGACACAAATGGGTGTCAACAGAAGCCCCCACTTTGACTGAGTTTGGAGAAACGCAGGTTTCGAAAACGAAAGTCAAAGTAGCGATAGGGACGGAGAATGATTCAGAACGTTCTGCGATCCTAAACCACTCTTGCAACGCTGATACCTGAAAAACTAGCGTTAGTTAAACAAATAAAAGAGTTAAGAAACACGTATCTGGCACCGTCGAGCACACGTCTATGAAAGTAACCGATTTGCTGCCGCTTCACTGTTGTTTTGATGACCTCGTGCAAGCTAGAGAATGCCATCCCGCTTGAAAAACCGCTACGCCTGTAACTGCTTTCAAATTAGAAGATTGCTTTGCCCAAAACGATCTTCCTCCGCATTGATAATATTCCACGTCCAAGGGAATACCATCGAAGATTGCTTCTCTTGAAACAAATCCTCATCCGCATGATAATATTCCACGTTCAAGTGAATACCATCGAAGATTATTTCTCTAGAAACAATCTCCATCCGCATTGATAATATTCCATGTCCAAAGGAATACTATCGAAGATTATTTCTCTCGAAACAATCTCCATCCGCATTATGACCATCTTCCATGCCTAAGGGAATATGATCGAAGACAACTTTGCCCGAAATTACCTTCAGCTGTTTGTGACAACTCTCCGCAAGCTAGGGAATGCCGTCAAAGATATCCTCACTTGAAGTCATCCTCATTTTGCGATAATTTTCCAAAGGAAATTACCGAAGATCCACGCCTGTCGATCTTTAAAAGTTCGCCTGAACTTTGCTTTCGCTTTGCCTGTACGTCGGCGCTTCTGTCGCTTTAAACCTGTATGTCGGTGCCCTTTTTGCGAATGAACCTATATGTCGGTGCTTCTTTGTTAATGAGTCAATGCTTAGGCGCTTTAAGCTAAGTGAGACAATCTATCATCAGGTCGACTATTTTATCTAATCAAGCCGATTACTAAATCATGTCAAATTGCTCAGAGGGGCTAACTGGCATACCAAGAAACCCAAAAATATGTTGCAGAAAGGTAGAACAACCCCACCAGGTGGCTGGGTGATCTAGCGCCATTGAAAAGCCATCAGCGCCAAGCCAAATTTGTGACGCCAATGCATAGGGCTTGGCGCCAGCACGGGGATTTCCTTAAATACCCCTTTCCTCATCATTTTGCTGGCTGCTCGTCGCGAATTTGCTCGAAAAAAATCCGAAAACTTCAATTGCTCGGTTCTTGCTCGTTTCTCAACCGAATTTGCTCAAATTTTTAGCAAATCAAAGCTCTTTTCATCTATTTTCATGATCTATGTAAGTATTCTTCAAACTCACATTGGTTTTTATTAGTTTTTGGCATGTTTTATTCACGAATTTCATGAAAATTCGAAATTTATAATGCTCAATTTTCTTTGTTTGTCATGTCTTATGCCATGAAATTGCTGGATTATGTTTATATATTGCCTTGGGAGTAATTTGAGACTTTTTTTACTCAATTTGGTGAAGAAATGAGCAATTTTCCATTGTTGGACCTCTTAAGGTCGTGAAGAACAATGTGACTCGTTCTTGATGTTTTTGCTAGCAATTCTTGTCCAATTTGTCACAATAATTACTATAGTGTTGCAAGAAATTGTGTGATTGCTTGAAAAATGCCGTTATGCTCAATTTGAATTTGTGCTCTATTTTTGTATTACGTACTCTGTTTTTTGCGAACATAGTATCATGCGGCTAGGCGAACCTTAGACACTATAGAACCTTAATTTATGATGTTTTTGCACAATGTAGCATGGCTAGACAGCGAGGTTCGGGTTCACGGTCCCGAAACACCAGACGCGAGCATGAGCCTGTAAAGGATGACGTCACGCCTTCCACTTCGCTTGGTCGACTTCTTGAGTGGGATGAGCGGACCCTGTTCTTCGCCCCCGTCCACCACATTTCTGAGAGAGTGAGATGGGGAATCACGCACGGGAGGACGCGGAATCATGGCTCCGGCTGTGATGGTTTGGGCGATTTGTACAGGATGTACATCGCCAGGGATCTTGAGACGAGACTCCTATGGGAGTCTTGCGGGCTAGCTACTCTATTTGAGACCTCTGAGGCTATGGTTGCCCTCAGCGGGGGTCATCATGTAGTGCGCTCTTTGGTGGAGTTCTTCTGGGACACCACCAACACCTTCCATTTCCCTTGGGGCGAGATGACGGTCACCCCTACGGACTTTAGTCTCATCACAAGACTGGAGTTTACCTCTGTGCCACTGCCGTTTGACAGTGGAATCGATGTCTTCAATTCGGAGGTCGAGGAGCTGTTGGGGCCAATCGCTATTCGGGCCCGAGCTGAGGTCGAGACGACTCAGTTTAGCGCTAGGGGAATTCGCCATTCAACGCTGGCAGCGACTCTTGATGACGATGCGACCACCCGAGAGAAGCGGGTGCGCATCTTTGCGCTGATGTTGTTGTCAGGGACATTCTCCTTTTACAAAGGTAGTAGGGCGTTGCTTTACTACCTTCCTGATGTCCGTGATCTTCACAGGATCGAGACTTATGACTGGGCCAGCTTGGCCTATGCTGACTTTGTTCGTGCGCTGAGGGACTCGTGTCGACACCGGTTTTTTTGAGACGAACGTCGCCTTATCTGCCTTTTGGAAGGTCGTAGAGGTAAACATTATTCCTTATAAATTTTAGCTCTAAATTTTAGTTAGCATTTACTCACACCCTTTGTAGATCTGGTTCTACGAGCACTTCCCTTCTGCTGCGCCGGCGAGACCATCGCCGCGCGGATTTCCAGTGAGCGCCTCTTGGGGCGGCCACCATGTGGATATGTCTACTACTAATGTCCGGAACTAGATCAACGCGGTACGACTTTTATTGTTTACTTGCTTTTTCGCGATGCTTTAGGTATACTTTCGCCTGATTGATGTTCTTTGTAGGGTCCTGAGGTGGTGTACCGGCCATGGGGCGATTGGACAGTCCCTGGTTTAGCCGCACAGTATTCTGATGAGCGTCGCTATTTCTTGGGGACTTATGGAGCGATTGTATACTTAGGGGAGAGGGTTGCTATACAACATTCCTCAGATGTCTTCGTCGTTCCTTCTGTTCCACCACGTCATATGTTCGACAGGGCGCGATTCTCGAGCATGTCTGAGGGAGATGGTACCCCTTGGCGATCCTATGTGATCTCTGGGCTGTGCTATGCGGAGGAGCTACTACCGTTGTTAGCTCCAGCCCCCGTACCGGCTGAGGATGTGAGGGTAAGATTTTTAAGTTTTTACTTTCCATGAAGTAGCCCCCAAGTAATGTTTTACTGACTTTTTCTTGTTTTATCAGGACGGTGCTGCTGAGTTCGTGCCACCTCGTATGTCCATCTACTACCAGGGGATGTACGGGCCGATTGAGGAGATGATTTCTCCTGCTCCCGAGGGTGAGCGCTTCGTAGAGCGGTCGATCCCTCGCCACCAGACTCGAGTAAGCCTAGTTATTCACGATTTTATGTTCATATATCATGCATGTTTACTTGCTTATTTTTCTGACAGTTTTCACGCGAGGTGGTTTCGGCGATGACACGATGTATAGATGCCTTTCAGAGCCAGCTCGTCCGGATGAGGAATGTGGCCACTTGCCGTCGGGATGACGTCATCCGGGAGGTAGTCTTTCTTTATATTTTTTGTATTACCGCCTCAATTTTGTCTTGTTTCTGATTTAATTCTTTTTGCAGGGCCAGCCTATTGCTCCTCACACCCGCGCGAGACCTGAGGGGCGGAGGGATCCGGCGAGGTCTAGCTTGAGACGTCGTCGTACTTCGTTAGGGGGTAGAGGTGGTCGCTCTGAGGCTGCTCGTGCTGACGTTGCAGAGGGCTCGGGGATCTTCTTCTGGGGGTGCTCATGCTGCACCGATAGGAGAGGCTACCTCGGCTTTCATAGGTGGTGGGATGTACGAGGTAGGCTCATCATCGCGGCAGCCTGCGCAGCCTCGGCCTCAGGTTGATCATTGTTGGAGTGGACTTACATTGAGTCTTCCTCCTCCTACGGAGACTGGAGCTGGAGCTGGAGCTGGTGGAGAGGTGACTCCTCGTACGGCGCAATTTTATAATATGATGGGCCTACGTCCTCCAGCGCCGTAGTTTGTTCCTGTGTATATTTTATTTTGACTTTTCATAGAACTTTGCCTTAGACTCACTATTTAAAGACACATTTTGTATTTTTATGCTATTATGAGTTTATTTGTTTATTATTATTATGTGTATGTTAGTGTGTGAAAGAGAAGTGTGATAAACAATTTTGCGCAAAAATTCTGTCATTTTTATTATTGATGGAGTGTATCCGACTCTCTCCCCCAAAAAGAAAAAAAATAAAAGAGGAATAAATCAAGTAAAATGTCGGGTGTTTATAACAAGAAAAAATTTGGAAATTAATCTAGATAAAATCCAAATAAAAGAATAATATAATTAATATAATAACTATTTTAATTAATTAAGAAAGAGGATAAAAAAGATGCGTAGGAAAGATAATCAGAGCCATAAAGTCATTAGTCGACTCGAGTTTAGGATTAAAAACGCAAGTTAAGCACGCGCGTTTGTTATGACAACTTGGCGCCAGGCGCTACACTTGGCGTGTGGCGCCAAGCGCTGGCGGCTGGTGCCAATTACGGGGTTTTGACGCCAATTGACGCTGATACCGTATTTCATTCTGATTAAAACTTCTCGCAATTTGTATATAAATAACCCCTTACCCAGCCGATTCTTCTCATAATTCCAGCGAATAAAATAATTCTTTGCTTTAGAAAAAAATAGTAACCATGTCTTTAGTCACCAAAACCTTCACCCAATACACTCATGAATGGTGTCGATCTCTTAATGCTAGGGAGAGAAAAGAATTAGATTTATTTAACTTGGGGGGAATTTATGGAATCAAAGGGGTAGATCTTGACTTAGGTTTCATACATACCGCTCTAGAATTTTGGAATGTTGATACTCATTGTTTCAGAATAGGGTACAATGAGATTAGCCCTTTGCCAGAGGAATTTGGTGCTATTTTAGGCTTCCCTGCAATAGACCTTATAGTAATCCCTAGAGTAGATGCATACTATTACAAGGATTTTGATCGCTTCTTTAATTTAAAAGAAAGGGATTTATCAAAAAAAGTAGATGGCAATATAGTTAATTTGAAAGAATTTGCACGCCATTATTTTGATAAACCTCTTTCTGAATCTTTTCATATACATAGAAGAAGGGCGTTCCTATTTTGTATGCTTAATCAATTTTTTCTTAGTAGTGGTAAAAATAATGAAGGTCAATCAATTATAACCAATGTTTTAGAACAAATTGAATTAGGGAGAAATCCAATGCCATTGATAGTTAGAGAGATTATGATTAGTCTTGATGAATTAAAAAGGAACCCAAAAGCACCTTTTCGCGGCTCTCCAATTTTATTACAGGTAGAAAAATAATATTTTTAATTACAGAAATCAAAAAATATATTTTTGTATTGTAATAATAATTTATTTGCATTGCAATTTTTTTACAGGTGTGGCTAATGGAAAGGCTAGGATTAATTAGCCCTCCGGATGATATTGAGAAGTATAGTCCTAATTGCTTTGTGAGGAGGAAGAAACGCTTCCCTAAGATTGGGCGCCATGGGTGGAGAAAAGTCTTCGAATCACGTGACTTTTCTATCAAGTGGGTCGTCCCATGGTGGAAAATAGAAAGGATGATTGGTATTAACAAGCAACCTTTCTGCCATCTTCCAAGTTTGTCTCGTGTGACTTATTATTTCCCCTGCAGGGTAAAAAGACAATACGGCTTGCTTCAGAATATTCCTTCCGGGGATCTTCGTCCTCCCTATGAGTACCCTGTTTCTCAAGAGGTGGACAAATTTGATGCTTACTAGAGTGCTAGACCTTTGTGGGAAGTGGTTACCAAAAGGTTCCTCCTTCTTTGCCCAATGATGTAAAGAAATGGTTGCTGAAGAACTCTTCGAAGGATCAGGGTAGAACTGATGTGAAGAATCGTCTAGGTGACAGGGTGATTCCTGCCAAGGAACGCTTAGGTGCAAGAATTGAATTCAAAACACCTGTATTGCCTGGGAAGAAGAATGCTACCAAAGATAAAGGGAAAAGGAAAGCTAGCACCACAAAAAAAAAAGGCTTGGGTGGAAAAGAAACATGGAGTGTTAGCTGAAGGGGAGACTATCTACTCTAAAATTGAATGTAGGTTCTCTAAAGGATGCCTACTAGCTAAAGTTATGGATGAGGAGGAGGAAGCAGACAAGAATTGGAAAAGGTCTAGAAAGGAAAAGAAAGATTAATTAGGAGCATTGCTTGACTTTCAATTTATTAGACTTAGTTTATTATTATTTTTTATTTAAAATTTATTTCATCTTTATTTAAATTCCATCAATAATAATGTAATTTTATTCTATTAATGAAATTTCCGCTTTCAATTAAATTATTTACTTTAAATTTATTTTATTAAAGCAATGAAAACCGAAAAATTAATTTTCCGGAAATTCTTCGAGTACGGAAGTCGAAAATTTTCCGAAAAACACCGAAATCTTCCCAGAATTTATTTTCAAATTGACGCCACTTATTCGCAATTGGCGCCTATCATTGGAGTCTGGCGCTAGACGCCAATTTCATCGGTTGGCGCTGATGATTGGTGGCTGGCTCCAGGTTCTTCTCTGCGACGCCGATGATTCGCCGATCTTCTGTTGAATTTTTAATTAATTCTGGAATGAGGAGATGTCGAAAAATAAAGTGGCCGCACCCGTAAAGGGTTGCCTACATATCTTTTCTTAAGGAATCAGGCCGAACGTAGCTCTCTTGAGTATCCTACTGAAGTAATTATAGGTAGTATTTCTTAAGTTGGTCAAGATTTGTCATGTTTGAGAATTCATTGCCATCCATATCAGTTAATTTTGCTGCACCTCCTAACAGGATTGTTTTGACAATGTAGGGTCCAGACCAATTAGGTCTAAATTTATCCCTTGGATCTAAAACATTTTTCCTTAGTGCTTTTAACACCAAGTCTCCTACTTTGATATTTCTTGTCTTGACCTTCTTATTAAAATGCCTAGCCATACGAGTCTGGTAACACTGAGTGTGATGTAGAGCTTCTAGTCGTTTCTCATCGAGTAGAATTAATTCTTCATATCTTGCCCTAGTCCATTCAACTTCATCAAGTTTACTCTCCAACGCAATGCGTAGAGATGGTATTTCTAGTTCGACAGGTTGTACGGCATCCATTCCATATACCAAGGAAATTGGCGTATTTCCTGTTGATGTACGAATTGACGTGCGATAACCCCACAATGCAAAGTGAAGTTTTTCAGGCCAATCCTTATAATTCTCCGTCATTTTTTCGATGATAGTTTTTAAATTTTTATTAGCTGCCTCGACTGCTCCATTTGCTTGAGGTCTGTAAGGGGAAGAATGATGATGTTGAATGCCGTATTTTTGTAGCAATTCTTCACATTCAGCCTGAGAGTGAGTTCCATTGTCACTTATCATTTCATATGGGACTCCGTATCGACAAATAATATTTCTCTCGACAAAGAGTGCTACATGTTTTGCAGTGAGTTAGCGTATGATTGCGCTTCGACCCACTTTGTGAAGTAATCGATTGCTACTAGGATATATTCGTGGCCTCCTATTCCTGGGGAGTGATTTTTCCAATGATGTCAATTCCCCATGTAGAGAAGGGCCATGGCGATGTGTAGGTGTAGAACAAAGATGGAGGAACATGTTGTAAATTGGCATCAATTTGGCACTTAGGGCATCTTTTTACGTATTGATGGCAATCCCTATTCATTGTAGTCCAATAATATCCTTATCGCAATATCTTTTGGACTAACATTTTGCCATTTATATGAGTGCCACAGATTCCTTCGTGGACTATCCTCATTGCTCTTTGTGCATCTTTCTTTTCTACACATAGGAGAGCTCGACCTTTAGGTACCCTTTTATGTAGCTCGTTATTTATGAGTACATATTGGGAAGCCAAAAGCCTTAATGTTTGTTTTGCTCTTTTGTCAGCATGAGGAGGGTATTCTCCATTGGTTACATAATTGAGTATGTCCGTGTACCACGGTTCTTCTTCTTCTTCTTCTTCTTCTTCTTCTTCTTCTTCTTCTTCTTCTTCTTCTTCTTCTTCTTCTTCTTCGCCTTGGACTACTTCGTCATCTTCTATAGCTTGGATGTATGCTGGTTTGTGTCTTTTTTCTATAGTTAAAGGCATTTGCTCGATTTTCGTGGGAATCCTAACCATTGAGGATAATCTTGCCAAGGCATCAGCAAATTGATTTTCCTCTCTAGGTAGATATGTATATTCTACCTTGTCTAATTGATCGGTAAGAGTTTCCACATAGGTTTGGTAAGGGGCTAGGCTTTCGCTCCTTACTTTCCACCTTTTAGATATCTGATTGATGATCAAAGAAGAGTCTCCGAATATCTTTTAACATTTTTACTCCTAATGCCAAAGCTGTTTCAAGGCCTACAACACATGCTTCATATTCAGCAGCATTGTTGGTAACGTCAAAATCAAGCTTTATGGAGATTGGAGCATGCTCCTCTTTAGGTGATACTAGTAGTACTCCAACGCCACATCCCTTTTGGTTTGAGGCTCCGTCGAAATACAAAGTCCAAGTATCATCTTCAGTAATGTAGACACCCATTTGTGTCTCCCTAAAACCAAACCCAGTGATGAGTACCTTTCTCGGCGAATCATAATCGAATGAAACGAAAGTGTGAAAAGTCTAGTGTTGCGGAAAGTTTTTATTTTCTTTTCTTTTCTCTCTGTTTTTAAAAACATATTTTAAGAAAACAGCATATCCAGTTTGGTTGGTCCATGATATGGGTCCAATAGTAGTGTAGTTGGATGGGGCTTGCAAAGACCTTTCCAATGACATATTATAAGCCCAATTCCGATGAATATTGAGGAAGTTATGGCCAATTTACTAAACTGGGCCCGGTTTGAGCTTTATGTACGGCCCAATGATCTAGGGGAGGGCCTAATATGATTTATCATTCCTAATGCAATTAGGAATGGTTTTAGTATTCTAGATTCTTCTAGAAGGTTCTTTTCATTCCTAATTCAATTAGCATTGATAAATTAACTTTTGTTGACTTTTTAGAGTTTTAATCAAAATCAAATAGCATTTTCGAGGAAATTATATTATTTTATCCTCCAGTACGGTAAACTTATCGGATTTTCGAAAACGCGTTGGAATCAGGCTTGGCGCCTAATCCCAGGACTTGGCGCCTGGAACCAGGCCTGGCGCCTGGCGCAAGCTAGCCAGGGTTGGCGCCAGCTCTGTTTTCTGAGCGTCAGACTCTGTTTTGTTTAATTTATCTTTTTGGCTGATTTTCTCTATAAATATCGTATTAAAAACTCCGTTTTCATTCTCCAATTGATTTCATTCATTCACCTATTCTCTCTAATCATTCATCACCATTTCTCATCATTCACAAGTTCTACAATCAGTTTCAATTAGCATTCTTCATTCATCTTTTTCTTTCTCTAAACTTTGTTTTCTAATACAAAATTCCGCATTCACAAGATCTAGAAACACCTAGCCATATTCGAAGTTGCCTTCGCCCTAGACGTGAAAGGTTTTAATTTCTGAGGGTTTGGTCCTAAATCTCTCTTTCAATTATTTAATTTGATTGTTTGGTTTTTTATTTTCCTTGAAGTTACTAACGTGTGTATTTTTGTTATTAGAAAGAGGACGAGGCATCAAAGTAAGTACTTTAATGATTTATTGATGTTATGATGTAGAAATCATGTTTACATTGTTATTATGATATTCCTAGTATCATGTCTAGAGTAACTTTAATATTAAATATGATTGCTATCATGCTTCCTATATTCTTCCTAATATTCATGATTGCTAGTATCATGTTAGGGTTAAAGATTTGATTTTTATTGCATAGTGACATGTTAGGGTTTGTTATTAATCTTGTTGGTATCATGCCTAGGATCTTGCTATTTTTATTATGCTTTAATATTAACATGAACATGATTATTATTATTATTATTATTATTATTATTATTATTATTATTATTATTATTATTATTATTATTATTATTATTATTATTATTATTATTATTATTATTATTATTATTATTATTATTATTATTATTATTATTATTATTATTATTTATTATTATTATTATTATTTTATTATTATTATTATTATTATTATTATTATTATTATTATTTTGATGATGATTATTTATGATCATGATTTATTATGTTGCTTGATGATTTATTTTTATTGCTTGATCACCTTTCTATTGCATGTTTAAAGGGAATTTTGTACTTGTAATCATGCTTAATAAGATATTAATAATCTTATTAGGGTTAATGTGATTATAATTCGAGTGATCGCCAATAATAGTTTATGTGCGCATTAATATTCAACCAACATAGATAAACAGGTTTAGCGTTAATCCTATTGATTGCATGTTAATTAAAAAGCACACATGAATACGATCAGAATAAAGTAGAGGCCTATTATTAGGGCAGGTTCAATCTCTTTTAGGTTGGATTTGTACCTTCATCCCCGAACCCTTATTTGGTTCTAGACCTTATGGAGTTGACGATCTCTTGGATCGTTAAGGGGTGTAACCTTCACCTCGTGAACGGTTTACAAGTTCCTAAAAACTTTTTGGCGACTCTTTTGCTCTATCTTCTTCCCTTTTGGACGCCACCGTACTTTAGTGTATGATCACAGTGGGGTTCAAGCTAGTGGGATTTTAAAGGCTTGAAATTATTCCCTACAAGTTACCATTAGGTCTTCATTTGGAAATTCATTATCTTGCATTGGTGTCGAGTCTTCTTTTGGAAAATCTGCTAGAAAGTCTGACACTACAGACCCTTTGATAGCTTTTTGTGGCATAAACCTTACATCAAACTGGGCTAGATTGACTATCCATCTTGAAATGCGTCCATTGAGTGTAGATTTCTCGAATAGATACATTAGTGGATCTAATCGGGAGACTACGAAGACGGTATGCACCAGCATGTAATGTCTTAACTTAGTTGTGGCCCACACCAGGGCGAGGCACAACTTCTCAAGCGGTGTATAGCGTGCTTCGTATTCGAGCATCTTTTTGCTTAGGTAGTAGATTGCGTTCTCCTTGCCTTCTACCTCTTGTGCTAGCATGGCTCCCATTGTCTCTTTGGTAACTGTCAAATATAACCTAAGAGGTATTCCGGGAAGTGCTGGTGCTAATACGGGAGGATTTGCGAGATAGGCTTTGATCTTTTCAAAGGCTTTTTGACACTCGTCATCCCATATTACTGGTACATTCTTCTTGAGTTTTTTGAAGATTAGCTCGCATATTGTCGTCAGTTTTGATATGAACCTACTTATGTATTGCAACTGGCCAATAAATCCTCGAATCTGTTTCTCAGTCTTGGGCGGTGGCATTGACATGATTGCTTTGATCTTGGTTGGGTCTATCTCTTTTCCTCTAGAGCTTATGACGTAACCCAAGAGCTTGCCTGAGGTGACTCCAAAAGCACACTTAGATGGATTCAGCCTCACATTATATTTTCTTAGCCTTTCGAAAAATTTCCTTAAGGCTACTTGATGGCCTGGACGGTCTTTTGATTTTACAATCATGTCGTTGACATATACTTCGAATTCTTTGTGCATCATGTCATGGAGTAAGGCAGTTGCTGCATGTTGGTAAGTAGCACCCGCGTTTTTCAACCTAAATGGCATTACGGTGTAGCAGTAAGTGCCCCATGGTGTTATAAAAGTTGTTTTCTCCATGTCTTCTTCTACCATGAGAATCCGATTGTAACCTGCGTACCCATCCATAAACGAGAGAAGCGCGTGATTTGTCGTGTTATCTACCAGAATATCGATGTGTGGCAAAGGGAAGTCGTGCTTTGGACTTGCCTTATTTAGATCTCGATAGTCGACACACATCCTTACCCTTCCGTCTTTCTTCGGAACTGGGACGACGTTGGCGACCCATTCGGGGTATTTGGATACCTTGATAAAACCTGCAGTTATTTGTTTTTGAACTTCTTCTTTTATTTTAAGAGCTATGTCGGGTTTCATTCGACGTAACTTTTGTTTTACAGGTTTCATTCCTGGAATTAATGGCATAGTGTGTTGAGCTATTTCTCTATTAATGCCTGGCATATCTTCATATGACCAAGCAAATACATCGATAAATTCTTTAAGTAAGTTAATTAAATCGGTTCGTTCTTGTTTATTCAATGTTAATCCGATTTTAACTTCTCTTTTATGAGTTGAATCATTTGAGATATCAACTGTTAGTTAAGCAATGCTCGTGATCTTGGGTTAGAGAAGAACACGAGAAGTAAGGAGAATGAGAAATATTATTATATTCTGAGATCTTTACATCAAAAAGTGATATGTCCTCAAGGACTAGATCACTAACTATCCTAGGAGAAGAAATAAGAGGGGAAGGTGTTACTACTAAAGACTTAGAAAACTCTAGAGGGAGAGACTCTGACTCAGACGACTCTTCAAACATCGGTCCTTGTCCTGTCGTGATGGATACTTTCCGCTTGGAGTAGTTACCTTGATAGTCTTGCGCCACCCTTGTAGTGATCCTTCGGCTGGAGTAATTAGCTTCGAGGGATCGAAGTTTTCACTTTGTAGGATTGTTTGAATGAGCGAGGAGTTATCTTCTTTATAAGTTGGCTCATTCTTTTCTTGCCCGAACAGTAATCCCATGACGTTAAAGTCAAAGCATGGGGGTGCTTTCTCCTTGTGGACGGGAGTTGAGATTTCATCAGTGAAGTAGCAATCCAAGAAAATCTCGAATCCCGATTGTCGTATGCCGTTTACAACAAATGGCTCGGGAAATTCATGGCATGGATAGTCCTCTCCTTCTTTTATGAACTGACCATTAAGCGTAAGAGGGTACTAATCCATTGGAATTGCTTTCTTTTGAATGCGAGCGTCCCTACGTGCTTTCGACTTTTCCTGGGCTTGCTTGAGATCTTTCCGAGTCAGTTCGAAACCAAGTCCGAAAGTGTCTAACTTAGGGAGGCCAAGTCACTCCAGCGGTTTTTCCATTCCTTACTTCTTCTCTAGGGTCATCCCAGGAAAATGTCCTTGTTTCTTCAGCATGGCATTGACAATCATGTTGGAATGGGGGTCATGGCAAAGAGGGGTCCTTTCCTCCTCCTGGATTAAGGAGACTTCTTCGTTAAAGCCCCATAAATCTTCATCATCCTCGTCGTGCTCTACATTAATGATTGGATTCTCTATGGATTTAATCCTCATAAGCGAAGCATCCATAGTGATTGGAATTCCCCCAACTATGGCTTTTACTTGTTGGTGGAGAGATGAAGGGACGACCTTTAGATCATGAAGCCAAAGGCGTCCCAACAACAAGTTGAACGAAGCTTTAATATTTACTACTTGGAAAGTAGTAGCATGTTATATTGCTCTTGCCGTTACATATAGGGTGATCTTGCCAAGAGCTTAACGACGAGTGTTGTCGTAGGCCCTTATTCCTTGTGTAGACGGAGTTAAATCTTCGTCCCTTATGCCGAGCATCCTCGCAGTTCTAAGTGGGCAGACATTGATAGCCGATCCATTGTCTACAAAAGTCATAGGAACATTCATCCTCTTGCAAACTACTGTGAGGTTTAATGCCTTGGAATGTTTGTCACCTTCTAGGGGTAAATCTTTGTCAGAAAAGGTGATCAAATTAATCGGACTAGGAAGGTCACTTGTGAGGAAGTTGGCTAGTCCCTCAGGAGTAGTGTCAGAGTCTATCCCAATTTTGTCCAAGGCATTCATTACAGCCAACCTATGTTCTCGAGATGTTGCTAGAAGTTTCCATACATTCATCTCAACTTTTGTCTTCTTAAACTGCTTAACAATATCATTGTGTTCAGTGATAGGTATGGGAACTTGTTGTGTGGTTGGTATAGGTTGTGTTGAAACGGGAGGTTGCATTCTCCCAGATCTTGTGAGGACGTCTATTAATGAGTCTTCTTCACCCCAAATGTCATCTGTGGTATACGACATAGAAGGTGTAGGTCCTACTACATCCTTCAGATAGACATCTTCTTCATCACTATCCCAAACTCCATTAATGGTTGCATCATCTTCTTGTTGAACTTGGACTAGTTTCTTTTCATCAATCATTTTCTGTACCAAATCCTTGAATTCGAAACAGTTTTCTATAGTATGACCCACTGATTGATGATACTAACAGTAATATCTAGCTATCTGTCCTTTTCAATGATTTGAATGGTCTCGGTTCGAGAGGTTTGATCTCGCCACTCTCGGAGAGAATTTCGAACATTTGTGTATATGGGATCCCAATTGGAGTGTAGATTCTATTGCTCTTCTTGGGTTTTTCAGTGACATGTAAGGGAAAATGCTTTGCCTCATAAGTCGTTCCCACTGGTGTGAATTCTCTTTTAGGTTCATCTTTCGGAAGTGGAAGCTCATCATATGTCTTATGGAGTTGGTTCATAGCTTTGAGAGCTTCGCATAGTAGCTACGATACCTCCCTCATAGACAGTGTGAGCAATTGTATATCTTCTTTACTTGCCGGTTCTGGAAGATTATCCTTGACATCGAAAAAGATTTCCTCTTCTTGTTCTATAGCACGGATTTCTTTGATAGGTCTAATAAGAGATGAGGGGTCAACCTCGTTTTCCTCATCAGAGATAGCCAGGGTATGAACGAGAGGTGCATTGTCAATGCTTGGCTTCTTACTGGCAGGGGGCAACGACAGTTTGTTATCGTTAATCAAGTCTTGGATAGCTTCCTTGAGCTTCCAACAGTTTTAAGTGAGATGGTCCCTACCTTGGTGATACTTGCAGTGTGCATTGGGGTTCAAGTTAGCCGACCTCTTCTCAACTGGTGGGTCCCCAAATGGTCCAATAGGAGTTATAAGACCTTTTGCATTTAATATATCAAAAGGGTGTCATAACTCATGCCAATAGGAGTGAAGTTCCTCTTAAATGGTTTCTTCTGTCCTTGATTGTTCATGGCAAGGACTTCTCCTAAGTTAAAGGTGCTAACATTGTTTGAGTGGGCGGTTTTGGAAGAAGAAGGGTTGTCGTTCTTCTTTTCTTTCCAGCCACTGTTAGAGTTATTGTTGGCAGCTTTTAATTTAGCCAAGTCATCTTCAATATTGATCCCAATGTCGTAAACGGCCTTGAAGGTATGGAGGTTATTTTGATATTTGAGATGCTTGGAATATTTTTCTTGGAGATTTTTGATGAACAGTCTCATAGACTCTTTTTCACTTGGCACCTCAATCATCTTTGCTGAGGTTTCTCTCCACTTGTTAAAGAAAGAGGTGAAACCTTCATTCTCTTTCTGCTTGAGGATTTCAAGTTCCCTGGTCAGTCTCGACTTGAATGTTGCACTTGTACCTATCAACGAAAGCGTTTGCTATGGACTCCCAGGTGGAGGTCTTTTCTTTCTCGAGAGAAAAGAACCATTATTGGCAAACGGTGTCGAGAGATAGTAAGAACAGAGAAGGGAAGACATTCTTATCAATACCCTTGATACTCATGATTGTTTCAAATGCTCTTAAATGAATGTAAGGGTTGTCAATTGCTCTGAATTTTGGGATGTCGTTGGCGTTGAACTTCTACGGAAGAAGGTCTTTGTCCACCGAGACCCCTTGTGATGTAAGCTCTTGAAACTGGTAATCGCTAGACAACTTGCTTAGACGCTCTTGCATGAGGTCCATCTATTGTTGCTTCACGGGAACATCGATCTTGAGTGCGAGAAGCTTCAGTGTCTCAGTCACGGTAGCCAGTTGGTTCTTAAGATCATTGATTTCTTCTTGTGTTGCCATTATAGTCTTATCTTTCCTCTTACGAGCTATGGGTTTGTCGAAAAGCTGGACTTGTACGAAGAGGTTATCTTTGATTAACCGTCCTTCCTTTCTTGACCACGCGCGGTTAATTAAACCATTTTGCATTTTAATTACTCGACTCGAATTAACTTGACTTTACGGTTTATTTTAAGGAAGAAAAAGAAAAAAGAAAAGGGTGCATATTTTTAGCAAAAATAACGTACATATTTTTAGGGAACTAAGTATAGTTTTTTTTTTTTATTGGAGGATTAATATCCGACTTACCCCCCTAAAAAAATGACAGAAAAACGCGCACACAAGACTCTCTTAAACATGGTCAAAGTATGTGTATTGGTGTGTGCGTTGAGTGTAAGTGACATGCTTGGACTCTTGTGTAAGACCATGGGACTTAGTGCCTAAACTCGATCATTGACTCAAATAAATACTATTGACAACAAAAATTTAACCGAAAATAGAAAACTGATTAATTAGACTCTAGGTGATGACTCGACCAATAATCCGAACTGTCGGCCAAGCGACAGGACTGGCGTCGCACTGTGGAGCTTGGTGCCAGACGACATAGCTGTCGTCAGGCGCTACACTCCATAATGTGGCGCTACAACTCAGACCTTGGTGCCAATATTGGAGCTTTGATCTGGGGCTGTTTTCGGTGTTATTAGTCAATCGGGGTATACCTAAAGTTGTACTAGGTCAATTCCGATTAAAAATTAGACCATATTGTCTCAAATTAATTAATTATTTAATTAATTAGGCAAAGTTCTTTAAGTCATTAATTTATTTAGTCTCAACACAAGTCAACAAACGGTTAAGAGAAACATAGAATATATATGCACAACAAATAATGCACAATTAGTCAAGTAAGCACAATATGATGCAATGCGTTTGAAACCTAACCATGGCTCTAGTTCTCTATAGTTCGGGATATGGTTTAGTCAATAGAGGGTCCATAGTTAATTGTCCGGATGCACCGCGCGGAAGCCTAACTTATTAGGGGATTTTGCTCCCACCAATCGGAATGCGCCACGTGGGCCAATCAGGTCCTGCCAAGTGTTCCCCAGTTGGACATCTCAGGGCTTGCCACGTGGCACACGCTTATTCGTCCACCCTGGACTTATTATGTCATGACACGTGGCATACTCCATGCCTAATGGAGAAGCCGGTCACCTAGGCCCAACTTCCGAGGGAAGCCCAATCAACCCAAGGTTAACCTAAACCAAGATTGGCACGTTTCCCAAGGTTATAAATACCTCCCTTAATCCTCATTAAGGGAGAGGACGCGAACAACGCAGATTACACACATTAAACTCTCTCACCTAGAGAGACCCAATCACTTTAATTTCCGCATTAATTACTCCTTAATCAAGTACTAACTTGACCGTCGGAGGCGGATCTCCAATCATCCGGAGCGTCCGTTTGTTTTGCAGGTACAGGCGTCCGGTTCCAGTCTCGGAATTGTAACTCTCCCGCAGGACATCAAAAAACCCCGAAACATTTTGGGGCCGTCTGTGGGGAGAGTACTTCTGAGATGGCATCCACGTTTGTACCGGCTCCTGAAGAGAGACGCCCCCTGGACGACCCTCTAGTTCAGTCGGACCACGATACTGAGAATGAATTTGAAGTTGAAGCTCACACAGCTTCAGACGGGACCCTAAGGGCCCGACGTACCAGTCATACCGAAAGGAGGGAACGGGAACATCTTCAAACTGGAAGCGAGCCAGCAGGCGCACCGCCTGTTCGGCAGCAGCCGACTGATGGGTCTGCTCCCATCACAAGGAACGAACTCATGACCTTCATGAGGGACTTCAAGGGAGAAATTCAAGAGTTGATCATAAAGAAGCCGCCTGCTCTGGACAAGGAGCAGTCGGCTAAGAAACCCTCCACTTCACGGAAGAGGAAGCCAGTTCAAGGGCGAGAGGCGACCCCTCATCCTAAATCTAGGAAGTGGGAGCCACTTGCCCTTGATTTCACAAAATACCGTTTTCCTACTCCAGGAAATAGGAAACCTGTTCGTCATATTCAGGCGGATGGGTCGAGGAAAACATACACAGACGCTCGGCTACTGCTAGAACAGAAGAAGAGTGACCGATTGTCAGAGTCGGCCTCTACTTCAAACTTCCAAGACAGTCTGCGAAATACCTCGATGAGGCATACTCAGTCGTATCATGAGAGTCAGTCAGGCGGCCCCTCCCGTCAGTCCGGCTTTCATAGCGACCAAGCGGTACCAAACTTACCGTTTGTACCGCAACAACAGTATTTTTTACAGCCACCTCCGTTTGGTGGACATGTAGCAAAAAATGTCCAACCTATGGACTGGCAGCTACGGTTGCTTAGACTTGGTGAACAGCCGTCGGCCTTCTCCAAGGAAATTACTGAAGCCGCTCAGTCGGCCAAAGTGAAAAATGTATTAGTAGGCGCCTATGACGGCAGTACCAACCCAGAAGACCATCTGATGGCATTCACCAACCTGATGTACCTTCAAGGGTTGGATGATCCCACTTGGTGCAAGTGTTTCCCAACGACTCTCAAAGGAATCGCACAACAATGGTTCGGCAACCTGCCGACTGTTTGTGTAAATAACTTCAAGACGCTTGCTTACTTATTCACCTCCAATTTCGCCATGAACATCCCTGCGAAGAAGACGACCCTTAATTTAGGAACAATTCAGCAGGGCGAGAAGGAGGGGCTTCGTTCTTACATCAGGCGGTTTAACCTGATGAGAATACAGATTTAAGGGTTACCGGATGAAGTAGCCTATACTGACTTTTTCAGAGGTCTCAAAGACGGGTCGACCTTCAAATTTGATTTGGTCCAAAAGAGGGTGGCGACTCTTCAAGAGGCCTTGATTGAAGCGGAAGCCTATATACAGGCGACGGGAAAAGGTCCCAAAAAAGAGAAGGACGACAGAAGCAGACGTCAAACAAAGACGAGAAGAGAAAAGAGGTCTGGGCAACTGATTCCTCTAAACAGCCGTCCCAGAAGAAGAAAAAAGAATTCAAACCATACTCCCCAAAGTATGTGTTTAACAAGGATAGCCAATTTATCCTAAAGGAAATCAAGGGACGGATCTCAATTGAGAAGCCGGTCCCCATGAAGGGTTCTGCAAACAATCAGAACCAAGAAAAATTCTGTGATTATCATGAAGATGTTGATCATCACACCAATGAATGCATCAGTCTCATGCGGTATCTGGACCGCCTGGCTGAGCAAGGTGATCTTGACACTTATGTCAAGAAATCTACGTGAAACACTTCCTCGGAAAAGCAGTCGACCAAAAAGAATCAACAGGCCGACAGCTCCGATACAGATGATGCAGTCGTCTACACCATTGCAGGCGGCTTCTCAGGAGGCGGCCCCACTATTAGGGGCAACAAAGACAATATCAGACGGTTAGATGTAAATTCCGTTCACCAAGAACGGCCCTCCAAATATTCATTTCCTGAGATTGTCATCACTGAAGAAGATCTAGGAGGGGTAAGAGGGCCGCATGACGACCCTATCGTTATTGAATGTAAAGTGGCCAACCAGAGAGTTGGCCGAATCCTCATAGATACCGGAAGCTCCTCAGATCTCATCAGTAGCAAATGTCTGTCGAAACTAAAATATCAGACTGATTGCATACATCCGGCATCCCACCTTTTAGTAGGGTTTGGAGGAGGAGTCGTCCACCCAGTGGGACGAGTGGATTTACCCATCCGCCTGGGCGAAAAAGGGGAAGGACGACACATGGTAGTCCGGTTCCTGGTAGTAGAAGAACTCTCGGCCTACAACATGATTCTGGGACGACCAACCCTGAATAATTTTAAGGCTGTTATAATCACATCTCTTATGTTGCTCAAGTTTGAGAGGGATAATGGAACAGTCGGGTCCCTAAGGGGAGATCAGAGGATGGCTCGAGAGTGCTATCTCTCGGATGTCATGCCCGCTGTTATGGCCACTATGTCGAGCGGTGGAAAAATAGACCTTGACAATGTCAAGGAGAGTGCGCCTGTTCAAGAAGCAGGCGGCAAGAAGAGAAAGGCATCCCAGACAGGTGAGCATACGGACCTGATGTTAGATGACTCGCGTCCGATGAATTCCGCCCTCAGCCAGCTGGTGAGCATACGGACCTGATGTTAGATGACTCGCGTCCTGACAGAACAATCAAGGTTGGGACGACTGCTCTAAGGGACCTGGGTGACGACTTTCACAAACTATTGAAAGAATACAAGGACATCTTTGCATTCGAAGTCCATGAAATGCCAGGCATTAGTCCTGATCTGGCGGTACATAAACTGGCCGTGGATCCGAAAAAGAAGCCGGTACGGCAGAAGAAGCGGAACCATGGCGAAGAAAGAAGTCAGGCGGCAGCCGCCGAAGTTAAAAAATTACTTGATGCAGGGTACATTCGGCAATGTTACTTCCCACACAGACTTAAACAAGGCGTGCCCCAAAGACAGTTACCCTCTGCCTAAATTTGATAACCTGGTCGACTCAACAGCCGGCCATGCTTTGATGAGCTTTATGGACGCCTACTCTAGTTTCCATCAAATTCCTTTATGGAAGAAAGATCAGGAGAAGACGGCCTTCGTCACTGATCAGGGGTTATACTGTTACACGGTCATGCCGTTTGGTCTTAAGAATGCGCCGGCCACTTTCCAGCGAATGATAAACACTGTGTTCTTTGATCAGATTGGGAGAAATGTCGAGGCATATATTGATGATATGATTGTCAAGTCTAAACTTCAGAAAGATCATCTGTCAGACCTCCGAGAAAAGTTCGCCACACTCAGGCGGCACCATGTCATGCTCAATCCCAGGAAATGTTTCTTTGGAGTTGAGTCTGGGAAATTTCTCGGATTCCTTATCAATCAGAGAGGAATAAAGGCGAACCCTGAGAAGGTGCAGGCGGTCATCGACATGCAGTCGCCTCGTACCATCCGAGAGGTTCAGAAGTTAACAGGTTGTCTGGCGGCCTTGGGAAGATTTCTAAGCCGATCAGGCGACAAATGCCTATACTTTTTCCAGGCAATTAAGAAAAAGGCAAGGTTTGAATGGGGGCCGGATGCTGAGGCGGCCTTCCAGAAATTGAAAGTTCACTTGCATTCCTTGCCGAGGCTGGTCAGCCCTTTGCCCAAAGAAGTACTCTACATGTACCTGGCCGTCTCTGATCATGCGTTAAGCGCTGTTCTCCTTGCTGAAAGAGACGGCTGTACTCTACTTTGTCAGTCACGTACTGAAAAATGCCGAGTTGAGGTATCCTTTAGTGGAGAAATTTGGTCTTGCACTCTTCATGGCTGTTAAAAAATTGAAGCCCTACTTTTTGGCACATGCAATCGTCGTGTATACAGACCAACCTATCAAGCGGCCACTGACCATCATGGAGTCGTCAGGACGAATGATCAAATGGGCCATAGAAATACAGAGCCTCGAAGTTACCTTCGAGCCTAGAAAAGCAGTGAAGGGGCAAGCCTTTGCTGACTTTATTGTTGAGATGACTCGTCCTCCTGACTCTCAAGTTCCAGACCAAGTCTGGAAGGTATATGTGGATGGAAGCTCTACTTCAAATGGTTGTGGAGCAGGCGTCATATGTCAGTCGCCAGAGGGCGACAGGTACGAGTATGCTTTACGCTTTAGTTTTCAGGCCTCAAACAATGAGGTAGAATATGAAGCTTTACTAGCCGGAATCCGCATGTGCAAGGCGGCAGGAGCAAGAAAAATAGACGCCTGTTCCGATTCACAATTGATAGTGAGTTAGTACAATGGCGAATACGAAGCAACCCATCCGGCCATGATCAAGTATTTACAGGCGATCCGACAAGCAGTCGTCTCCCTTGAGGATTTCCATCTGACCCAAGTGCCGAGATCAAAAAACAACCAGGCGGATGCACTTTCAAAATTAGCATCATCCGCCTCCTGTGATACTCCTCGAACTGTTTTTTGGGAAGTAATGGAGAGGAGAAGCATTGAGGAAGAACCTATTGGAATCTTAGACAGAAGCTCAACCTGGATGGATCCAATCAGGGCATATCTGACAAATGGTACCCTGCCGGATGATCATCAACAGGCGGCAGCACTGAAAAAACGAGCAACCAGTTTTGAAATAATAAAGGGAGAACTTCACAAAAGGGGGTACCTTCAACCCTTCTTAAAGTGTGTTACTCCAGAAAAGGGGCGAGAGATACTGGACGATCTTCACTCTGGTTACTATGATTCCCATATAGGCTGTAGGACGTTTGCTCAACGGGCAAGGCGGCAGGGCTACTTTTGGCCTACTTTAGAAGCAGATGCGATGGAGATGGTGAAAAAATGTGACAAGTGCCAAAGGTTTGGCAAACTAATTCACCGTCCGTCTACTGACCTCACTACCATTCATAGCCCACTACCGTTTGCTAAGTGGGGCATGGATATTCTGGGTCCATATACGCCTGCTACAGGCGGAAGGAGGTACATACGTGTTGCCGTCGA
This sequence comes from Chenopodium quinoa, assembly GCF_001683475.1. Classification (NCBI taxonomy): domain Eukaryota; kingdom Viridiplantae; phylum Streptophyta; class Magnoliopsida; order Caryophyllales; family Amaranthaceae; genus Chenopodium; species Chenopodium quinoa. Next base: position 537,668 of record NW_018742345.1, read on the forward strand.
CTACTTCACTAAATGGGTAGAGACGGAGGCTGTAAAGGGAATCAAGACGAAGGATGTAATTTCATTCATTTGGAAAAATGTCATCACTCGGTTCGGGGTTCCCATGTCTATGGTTTTTTATAATGGTCCCCAATTTGAGACGCCTGTTCTCAAAAGCTGGTTGGGTGACCAAGGAATTGAACACTACTTTGCATCTGTCGACCGTCCACAAGCAAACGGCCAGGTAGAAGCCTTTAATAAAATCATCTCAGACGGTCTCAAGAAAAAGATTGAACGAGCAGGCGGCCTATGGGCGGATGAATTACCACATGTTCTCTGGGCCATTAGGACGACTGAAAAAGGGGCGACTAGAGAAACTCCATTCCTCCTAACTTATGGTGCGGAAGCTGTTCTTCCAATAGAACACTACGAGCCGACTCTTCGAGTAATGCTATATGACGAAGAGGCAAACTGGGAAGCCATGCGCCTGGCATTAGACTCACTTCCTGAAAAGAGGGGCAATGCTGTCTTGCGCCATGAAATTTACCACCTGAGAATGACTAGATCATACAACAAAAAAGTACACAGGCGTCCACTCAAAATGGGGGACTTTGTACTTAGAAAAATGGAAGCAGTTGGAAGGGCTAATGAGTCTGGCAAACTAACTCCCAACTGGGAAGGACCCTACCGAATCTGTGAAGAGGTCAGGGACGGTACCTACCGTCTGGAAACACCAGACGGCCAACCATTGCCTCGAACTTGGAATGCATATAATCTTAAGAAATATTTCTTTTGAATGATATAAATAGTCAAGGGCTACTTAATAAAAGTTTGCATACTTAATATTCAATTTTGTACTAAGAGGGGCACGCCTACTAACAAACAATCGGCTACTCTCCATACTCAGTTTTCTTTTTTACTTAAGAGGGGCATGCCTACTGACAAACAGTCGGCTACTCTCCATGTTTAATTTTTATTCTTACTTAAGAAGGGCAGGCCACCTATACATTTACAGTCGGCTACTCTCCATTGAATATTTTACTCTATCACCATGTAGGGGTCCGGCTGCCTTAGGGGTCCGGCTGAGGTAGTTCATGTGGGCGAAAGCCTCGAAGTTCGGCTCCACCCCGTGTAGTTCGCACCCGGCCACATAGCCGAGTACGTTGACCCAGGAGTTCAGGGCTAACTGCCATAACCCCAACTCATACCCATCCAAGATCCGCTGAACAGCCGGATGTAGTGGGAAGCGCAGCCCAGCCTTGATGGCCGCCTCGTAGCAGCCAAAGCAGGCGCCATCATAACTGGTACCAGCCGGCCAGACAACTGTGTCTTCTGGATCCGGCACGAACACTAAAAAGTCGGGGCCCATTGTGTGGTTTGCGATAAAGCTCTACACTTTCTCTTGCATGGCTGTGATCCGGCCCCGAGGTACCGTGCAGTAGTAGGGGTATTTTGGTCTCGGTGAGAGGCGGATGGCTCCGCCCAATCGTCCCCCTTCTCAACTGCGTGAAAGCCTCGCCTCTTGTAGGCGACTGTTTTTCTCATCTGTGTCCAGAGAAGCATGGCCAGAAGAGCTAGACTCGGAATCGTCCTCTGACGAGTCCGAAGAGGACGACTTCTCCCCTCTCCCGGAGCAGGAGAGAATGTAGAATTGTCAACTGTAAAATGGGAAGGGGTCACTTTGACTCCTCCTTCAGAACTGTCGGCTTTCAAGCCGCTTTGTTTCACTTCCACATCTGGCGCCTGGTCAGATGTTTCACTAATCGGCACCCTGTGGGAGGAGCCGTCTGAGTTTGAGATCCTGGCAGTCTTTTTTGTTCTGGCCATCATGCTCTGCATAGACACAGATATAGTCGGACTTTGTATAAAGGGCAAAGATGGGTCCAGAAAAGGGCAGGCGGCACTCCTAGTCCTAGATTCAGCCGTCCCCGGTGACCGGCTGATCACTAACCTAGGTCGTGTCGTGTGCTTCCGTGGTGCCATTTCAAAAAAGAATAAAGTAAAGAGAAAATTAAGAGTAAGAGAACCGACGGTTACCTGAACGAGTGACGATTAATGAAGTTCTGAAAATCCTTTGCAGTCGGCTTGTCAGAGCAGGCGGTAGGAAGAAAGGGTCCAAAATGTCAGAGCAAGTTCAGGGGTCCGAATGTTCTCTCACAAAGTTTTTAAGTGTGAAAATGACCGAAGTCAACACTCCTTTATATAGGCGAAGTAAGAAGGCGAAGGGTCACTTCCAGAATTCAAAATTTTGGAGGGAGAATCTCTCGGCCTCTCGCCGAGTGACACCTGTAGCAGGCCATCGCCTGTTACAGGGCGATACCTGTCACAGGTAACACGTGACCAGTCACGTGCCACCTGTGAGGGGCAAATGATTAGGAGATTTTGCTCCCACCAATCGGAATGCGCCACGTGGGCCAATCAGGTCCTGCCAAGTGTTCCCCAGTTGGAAATCTCAGGGCTTGCCACGTGGCACACGCTTATTCGTCCACCTTGGACTTATTATGTCATGACACGTGGCATACTCCATGCCTAATGGAGAAGCCGGTCACCTAGGCCTAACTTTCGAGGGAAGCCCAATCAGCCCAAGGTTAACCTAAACCTAGATTGGCACGTTTCCCGAGGTTATAAATACCTTCCTTAATCCTCATTAAGGGAGAGGACGCGAACAACGCAGATTACACACATTAAACTCTCTCACCTAGAGGGACCCAATCACTTTAATTTCCGCATTAATTACTCCTTAATCAAGTACTAACTTGACCGTCGGAGGCGGATCTCCAATCATCCGGAGCGCCCGTTTGTTTTGCAGATACAGGCGTCCGGTTCCAGTCTCGGAATTGTAACTCTCCCGCAGGACATCAGAAAACCCTGAAACACTAACCATGAAGGGTTGGCGCGAGTGGATGGGACACCGCGAGTATAGAAAAAAACTCGCTTCCATGGTTTGGTGAATTCAACATCTCGGATGTACCCTTTGTTGCACGGAGCATTCAATCGGGCAGATAGAGCATGAATTCCCAGAGGGTTATGTCCATATGTAGAACACATATGGGTTCCAGAAAAGTGAGAAAAAATTCAATCAGGAAGTAGGATCGAGCAAATAATACGAAAAACCGGTCAAAATTAGAACGCATATTTCTAGCTCGGTATTGGGGGAAATTGGCACCAGCAAATAGAGACTGGCGCCAGCTTTTAGCTGTAGCGCCTGGCGCCAATACTGGCGTCTGGCGCTACGGTTAAAATGCTGGCGCCAATGCTTTGGCACCTAACGCTACTTCTCACATGCCTCAACAGCTTTCTATGCTCGATAAAATTTTCCAGTTTCGCGCGGTGTTATTTCAGTCCTAGTTGTGAAAGATATTTCTCAAATTTCCTACGTGTAAAATCCTATGTTTTTAACTCATTACGGATGGTCTTTCCAATGAGATCTTTTTTATGCATATGACAATAATGTTAATCAAAATTACGCACATGAAATACTTAGAACTTTTCGAGTCTTATCCACTCATTCTAAATCATTGCCGAAACAAATTCAGGAATTAAAATAGAAATCCTCCCAGTGGAGTCGCCAAAAAACTGTAGGGAATAAATTCAAGCGTTAATCCCACTAACTCGAACCCCACGGTGATCATACACTAAAGTACGGTGGCGTCCAAAAGGGAAGAAGATAGAGCAAAAGAGTCGCCAACAAGTTTTTTAGGAACTTGTAAACCGTTCATAGGATGAAAGTTACACCCCTTAACGATCTAAGAGATCGTCAACTCTATAAGGTCTAGAACAAAATAAGGGTTCGGGGATGAAGGTACAAATCCAACCTAAAAGAGATTGAACATGCCCTAATAATAGGCCTCTACTTTATTGTGATCGTATTCATGTGCGCTTTCTGACTAACATGCAATCAATAGGATTAACCATAAACCTTTTATCTATGTTGGTTGAATATTAATGCACAAATAACCTATTATTGGCGATCACTTGAATTATAATCACATTAAACCTAAACAAGATTATTAAATATCTTATTAAGCGCGATTACAAGTACAAATTCCCTTTAAACATGCATAAAATGCGTGATCAAGCAATAACAATAAATAATAAAGCAACATAATAAATAATATCATGAATAATAAAATTATAATCATAACAAAAATAATCATCATTAAAATAATAATAATAATAATATTCATAATCATCATAAATTATAACAATTATAATCATAGTCATGTTCATGTTAATATTAAAGCATAATAATAATAGTAAGATCCTAGGCATGATACTAACAAGATTAATAACAAATCCTAGCATGTCACTAAGCAATAAAAATCAAGTATTTAACCCTAACATGATACTAACAATCATAAATATTAGGAAGAGAATAAAAGGCATCATAGCAACCATATTTAATATTAAAAATACCCTAGACATGATACTAGGAATATCATAACAACAATTTAAACATGATTTCTACATCATAATATCAATAAAAACCATTAAAGCACTTACTTTGATGCCTTGTACCTCTTTCTAATAACAAAATACACGCGTTAGTAACTTCAAGGAAAATAATAAACAAACAATTAAATTAAATAATAATTGAAAGAGAGATTTGGGACCAAACCCTCAGAAATTAAACCTTTCAGGTCTTGGGCGAAGGCAACTTCGAATATGGCTAGGTGTTTCTAGATCTTGCGAATGCGGAATTTTGTATGTAAGAACAAAGTTTTGAAAAGAGAAAGAGAGAGATGATGAATGAGAGAATTAGAAAATTAAAGATTGCGAATGAAAACTAATTATAGGTGAATGTAGATGATTGAAAATGGAGTTTTTAATACGATATTTATAGAGAAAATCAGCCAAAAAGATAAAATAAAAAAAAGAGTCTGACGCACAAAAAATAGAGTTGGCGCAAACCCTGGCTAACTGGCGCCAGACCTGGTTCCAGGCGCCAAAGCCTGGGGTCAGGCGCCAAGCCTATTTTCAACGCGTTTTCGAAAATCAGATAAGTTTGCCGTACTAGAGGATAAAATCATATAATTTCCTCGAAAATGCTAACTGATTTTGATTAAAACTCTAAAAAGACAACAAAAGTCAATTTATCAATGCTAATTGAATTAGGAATGAAAAGAACCTTCTAAAAGAATCTAGAAGACTAAAACCATTTCTAATTGCATTAGGAATGATAAATCATATTATGCCCTCCCCAAGATCATTGGGCCGCACATAAAGCTTAAACCGGGCCCAGTTTAGTAAATTGACCATAACTTCCTCAATATTAATCGGAATTGGGCTTATAATATATCGCTGGAAAGGTCTTTGCAAGCCCCATCCAACTACACTATTCTTGGACCCATATCATGGACCAACCAAACTGGATTGTCTGTTTTCTTAAAATAAGATTTCAAAAACAAAGAGAAGAGAAAAGAAATTAAAACTATCCGCAACACTAGACTTTCCACACTTTTGCTTCATTCGATTATGATTCGACGTGAAAGGTACTCATCACTGGGTTTTGTTTTGGGGAGACACAAATGGGTGTCTACAACTAGCATGTAAGATTATTGGATAACGCAGTTTCACGGGCTATAGGGACATAGTGATGCTTGATCAATCACTTGGATATGCATGAATGATGCATGATCGAACTATTGACCTACTTTGAAGTTCAAGTATAGAGCTTCCGGATATATTAGTGGATTACTTTGACATGAGTGGGACATTGATTCTATTCAATGATTGATTTAACTGTGGTACATTCAAACGTCTACCCATAACTAGAGATTATAATGGATGTATCCTGGTTACTTCAAAAGTTGAGTGGGAGTCTTGTTGCTGCAAGATTAGATTGAGTCTACCTATTAAATTAGGGAATGTGTCATGGATTCTTGAAGAGGGAGAATTCAGAAAATACGTGGTCGCGTTCAAATGCATTACTCAGTAAACATTTGGTTTTGTAATTCGAACTCAAATTCCAAGAGACAATTTGTTGATTAATATAATCTCGACATGCGATGTAATCATATTATCAAATCGACACACATTGACTTAAGAAATTTGAATATTGCAAACTTGTCAGGCGTAGAAAATAATTTGGAATATAATTGTGGAGATGGACTTTGGAGTCCCATGGCTTAAAGGTGAGCAGAAGTAAGATATAGTATTCTAAATGTAAGTTTAGCGGTGTGGAAAACAATGAGGCAGGGGTGATCACCTTGGATGGGAAGAGTGTTCAAAGTTGTAAGTAGGGATGGTAACGGGTCGGATCTAGACCGGATCCGATGGGATCCATATCCAGATCCGTTTTTGTACCTAGGATCCAGATCCGATCCGGATCCGTCGGGTCCAAATTTGAGGGATCCATATCCATATCCACTGGATCCTACGGATCCGGATCCAAAACGGATCTTAAACGGATCTTACACATTTTACCAATTTTTTAACAAAATAAAATTAAGTTTTCAAGTCACAACTCACAAACACTAAGATTAAGATACTACGGAGTATATAGTATAACCCATCCATCAATCACAAACCAATTTTTGTACCCCACCCATCAAATAACAAACACTTAGAAAAAAAAAATGCATGAAGAATTGCGAACTAGCAGCAAACAAGTGAAAAAGATCCACTAATTTGGATTATGATTTATGAGTATACTAGAAATAAAACTACATTCAACAAATTAGTTTGAACAATGATAAAAATTACAAAATAATATTAGATAAAACTAAAACATAAATTAAGGAGTTAAGTATACTAGAAATCACACACACTGTGACTTGCGAGCTTGTGGTTGCTGGAGATGACGACAAGGACTCACCGTCCCCGGAGATATGGGCTGGAGCAACTGTTTTGGTCGGCAGTAGAGAGAGAAAGAGGAGAAAGTGTGTGTTCTTTTAGGGTTGTTGTTTGGGGTTTATTAGAGACAAACTCAATTCACTCAAAGTCTCTTTTATAAATTGGTTGAGGTTTAAAATTAATTTTTTTTTAAAAAAAACGGATAAACGGATCCGGATACGAGTATTTCAGTTAGACCCGTATCCAGATCCGTTTTTTAGTACGAGATCCGTATCCGACCCAGATCCGTCGGGTGAAAATTTTACAGATCCATATCCGTGAAAACGGATACGGATCCACGGATCCGGGTCGAATATGGATCCATTGCCATCCCTAGTTGTGAGGTCTTCTGATATCTGAGATCTATTATTCAAAGGATGGAGAATTGGATGGAGATGTAGCTCATAGGATCAAAGCGGGTTGGTTGAAGTGGAAGAGTTGAAGGAGTTATGTCTTCGATAAGTGCAATTACTAGATATATCAAGGATCACTATTATGGAGATAATAAGTTCATTCTATAGGGTTGTCAATGTTTGGTGCTAGATATGACAATTTATCTTTGTGCTAGCTTAATGGCCCAAAGCCTTATAGAATGGATCCTACAAGGTCACACATAAGAGTATTGAGTTAAACAAGTTAGAGGCCCATTATTGGGCCTCATGAGTTCATGACATACCATGTTGATGATTGGGCTTGGATAGTTAGAAGAGTCTAATGGATTTTGGACTTGACATGGTTTTATTTCTAGATATGATCTATAAATATAAACCATGCCTAGGGTTTCATGATATAACAATTGACATACAGTAAATTGTCACACAAGCAACCAAGCATCCCAAAACCCTAATTCTCTCTCTCTCTACTCGGCCCTCTCTCTCTCTCTCCTCCCTGTCCGTACGGCTCTCCCTTGTGGGCGGCGCGTGTGGTGGCCCGTGGGTGGTGGTGTGGTGTATTCGAGGCTCGGATCTCCATTGAAGGTTGATTGAAGCGTTCAGTCACAACTAACTAGCATTAGTGGAGGTTTAATCCGTGCTCGTGGACTAAGTAGAGGAATCACACGTGGGGTTCTTGTTCTCCTTATTGTTCTTGCTCGATAACTTGTGGAATCACGCTTCAAAGGTATTATTCTTACTCTTTATGTGTTATGCATGAGATCCTTGGTTAGGTGCTATATGAATATGATTCATGATTATTTCCGCTGCGTAGTACCTATATTTCCCTACAGTGGTATCAGTTAGCCTCTTGCAATTACATATATTGAGTATTAAACCTTTTTTAATCCACAATTTTAATTCAATTAGGAGGGAGAATAATTTAATTATGGGTAAATTATTATATTAAATGTGATTTTAACAATATAGAATCATTAAAGTTGTTTAATTTGCTCCATATTAGCCCTAAATTGATCCAAAAATTACCCTATGAAGTTCAAAAAATTCGAACCCCCCCCCCCCTTAATATTTCGAAATTTTCGAAATCATTAACCCCAATTTATGAAATTTGTGTTTTTGATTTTGATTTAATTCGAAAGTTTTATGTTTAAAGAATTTAATCTAATTAATTTCATGATAAATTATGAATTTTTCATGATCAACCTATTTAATTTATAAGTTAAATTGAATTGGGATTAAATTCATGAAGAACCCTAATTTTAAAATTGAATATGATTTAATTTTAAAATTAGTTGGACCACATTAATTTTAATTTTAAAAAAAATATTTTGTTTTAAATTAAAAATCAATCAAAGAAAAGGGGATTGAGGTACGACAGCCGCGGCTGGGTGGCTCAGCCACGGCGATTGCCGCACCGGTGGTGGTCCAAGAGGGAGGGTGGGCTGGGAACGAGTCAGTCAAAAGGGCAGCGCAGCAGTGCACCACCCCGATGTGTGTGCTGCTGCTGCTGTCCGCGCGTCGCTGCAGGGGCAGCACACACCGCAAGGTGTGCGGCCACCGTGGCCGGCTTCGGCTGGCCACACCACGGTGGCTGACGCGGGTTGTTTCAAAAAAAAATTATTTTATTTTATTTTGAATAAAATCAGTTTTCAAAATTAAAAATTAAAAGATTAGTTTTGATTTTGAAAAGATAATTAACAAAGTTAAAGTTGTTAATTTTGTTAAGATAAGATAATTATGGAGCAAAAGATTCTATTTGGATAATAATTGATTAAATAATGTGATTATCCCATAATTATTTTAGGATATTAATTGATTTAAAATATGTGATTGGCAAGTAATTAGGATAGAATCTCCTAAAAGTTAGGATAATCATGGAAAATAAATATGATTTATCTTTCATAATTAAAATAAGATTTGATTCTATCTCATAACTAAATTAAAATATATGATATTTTATACTTGGTTATGAAAAATATATGATATTATATAATTACAGTAATGTAGACACCCATTTGTGTCTCCCCAAAACCAAACCCAGTGATAAGTACCTTTCACGTCGAATCTTAATCGAATGAAACGAAAGTGTGGAAAGTCTAGTGTTGCGGAAAGTTTTTATTTCTTTTCTCTTCTCTCTGTTTTTGAAAACTTATTTTAAGAAAACAATCAATCCAGTTTGGTTGGTACATGATATGGGTCCAATATTAGTGTAGTTGGATGGGGCTTGCAAAGACCTTTCCAACGATATATTATAAGCCCAATTCCGATGAATATTGAGGAAGTTATGGCTAATTTACTAAACTGGGCCCGGTTTGAGCTTTATATACGGCCCAATGACCTAGGGGAGGGCCTAATATGATTTATCATTCCTAATGCAATAAGGAATGGTTTTAGTCTTCTAGAAGATTCTTTTCATTCCTAATTCAATTAGCATTCATAAATTGACTTTTGTTGACTTTTCAGAGTTTTAATCAAAATCAAATAGCATTTTCGAGGAAATTATATTATTTTATCCTCCAGTACGGTAAACTTATCGGATTTTCGAAAATGCGTTAAAATCAGGCTTGGCGCCTAACCCCAGGCCTTGGCGCCTGGAACCAGGCCTGATGCTAGTGCTGGTGCTTGGCGCCAGCTAGCCAGGGTTGGCGCCAGCTCTGTTTTCTGAGCGTCAGACTCTGTTTTGTCTAATTTATCTTTTTGGCTGATTTTCTCGATAAATATCGTATTAAAAACTCCGTTTTGATAAACCGATCATCTACATTGATTCACCGATCATCTTCATTCATTCATCATCTATATTCATTCACCAATTGTTTTCTTTTCTATTCTCTAATCATTCACCAATTCTCATGATCTACAATCAGTTTTAATTAGCATTCATTCTTTCTCTAAACATTGTTTTCTCATACAAAATTCCGCTTTCACAAGATCTAGAAACACCTAGCCATATTCGAAGTTGCCTTCGCCCTAGACGTGAAAGGTTTTAATTTCTCAGGGTTTGGTCCCAAATCTCTTTTTCAATTATTTAATTTAATTGTTTTGATTATTATTTTCCTTAAAGTTACTAACGTGTGTATTTTGTTATTAGAAAGAGGTACGAGGCATCAAAGTAAGTACTTTAATTGATTTATTGATATTATGATGTAGAAATCATGTTTATATTGTTATTATGATATTCGTAGTATCATGTCTAGGGTATTTTTAATATTAAATATGATTGTTATGATGCTTCCTATGTTCTTCCTAATATTTATGATTGTTAGTATCATGTTAGGGCTGAATATTTGATTTTTATTGCTTAGTGACATGCTAGGGTTTGTTATTAATCTTGTTAGTAGCATGCCTGGGATCTTGCTATTATTATCATGCTTTAATATTAACATGAACATGATTATTATTATTATGATTATTATTTATTATTATGATTATTATTATTCATGATATTGATTATTTATTATGTTGCTTGATTTTTACTGATATTGCTTGATCACACCTTTATTGCATGTTTAAAGGGATAATTTGTACTTGTAATCACGCTTAATAAGATAATTAATAATCTTATTAGGGTTAATACGATTATATTTCAAGTGATCGCCAATAATAGTTTGTTTGTGCATTAATATTCGACCAACATAGATTAAACAAGTTTAGGGTTAAACCTATTGATTGCATGTTAGTCAGAAAGCACACATGAATACGATCAGAATAAAGTAGAGGCCTATTATTAGGGCAGGTTCAATCTCTTTTAGGTTGGATTTGTACCTTCATCCCCGAACCCTTATTCGGTTCTAGACCTTATGGAGTTGACGATCTCTTGGATCGTTAAGGGGTGTAACCTTCACCTCGTGAATGGTTTACAAGTTCCTTAAAAAACTTGTTGGTGATTCTTTTGCTCTATCTTCTTTCCTTTTGGACACCACCGTACTTAGTGTATGATCACAGTGGAGTTCAAGCTAGTGGGATTTTAAAGGCTTGAAATTATTCCTTACAATTTATGGCGACTCCACTGGGGAGGATTTCTATTTTAATTCCTGAATTTGTTTCGGCAATGATTTAGAATGAGTGGATGAGACTCGAAAAGTTCTAAGTATTTCATGTGCGTAATTTTGATTAACATTATTGTCATATGCATAAAAAAGATCTCATTGGAAAGACCATCCGTAATGAGTTAAAAACATAGGATTTTACACGTAGGAAATTTGAGAAACGTCTTTTACAACTAGGACTGAAATAACACCGCGCAAAACTGGAAAATTTTATCGAGCACAGAAAGCTGCTGAGGCATGTGGGAAGTAGCGTCAAGGGCCAGAGCTTGGCGCCAGAATTTTAGCCGTAGCGCCAGACACCAGTATTGGCGCCAGGCGCTACAGTTAAAACCTGGCGCCAGTCTCTGATTGCTGGCGCCAATTTCCCCAATACTGAGCCAGAAATATGCGTTCTAATTTCGACCGGTTTTTCGTATTGTTTGCTCGATCCTACTTCCTGATTGAATTTTTTTTCTCACTTTTGTGAAACCCATATGTGTTCTACATATGGACATAACCCTCTAGGAATTCATGCTCCATCTACCCGATTTAACGCTCCGTGCAACAAAGGGTACATCCGAGATGTTGAATTCACCAAAACATGGAAGCGAGTTTTTTCTAAAACTCGCGGTGTCCCATCCACTCGCGCCAACCCTTCACGGTTAGGCTTCCGTGTGGTGCATCCGGACAATTAACCATGGACCCTTTTGACTAAACCATATCCCGTGATTTAGAGAACTAGAGCCATGGTTAGGTTGCAAACGCATTGCATCATATTGTACTTACTTGACTAACTGTGCATTATTTGTTGTGCATACTCTATGTGATTTTTCCTAACCGTTTGTTGACTTGTGTTGAGACTAAATCAATTAATGGCTTAAAGAACTTTGCCTAATTAACTAATTAATTAATTAATTTGAGTCAATAAAGTCTAATATTTTAATCGGAATTGACCTAGTACGACTTTAGGCATACCCCAGTTGACTAATAACACCGAAAATAGTCCCAGACCAAAGCTCCAATATTGGCGCCAAGGTCTGAGCTGTAGCGCCACACTATGGAGTGTAGGGCCTGACGACAGCTATGTTGTCTAGTGCCAAGCACCACAGTGTGACGCCAGTCCTGTCGCTTGGCCGACAGTTCGGATTATTGGTCGAGTCATCAGATTTCTGTTTAATTCGGTTAATTTTGCTGTCAATAATGCTTAATTGAATCAATGATCGAGTTTAGGCACTAAGTCCCATGGTCTTACACAAGAGTCCAAGCATGTCACTTATACTCAACGCACACACCAATACACATACTTTGACCATGATTAAGAGAGTCTTGTGAGCGCGTTTTTCCGTCATTTTTTTAGGGAGGTAAGTCGAATATTAATCCTCCAATAAAAATAATAATACTTAATTCCCTAAAAATATGTACATTATTTTTGCCAAAATATGCACCCTTTTCTTTTCCTTTTTCTTTTTTTCCCTTAAAATAAACCATAAAGTCAAGTTGATTCGAGTCAAGTAATTAAAATGCAAAATGGTTTAATTTACAACGCGTGGTCAAGAAAGGAAGGACGATTAATCAAAGACAACCTCTTCATACAAGTCCAACTTTTCGACAAACCTATAGCTCGCAAGAGGAAAGCTAGGGTTATAATGGCAACTCAAGAAGAAGTCAATGATCTTAAGAACTAATTGGCTACTGTGTCTGAGACACTGAAGCTTCTCGCACTTAGAATCGATGATCCCGTGAAGCAACAACAGATGGACCTCATGCAAGAGAGTTTAAGCAAGTTGTCTAGCGACTACAAATTTCAAGAGCTACATCACAAGGGGTCTCGGTGGACAAAGATCTTCTTCTGCAGAAGTTCAACGCCAACGACATCCCAAAATTCAGAGCAATTGACAACCCTTACTTTCATTTAAGAGCGTTTGAAACCATAATGAGTATCAAGGGTATCGATAAGAAGGTCTTTCCTTCTCTTTTCTCACTATCTCTCGAGACCGTTTGCCAATAATGGTTCTTTTCTCTCGAGAAAGAAAATACCTCTACCTGGGAGTCTATAGCAAACGCTTTCGTAGATAGGTACAAGTGCAACATTCAAGTCGAGACTGACCATAGAGAGCTTGAAATCCTCAAACCGAAAGAGAATGAAGGCTTCACCTCTTTCTTTAACAAATGGAGAGAAACCTCAGCTAAAATGATTGAGGTACCAAGTGAAAAAGAGTCTGTGAGACTGTTTATCAAAAATCTCTAAGAAAAATATTCCAAGCATCTTAATTATCAAAATAATCTCCATACCTTCAAGGCCATTTATGATATTGGGATCAATATTGAAGATGACTTGGCTAAGTCAAAAGCTGCCAACAACAACTCCAACAGTGGCTGGAAAGGAAAGAAGAACGACAATCCTTCTTCTTCCAAAACCGCCCACTCAAATAATGTTAGCACCTTTAATTTAGGAGAAGTTCTTGCCATGAACAACTAAGGACAGAAGAAACCATCTAGGAGGAACTTCACTTCTATTGACATGAGTTATGACACCGCATTTGATCGATTAAATGCAAAAGGTCTTATAACTCCCATTGGACCATTTGGGGACCCACCAGTTGAGAAGAGGTCGGTTAACTGGAACCCCAATGCACACTGCAAGTATCACCAAGGTAGGGGCCATTCCACTGAAAGCTGTTGGAAGCTTAAGGAAACTATCCAAGACCTAATCGACAATAACAAACTGTCGTTGCCCCCTGCCAGTAAGAAGCCAAGCATCGACAATGCACCTCTAGCTCGTACCCTAGCTGTCTCCGATGAGGAAAACGAGGTTGACCCCTCATCTCTTATTAAACCTGTTGAAGAAATCAATGCCATAGAAAAAGAAGAGGAGATCTTTTTCGATGTCAAGGATAGTCTTCCAGAACCGGCGAATAAAGAAGATATACAATTGTTCACGGTGTCTATGAAGGAGGAATCACAACTACTACGTGAAGCTCTCAAAGTTATGAACGAACTCCATAAGAAATATGATGAGCTTCCACTTCCAAAGAAGAACCTAAAAGAGAATTCACACCAGCGATAACGACTTATGAGGCAAAGCACTTTCCCTTACAAGTCACTGAAAAACCCAAGAAGAGCAATATAATCTACACTCCGATTGGGAACCCGTATGCGCAATGTTCGAAATGCTCTCCGAGAGTGGCGAGGTCAAACCTCTCCAACCGAGATCATTCGAGTCATTAAAAAGGAAAGACAGGTATTACTGTCTGTATCATCAATCAGGGGGTCACACTATAGAAAACTGTTTCAAATTCAAGGATTTGGTTCAGAAAATGATTGATGAAAAGAAACTAGTCCAATTCTAACAAGAAGAGGATACAACCATTAATGGATTTTGGGACAGTGATGAAGGAGATGTCTATCTAAAGGACATAGTAGGACCTTCACCTTCTGTGTCATACACCACAGATGACATTTGGGCTGACGAAGATTCATCAATAGATGTCCTCACAAGATATGGGAGAATGCAACCTCCCGTTTCAACACAACCTATACCAACCGTACATCAAGTTCCCATACCTATCATCGAAGACAACGACATTGTCAAACAGTTTAAGAAGACAAAAGTTGAGATGAATGTGTGGAAACTTCTGGCAACATCTCGAGAACATAGGTTGGCTGTAATGAATGCCTTGGATAAAATCGGGATAGATTCTGACACTACTCCTGAGCGACTAGCCAACTTCCTCACAAGTGACCTTCCTAGTCCGATTAATTTGATCACCTTTTCAGACAAAGATTTACCCCAGAAGGTGACAAACATTACAAGGCATTAAACCTCACGGTAGTCTGCAAAAGGATGAATGTTCCTATGACTCTTGTAGACAATGGATCGACTATCAATGTCTGTCCACTTAGAACTGCGAGGATGCTCGGCATAAGGGATGAAGATTTAACTCCGTCCACACAAGGAATAAGAGCCTACGATAATACTCGTCATCAAGCTGTTGGCAAGATTACCCTAAATGAAACGACAGGAGCAATAGAACATGCTACTACTTTCCAAGTAGTGGACATCAAAGCTTCATTCAACTTATTGTTGGGACGCCCTTGGCTTCATGATCTAAAGGTTGTCCCTTCATATCTCCACCAACAAGTGAAAGCTATAGTTGGAGGAATTCCAATCACCATCGATGCTTCGCCAATGAGAATCAAATCTATAGAAAATTCAATCATTAACGTAGAGCACGACGAAGATGACGAAGACTTATGGGGCTTTAACGAAGAAGTCTCCTTAATCCAGGAGGATGAAAGGACATCTCTTTTCCATGACCCCTATTCCAACATGACCGTCAACACCATGCTGAAGAAACAAGGACACTTTCCTAGGATGACTTTAGGAAAGAAGAAAGGAATAGCAAAACCGCTGGAATCACCTGGCTTCCCTAAGTTAGATACTTTCGGACTTGGTTTTGAACCGACTCGGAAAGATCTCAAGCGAGCCCAGGAAAAGTTGAAAGCACGTAGGGACGCTCGCATTCAAAAGAAAGCAATTCCAATGGATCAGTACCCTCTTACGCTTAATGGTCAGTTCATAAAAGAAGGAGAGGACTATCCATGCCATGAATTTCCCGAGCCATTTGTTGTAAACGACATAAGACAACCGGGATTCGAGATTTTCTTAGATTGCTACTTCACTGATGAAATCCCAACTCACGTCCATAAGGAAAAAGTACCCCCATGCTTTGACTTTAACGTCATGGGATTACTTTTTGGGCGAGAAAAGAATGAGCCAACTTATGAAGAAAATAACTCCTCGCTCATTCAAAAAGTCCTACAAAGTGAAAGCTTCGACCCCTCAAAGCTAATTACTTCAGCCAAAGGATCACTACAAGGGTGGCGCAAGACTATCAAAGTGACTACTCCAAGCGGAAGGAAGATATCAATCATGACAGGGCAGGGACCGATGTTTGAAGAGTCGCCTGAGTCAGAGTCTGAGTCAGAATCATTCCCTTTAGAGTCTTCTAAGTCTTTAGTAGTAACACCTCCCCCTCCTATTTCTTCTCCTAGGATAGTTAGTGATCCAGTCCCTGAGGACATATCACTCTTTGATGTAATGATCTCACAGTATAATAATATTTCTCATTCTCCTTAATTCTTGTGTTCCTCCCTAACCCAAGATGACGAGCATTGCTTAGCTAACGATGAAAAAGACAAAGAAATTATTAAAGAAATGGAAACACTTGAAAAGAAAACACCGGTAATTGAAGAATTTGAAACAGTTGATATCTCGAATGATTCAACTAATAAAAGAGAAGTTAAAATCGGATTAACATTGAATAAACAAGAAAGAACCGATTGAATTAACTTACTTAAAGAATTTGTCGATGTATTTTCTTGGTCATATGAAGATATGCCAGGCATTAATAGAGAAATATCTCAGCACACTATACCACTAATTCCAGGAATGAAACCTGTAAAACAAAAGTTGCGTCGAATGAAACCCGACGTAGCACTTAAAATAAAAGAAGAAGTTCAAAAACAAATAACTGCAGGTTTCATCAAGGTATCCAAATACCCCGAATGGGTCGCCAACGTCGTCCCAGTTCCAAAGAAAGACGGAATGGTAAGGATGTGTGTCGACTATCGAGATCTAAATAAGGCAAGTCTAAAGGACGACTTCCCTTTGCCACACATTGATATTCTGGTAGATAACACGGAAAACCACGCGCTTCTTTCGTTTATGGATGGATAAGCAGGGTACAACCAGATTCTCATGGCAGAAGAAGACATGGAGAAGACAACCTTTATAACACCATGGGGCACTTACTGCTACACGGTAATGCAATTCGAGTTGAAAAACGCGGGTGCTACTTACCAACGTGCAGCAACTGCCTTACTCCATGACATGATGCACAAAGAAGTCGAGGTATATGTCGACGACATGATTGTAAAATCAAAAGACCGTCCAGGCCATCAAGTAGCCTTAAGGAAATTTTTCGAAAGGCTAAGAAAGTATAACATGAGGTTGAATCCATCAAAATGTGCTTTTGGAGTCAACTCAGGCAAGCTCTTGAGATACGTCATAAGCTCTAGAGGAATAGAGGTGGATCCAAACAAGATTAAAGCAATCATGTCAATGCCACCGCCCAAGACTGAGAAACAAGTTCGAGGATTTATTGGCCGGTTGCAATACATAAGTAGGTTCATATCAAAACTGACGACAATATGCGAACCGATCTTCAAGAAGCTCAAGAAGAATGTACCAATAATATGGGATGACGAGTGTCAAAAAGCCTTTGAAAAGATCAAATCCTATCTCGCAAATCCTCCCGTATTAGCACCAGCACTTCCCGGAATACCTCTTAGGTTATATTTGACGGTTACCAAAGAGACAATGGGAGCCATGCTAGCACAAGAAGTAGAAGGCAAAGAGAACGCAATCTAATACCTAAGTAAAAAGATGCTCGAATACAAAACACGCTATACACCACTCGAGAAATTGTGCCTCGCCTTGGTGTGGGCCACAACTAAGTTAAGACATTACATGTTGGTGCATAACGTTTTCGTAGTCTCCCGATTAGATCCACTCAAGTATCTGTTCGAGAAATCTACACTCAATGGACGCATTTCAAGATGGATAGTCAATCTAGCCCAGTTTGATGTAAGGTTTATGCCACAAAAAGCTATTAAAGGATCCGTGGTGTCAGACTTTCTAGCAGATTTTCCAATAGAAGACTTGACGCCAATACAAGACAATGAATTTCCCGATGAAGACTTAATGGTCACTGAAGATGATACTTGGACCTTGTATTTCTACGGAGCCTCAAACCAAAAGGGATGTGGCGTTGGATTACTACTAGTATCACCTAAAGAGGAGCACGTTCCAATCTCCATAAAGCTTGATTTCGACGTTACCAACGCTGCTGAATATGAAGCGTGCGTGGTAGGTCTTGAAACAACTTTGGCATAGGGAGTAAAGAAGTTAAGAATATTCGGAGACTCTTCTTTGATCATCAATCAGATATCTAAGAGGTGGAAAGTAAGGAGCGAAAGCCTAGCCCCTTACCAAACCTATCTGGAAACTCTTACCGATCAGTTAGAGAAGGTAGAATACACATATCTACCTAGAGAAGAAAACCAATTTGCCGATGCCTTGGCGAGATTAGCCTCAATGGTTAGGATTCCCACGGAAATCGATCAAATGCCTCTAACTATTGAAAAAAGGCACAAACCAGCATACATCCAGGCTATAGAAGATGACGACTTAGTCCAAGGAGAGGAAGAAGAAGAAGAAGAACCGTGGTACACGGACATACTCAACTATGTCACCAATGGAGAATACCCTCCTCATGCTGACAAAAGAGCAAAGCGAGCGTTGAGACTTTTGGCTTCTCAATATGTACTCATAGACAACGAGCTACATAAAAGGGTACCTAAAGGTCGAGCTCTCTTATGTGTAGGAAAGATGGATGCACAAAGAGTAATGAGAATAGTTCACGAAGGAATCTGTGGCACTCATGTAAACGGCAAAATGTTAGTCCAGAAAATAATGCGAGAAGGATATTATTGGACTACAATGAATAAGGATTGCCATCAACACGTATAAAGATGCCCTAAGTGCCAAATTTATGCCAATTTACAACATGTCCCTCCATCTTTGCTCTACACCTACACAACGTCATGGCCATTGTCTACATGGGGAATTGACATATTTGGCAAAATCACTCCCCCAGGAACAGGAGGCCACGAATTTATTCTAGTAGCAATTGATTACTTTACAAAGTGGGTCGAAGTGCAATCGTACGCTAAACTCACTGCAAAACATGTAGCACTCTTTATCGAAAGAAATATTATTTGTCGATATGGAGTCCCACATGAAATGATAAGTGACAATGGAACTCACTTTCAAGCCGAATGTGAAAAATTGCTACAAAAATATGGCGTTCAACATCATCATTCTTCCCCTTATAGACCTCAAGCAAACGGAGCAGTTGAGGCAGCTAATAAAAATTTAAAGGCTATCATTGAGAAAATGACGGAAAATTATAAGGATTGGCCTGACAAGCTTCACTTCGCATTGTGGGGTTACCGCATGTCAATCCGTACATCAACATGAAATACGCCATTTTCCTTGGTATATGGAATGGATGCCGTACAACCTGTCGAACTAGAAATACCATCTCTACGCATCGCGTTAGAGAGTAAACTCGATGAAGTTGAATGGACTAGGGCAAGATACAAAGAATTGATTCTACTCAACGAAAAACGACTAGAAGCTCTACATCACACTCAGTGTTACCAAACTCGTATGGCTAGGAATTTTAATAAGAAGGTCAAGACAAGAATTATCAAAGTAGGAGATTTGGTATTAAAAGCACTAAGGAAAAATGTTTTAGACCCAAGGGGAAAATTTAGACCTAACTGGTCTGGACCATATATTGTCAAGACAATCCTATCAAGAGGTGCAGCAAAACTAACTGACATGGATGGCAATGAATTCTCAAACATGACTAATCTTGACCAACTTAAGAAATACGTACTACCCATAATCACTTGAGTAGGATACTCAAGACAGCTACGTTCAGCCTGATTCCTTAAGAAAAGATACGTAGGCAACCCTTTACGGGTGCGGGTACTTTATTTTTCGACATCTCCGCGTTCCAGAATTAATTAAAATTTCAACAGAAAATCGGCGAATCATTGGCGTCGCAGAACAGAACCTGGCGCCAGCCAGAAGTCATCAGCGCCAGCCGATGGAATTGGCGCCTGGCGCCAGACTTCAATGGCAGGTGCCAAATGCCAATAACTGGCGCCAATTCGGGAATATAAATCTGGGCGAATTTCGATGTTTTTCGGAAAATTTTCGACTTCCGTACTCGAAGAATTTCTGGAAAATTAATTTTTTCGATTTTCATTGCTTTAATAAAATAAATTTGAAGTAAATAATTTAATGAAAGCTGAAATTTCATTAATAAAATAAAATTACATTATTGATGGAATTTAAATAAAAGCTGAAATAAATTAACCTTAAATAATAATCTAAGTCTAATAAATCTAAAGCTAAGCAATGCTCTTAATCTTTCTTTTCTTTCTAGCTCTTTTCCAATTCTTGTCTGCTTCCTCCTCTTCATCCATAACTTTAGCTAGTAGGCATCCTTTAGAGGACCTACATTCAATTTTGGAGTAGATGGTCTCCCCTTCAACTAACACTCCATTCTTCTTTTCAACCCAGGCCTTTTTATCTGTGGTGTTAGCTTTCCTTTTCCCTTTGTCTTTGGTAGCACCTTTCTTCCTAGGCATTGCAGGTGTTTTGAATTCAATTCTTGCACCTAAGCGTTCCTTGGCAGGAGTCACCCTGTCACCTAGAGGATTCTTCACATCGGTTCTACCTTGATCAGTCAAAGATTTCTTCAGCAACCACTTCTTTACATCATTGGGCAAAGAAGAAGGAACCTTTTGGGTAATCACTTCCCATAAAGGTCTAGCGCTCTAGTAAGCGTCGAATCTATCTACTTCTTGAGATACAGGGTACTCAAAGGGAGGAAGAAGATCCCCGGAAGGAATATTCTGAAGCAAGCCGTATTGTCTTTTTACCCTGCAGGGATAATAATAAGTTACACGAGACAAGCTTGGAAGACGGCAGAAAGGTTGCTTGTTAACACCAACCATCCTTTCTATTTTCCACCATGGGATGACCCACTTGATAGCAAAATCACGTGATTAAAAGACTTTTCTCCACCCATGGCGCCCAATTTTAGGGATGCGCTTCTTCCTTCTCACGAAGCAATTGGGAGTATACTTTTGAATGTCGTCCGGAGGGCTAATTAATCCTAGCCTCTCCATTAGCCACATCTGTAAAAAATTGCAATGCAAATAAATTATTATTACAATATTTTTTTCTTTCTGTAATTAAAAATATTATTTTTCTACCTGTAATAAAATTGGAGAGCTGCGAAAAGGCGTTTTTGGGTCCCTTTTCAATTCATCTAGACTATTCATAGTCTCTCCAACTATTAATGGCATTGAATTTCTCCCTGAATCAATTTGTTCTAGTACAGTGGTTATAATTGATTGACCCTCATTATTTTTACCACTACTAAGGAAAAATTGGTTAAGCATGCAAAATAGGAACGCCCTTCTTCTATATATATGAAAAGATTCAGAAAGAGGTTTACCAAAATAATGGCGTGCAAATTCTTTCAAATTAACTATGTTACCATCCACTATTCGTGATAAATCCTTTTCCTTTAAATTAAAGAAGCGCTCAAAATCCTTATAATAGTATGCATCTATTCTAGGGATTGTTATAAGGTCTATTGCAGGGAAGCCTAAGATAGCACCAAATTCCTCCGGCAAATATTCTGAAACAATAAGTATCAACATTCCAAAACTCTAAAGCGGTATGTATGAAGTCTAGGTCAAGATCTACCCCTTTGATGCCATAAATTCCCCCCAGGTGAAATAAATCTAATTCTTTTCTCTCCCTCACATTAAGAGATCGACACCATTCATGAGTGTATTGGGTGAAGGTTTTGGTAGCTAAAGACATAATTATTGTTTTTATATAGAAGAGAATTATTTATTCACTGAAAATATGAGAAGAATCGGCTGTGAAGGGGGATTTTTGTACAGAAATTGCGAGGAATTTTAATCAGATTAAAATACTAAATCAGCGTCAATTGGCGTCACAATCCCGTGATTGGCGCCAAACTCCAACGCTTGGCGCCACACGCTAAGTGTAGCGCCTGACGCCACGCGCCATAGTTTGGCGCCAGCTGGCGCCAAGTTGCCAGATCAGCCGCGCGTGCTCAACTTGCGTTTTTAATATTAAACTCGAGTCGGTTAATGACTTTATGGCTCTGTTTAATCCTTTTCTATCCTTTTTCCTTATTAATTAAATATAGCTATATTTTAATTTTTATTATTCTTTTTGGACTTTATTTTAAATTCCAAACACCCGACATTTCATTCGATTTTTTCCTTTTTTATTTTTTCTTTTTGGGGGAGAGAGTCGGATACCCTCCATCAATAATAAAAATGACGGAATTTTTGCGCAAAATTGTTGTCACACTTTTCTTGCACACACAAACATACACATAACAATAAAAAAAATCATAATAGCATAAATATACAAAATGTGTTTATAAATAATGAGTCTAAGGCAAAATTCTATAAAAAAAAGTCATAATAAAATATACACAGGAATAAACTACGGCACCGGAGGACTAGGCCCATCATGTCATAAAATTGCGCCGTACGAGGAGTCACCTCTCCACCAGCTCCAGCTCTAGCTCCAGTCTCCGTAGGAGGAGGAAGACTCAATATGGGACCACTCCAGCCAGGATCAACCTGAGGCTGAGGACGCGGAGGCTGCTGCGATGACGAGCCAACCTCGTACATCCCACCACCTCTGAAAGCCGAGGTAGCTTCTCCTACCGGCGCAGCGTGAGCATTCTCAGAATAAGATCCCGAGCCCTCAGCAACGTCAGCTCGAGCAGCCTCAAAGCGACCACCTCTACCTCCTGACGAAGTGCGACGACGTCTCGAGCTAGACCTCGCTGGATCCCTCCGCCTCTTAGGTCTCGTGCGGGTGTGAGAAGCGATAGGCTGGCCCTGCAAAAAGAGTTAAATCAGAAACAAAGTAAAATTGAAGCAGCAATGCAAAAATAATGAGTAAAGAAAGGCTACCTCTTGGATGACGTCATCCCGATGGCAAGTTCCTCATCCGGACGAGCTGGCTCCGGAAGGCATTTATGCATCGTGCCATCGCCGAAACCACCTCGCGTGAAAACTGTCAAAAAAATAAGTCAGTAAATATACATGATATATGAACACAAAAATTCTGAAAAAACTAGGCTTAATTTAGTCTGGTGGCGAGGAATCGACCGCTCTACGAAGCGCTCGCCCTCGGGAGCCGAAGAAATCATCTCCTCGATCGGCCCGTACATCCCCTGGTAGTGGATAGACATACAGGGTGGCACGAACTCAGCAGCACCGTCCTGATAAACAGAAAGGTCAGTAAAGCATTACTTGGGGCTACTTAGTGGAAAGTAAAGCTAAGAAAATCTTACCCTCACATCCTCAGCCGGTACAGGGGTTGGAGCTAACAAAGGTAGTAGCTCCTCAGCATAACACCGCCCGAGGAACACATGGGACCGCCAAGGGGTACCAGCTCCCTCAGACATGCTCGACAACCACGCCTCGTCAAACATATGACGTGATGGAGCAGCAGGGATGGCGAAGACATCAGAAGAATGTTGTCTAGCGACCCTCTCTCCTAAGTACGCGACTGCTCCATAAGTCCCCAGAAAATAGCGACGCTCACCAGAATACTGTGCGGCTAACCCAGGGACTGTCCAACCGCCCCACGGCCGGTATATCACCTCAGGTCCCTATAAAAAGCATCAATCAGGCAAGAACACATCTAAAGCACCGCGGAAGAGCAAGATAAACAATAAAAGTCGTACCGAGATGATCCGGTTCCAGATATGTGTGGAGGACATGTCCACATGATGACCGCCCTAAGAGGCGCTCACTGGAAATCCCTGCGGCGATGGTCTCGCCGGCGCAACGGAAGGAAAGTACTCGTAGAACCAGATCTACAAAGAGCTAAAAGTGTGAGCAAATGCTAACTAATACGCAGAGCTAAACTTTATAGGGAATAAATGTTTACCTCTACGACCTTCCAAAAAGCAGACAAAGCAACGTTCGTCCCAAAGGACCGGTGTCGACACGAGTCCCTCGGCGCACAAACGAAGTCAGCATAGGCCAAGCTGGCCCAGTCATAAGTCCCGATCCCATGAAGATCACGCACAGCAGGAAGATAGTAAAGCAACGCTCTACTACCTTTGTCAGGGGAGAATGTCCCTGACAATAACATCAGCACAAAGATGCGCACCCGCTGCTCTCGGGTGGTCGCATCGTCATCAAGAGCCGCTGCCAGCGTCGAGCGGTGAATTCCTCTAGCACTGAACTGAGTCGTCTCGACCTCAGCTCGGGCCCGAATAGCGATCGGCCCCAACAGCTTCTCGACCTCCAAAGAAAAGACGTCGATTCCACTGTCAAATGGCAGTGGCACAGAAGTGAACTCTAGTCCTATGATGAGACTGAAATCCATAGGGGTGACCATCATTTCGCCCCAGGGGAAATGAAAGGTGTTGGTGGTGTCCCAGAAGAACTCCACCAATGCACGCACTACATGATGACCCCCGCTGGAGGCGACCATAGCCTCAGAGGTCTCAAACAGAGTAGCTAGCCCGTAAGACTCCCATAGGAGCCTCGTCTCAAGATCCCTGGCGATGTACATCCTGTACAAATTGCCTAAACCATCACAGCCAGAGTCGTGATGCCGTGTCCTCCCGGGCGCGATGCCCTGTCTCACCCTCTCGGAAATGTGGTGGACAGGGGCGAAGAACAAGGTACGCTCATCCCACTCCGGAAGTCGACCAAGCGAAGTGGAAGGCGTGATGTCATCCTCTACGGGCTCATGCTCCCGTCTAGTGTTTTGGGACCGTGAACCCGAGCCTCGTTGTCTAGCCATGCTACATTGTGCAAAATTATCATGAATTAAGGTTCTATTGTATGTAAGGTTCGCCTAGCCGCATGATACTCTGTTCGCAAAAATAGAGTACGTAGTACTAAAACAGAGCACAAATTCAAATTGAGCATAACAACATTTTTCAAGAAATTGAACAATTTCTTGCAACACTATAGTGATTATTGTGAAAAATTGAACAAGAATTGCTAGCAAAAACATCAAGAACGAGGCACATTGTTCTTCACGACCTTAAGAGGTCCAACAATGGCAAATTGCTCATTTCTTCACCAAATTGAGTCAAACAAGTCTCAAATTACTCCAACGAAATATACAAACATAATCAAGCAATTTCGTGGCATAAACTTGACCAACAAAGCAAATTGAGCATTATAAGTTTCAAATTTTCATGAAATTCGTGAGTAAACATGCCAAGAATTCATAAAAAATGATGTGATTTTGAAGAAAACTTACATAGATCAGGAAAATAGATGAAAAGAGCTTTGATTTGCAACAAATTTAAGCGAATTTGGTTGAGAAACGAGCAAGCAATGAGCAATTGAAGTTTCGGCCTTCTTTCGAGCAGTTTCGCGATGAACAAAGCAGCGAAATGAAGAGGAAGGGGGTATTTAAGGAAATCCTCATGCTGGCGCCAGGCCCTATGCATTGGCGTCACAAATTTGGCTTGGCGTCGGCACCAATATCAGTGCCTGGCGCTAAGGCCGGCTGTGTGGCGCTGATGGTTTTTCAGCGACGCCAAAGCACCCAGCCATCTGATGAGGTTGTGCTAGCCTTCTGCAACATATTTTTGGGTTCCTTGGTACGCCAGTTAGCCCCTCTAAGCAATTTGACATGATTTAGTAATTGGCTTAATTACATAAAGTGATCGACCTGATAAGAGATCGTCTCACTTAGCTTAAAGCGCCTAAGCATTGGCTCATTAGCAAATAAAGCACCGACATATAGGTTCAAGAGCAAAAGAGCACCGACATACAGGTTCAAAGCAACGTAAGTGCCGACGTACAGGCATAGCGGGAGCAAAGTTCAGGCGAACTTTTAAAGATCGACAAGCGTGGATCTTCGGTAATTTCCTTTGGAAAATTATTGCATCAAAAGATGACTTCAAGAGAAGATATCTTCGACGGCATTCCCTAGCTTGCGGAAAGTTGTCACGAACAACTGGAGGTAATTTCGGGCGAAGTTATCTTCGATGGTATTCCCTACGATGTGGAATATTATCAATGCGGATGGAGATTGTTTCAAGAGAAATAAACTTCGATGGTATTCCCTTGGACGCGGAATATTATCAATGCGGAGGAGGATTGTTTCAGGCGAAGCAATCTTTCAAATTTGGAAGCAGTTATAGGTGTAGAGGTTTTCAAGCAGGATGACATTCTCTAGCTTGCAGGAAGTCATCAAAACAATCGGTTACTTTCAGAGACGTGTGCTCGACGGTGCAAGATACGCGTTTCTTAACTCTTTTATCTGTTTAACTAATGCTAGTTTTGCAGGTATCGGCGTTGCAAGGGTGATTTAGGATCGCAGAACGTTCTGAATCATTCTCCGTCCCTATCGCTACTTTGACTTTTGTTTTGGAAACTTTTGTTTTGGAAACTTGCGTTTCTCCAAACTCAGTCAAAGTGGGGGCTTCTGTAGACACTCATTTGTGTCTCCCCAAACCAAACCCAATGATGAGTACCATTCACGTCGAATCATAATCGAATGAAACGAAAGTGTGGAAAGTCTAGTGTTGCGAAAAGTTTTTATTTCTTTTCTCTTCTCTCTGTTTTTGAAAACTTATTTTAAGAAAACAGCCAATCCAGTTTGGTTGGTCCATGATATGAGTCCAATAGTAGTGTAGTTGTATGGGGCTTGCAAAGACCTTTCCAACGATATATTATAAGCCCAATTCCGATGAATATTGAGGAAGTTATGGCCAATTTACTAAACTGGGCCCGGTTTGAGCTTTATATACGGCCCAATGATCTAGGGGAGGGCCTAATATGATTTATCATTCCTAATGCAATTAGGAATGGTTTTAGTCTTCTAGGAGGTTCTTTTCATTCCTAATTCAATTAGCATTGATAAATTGACTTTTGTTGACTTTTCAGAGTTTTAATCAAAATCAAATAGCATTTTCGAGGAAATTATATTATTTTATCCTCCAGTACGGTAAACTTATCGGATTTTCGAAAACGCGTTAAAATCAGGCTTGGCGCCTAACCCCAGGCCTTGGCGCCTGGAACCAGGCCTGGCGCCTGGCGCTAGTGCTGGTGCCTGGCGCCAGCTAGCCAGGGTTGGCGCAAGCTCTGTTTTCTGAGCGTCAGACTATATTTTGCCTAATTTATCTTTTTGGCTGATTTTCTCTATAAATATCGTATTTAAAACTCCATTTTGATAAACCGATCATCTACATTCATTCACCGATCATCTTCTTTCATTCATCATCTACATTCATTCACCAATTGTTTTCTTTTCTATTCTCTCTAATCATTCACCAATTCTCATGATCTACAATCAGTTTTAATTAACATTCATTCTTTCTCTAAACTTTTTTTTCTCATACAAAATTCTGCATTCACAAGATCTAGAAACACCTAGCCATATTCGAAGTTGCCTTCGCCCTAGACGTGAAAGGTTTTAATTTCTGAGGGTTTGGTCCCAAATCGATATTTCAATTATTTAATTTAATTGTTTTGATTATTATTTTCCTTGAAATTACTAACGTATGTATTTTGTTATTAGAAAGAGGTACGAGGCATAAAAGTAAGTACTTTAATTGATTTATTGATATTATGATGTAGAAATCATGTTTATATTGTTATTATGATATTCCTAGTATCATGTCTAGGGTATTTTTAATATTAAATATGATTGTTATGATGCTTCCTATGTTCTTCCTAATATTTATGATTGTTAGTATCATGTTAGGGATAAAGATTTGCTTTTATAGCTTAGTGACATGCTAGGGTTTGTTATTAATCTTGTTAGTATCATGCCTGGGATCTTGCTATTATTATCACGCTTTAATATTAACATGAACATGATTATTATTATTATGATTATTATTTATTATTATTATTATTATGATTATTATTATTCATGATATTGATTATTTATTATGTTGCTTGATTTTTACTGATATTGCTTGATCACACCTTTATTGCATGTTTAAAGGGAATTTGTACTTGTAATCACGCTTAATAAGATAATTAATAATCTTGTTAGGGTTAATACGATTATATTTCAAGTGATCGCCAATAATAGTTTGTTTGTGCATTAATATTCAACCAACATAGATTAAACAAGTTTAGGGTTAAACCTATTGATTGCATGTTAGTCAGAAAGCGCACATGAATACGATCAGAATAAAGTAGAGGCCTATTATTAGGGCAGGTTCAATCTCTTTTAGGTTGGATTTGTACCTTCATCCCTGAACCCTTATTTGGTTCTAGACCTTATGGAGTTGACGATCTCTTGGATCGTTAAGGGGTGTAACCTTCACCTCGTGAATGGTTTACAAGTTCCTTAAAAAACTTGTTGGCGACTCTTTTGCTCTATCTTCTTCCCTTTTGGACGCCACCGTACTTTAGTGTATGATCACAGTGGGGTTCAAGCTAGTGGGATTTTAAAGGCTTGAAATTATTCCCTACAAGTAATTAATTAAAATATGAGATATTTTAGGAGCCATGTTTCCTTTACTATGAACATTCGATTTTGTAGTTTAGGAAAGCATGATGAGTGATTTGTTATATGGCATTTTATAATATATGATGTTATATATATTTCTATATAGACTAGTATGACCCATAGATTCTAAATACGATCTGCGCATCGTTTCGTATTTTTGTAATCTAAATAGGGTCTGTGTACCGTTAAGTATTTTTGTAATTTATTTTATTTTATTTAAGTAGTAGATAGTATTACAAGTTGCAGTTAATCCAAGAATCCATGGAGTGGAGGCCCAAAGGAGCAAGATGGATGAGATCCATGAAGGTTCAAGTGGGAGCTTTTGCTTTATTAGTTTTCTTAGGATTAAGGGGCCATACTATGTCATGTTTTGTTTATGCATTAGTAGATTATGCATGTTAGATTTTATTTATGTTGTCTGATGATGCGCTAGAGTTCACTAAATAATCACAACATAATAAATCTAGGTCCCAATAATATTGAGGTTGCTTTTCCAATTAAAAACCCGATGAAACCTTCAATATTTATGGTAGGTCATGCCTCAGCTGGGTGTCATACTATATCTTAGGGGAGTGGGGGTAAATCACGTTTTACACTTTTAATTGGTTATACTCAACAAGGTTACCTAAAGAGTTTAGAACCTTAAAGCTAAGGGTAATAATTAAACATGTGTTGGGTAATTATTCAACCAAGAATTACAAAGAGTAGTAATCAGTAAAGAGTTTACTCACCTTGAAAATGCAATGTTTGATGGTAGGGCCTCAGTCCGGTCAATTATTGCACAAATAAAGGATCTTGGAATCATTATATTCAATAGGGATCAATTAAAAATTGAATGAATGTTTTAAAGTTACCAATTTTATAATCTCTTATGGTACTTTAAAAGTTTATTAAACATAATTATTGAATTTTGCCTCGTTTGTTTTTGTTTGTAGATGAATAACTTATACGACAACACAATTTTACCAATGAAACTTAACTTAAGGCTGAATCTCATAAACTTCAGGGAATGGGAAAAGGAGTTGAGAAATATTCTCATAAGCCATGGGCTTGAATCTCGTTTATACATTCCTGTTGAGAGCAAATACACAGAAAAGTATGGAGCTGAAAGGCATGCTAAAATTGTTTCAGCTGCAGAGAAAATCAGAGAGCTCATTTTAGAATCTATTCCAACTTGTTGGAAAAGAAGATTCAGGCACTATGAGCTAACCATATTGTACAAATGTCTTCGTGCCATCTATCGAGGTGGCATAGGAGCACTAGGAAGTGGAGGCATAAATGATCAAAATGTAAGAGAGGTCGTTAACTCGATCCCTCAGATTTACTATTCCTGGACTGACAGTGTAAGGTATGAGGCTTACAATGTTTGTTTCGGGGTTTTCTGATGTCCTGCGGGAGAGTTACAATTCCGAGACTGGAACCGGACGCCTGTACCTGCAAAATAACGGAGACTCCTGGTGGTGGGAGCTCCGCCTCCAACGGTCAAGTTAGTACCTGATTAAGGAGTAATTAATGCGGAAATTAAAGTGATTGGGTCTCTCTAGGTGAGAGTGTTTAATGTAGGTAATCTGCTTTGTTAGCGAGATCAGCCGGTTATTACTGTGTGTAATTAATGTGTTTTTTCGTAATCCCCCTTAATGAGGATTAAGGGAGGTATTTATAACCTTGGGAAACGTGCCCATCCTAGGTTTAGGTTAACCTAGGGCCGATTGGGCTTCCCTCGGAAGTTGGGCCTGGGTGGCCGGTTTCTCCATTAGGCATGGAGTATGCCACATGTCATGACATAATAGGTCCAAGGTGGACGAATAAGCGCGTGCCACGTGGCAAGCCCTGACAGTTCCAACTAGGGGGACACTTGGCAGGACTTGATTGGCCCACGTGGCGCATTCCGATTGGTGGGAGCAAAATCCCCTAATCATTTGCCCCTCACAGGTGGCACGTGACTGGTCACGTGTTACCTGTGACAGGTGTCGCACTGTAACAGGTGACGACCTTTTACAGGTGTTAGTCGGCGAAAGGCCGAGAGATTTTCCCGCCAAAATTTTGAATTCTGAAAGTGACCCTTCGCCGTCTCACTTCGCCTATATAAGGGAGGATTGTCTTGAGTCATTTTCACACTTGATAACTTTGAGAGAGAACATTCGGACCCCTGAACTTGCTCTGACATTTTGAACCTTTTCTGCCTACCGCCTGTTCTGACAAGACGACTGCACAGGATTTTCAGCACTTCATCAATCGTCACTCGTTCAGGTAACTGTCGGTTCTCTTACTCTTAATTTTCTTTTTATTTTTTGAAATGGCACCACGGAAGCACACGACACGACCTAGGTTAGTGATCAGCCGGTCACCGGGGACAGCTGAATCTAGGACTAGGAGTGTCGCCTGCCCTTTTCCGGACCCATCTTTGCCCTTTATACAAAGTCCGACTGTATCTGTGTCTACGCAGAGCAGAATGGCCAGAACGAAAAAGACTGCTAGGATCTCAAATTCAGACGGCTCCTCCCACAGGGTGCCGCTTAGTGAAACATCTGACCAGGCGCCAGATGTGGAAGTGAAACAAGGCGGCCTGAAAGCCGGCAATTCTGAGGGAGGAGTCATAGTGACCCCTTCCCATTTAACAGTTAACAATTCTGCTCCTTTTCAAAGAGAGGAGGCGGGCCCCTCTGAGAGAGGGGAGGAGTCGTCCTCTTCGGACTCGTCAGAGGACGATTCCGAGTCAAGCTCTTCTGGCCATGCTTCTTTGGACACAGAAGAGAAAAACAGCCGCCTGCAAGAGGCGAGACTTTCTCACGCAGTTGAGAAGGGGGACAATTGGGCGGAGCCATCCGCCTCTTACCGAGAGCTAAATACCCCCTACTACTGCACGGTACCTCGGGGCCGGATCACAGCCATGCAAGAGAAAGTGGAGAGCTTTATTGCAAACCACACCATGGGCCCCGACTTTCTAGTGTTTGTGCCGGATCCAGAAGACACAGTCGTCTGGCCGGCTGGTACCAGTTATGATAGCGCCTGCTTTGGCTGCTACGAGGCGGCCATCAAGGCAGGGCTGCGCTTCCCATTACATCCGGCTGTTCAGCGGATCTTGTATGGGTATGAGTTGGGGTTATGGCAGTTAGCCCCAAACTCCTGGGTCAACGTACTCGGCTATGTGGCCGGGTGCGAACTGCACGGGGTGGAGCCGAGCTTCGAGGCTTTCGCCCATATGAACTATCTCGGCCGGACCCCTAAGGCAGGCGGTACCGGCTGGTATCAATTGACAAGCCACAGGGGCTACCTCATGACGAGAGGTAAAGCAAACAAGTGGAAGGACTGGCGGAGCACCTTCCTCATCATTGAGAGTTCAGACACAGAGCTGAACAAGCGCTTCAATAGGTGGAACAGGAATCCGCCCCTTCTTGCAGGCGGCCGTAGCATGCCGCCTGTTCCCCCAAGGCTAAGAAAGAGATCCTTGATAAAGGACTCTTTAAAGTAGAGTCGAGGGTCGACTCTACTTCAGGGGTACGAGAGCAAGTACCCCTGCACTGCATCCCGAGCTTCAAATGGCTCTACGACGAGTACTTTTTGGCCGCCTCTGGCCTCAGCAGTCGGTGCTCAAGAGGTAGTCGGCCTGTCAAATACTCTGTTGTTCCATACATTTCTCGTTATGACTTTTATTAACTTTGCTGTTTGTTTTTGCAGCTGACGCCATGAGCAAAATCACCGCCTCCAAGACTGCGGCGGCCATGTTGCGGGCCTCCATCATGCAACAAGCTTCAACCGACTCCCCCAAGAAGGGGGCACCCTTGGTGAGCTCCGAACCTTTCACCCTCTTTTTGGAGTTGTGTTTATGCATATACTGACTTTTTTTTTTTTTTTTTAGACGGGTGCTCCAAGAGCTTCATCTTCCCAACAGCCGGACCCCAAGGCCCGGAGGACAACTGTTGCGAGCTCTCCTGGTTCTGCCAGGAAACATGTGGCGGCTGAGAAACAGCCGGCCACTTCTTCTAAAACTCCAACTGGGCCGCCTAGAAGTATGAAGTTGTCCTTGTAAATTTTAGACTCGCTCCCTTTTTTACTAGGTCTAATCCGTTTGTTTATGCTTGATGCAGCCGGCCCTCAAGAGCCTGACTTGGTAGAGATGGCCAAGTCTATGATCAGGGCAGTTCCTCCAGCTGAAAGGGAGGCGGTCAGGGGTGTCGGAACCCTTGACCTAGACGGGATTGCAGGGGTCCTTGCTGAGGTATACTTAGCATATTTTTTAGTATTTGAATTTCTGGACGCCTGTTTTCTTTTTGTTTGGAAACTGACACCTGTTCCTTTGTACTTAGGCCCTACTCCGAGTGAACGGCCTTCGCAAGCCGCTTGACCGGAAGAACAAAGAGGTAAAGGCAGCAAAAGTTATGGTCGCCTCCAACTGTGATAAGGCAATGTTTCAAATTGCCCAAAATGAAGTTCTGACCATTGATATTCTTTATTATCAGGCGCAGGCTACCGCCGCTGTTCGGGCTCAGTTAGAGGCGGCCCAGAAGAGAAATGGCGAGCTGGAGGCGACCATCACCAATCTCAAGGCCGAGCTGAAACCTCTTCGCCTAAAGATGTACTCATACGAAGCCTTGGAGAAATCCTTGGCCAACGTAAAGGAACGCCTGGTGACCCAAGAGAAGAGTCTTACCCAGGAGCTCTCGGAAAAGGCCGAGCAAGAGAAGAAAGAGCTGGTCCGGGAGATGATGGAAGACTCCGCTCAAATCCAGCGCATGACTTGGGGCTGCCTCTTCCCCAATGCCGACTTTGCCTCATGGGAAAAAACGTACCGCCAGTGTTCTGATACGTATAATCAAGAGATCCTGGCGGCTGCTGAGGAAGAGGCGTTGGAGGAAGCGTTGGAGGAGGAGGAGCCGGTAGTGGCGCTTGTGCCGCTTGGGGGTAATGCATCAAAAAAGGATGCAGCTGAAGCCGAGTCCAGCAAGAAGAGTGCTGACCAGGCGGCAGCTGCTAATATTGAAGATCTGCCCCCTTCTTAAGCTTTATGTATTCTTTCCACGGCCTGCGTGCCGTTTGTTTTGTATTTACCCGGCCAGGGGGCCGGGGCTTTGAATATTTTGCCGGTCTTTAATGACCGGCTTCTTTTTAATGAATTTTTGTTTTGCCTCAAATTTGTCTAAGTATTCCATATTCTAATATCAAATTGTTCACTAGACCGACTGTTTTACATGGCCGATAGTTGCAGACAGGTACTGATAGTTAGTCACGCCGCCTATGCCCCTGGACGACTGGTTGTCTGTTTCCAGGATAGACGATCAGTCGGCCATTTATCCAATCGGTATTCGAACTATTTTAAGGTTTGGATCCTTTTTAGGCAGGCGGTCCTGTCATTTGTAAATTTAACCAAGTAGGAAAGTGGTCTGACTAAGTAAACATGAGTATTACCTAGTCGCCAAGGAACTGAGTAGTAGAGATAACAAGCGGCGGATACCGGTTGTTTCCCTTTATTCGCCAATGTTTGTTGGCTTTTAACTCATAATTTGTTAACCTAGCAGGAGTAGTGGTTGAGAGCCCCTGTTTGCTAAAAACAGGCAGACGACTCATACCTTTTAGGCTCCATACTAAGTTTGAGGGAGTGACTATAAGTTAACATAGGAGTTACTTAGTCTCCGTCACACTCTAGATTGAGTAGTAGAGGTACCAGGCGGCGGAGGCCGCTGATCCCCTTGATTCGCCAATGTATGTTGGCTATTAACTCAATAGGTTACCTAGTAGGAATAGGGGTTTGAGTGCCCCTGTTTGCCAAAAAACAGGCGGTCTACTCAAACCCTTTAGGTTCCATACCAAATTTGAGGGAGTGACTATGAGTAACGTTGGAGTTACTCAGTCGCCGTCACTCTTGCTTGAGAAGTAGAGGTACCAGGCGGCGGAGGCCGGCTAGACCCCTTGATTCGCCAATGTTTGTTGGCTATTAACTCAAGAGGTACCCCCTGCATTTATCCCAAGTAATACAGGCGGTCATCTGACTTAGATGTCAACTGCTACCACTGGTTTGGTTAGTGATAGAGTTATCCTTGTCTCAAAAACGGCTACGTGATTGCCCTTGGAGACAGTCGTATAGGTGCCGTGTAATTAGTTTATAGAACAATGTTCCACCCAAAAGGGAGCTGCTTTCTGCGACGAATTTCATCCGGAGGGATGCCGCCGGACGCCTGCTATGATGTTGGGACAGGTCGTATTAGTTTTTGTAGATTTGATCAGTTGGCTTGGCGCCTGGTCTGATCATTCGGCCTGTGGCCTTGGTAAGTTCTTGGTGAACGTAGGTGCTAAGTAAAAGGAGGGTAGCCGCCTGTTAGGCACAGGGTCGGCCAGGCCCTAATCTTTTTAGCTAAGTATTAGGGGGGTGGCTATGTGTTTGGAACCAGTCGGCCATCTTCTTATGGAGAGTAGCCGACTATATGTCCAGACGACATGCCCCTATTGTGAGTAAAATACTCAATGGAGAGTAGCCGACTGTAAAGGTACAGACGGCATGCCCCTCAGAAGATAGAGTGAAAAACTCAATGGAGAGTAGCCGACTGTAAAGGTACAGACGGCATGCCCCTCTGAAGAGAGTAAAAATACTCAATGG
Organism: Chenopodium quinoa; assembly: GCF_001683475.1. Taxonomy (NCBI): domain Eukaryota; kingdom Viridiplantae; phylum Streptophyta; class Magnoliopsida; order Caryophyllales; family Amaranthaceae; genus Chenopodium; species Chenopodium quinoa. Next base: position 572,702 of record NW_018742345.1, read on the forward strand.
AGAGTAGCCGACTGTAAAGGTACAGACGGCATGCCCCTCTGAAAATAGAGTAAAATACTCAATGGAGAGTAGCCGACTGTAAAGGTACAGACGGCATGCCCCTCTGAAAATAGAGTAAAATACTCAATGGAGAGTAGCCGACTGTAAAGGTACAGACGGCATGCCCCTCTTAAGTAAGAATAAAAATTAAACATGGAGAGTAGCCGACTATTTGTTAGTAGGCGTGCCCCTCTTAGTACAAAATTAAATAGTAAGTATGCAAACTTTTATTAAGTAGCTCTTGACTATTTACATCATTCAAAAGAAATATTTCTTAAGATTATCTACATTCCAAGTTCGAGGCAACGGTTGTCCGTCTGGTGTTTCCAGACGGTAGGTACCGTCCCTGACTTCCTCACAGATTCGGTAGGGTCCTTCCCAGTTGGGAGTTAGTTTGCCAGACTCATTAGCCCTACCAACTGCTTCCATTTTTCTGAGTACAAAGTCCCCTACTTTGAGTGGACGCCTGTGTACTTTTTTGTTGCATGATCTAGTCATTCTCAGGCGATAGATTTCATGGCGCAAGACAGCATTGCCCCTCTTTTCAGGAAGTGAGTCTAATGCCAGGCGCATGGCTTCCCAGTTTGCCTCTTCGTCATATAGCATTACTCGAAGAGTCGGCTCGTAGTGTTCTATGACAGCTTCCGCACCGTAAGTTAGGAGGAATGGAGTTTCTCCAGTCGCCCCTTTTTCAGTCGTCCTAATGGCCCAGAGAACATGTGGTAGTTCATCCGCCCATAGGCCGCCTGCTCGTTCAATCTTTTTCTTGAGACCGTCCGAGATGATTTTATTAAAGGCTTCTACCTGGCCGTTTGCTTGTGGACGGCCGACAGATGCAAAGTAGTTTGCAATTCCTTGGTCACCCAACCAGCTTTTGAGAACAGGCGTCTCAAATTGGGGACCATTATCAAAAACCATAGACATGGGAACCCCGAACCGAGTGATAATCAGAGACGGCCAGGTACATGTAGAGTACTTCTTTGGGAAAAGGGCTGACCAGCCTCGGCAAGGAATGCAAGTGAACTTTCAATTTCTGGAAGGCGGCCTCAGCATCCGGCCCCCATTCAAACCTTGCCTTTTTCTTAATTGCGTGGAAAAAGTATAGGCATTTGTTGCCTGATCGGCTTAGAAATCTTCCCAAGGCCGCCAGACAACCTGTTAACTTCTGAACCTCTCGGATGGTACGAGGCGACTGCATGTCAATGACCGCCTGCACCTTCTCAGGGTTCGCCTCTATTCCTCTCTGATTGATAAGGAATCCGAGAAATTTCCCAGACTCAACTCCAAAGACACATTTCTTGGGATTGAGCATGACATGGTGCCGCCTGAGTGTGGCGAAAGTTTCTCGGAGTTTAGTCTTGACAATCATATCATTAATATATGCCTCGACGTTTCTCCCAATCTGATCAAAGAACACAGTGTTTATCATTCGCTGGAAGGTAGCCGGGGCATTCTTAAGACCAAACGACATGACCGTGTAACAGTATAACCCCTGATCAGTGACGAAGGCCGTCTTCTCCTGATCTTTCTTCCATAAAGGAATTTGATGGAAACCAGAATAGGCGTCCATAAAGCTCATCAGAGCATGGCCGGCTGTTGAGTCGACCAGGTTATCAATTTTAGGCAGAGGGTAACTGTCTTTGGGGCACGCCTTGTTTAAGTCTGTGTAGTCTACACACATTCGCCAGGTGCCATTCGGCTTTTTAACAAGGACCACATTTGCAACCCAGTCTGGGAAGTAACATTGCCGAACGAACCCTGCATCAAGTAATTTTTTTAACTTCGGCGGCTGCCGCCTGACTTCTTTCTTCGCCATGGTTCCGCTTCTTTTGCCGTACCGGCTTCTTTTTCGGATCCACGGCCAGTTTATGTACCGCCAGATCAGGACTAATGCCTGGCATTTTATGGACTTTGAATGCAAAGATGTCCTTGTATTCTTTCAATAGTTTGTGAAAGTCGTCACCAAGGTCTCTCAGAGCAGTCGTCCCAACTTTGACTGTTCGGTCAGGACGTGAGTCGTCTAAGATCAGGTCCGCATGCTCACCAGCCGGCTGAGGGCAGAACTCATCCGACCGCTCCTCTGCCAATGATTGCTATTTTCTTTCTTTTCTTGCGGCCCCTGTCTGGGATGCCTTTCTCTTCTTGCCGCCTGCTTCTTGAACAGGCGCACTCTCCTTGACATTGTCAAGGTCTGTTTTTTCACCGCTTGACCCAGTGGCCATAACAGTGGGCTTGACATCCGAGAGATAGCACTCTCGGGCCATCCTCTGATCTCCCCTTAGGGAGCTGACTGTTCCATTATCCCTCTCAAACTTGAGAAACATAAGAGATGGGATTATAACAGCCTTGGAATTATTCAGGGTTGGTCGACCCAGAATCATGTTGTAGGCCGAGAGTTCTTCTACTACCAGGAACCAGACTACCATGTGTCGTCCTTCCCCTTTTTCGCCCAGGCGGATGGGTAAATCCACTCGTCCCAGTGGGTGGACGACTCCTCCTCCAAACCCTACTAAAGGGTGGGAGGCCGGATGTATGCAATCAGTCTGATATTTTAGTTTTGACAGACATTTGCTACTGATGAGATCTGAGGAGGTTCCGGTATCTATGAGGATTCGGCCAACTCTCTGGTTGGCCACTTTACATTCAATAACGATAGGGTCGTCATGCGGCCCTCTTACCCCTCCTAGATCTTCTTCAGTGATGACAATCTCAGGAAATGAATATTTGGACGGCCGTTCTTGGTGAACGGAATTTACATCTAACCGCCTGATATTGTCTTTGTTGCCCCTAATTGTGGGGCCGCCTCCTGAGAAGCCGCCTGCAATGGTGTAGACGACTGCATCATCTGTATCGGAGCTGTCGGCCTGTTGATTCTTTTTGGCCGACTGCTTTTTTGAGGAAGTGTTCCCCGTAGATTTCTTGACATAAGTGTCAAGATCACCTTGCTCAGTCAGGCGGTCCAGATACCGCATGAGACTGATGCAGTCATTGGTGTGATGACCAACATCATCATGATAAGCACAGAATTTATCTTGGTTCCGGTTGTTTGCAGAACCCTTCATGGGGACCGGCTTCTCAATTGAGATCCGTCCCTTGATTTCTTTTAGGATAAACTGGTTATCTTTGTTAAACGCATACTTTGGGGAGTATGGTTTGAATTCTTTTTTCTTTTTCTGGGCCGGCTGTTTAGAGGAATCAGCCGCCCAGACCTCTTTTCTCTTCTCATCTTTGTTTGACGACTGTTTCTGTCGTCCTTCTCTTTTGTCGAACCTTTTCCCGTCCGACTGTTTTACCGTACAAAGATCAGTCGCCTGTATATAGGCTTCTGCTTCAATCAAGGCATCTTGAAGAGTCGCCACCCTCTTTCGAACCAAATCAAATTTGAAGGTAGACCCGTCTTTGAGACCTCTAAAAAAGTCAGTATAGGCTACCTCATCCGGTAACCCTTGAATCTGTATTCTCATCAGGTTAAACTGCCTGATGTAAGAACGAAGCCCCTCCTTCTCACCCTGCTGAATTGATCCTAAATCAAGGGTCGTTTTCTTCGCAGGGATGTTCATGGCGAAGTTGGAGGTGAATAAGTAAGCAAGCGTCCTGAAGCTATTTACACAACCAGTCGGCAGGTTGCCGAACCATTGTTGTGCGATTCCTTTGAGAGTCGCTGGGAAACACTTGCACCAATTGGGATCATCCAACCCTTGAAGGTACATCAGGTTGGTGAATGCCATCAGATGGTCTTCTGGGTTAGTAGTGCCGTCATAGGCGCCTACTAGTACATTTTTCACTTTGGCCGGCTGAGCGGCTTCAGTAATTTCCTTGGAGAAGGCCGACGGCTGTTCACCAAGTCTAAGCAACCGTAGCTGCCAGTCCATAGGTTGGACGTTTTTTGCTGCAGGTCCACCAAACGGAGGTGGCTGCAAAAAATACTGTTGTTGCGGCACAAATGGTAAGTTTGGTACCGCCTGGTCGCTATGAAAGCCGGACTGACGTAAGGGGCCGCCTGACTGACTCTCATGATACGACTAAGTATGCCTCATCGAGGCATTTCGCAGACTGTCTTGAAAGTTTGAAGTAGAGGCCGACTCTGACAATCGGTCACTCTTCTTCTGCTCTAGCAGTAGCCGAGCGTCTGTGAATGTTTGCTTCGACCCGTCCGCCTGAATATGACGAACATGTTTCCTATTTCCTGTAGGAAAACGGAATTTTGTGAAATCAAGGGCAGGTGGCTCCCGCTTCCTAGATTTAGGATGAGGAGTCGCCTCTCGCCCTTGAACTGGCTTCCTCTTCAGTGAAGTGGAGGGTTTCTTAGCCGACTGCTCCTTGACTGGAGCAGGCGGCTTCTTGTTGATCAACTCTTGAATCTCTCCCTTGAAGTTCCTCATGAAGGTCATGAGTTCGTTCCTTGTGATGGGAGCAGACCCATCAGTCGGCTGTTGCCGAACAGGCGGTGCGCCTGCTGGCTCACTTCCAGTTTGAAGATGTTCCCGTTCCCTCCTTTCGGTATGACGGGTACGTCGGGCCCTTAGGGTCCCGTCTGAAGCTGTGTGAGCTTCAACTTTAAATTCACTCTCGGTATCATGGTCCGACTGAACTTGAGGGTCGTCTAGGGGACGCCTCTCTTCAGGAGTCGGTACAGACTTGGATGCCATCTCAGAAGTACTCTCCCCACAGACGGCGCCAAATGTTTCGGGGTTTTCTGATGTCCTGCGGGAGAGTTACAATTCCGAGACTGGAACCGGACGCCTGTACCTGCAAAATAACGGAGACTCCTGGTGGTGGGAGCTCCGCCTCCAACGGTCAAGTTAGTACCTGATTAAGGAGTAATTAATGCGGAAATTAAAGTGATTGGGTCTCTCTAGGTGAGAGTGTTTAATGTAGGTAATCTGCTTTGTTAGCGAGATCAGCCGGTTATTACTGTGTGTAATTAATGTGTTTTTTCGTAATCCCCCTTAATGAGGATTAAGGGAGGTATTTATAACCTTGGGAAACGTGCCCATCCTAGGTTTAGGTTAACCTAGGGCCGATTGGGCTTCCCTCGGAAGTTGGGCCTGGGTGGCCGGTTTCTTCATTAGGCATGGAGTATGCCACATGTCATGACATAATAGGTCCAAGGTGGACGAATAAGCTCGTGCCACGTGGCAAGCCCTGACAGTTCCAACTGGGGGACACTTGGCAGGACCTGATTGGCCCACGTGGCGCATTCCGATTGATGGGAGCAAAATCCCCTAATCAATGTTCATTGTAAGATAATGGCTAAAAGACTCATGCATGGTCAGTCAGTAAGGGCCCATGTAAGGGAATTGATTGAAATGTTCAATCAAATGGATGTCCTTGGGAAACTGATCGATGATGACTCTGCTCATGATATTATTTTGTTCTCACTCCATGATGGTTTTGACATTGTTAAGCTCACTCATAATGATGAGGGATCTTCGGTGACATTGATCAAACTGTTTCTTTCCGGTAGTTGGCCATGCCATACACCAGGGTGTCCCCACTATACACCAGTGAAAACGGAAGGTAAAGAGTTACTTGATGTTTTCGTTGTAGAAATTAATCTTACTTCATCTTCCACTTGGGTATTTGATACCGGATGTGGTGCTCATATCATTAATAACGTGCAGGGCTTGAAAGAAAGTAAGAAGTTAGCAAAAGGGGAAGTAACGCTTCGAGTAGGAAATGGAGCAAAAGTTGCTGCACTTGTGATGAGTGACATTCATGTCACTCTTAGGGGTATTATTTAGGTCTTTTTCCTCTTATTTTTCTTAGGTTTTTCCACCTCATTTATCCTCTTATGGCTTCTTTATGTGTTGGTGAAAAGTAATGCTTATTTGCGCTTATTTTGATAATCTTTATGCATTATTTTATCATCCCCATGCTCTCGTGAACTTTGGTATCTTTTGCAGGTTCCATGACGGTCCTATGCACGGTGGGAGGCCCCTTGGCCAAGTGTGGAAGCCATGGACAAAGGCAAGAGGATCAAAACGGAAGGAGAGGAAGCAAGAAAAAGAAGTGCAAGAGGAGGTGTGGCCGAACCTCTGAAAGGTCCGGTCGAACCTAGGTGTGGTCAAAGTTTTGAAAAGTTTGACCGAACCTCCAGGGTGCAGTGAAGGCAGTGTCAAACCAGCTTTCAGCAATTTTGCAGGAGAGGTCGAACCTCAAAAGTTCGACCAAACAAGGATCGGGGAGGTTCGACCGAACCTACCCAGAGTTCGACCGAACCTACCCTGAGTCCGACCGAACCTACCCAGAGTTCGGTCGGACCTTTTCCCGATCTCAGCCAATTTTGTACGGACTATTTAAGGTCCTTTTGAGGTCGTTTTTCGGGGGGGGGGGAGAAGAAAAACAATAGAATAGTTTTCAGCAAAAAAAGATACTCTCTCTTAGTTAGCAACTTCATTAAATTTGTTGATTTAGTTTTAGAAACTCTCAAATCTAATCATTGTAGAAGCAAATTTCAAGATTTATCTTAAGAATTTCAGCAATTATCCAACATTTTTGAAGCTTCAATAGTAACTTTTTTCATTTGTCCTTCATTATTTTCTGATTTTATTTTTTTGTTTTGTAAGCCACTTGATTTTCTCTCAATCTTGATATATTGTTGTTGCATGTTAGCTTTGTCCATAGATAATCATTTTTTTCTCAAGTTTTAGAATCGCTTATAATCCAAACTTGGAATTTGCATGTACTCACAATGAATTGTGAGTAGTCCTCTTGGCTAGGGGTTGGGTGAAACTCAACCTATTGGTGATTATGTGAGTTTGGGAGTGATTTTGATGATGGATTGCGATTAAACTTGATTATATGGGATTGCTTGTTAGTTCTTCATGATAGGAGTAATTAACCTAGATTATTGAACTTGATGGCATGAAATGTTTGGTTCGACATGGAAATGTGAGTTGAATGTTTCATTACCTATTGCAATATGATTATGTATCTTTTGTTGCTAAGTTAATGAGGGATCTAAGCTTAGTAATTTGAGTTGTTTTCATATTGTTTGATGTTGGTCTTGCATGTGGTCTTTGCTATTCCATTACCCTTATTCCTCCCTATTTGCCTAATTGCTATTGGTTGAGTGAATCCCATTCCCCTAGTGTTTTAATCCCTTGAATTCAACCTTTAGTTGTAGTTTGTTAGTTAATCACCACTTATACCTTGATTTCGATTTAGCTTGAGCATTAAGATTATTTAGCATTTGATTCCCGTTCTCCGTGGACCGAACCCTTGCTTGCCATTGTACTTGTTTGAGTGAGGTGTTTGTTATAAATGTGTTTGAATGAGCCTAAATTGTGCGACTGATTTAGCGCTCGTCAAAATGGCGTCGTTGCCGGGGAGCGGTGTTGTTGATTGCTTTTTGATTGCTTGAGTCTAATTCACCTTTAAAAAAAAACACACAAAAGAGTTGTTTTCCTTTTTGGCTACGCTTGTAGCCTTGCTACTAATTGTGTTTGTTGAGTGCGTATGCGTAGGACTTAACATCGTGAGTTGGTGCCTCACGATCCCGAGATTGAGAAAACCCTTAGAAGAAGAAGGAGATCTCGTTCGCGGTCCTCCACTTCCCCAAGAAGAGAGTCCAAACCGGAACCACAAATAAATCCAATGGGTGACAACCCACCACCACCACCTCCAAGACCTTTGAAGGAAATGGGAACTCCGGGAGCTTATAGAGCTTCAAGTGGGATTGCTCCCCCAAACACCCCGGCCAATGACTTCGAGATTAGGCCAGCAATGATAAATTTGATCGAGAGGAGACAATTTAGTGAAGCAAAACACGAGAGCCCTCTTGCACATTTGAACGAATTTGAGAAATATTGCAACACGATCAAAGTGAATGGGGTCACTCAAGAGTTTGTGAGACTAAAACTATTTCCTTTCTCCTTAATAGGAAGGGCTCTCGAATGGCTTGAGAAGGAGGTGAGACCCAATTCTTTGAGGACTTGGGATGAGGTCACCACGGCTTTTCTAGGGAGATTCTACTCTCAAAAGAAAACGGCCGAGGCGAGAGCTCTAATTCAAGGTTTTCGGCAAAGGGGTAGTGAGACTATCTATGAAGCTTGGGAGAGGTACAAGGAGTACCAAAGAGAGTGCCCTCACCATGGAATCCCAACATACCAAGTTTTACAAATCTTCTACGGAGGCTTGAGTCCTCAAGGCAAAACAAGCTTGGATGCGGGAGCCGGTGGGCCAATCATGAATAAAACCGAAGATCAAGTGATTGAGATCATTGAAGATGTGGTAAGACACCACATGGATTGGCAAGAAAATGAAAGAGAATCCACAAGCAAGAGTGGGGGGCGGCTTATTCGGTAGATCACCTCAATGCTATAAACAAACTTGACATCCCAAATTACAAATCTTGGAAAGGAGATGTCATCGATCAAAGCTAAGCTTGAGTCCTCTACTTCGCGCCACGATTTTCCCTCCCAATCTAAGGGGAGAGGTATGAGCTCTAACCCTTCTACTTCTACATCTAATAACATGCCTAGTGGATGCTTGTTTTGTGATAATTGTGGGTCTTATAACCATGATACATCTTCTTGTAATTTTGATTCCCAATCCCAATCCCTTAATGATGATGGTAATGAGTATTAAAATGAACATGTCAATGCCTTGTCTTATGATAATAGACCTAGGAATGACAACCAACGATACTTACCACCCAATCAAAGAGGGCAAGGGAATAATTTCAATCAAAGGGGAAATGATTATGATTACCACAACCACAACCAATGGGGTGGTAGAAACCAAAGGGACCAAAATCCCCAAGGTAACTACAACCAACAAAGTGGTTATGGTAACCATAACCATAACAATCAAGGAAACTATGGAAATCAAGGCCAAAACAACCAAGGGGGGAGTTCTAATAACCGGAACAATTGGAATAATAGTGCTAATAGAGGCTTTAACAACCAAAATGCTAATTCTAATGTGAGAGGTCCTAGAGCACAACAAGACAAGTGTTACACTCAACCACCTCCACAAAAGTCTAGCCTAGAAGAGATGATGGAAAGCCAAGCCAAAATGTTCAACACTTTCATGGCCACTAGTGATAAGAAGTTTAATGAAGTAATGACCCATAACAAAATGCTTGAAACACAAATTTCTCAATTGGCCAATGCTTTAAAAGAGGGAGCTAGCACTTCTAAACTTCCACCCCAAGGACTTGACCCCAAGAAACCGGTGAATGCTATATCAACTAGGAGTGGGAAAGTTTTGGAAGAGAGTGTCCCTAAGAAAAACAATGAGAAAATGAACATGAGTGAGCCTCCCCTTGAGAGTGATTTTGAGCATGAAGAAGAGAAAGCCTTTGAGAATGAAAAAGAAAAAGAGAATGAAAAAGAAACCGAACAATTTCAAAGACTTCCATATCCCCATAAATTTGTGAGACACAAATTAGATGTGCAATTTGGAAAATTCCTTGAAACACTGAAGCAAATTCACCTTTCAATCCCTTTTACCGATGCTATCAAGCAAATGCCTAACTATGCTAGGTTTTTAAAAGATATTTTGAGTGGAAGGAGAAAGTGTGATGTGGTGGAAACGGTGAATCTCACCGAGAATTATAGTGCTATTATCATGAATAAGATGCCACCAAAGTTAAAAGATCCCGGTAACTTTTCAATCCCTTGTGCAATATATAAAATGCAAATTGATAATGCCTTGTGTGACCTTGGGGCTAGTGTTAGCCTTATGCCATATTCGGTATATCAAAGACTTGAGATAGGGGAACTTCTACCCACTAACATTACTTTACAATTGGCCGATCAATCCATTAAATTTCCAAAGGGTAAGGTGGAGGATGTTCCTCTAAGAGTGGGAAAGTTTGTAATTCCGGTGGACTTTGTTGTATTGGAAATGGATGAAGATGTTAATATTCCAATAATTCTAGGAAGACCTTTTCTTGCTACTTCGGGTGCTTTAATTGATGTTAAAAGTGCTAAAATTACACTAAAAGGGGGAGATGAGGTAATAGAATTTGACTTGAATGAAAGCATGAAATATCCAAGCTCAACTTTGGAAAATTGTATGATGATTGATGCTATTGATTCTATTGTGAATACTATGCATGAGCACTTGCTCACTTCTAACAATGCCCTTGAGAATGTTTTATTGAACAAAGAAAAGATAGGGGAACAAAGCAAGGAGATGACATTGTATGAAGAAATGCTTGATGGAAGTGTGGAAGGAAGCTTTGAGCATGTATGCATGGGAATCACAACTGATGATGCATTGGAGATAGCCACTATAAGAGAGGGTAAGGGTGTTCCAATGGTAGAGCTCAAACCTCTACCAACACAGCTAAGGTATGAGTTTCTTGGTCCAAATTCAACTTACCCGGTTATTGTAAATTCTTCTTTGAATGAGTGCCAAACTCAAATGTTATGTGGTGTATTGAGAAACCACCAAGGTGCTTTAGGCTATACCATTGATAACCTCAAAGGTATTAGTCCCGCTTTATGTATGCACCACATAACACTTGAGGAGGGTGCTAAGCCTTCCATTGAAAGGCAAAGGAAACTCAATCCTCAAATGGGGGAGGTGGTGAAGAAAGAAATCACCAAACTCCTTGATGCGGGCATCATCTTCCCCATTTCGAGTTCTAAATGGGTTTCCCCCGTTCATGTGGTCCCTAAAAAGGGGGGAATGACCGTAGTTGAAAATGAGAATGGGGAGCTCATTTCAACTAGAACGGTGACCGGTTGGAGGATGTGTATAGAATATAGACGTCTAAATGCATCCACCAAAAAGGATCACTTTCCCTTCCCTTTTATTGACCAAATGCTTGAGAGACTAACAAGGCACAAGTACTATTGTTTTCTTGACGGTTATTCGGGTTTCTTTCAAATCCCTATAAACCCGGATGACCAAGAGAAGACGACTTTTACTTGTCCATATTGTACTTTTGCATATAGGAGAATGCCTTTTGGACTTTGCAATGCACTGGGGACTTTTCAAAGATGCATGATGAGCATATTTGGTGACATGCTAGAAGAGGAAATGGAGGTATTCATGGACGACTTTTCGGTTGGTGGCCTTTCATTTGAGGATTGCTTGACAAATTTGGGCAAGTGCTTGGCAAGATGCGAAAAGGTCAATCTGGTTTTGAATTGGGAGAAGTGCCACTTTATGGTTGAGGAAGGAATTGTCCTTGGGCATAAGATCTCCAACAGAGGAATTGAGGTTGACAAAGCCAAGGTTGAAGTAATCGAGAAGCTACCACCTCCTATCAATGTGAAGGGAGTAAGATCATTTCTTGGGCATGCGGGGTTTTATAGAAGGTTTATCAAAGATTTCTCCCTCGTTGCTAGACCCCTAAATGCCCTCCTTCAAAAGGAGGCCGATTTTAATTTTGATGAAGAATGTCTTCAAGCCTTCAACAAGTTGAAAGAAGCTTTGATCTCTTCTCCTATAGTGCAAGGGCCAAGATGGGATTTTCCCTTTGAGCTTATGTGTGATGCAAGTGATGTAGCTATCGGGGGTGTGCTTGGACAAAGAGTTGAAAAGAGACTTCATGTGATCTACTATATGTCCAAGACCTTGAACGAAGCCCAACGCAACTACACCACAACGGAAAAGGAGTTTCTTGCCGTGGTACATGCTTTTGAGAAGTTTTGGAACTATCTCATTGGTTCCAAAACTATTGTCTATACCAATCATGCAGCTATTAGGTACCTTGTGGCAAAGAAAGAGTCCAAGCCTCGTCTTCTTCGTTGGGTGCTATCACTTCAACAATTCGATGTAGAGATCCGGGACAAAAAGGGGGCCGAAAATGTGGTTGCGGATCATCTATCCCGGTTAGAGAATGTGCAAGCCTATGATGATGGGGCTCCCATTTGCGATGAATTGAAGGATGATGTGCTCTATGTATTGAATGAAAAAGATCTTCCTTGGTTCGCCGACTTGGTGAATTATTTGGCATGTGGGGAATTCCCTCCCGATTCCTCCAAGAACCAAAGGAAGAAGCTCAAAAGAGATGCAAGGCATTACATATGGGATGATCCGATCCTTTTCAAAAGAGGAGTAGATGGTTTACTCCGTAGATGTGTGCCAAATGACGAAGTGAAGAGTGTTTTGAAGATATGCCACTCCGATCCTTGTGGAGGGCACATGGGTGCCAACAAAACAGCCTTGAAAGTACTACAAAGCGGGTTATGGTGGCCTCATATCTTCAAAGATTCATGGGGTTTTGTGAAAACATGTGACTCTTGCCAAAGAACCGGTAATGTTTCGAAGAGAAATGAAATGCCTCAACAATCGATTCTTGAACTTGAGGTGTTTGATGTGTGGGGCATTGATTTCATGGGACCTTTTCCCTCATCTAATGGGAATCAATATATACTTGTGGCGGTCGATTATGTTTCAAAATGGGTAGAAGCAATTGCCTCCCCAATAAATGACCACAAAGTTGTGATGAAATTGTTCAAAAGGGTCATATTTCCTAGATTTGGGGTCCCAAGAGCGGTCGTAAGTGATAATGGCTCTCATTTTGTTCATAATGTGTTTCAAAAGATGCTGAGAAAGAATGGGGTCCATCAACGTTTTGGCACGACTTATCACCCACAAACAAGTGGGCAAGCAAAGGTTTCTAATCGCCAAATCAAGGTGATTCTTGAGAAAACAGTGGCTAGAAATAGGAAAGATTGGTTGGACAAGCTAGATGATGCCCTTTGGGCCTATAGAACCGCTTTCAAAACCCCCATCGGCACTACCCCCTACCGGCTTGTATATGGTAAGTCTTGTCACCTTCCGGTTGAACTTGAACACCGTGCTCAATGGGCTATCAAAAAGATCAACTTTGATTTGGCGAGTGCGGGTGAACAAAGGTGGCTAGACTTGCACGAGTTAGAGGAACTACGGATGGATGCTTATGATTATGCAAGCTTGTACAAAACCTGGTCAAAGGAGTGGCATGACCGGCAAATTGAAAAGAAGACTTTCAATGTTGGAGATAAGGTGTTGTTTTACAAGTCAAGGATGAAACTATTTCCCGGAAAACTCATGTCAAGGTGGAGTGGTCCTTTCACCGTTAAGGAGGTGTTCCCCCATGGAGCCGTTGAGCTAAATGATTTGGATGGATCGAGGTCATTCAAGGTCAATTGGCATCGCCTCAAGCTTTATTACGAGGGTGCTCATGTTGGTTTGATTGAGTCAATGCAATGCAATCTCATCTTTTGAGTGTGTGAAGTACGTCAAGCTAGTGACGTTAAAGAAGCGCTTCCGGGAGGCAACCCGAGTTTCTAACCCTCCTCTATTCTATTTGCTTGGTGTTTTCTTTTCTTCTTTCACAACTTTGGATTGATGGTTTTGTGTGTATTTGGTTTGTGTTGGTATTCTTGTTTGTCTTGCCTTAAAAATGAATGCATTTTCCATATACCTTAGGCATGATTGTGTTGTATTTTAGTGTGTCTTGAGGGGAAGTTTTGCGCAAATTTTCAGATAGAGGGATTTAGGTGTGTTCGACCAAACTCCAAAAAGGTTCGGCCGAACTTTCCAAAAGTTTGACCGAACCACCAAAGAGTTCGGCCGCTCCTCCTCTAGAACTCAAAATGGGCTAAAAACTGTCAGATTCTGGAAAATCAGGAAGTTCGACCGAACGTTTTAAGAAGTTTGGTCGAACCTATGATGGTCCGACCGAACCCCCAGAAAGTTCGGCCGCTCCTGTTCTGTAAATCAAATTAGGCTGAATTCTGGCAGTTTCTGGAAAATCCGAAAGTGCGACCGAACCTTTTAAAATTTTGGTCGAACTTATGATGGTCCGACCGAACCTCATAAGGTCCGACCGAACCTTTTTCGAACTTGCCCAGAATTAATAGGCTTGAGCCGCTGCTTTCTCACCCTTACTTCATACATTCGGCTCTCTCTCTCTCTCTCTCTTCTCTTCTCCTTCTCACCCTAATACCCCATTGTCACCCCTCCTTCAACCTCAAATCTCCATAAAAATCACTCCAATCTTTTTCCTTCCTCACTTCATTAACATCCACTACTCAACTCCTACAATCTCCTCAACTTTTCCCCAAATTTCTAGGGTTCGAGTGACTTGAAACTTCTTGATTTCTACTTGCTTCCAATCAATTGTGGTATGGTTATTATAGCTTTTGCAAGTTCATTTCTTCAATTTCTCTTAGTTTTACCATGTTTTACATGTTCAAGTATGATTTGTGGTATAATTGAAATTGTTAGTCATGGCTTGTTTGATTTAAGTGGTTATAAAGATTTCCTTGTTGTAATTGGTTGGTTGTTGTTAGTAGAACTTGTTTCATGATGAATATGCATGTATGACTTGGTTTTTCATGATTTCAATTTGTTTGCTTGAATGTGTTAATCTTTCACTAGGTTGTTCATGCTACATTTTGATTGAGAAATTCTAGAGTTGGATGGAATTTTGTGACTATTACTCATTGTTCTTGGTTTGATTTTGATGAGTTTTGAGTGGATTTCATGAATTTTAGGGGACTTCATGCCCATTTTCGCCTATTCTTAGGATTTGCATTCGATTGCCATAGGATTTTTAGCTCATGCCTTGGTTTATAAGTGTCCATTAATGCCTTGAATTGTATTGTTGTTACCGTCTACATCTATTTCACAACTCATGGCTTTTACTCTCATTGCACACACTTTTTATCTCGGCGAGCTTCTTGTGTCTCCTTTTGGCTTCAATCTTCCTAATGTTAATTCTTGGCGATTTTTGTAGATTCACAATGCATCTTTTTGGCAAAAGCAAGTCCAAGAGGAAGAGGACGGGTGAATCTTCATCGTCAAATTTTCCACCTCCACCCGGCATCAATGATCATGGCATCATCGCTCCGAACAAACACTTTTGGGATGTCTATAAGACCCTCATAGACCGTCCTATACGATCTACAAGGTTCTTCTGCGGGAACACCTTAAGAAAGCTTGGCATCATGGATGAAGTAGTCCGGCTCGCACAAAACTTTGGTTGGGACGAGTTCATTGACCTCCACGCTCACACCTATGAGAGCGTCACATTGGAATTCCTTGCTTCCCTCCGCAAGGAAGTCATTGAAGAAGATGATGAGGGGAATGAATCTCAAATTATTCTTCACTTTCGTATGTTCAACGAAGACCATTCCCTAACCAAGAGTGAGCTCAATCAGATCTTCCATTGGCAAGCAACCGGGTTGCATCGACCCTCCGATATGACCTCAATGTGTCGCATCCCCTATAATGAACAAGAATGGTGGCGGAGCATCTCCACCAAGCCCGTCTTTCGCACTAACACCGCAAAGGTCAACAACATCATCCATATTGCTTTGAGATACTTTGCCCGGCTCCTTCAGTATGCCGTATTCTTCAAGGCAAACCTCGGCTCTATGGTGAAATATGAGGTAGCTTGCCTTTACTTGGCCGACAATCCTCAGCGTTTAAAGTTCAGATGCTCCACCACTTTTATCTCGAGATTGTTGGACACTCGAGATGGGCGGCTTGGTGATGAGATACACATGGGGGGCATGATCACCCTCATTGCCCTTTCCTTGAATGGTGGAGCTTACAAGTACCAAATTGATTTGCTCCCCCATGTGCTCCAAAACAAAGAAGAAGAGGTCGTCGGCTACCCTCCTTATGCTCTTTCTATTGTTGCTCTCCGCAACCAACGCTTCATCAACTACACCACCCAGAATCGAAAATTTATCCTCTTGGTTGATAATGGAGAAGAATGGTGTGTCCTCCCGGATCCCCCTCACACTTCGGTAGACCCTTCCAACCCGCTAAGGTGAAAGATTGCGCGAAAATTCATCCCGGATGAATTAAGGAAAAATCAAGTCCGCGGTGCAATCTCTCACCCTCAACCGGTCCACCAAGTGGAGCATCCCATTCCCCACCCTAGTGGTGGAGGTGAGACATCTTCTTCTTCTTCCTCTTCTCCTTTTGATATGAGTGCCCTGCGTAGTACCCTCGATGGTATTCGTTATGATAATCAGGCTTCTATTGAGCAATGGGGGTACTACGCAAGGATGAACTATGATAGTCTTGTGCAAGCGGGCGTTCAAACGCCCTATGTTAATTATCCCTACCACCCACCTCAAGAGGGTCTAGTTCCACATTGGGACCCCTATGACCCTAACAACCCCTCCCCCAACACCTATGCTTATTGGGAAGGACCTATCGACCCATCCCAACGTGTTGGTACCCCACCATACAACCCTTATTGGCCGGGTGGGTGTGACTACGCCAATGATCCGGCAAGTCCATCAACCCCGAATCCTTTTGATGGTGGTTGGGGTACACAAGGGTGGCCCTATGAGCACTTTAACCAACCTTTCCATCCATTCATGGATCGCCCCGAGTTTGATTTCATGAACCCTCCTAAGGAACGGGAGGATAGAAACCCCCAATGAGGGTTCTCTCCTTCCCTTTTCCCCCCGGATTTTCATGCCTTTTCCTTTTGCTCGAGACGTGCAAAAGACTAGCGTGGGGGAGGATGTTCCTTTTTGGTTGAAGTGTACATAGGAGGGTAGTGTGGTAGGACGGTAGCTTGTGCATATGGAGAACCATCGAGGATAATGAATTTATTGTAGTTAGTGATGATTTTTGGTTGGTCATATTCTTATGATGATGATGTTATGAACCTTCAACAAAAAAAAAAAAAAAAAAAAAAAAAAAAAAATTGAAGTTGTTTTTCCCTCTTCTCTCTTGATCCCATAATCCAAATCCCTTAATCCAAATTTTGTAGATAACTTTTTGTAAATCATTTTATTTTGTTTATAGTTCTAGTCTTTTCCTTTTGTTCACTAACTTTTCTTTGTATAATTGTAGTGTTTCTTTTCTTTCGGCTCACTTTCCTTGTAGCTTGAAAACGGAAGCACAAAATGATGGAATAAGGAGCAACTCAAGCTCCGGAAACCTTGGTGAGATCGCAATATTTGCCTTGTGTTCTATTTCAAGCAGCATTTGGTGAGATCTTTCCCTATTTTCCTTTTTTTTTTTTTTTTTGTGCATAGTTAGTTTAGACTAGGATGGAGTTGATTGTTCGAGGTTGTTTGCATTTGATTCCACGGAATCTGGTGATCGTTGATATTGATGTCGAACGGTCTTTGTTTGTTGATTGGGAATTATATGTTTACTAGCCTCTTATCTCTCTTGTACTCCTTGTCTTAAAAAAAAAAAAAAAAAAAAAAAAATCGAAAAATGTGAAAAATGAAAAAGATTTTCCTTTTTGTTCATGGCAAACCACGAAAAGCTTAATTTTTTCATTTTCATTTCGAGCATAATAATGTTGACTCGTGTGTTTGAATGCTTTGCTTCTTGAGTGTTATAAGTTTGCATGCTTCGGGATTGCCATTGGTTGACTCTAGGACATGTTCATGCTAAGGTAGTTGTTCTAGAACTAGTAAGGCCAATCGAACCCAAATTCACTTGTTTGTGGTAAGAAGGTGTTGCTCTCATTAGGGGATTTGAAGCCCTAGAGATGGTTTTTGTAACCTGATGTGAGCTTTATTGTTCATGCCTCCAACATTACTTGTATGAGCGGCGTAGGATCCTCACCAAGGCATGCTTAGATCTAGAACTTGGCGTCTGGCTCCCGAGATCGAGACCGAACTAACCTACGAATGACAAAGGCATTCTTCATTCGGTGACTATTTTTGTTTTCTAGTATTAGTTTTTTTTTTTTTTATCTTTTGTATTTTTCGGGTTGCATTTGCCCTTGCCATGTTGAGTCTTCCCCTCCTTGATTATAGCACATTGCAAGCCCATGGCCCTTTTGTTTTACTTTCACCCTTAGAATCGTGAAGCTCAAGCCATGAGAGCTTATTGTAGTTTTGATTTGAAATTTGGAAGGGAATGGTTCTACTTGGAAAGTGAAGCAGTGTTTTTATGAATATGTGTTCAAGAAAAGCAAATGTAAATCCTAGAAAAAGCCTTCGATACTCAAAAAAAAAAAAAAAAAAAAAAACAGAGAGAATGTAACAAACGAAGAGTTGATGAATGAAGATGTAAGAGGAAAGCGAAAGCTCAAAAGTGTTTGGCATTATAGTTCAAGATTGTGGCAACGTAGTTTGAAAATTGGTTGATGATTGATTTTGAAAAAGAGGCTTGATCACCCTTTGCTTCACGGTTAGGCTAAGCACCAATTTCCAAATTTCTCCACACCCTTACCCCCTAGCCAACGTTACAACCCTTTCAATGCCCTATTGACCTAGGTTGGTTGAGTCACTAGTCGATGGAGAGAGCTGGAACTCAAGCATATGGAGAAGGCATGACTTGGTGAGATGTCGGGTTCCTCTATTTTGCAGTGTTTTATCTTTGTTCCGGCTCCTTCGAGGAGTCACTTGATGTTATCTCCAAGGGCGGATATGAATCTAAATGAGGGAACACGGTAAGATTGTATGGAATGCGGGGGGAAAGGTGCATGTTTGAGTTCTCTATGCTTAGCATGACTTATCCTTCAATCAACCTTCGGCATCCCCTTGCATGCTCACTTCTACTACTCAGAAAGTTTGGCATTCATTCATGTTTGTTATCTCCAAAAGCTCGATTTGGCTATGATTTGTGTTGGATTTGTTGTTTCTCTTTCCCTTGTTTTTGGTTTGTCTTGAACACAATTTTGTAAGAGTTGTGGGGTATGCTCTTTGGAAACCCTCACGAGATCACAACTCGTCCTCATCGGCGACCTTGGGGTTTAAATGGATTGTTGCATTTGCTAAAAGCAATTTCGATTTTTCTTTTGTTCCTTGCATGTTTGAATAACTAATTCTTTCTCCCTTGTTCATTTTCCTTTGCTTTTCTCGAGGGCGAGCAAAGGCTTAGCGTGGGGGAGTTTGATGAGTGACATTTATGTCACTCTTAGGGGTAGTATTTAGGTCTTTTTCCTCTTATTTTTCTTAGGTTTTTCCACCTCATTTATTCTCTTATGGCTTCTTTATGTGTTGGTGAAAAGTAATGCTTATTTGCGCTTATTTTGATAATCTTTATGCATTATTTTATCATCCCCATGCTCTCGTGAACTTTGGTATCTTTTGCAGGTTCCATGACGGTCCTATGCACGGTGGGAGGCCCCTTGGCCAAGTTTGGAAGCCATGGACAAAGGCAAGAGGAGTAAAAGGGAAGGAGAGGAAGCAAGAAAAGGAAGTGCAAGAGGAGGTGTGGCCGAACCTCTGAAAGGTCCGGTCGAACCTAGGTGTGGTCAAACTTTTGAAAAGTTTGACCGAACCTCCAGGGTGTAGTGAAGGCAGTGTCAAACCAGTTTTCAGCAATTTTGCAGGAGAGGTCGAACCTCAAAAGTTCGACCAAACAAGGATCGGGGAGGTTCGACCGAACCTACCCTGAGTCCGACCGAACCTACCCAGAGTTCGGTCGGACCTTTTCCCGATCTCAGCCAATTTTGTACGGACTATTTAAGGTCCTTTTGAGGTCGTTTTTCGGGGGGGGGGGAGAAGAAAAACAATAGAATAGTTTTCAGCAAAAAAAGATACTCTCTCTTAGTTAGCAACTTCATTAAATTTGTTGATTTAGTTTTAGAAACTCTCAAATCTAATCATTGTAGAAGCAAATTTCAAGATTTATCTTAAGAATTTCAGCAATTATCCAACATTTTTGAAGCTTCAATAGTAACTTCTTTCATTTGTCCTTCATTATTTTCTGATTTTATTTTTTTGTTTTGTAAGCCACTTGATTTTCTCTCAATCTTGATATATTTTTGTTGCATGTTAGCTTTGTCCATAGATAATCATTTTTTTTTCCCAAATTTTAGAATCGCTTATAATCCAAACTTGGAATTTGCATGTACTCACAATGAATTGTGAGTAGTCCTCTTGGCTAGGGGTTGGGTGAAACTCAACCTATTGGTGATTATGTGAGTTTGGGAGTGATTTTGATGATGGATTGCGATTAAACTTGATTATATGGGATTGCTTGTTAGTTCTTCATGATAGGAGTAATTAACCTAGATTATTGAACTTGATGGCATGAAATGTTTGGTTCGACATGGAAATGTGAGTTGAATGTTTCATTACCTATTGCAATATGATTATGTATCTTTTGTTGCTAAGTTAATGAGGGATCTAAGCTTAGTAATTTGAGTTGTTTTCATATCGTTTGATGTTGGTCTTGCATGTGGTCTTTGCTATTCCATTACCCTTATTCCTCCCTATTTGCCTAATTGCTATTGGTTGAGTGAATCCCATTCCCCAAGTGTTTTAATCCCTTGAATTCAACCTTTAGTTGTAGTTTGTTAGTTAATCACCACTTATACCTTGATTTCGATTTAGCTTGAGCATTAAGATTATTTAGCATTTGATTCCCGTTCTCCGTGGACCGAACCCTTGCTTGCCATTGTACTTGTTTGAGTGAGGTGTTTGTTATAAATGTGTTTGAATGAGCCTAAATTGTGCGACCGATTTAGCGCTCGTCAACTTGCTATTGGAAGCTATCACTTAAGACTTCCCTCTGGACTTATTTTGGTGCTTAATAACTGTTATTATGTACCAACAATAACTAAAAACATTATTTCAGTTCCTGTTTTAGATTCTGAAGGATTTTCATTTGAAATAAGAGACAAGTGTTGTTTTATTTCGAAAGAAAGTATGTTATATGCTAACGCCAAATTAATTAATGGTTTGTATGTATTAGAATATACAACCCATGTCTACAATATTGATCATAAAAGGCAGAAAACATATGGTTCAAACCTAACTTACCTATGGCATTGTAGGCTTGGTCACATAAACCAAAAGCGCATCCAGAAATTACATAAGGATGGACTTCTTTCTTCATTTGATTATGAATCATTTGAAAATTGTGAGTCATGCTTGCTTGGGAAAATGACTAAGTCACCCTTCACGGGTATAGGTGAAAGAGCTGGTGATCTTTTGGGACTCATACATACGGATGTGTGTGGACCAATGAGTTCAAAAGTAAGGGGTGGGTTTAACTACTTCATTATTTTTACTGATGATTTAAGTAGATATGGTTATGTCTACTTAACGAAGAACAAATCGGAATCCTTTGAA
Source organism: Chenopodium quinoa (assembly GCF_001683475.1). Lineage (NCBI taxonomy): Eukaryota > Viridiplantae > Streptophyta > Magnoliopsida > Caryophyllales > Amaranthaceae > Chenopodium > Chenopodium quinoa. The sequence continues at coordinate 593,710 of NW_018742345.1, forward strand.
AAGTTCAAAGAATTCCAGAATGAGGTACAAAACCAACTTAGGAAGACGATTAAAGCGTTACGATCAGATCGTGGTGGTGAATATTTAACCCAAGAATTTGATGAACATCTGATTAATTGTGGAATACTTTCACAATTAACTCCTCCAGGAACGCCACAGTTGAATGGTGTGTCAGAAAGGAGGAACATGACTTTACTTGATATGGTGAGGTCCATGATGAGCTTTACTGATCTTCACATATCATTTTGGGGATATGCAATAGAAGCAGCTGCTAGAATACTAAACAGAAGCCCGTCCAAAGCAGTTGAAAAGACTCCATATGAGATATGGAATGGAAGAGCTCCAAAGTTGTCTTTTCTCAAGATTTGGGGATGTGAAGGCTATGTAAAACGTTTACAAGGTGATAAACTACAACCTAAATCAGACAAGTGTTTCTTTGTGGGCTATCCAAAAGAAACAAAAGGGTATTACTTCTACAATCGTGAAGATAACAAAGTGTTTGTTGCTCGCGATGGTGTCTTTCTAGAAAAGAAATTCTTGTCTAGAAAGCCAAGTGGGAGTAAAGTGGTTCTCAAAGAAATTCGACACGAGCAACAAATGGATGTGGAAAACACCACATCAGAGGCGAGGGCGCATGAGTCGATTAATCATGCGTCGGAGCAAGCTAATTCGACTAGCGAGACTCCTATCGTCCCATTTGAACCTAGTTCATGCGAAAATCTTCAAGGAATTGGAGAGAATATTTCTATTGTTGCTCCTACCCCACGTAGGTCTGCCAGAATCAGAAACAAATAGTTTGTTGAGGTTCTGATAACTGAGGATTCTGAAATCTTCTTATTGGAGAATGAAGAACCCACAACCTACAAGCAAGCTTTGGCGAGCCCCAACTCAGATAAATGGCTCGAGGCCATGAAGTCCGAAATGGAATCAATGTCTGAAAATGAAGTGTGGACCCTAGTTGACTTGCCTGATGGGGTAAAACCTATTGGTTGCAAATGGGTTTACAAAATTAAAACAGACAAGGATGGAAATGCCTACATCCATAAAGCAAGACTGGTTGCAAAAGGATACAGACAGATTCATGGTATTGACTATGATGAAACCTTTTCCCCAGTAGCCATGCTTAAGTCCATTTGGATACTTCTAGCGATTGCTGCATTTTTTTATTACGAAATTTGGCAGATGGATGTCAAAACCGCCTTCTTGGATGGGTCTTGACAGAGGAAGTGTATATGACACAACCTGAGGGTTTTGAGGATCCAGAAAATCCTAGTAAGGTATGCAAACTTCGGAAATCCATTTATGGATTGAAGCAAGCATCCATGAGTTGGAATCTTCGTTTTGATGAAGCAATCAAGCAGTTTGATTTTCTCAAAAGTGAAGAGGAACCTTGTGTATACAAGAAGTCTAGTGGGAGCAGCATTGTTTTCTTAGTCTTGTATGTAGATGACATACTACTCATGGGAAATGACATACCAATGCTTGAGTCAGTCAAGGAGTGGTTGAAGAGTTGTTTTTCCATGAAGGACTTAGGAGAGGCTGAATACATATTGGGGATCGAGATACATCGAGACAGATCTTGAAGGATGATTAGATTAAGTCAAGAAACTTATATTGATAAGGTTCTTGATAGGTATTCCATGAAAGACTCTAAGAGAGGATTTCTCCCCATGTCTCATGGCATTACGATCAGTAAATCTCAATGCCTTAACACGCCAGAAGAGATGAGACGTATTGTTGATAAACCTTATGATTCGGCAATAGGGTCAATCATGTATGCCATGATATGTACGAGGCCGCATGTTGCATATGCTCTGAGTATGTGTAGCAGGTTTTAGGCAAATCCAGGAGAAGCACACTGGACAGCTACCAAGAACATCCTTAAGTACTTGAGAAGGACTAAAGGAATGTTTCTAGTATATGGTGGCGAAAATGAGTTGGTTGTCAAAGGTTATACTGATGCGAGTTTCCAAACAAATAGAGATGATTTCAGATCATAATTTGGATACATTTTCTGTCTGAATGGAGGAGCAGTGAGCTGGAAGAGTTCGAAGCAAAGCACTGTCGCAGACTCTACAACAGAATCAAAATATTTAGCTGCTGTTGAAGCAGCTAAGGAAGCAGTTTGGATTAAGAAGTTTCTAACTGAGCTGGATATCATACCAAGTGCTCAAAAGGGAATCTAGTTGTATTGTGATAATAATGGCGCCATTGCTCAGTCAAAGGAGCCTAGGTCACACTTCAAATCCAAACATGTAGAGAGGAAATATTACCTCATTCGAGAGATCGTTGACAGAGGAGATGTCAAGATGTGCAAAATTCATACGGATGAGAACATTGCTGATCCACTCACTAAACCCCTTCCACTTCCAAAGCATGAGAAACATGCTAGTGAATCTGGATTGAGGCAAATGATGTAATTAGAAGTTGTATTTATTTTTGGAGAAAAATAAGTTACATATGTAATACACTCATTTGCAGAATTATGTTTAATCAGAAATTTTATTATTTCTCTTATTTAATGATGGTTTTCAATATTAAATAAAATGTCCAAAATAATTATGGATTGATGGGCTTATTAGGTTGATGACCTGGTGAATGAAACCCACAGGTGAACAAAATCCATATATTATTTAAGTTCCTAGTTCGGAATCTTAAACTAGACATAAATGATTTCTAAAATTAGACTAGCATGTAAGATTGATTGGATAGCGCAGTTTCATGGGCTATAGGAGCATAGTGAGGCTCGGTCAATCACATGGATATGTATGAATGATGCATGATCGAACTACTGACCTACTTTGAAGTTCAAGTATAGAGCTTCCGGATATATTAGTGGATTCCTTTGACATGAGTGGAACATTGATTTCATTCAATGGATGTTATGGCTGTGGTACACTCAAACCTCTGCCCGTAACTGGAGATTATAAAGGGTGTTTCCCGGTTATTTCATAGATTGAGTGGGAGCTTTGGTTGCCACAAGATTGAATTGAGTCTACCTATTTAATTAGGAGTGTGTCTTGGCCCCTTGAAGAGGCAGAATTCAGAAAAATGCATGGCCGTGCTCAAATGGATTACATAGTAATCATTTGTTCTGTGAATCTCACTCAGTTTTCAAGAAAAGATTTGTAGACTAATATGATCACGACATGAGATGCAATCATATTATCAAATCGACACACATTGACTTAAGGAATTTGAATATTGCGCACTTGTCTCAGACAAGTGGGAGATTGAAGGAGTTATGTCTTCGATAAGTGCAATTACTAGATATATCAAGGATCACTATAATGGAGATAATAAGTTCATTATATAGGGTCGTCAATGTTTGGTGCTAGATATGACAATTGATCTTTGGGCTAGCTTAATGGCCCAAAGCCTTATAGAATGGATCCTACAAGGTCACACATAAGAGTATTGGGTTAAACAAGTTAGAGGCCCATTATTGGGCCTCATAAGTTCATGACATACCATGTTGATGATTGGGCTTGGATAGTTAGAAGAGTCTAATGGGTTTTGGACTTGACATGATTTATTTCAAGATATGATCTATAAATATAAACCATGCCTAGGGTTGCATGATATAACAATTGACATACAGTAAATTGTCACACAAACAACCAAGCATCCCAAAACCCTAATTCTCTCTCTCTCTACTCGGCCCTTTCTCTCTCTCCTCCCTGTCCGTACGACTCTCCCTTGTGGGCGGCACGTGTGGTGGCACGTGGGTGGTGGTGTGGTGTATTCGTGGCTCGGATCTCCATTGAAGGTTGATTGAAGCGTTCAGCCACAACTAACTAGCATTAGTGGAGGTTTAATTCGTGCTTGTGGACTAAGTAGAGGAATCACACGCGGGGTTCTTGTTCTCCTTATTGTTCTTGCTCGATCACTTGTGGAATCACGCTTCAAAGGTATTATTCTTACTCTTTATGTGTTATGCATGAGATCCTTGGTTAGGTGCTATATGAATATGATTCATGATTATTTCCGTTGCGTAGTACCTATATTTCCCTACAAGAGTGTGACGATTTTTTTTAATGTGATCCAGGCGTGCCCCATAGATTAAAGGGAAAATTCTATCGAACGACAATAAGGCATGCTTTTTTAATTATATGGTACAAAATGTTGGCTATAAAGCATTGTCACGTGCATAAGAAGCATGTGGCGGAGATGCATATGTTCGTTGCGATGAATGTGTGTGGTCATAGAAGAAAGAATAGGTTAAGGAATAGGATAATAAGGAAGAAAGTAGGGGTTACATCAATTGAGTACAAGATGAGGAAGAATCATTTAAGATGGTTTAGCATATAAATAGGAGACCAAGTGACACCCCGGTAAAGAAACTTGAAGAATTTCAAAGTGTTGGGATTGCGCGAGGTAGAGGAAGACCTAAGAAAGCTTGGAAGAGAGTGATTGAGAGTGACATGAGAGCTTTGAGGATTGAGGAGAATATGGTGTTAGTTGGAGAGGGCGGTGTAGAGGGAGAATATTTACGTCAATGACATGAATGGATTATGTACAAAGGTGCGCACGGGCCGTGCCGACACGCGGGCGGCACGGGCCCGACACGCCTGTGGGCCGTGCTGTGAACAAAAAATCAGTTTTGGCACGGGCACGACATGCGTCACGACGGGCGGCACGGTGGCCGACCCGTGGGCCGGCACGTCGGCACGACCCGCCGGCACGGCACGTGGCACGGCCGGGCATGGCTCGGCACGTCACGTCACGAGGCCCATATTTAATTATGTATTTATACTTTTTAAATTCATTTTCATTTTTAAATTTATATTTATTTCACTAATGTTATATGAAGTGTTTTGTTTTCCTTTGATAAATCTTTCTCAAACATTATGTTTTCAACTTAGAACGTTTTAACCACTCTTTTAAAACTTTCTTGAATTTTATTCTTGTTTTTCTTTTAAAACTCTTAATTTTTCGTAAATGCTCGTTGTTTCATTTACTCTCCTTTTTTCAAACTCTTTTAAATGATAGTTTTGTTATCTTTGTTTTTTGTTTTTTGTTTTTGTTTTTTTTAATACTATGCGATTTCTTATGATGATTCATGTTAATCGATCCAAAATCATTTTGGGACTAAGGATTTGTTGTTAGTAACAATACTAACACAAATTCATACCCTATATTGATACGCTTTCCCTAGTAGCAAGTCTAAAGACTGGTCAAATATAAGCACATTTCTTGCACATATAAATTCATAGAGTTATTAAAACATACATGATAATTTACATTAATTATTGTTTCATATAACTTAAAAGTTTATACACTTATTTTAAAAAAAAAAATCTACATTTTAATTTATTTTGTTATTTAAAAATTATTCTTGAACTTGTAACATAAAAATTAGGATTTGACTTTTACCAAAAAAAAATAAAAACCATGATTTTTTATTTTTATTTTATTTTTTTACCTTCAATAAAAATTTTAAAATTTTTTTTCACCACTTGTCATTAAGAAAACCGTTAAATTTAACGTTTTAAAAAAAAATTCTTCGATTTTTGTACCATAAACAAGCTCTTTAGAGGTTTTAGAGATCACATTGGTCCAATTTGAGTTTAGATTAATTAAAATTTATTGAAAATGTCTCATTTTGCGTATGTCATAAAGCTTAGGCATCAATGTTTTAAGTTGGTAAAACAAGACATTTGCAGTAATTTTTTGTCAATTTCGACCTTAAATCAGACTCAACGTAGCCCCAAAACCTCTATAGAGCATGTGTTTGGCACAAAAAATGAGGTTTTTATTTATTTATTTTTTTTTTATTTCATTTGATATAAGGGTTATTTTGATGGTAGTTAAGAGCAAAGCCAATAGTTGCCCAAATCAATGGTGGTCATCAACTTTTTTTTTATTTATATCTCTATCTTCCATCTCATCTATGCCCACTTATGTCCACATATACCCATTGGTTGCCCTCTAATTTTTTATGATCATAATATTCATCACTAACTAAGAAAATAAAATAAAAAAGATAGTCCACTCATACCGTGACAAGTGGCACACACATATTGTTTGCCTATCCTTTGCCAATGGTCATGACCATGACCTGGTCATTAGATTTCTCTCTCCTAGCAACCATTGGCTTTGCTCTTAATAGAAAACAATTTTTAGTTTTTTATTTGATGGTAAAATAAAACTCATAGAAATTTTAATGGTAAAAAAACAATTTCAAAAAAAACTTATAGAATAATACAAGAATCAAATATGTTGATAGCCAGATTTTTAGATCATTAGATGTAAATAAAAGAGGTTCTAAAATTGCCTTATCTCTCACAA